>NC_057808.1:87967456-88567456 GCF_018294505.1 Triticum aestivum
CCCCCCTCCCTGCCGTGGCTGGTTCTTCCTTAACTCCGGCGAGCCCCCCACCCCCTGAAAATAGACTGACCCAAAAGTCGATGCAGTCGACTGAAGTGTAGCTAAATTGGAGCAGCATCACAAGCAAGAGCAAGAGCGAGAGCAGCAGCGCGAGCAAGAGCAAGAGCAGACCAGGCAGGGGACCGAGAGCAAGAGCAGAGCAGCAGCGCGAGCGAGAGCTAAAGCAGCAGCAGCTCCTACTGATGTGGATGTCGCCGCCGAGGGAGCGATGCCGTGGAGGAAGTGGCCGGCGATGCTGCCGTGGATGGAGCCGCATCGTGCCGGCTCGGGACCGAGCGCCGGCAGCACCGTAAGATCGAATCAAGAAGAAAATGCGGAGATTAGTGTACAACCTCTTTGGTGGCGCCGATTAGGCCGCAGCTTCATCTGAGGAAATGGTGATGATGATGCTCTTCCGGTGGTGCAGGTGAAGACGGCGGTGTGGGAATGGAGGTGGCGCGAAAGACAAGGGGAACGTCGGGGCAGCTCCTTGGAGGTGGAGGACGGGTGGCTAAACCGGCGGGACGACCGGATCGACGACGGATCCTCATCCGGTACGATGGATGAGGGACGTCGAGGTGTTGCTGTGGACGATGTCGTCAGGGAAGAGGCTCCGGCTGGGTAGTGGACGGAGGAGGGTGTGGGGCTTCGCGGGTTTTGCCGGCCTCGGTGTACGAATGGGTGGGTGGGATGGGAGTGGGGAACCATGGCTTAGGGACGCGCTTGTCCGAAATGTGGGGTAAGTTACGAAAGTACCCCCCAACAATTTGAGGTGGTTCCTTCGGTTCAGGGGTATCACGGGCATTTCGCGTGTTGGGATTTCACAGGAGGTGGGAGTTTTCGCGCGCGTTGTAATTTTGGAATAGCAAGGCGCGGGTTGAGATGGAGGGAGTTGTCGGAGCACAACGAGACAAAGATATATCTTAAATATTTCGGGCTAACAAGGCGCGGGTTGAAATTTCCGGACAAGCCTAACGTGTACTGTACCAAATGAATTCGCACTACAAATGTCATTCAAAACTTTGAATTATGTTATGTTCAATTAAAATATTTCGCTACGTGTATAATGCATGCAACCTAGTACTCAAATGAACGTTTTAGTGCATTCCAAACGTATATACTACCGCTTCAATATGAACTAAATTTGAATTTGTTTCTCTATTTGAATAAGATCTACAATAATGATTGTTGTGAAGTCAAAGCATTTGAATTCGTTTCTCTGTTTTAATAAGATCTACAATCATCATTATTGTCAAGTTAAACCATCGTTTGTGTATTATCTTCACAGCACACCACATGATTAGTGTCGAGTTACATATGAACTATGTGTACTATATGAACTCGAACTCGATTTTTTGAATCCACTTTATGTTGATTTCAAATCATAGTACATTTCAAGCTCTAGCTAGATCTTCACAAACTAAACCATGTCTCATATGTATAATGTGTTTATCACATTATGTATGGTGCCCCACCCCCTACGCCTACAAGTATTTAGATGTGAGTTGCAAACACCACACATTACCACAAATTCAAATAAAATGTGAGAATGTTCGATATATAGTATTGTTTAGATTGTTCGATATTTAGTTGTAAGCTGCAAACGCCACACATTATCACAAATTCAAATAAAATGTGAGATTGTTCGATGTATAGTATGGTTTAGATTGTTTGACATTTAGCTGTGAGTTGCAAACGCCATGCATTATCACATTATGGTATAACATGTGCAAAACCACAACATGCGTATCACCGCTATATTCATGCATGCATATGTTTAAAACACTACGATCTCCTATTCAAATATATGAATCCACTTTCATATCAAATTATGATCTTTGTTAGTTTCTTACACCCACACAATCCTCTAACCTTTGTAGCTACCACTAACTTTCTCTCATGCATGCACATGCCCTCCTCGCCCTCCCCCTCCCTCAGCATTCTATCCATCACGCACATTCATTTTTTCTTTAGGTCGTTCTCCCACAGTCTCCACAACTCCTTTCCGACACACACCGATCGATAAACCTCTCCAGCGATGTCTGCCTACAACATACACACACACCTTCAATCTCCTCCTTTATGTGTCCTTGCCTCGTGTCTCATACGGTCCCACGCACATGTAAACTCTCGCCCCTCTTTTCATCGATCTCACAATCGCACACTCCTCCCCTATCTAGCTAGTAGCTGGGCCTCTTGCACCACCTCCTAGCTCCATTCTCTCTGTCTATCGGTCTCGCCGGGCCTTATTTGCCTCTAACAAATGGACGTACACCGACCAATCTCCCGCTATACATATAGCTAGCTAGGTCCTTATAACTCATTTTCCCCACGTGTCGATCGATCTACCTCATTAGTTATGTCTCTCCCTTCCTCCGACAAACAACAATTGATCTACCGATCTAGTTAGGTTTGCTTACCAAACACATGGTTCCCCTTCATCATCCATGGATGTGTCCCAACAGATCTATCACGCATAGGCACACACAGAAACACATCCCTAGTTTTATTGATAATATTGCAGTTCCACCCTCAGTTTGTCTAGTAGGCCTCTCCCACCATCTTCGAGAAGCAACTCCATCACCCATCCAGCACTCTACCCCTCTCCCTCCCTCTCTCTCTCCTCTTTCTCTGTCCCATCCTATTTCCCGTCCTTCAGTTATGTATGGATGTCGACCGATCTCCATCAAGACATAGCTGGGTCTCTCCTTCTCAACAGATATACGAGTCGTTCTACCTCTATAGTTAGGCCTCTGCCTACCCCTCCCCCCACCCCCTCGCACACACACACACACCGATACATCGAGCTCTCTAGTCATGTCTCCCTGCCACACACAAACTTGACCTGTGCCCTCTGACGTTTCGGTAGCTAGGTCAGTCGCCCTATATCTTTGACTTGCACACACACATAATTTTGATGGCTCTCTTCATTAATCTCGCACTCACCCACTTGATCCTCTCTTCGACTCTATCGATATCTATGACCCTCCCTCTCTTCTCGTGGATCGCCCGACCCTCTATATATGATATGGATAGGCCTCCATTTCACACACATTGCATGCAATTTTTTTGAGATGTCATCGACACATATTCCCACAAATACATTCACAAAATCAACCTCCCCCGCCAAAACAAAAAACACTCATGAACGCACAAGCCATTTGTCTAGGTTTGTATCTCTCACACACACCCACGTAGGTGGGGGACGTGCACGAAGAGAAGAGGTGCACGCACGACGCACGTACTCCCGTCTCTTTCCCAACCACACCCGCGCGGGTACACGGTGGAGCTCATTTCTGTATGAAAAGGCAGCCCACGTGGTAATTTGACACGTGTACTGGTTGTCCACTAGATGGAGGGATGATCGTCTACCACGGGTGAACAAACAAATTGCGACTTGACGCGTTATGTTAAAAAAGAGGCAAACCATGTGGGGCCTACCTTAGAGGCAAGGCTCTATACACTAGAGTACTTTTGATGTGTCCCGTCAACTCGCAGAATGAGGAGAAGCTTGCTTAGTATGCCGTCTCCCCCGCCCACGGGCGCGGTGGCTCGCAGGATGAGGTGAAGCTTGCTTACTACTCTTACGCCCGCTCCCTCGCCCACGCGTGCGGTGGCTCCCAGGATGAGGAGAAAATTTTACTAGTACTCCCTCCGTTTACTCCTCGTCCCTACCTTGGTTAGAGAGATTATCATATTGTTTGGAATATATGTCCTTTAGTAGATTTCAATATGAACTACTAGTACATACTCCAAACACTGATGTATATAGACGTATTTTAGAGTGTAGATTCACTCATTTTGCTCCGTACGTAGTCCATATTGAAACATACGTAATAGTATGCACTCTCCCTCGCCCCTCGACCCTCGCCACGTGGTGGACGTGCAGCAATTCATTCGGTCTCATATAGCTAGAACGATATATACTGCAGCACCATTATTGCTCGACTTCCCGAAGAGGTGAAGAGCCAATCGCAAGGTTAATAGTTTGGAGATGCCAAGCGCAAGGTTTATAGGAGAACGAGTAGTAGGTGCCGCGTCATTTATAAATAAAGTTTTTTTCTTCAGTGGCACGTACGCAATATAAATAGGTTCATATGGAGAGAAAAGGAAACCGCTCCACTATATACATAGGCAGGACGAGCCTACACGGTTGCTTGCTGGGGTTGCTCTCTTCAGTTTTCACACTCTCTCGCACAAAACCACTATGGCCACATCTCTAACATCCCGACGGATCACGTCCGCCGGGGGAAGGGGTGGATGCTTAGTGTAGATGCGGTCACCGTCGCCGACGGCGAAAACCCACTGTCGGCACGTCCCGATCAGGGGTCCCCGCCATTCTCTCTCACAAAGCCGGTGAGGTTGCCTTCGTCCATTGCTCACTGTCGCGACGTGGGTAGTTGCCTCCTCCCGCCGCCCTCCTCTAGGTTGAGCTACGTCCCGACATCCCTCAGGTACAACTCCCTTTACATCCGGCTTGCACCACTGCTCCAGCTGCCCACATCACTCCATGTGGATATTTCTCTACTTCTTTGCCCCGCACATACCTCTACTGGCTTCTACGTACTATATTTGTGATGAGTTTATGTCTCATCAACTAGTCCCAATAATCTTATTCTATTCACGCTTCTTCAATTTCTTTGCCACATGGATGCTCATCTCGATTTTGGTGATTATAGATCTCTATGAGCGTAAGGCAAAGTGGGCAAGACTACTTCCACAACTACATTTTCGCTTAAGCAGGACCTGTGAGACCTCGAAGCAACCGTCTACTACTAGTTATAGATGCTACTTCTAATTGAATAGAATGGATGCTTCACAGCGGTTCTGCGACAGGCAGGGCAACTGCACAAAATGATCCGATGGTCAAAGGGTTGCAAACTTCATTTCTTAGGAAGCGCCGACGTTTTTTTGACAGAAAGACTGTAAGGGAACCCCCTACAGTATAATTGGTGCAACAACCCCAAATTGCAAGTACCATGCCTTGAACCTGGGTGGGTGGGAAGGCATCAGCCCCTTCCCACCACTAGGCTATGCCTTAGTCTACAGGAAGCGCCGACGTTGCCAGCAAATTAAAGCCTGGTTAGGGTTTACGGTTCAAGGGCTAGGGACTGCATGGATCGTTTTTTCTTTAGTTGTCTCTTTTTCAATGGCTAGGGACTGCCTGAGTAGTAGTAGTACTGTACGCCTTACGCCCGCTCCCTCGCCCACGCGCGTGGTGGCCCGCAGGACGAGGAGAAAATTTTACTACTCCCTCCGTTTACTCCTCGTCCCTATTACCTTGGTTAGAGAGATTATCATATTGTTTGGAATATATGTCCTTTAGTAGATTTCAATATGAACTACTAGTACATACTCCAAACACTGATGTATATAGACGTATTTTAGAGTGTAGATTCACTCATTTTGCTCCATATGTAGCATAAAGTTGAGACACTTATTTTGGAACGGAGGGAATACATATTTGCTATGATTTGTCAATCATTGAGATGCAATAGCATGCATGTTAGTCTCCTTTGTATTTGATGAAATGTTGCAACGGGCAACCTTGGACGCAAGATACATGTAACAGAAGCTGGAAGCTTCATAGCATTGTACTATCTCGCTGATAAATTACAGTACGTACTATACAAGTACTTCCTCCATTCCTAAATATAAGTCTTTGTAGAGATTTCACCATGAACCACATACGGATGCATATAGATGCATTTTAAGTGTAGATTCATTCATTTTGTTTTGTATGTAGTCCACCTAGTGGAATCTCTACAAAGACTTATATTTAGGAATGGAGGGAGTACTATGTAAAGAGTTAGGTGTCGCACGGTGTCCAGAAAATATGGTGATAGTGTGAGGTGGGCCATGTAATCACTGAGCCTGCGTGTTTTCACTGCTCTTGCACTCCTCCGCCGTAAGAATGGAGAAAATTGTAATCTAGTAGTACCTCCTTTCGCCGAAAGCGTGGGACATCCATCAGTCCTACCACCTTAGTAATAATGACCAATGAGCCGTCACATCACATAGACCTAGCAGTAAGTTGGACGGACGAAGCAACCATCACTCTTGAATTCGCTTCTCCCTTCAACGCAGGCGCCAGTGAGAGGTCACGTCCGCTCTGCCCGGGCATGAATGCGACACCGATTCTTTGGAGCGGCGCTGACCATTTCAGGCGGGAAGCGCGCGCGGGCAATGGAGGGGCTTTGGGTGGGCCAGGCTGGTCAGGAGCGGGCGTGGCAGCTGTCCGCCTGTCCCTACCGGACGCCCAGAAACAAGAGGATGCACCGACTCTCGTGGCTGAAATCGTACACTACACACCATCTCTCTGTAGGAGTAGGTCAATCTGTCGCTCTCTCTAACACACACATGCTGTTAAACACACACACGCACACGCACACGCACATGCACACACAGGTTCAAAGAATAGGAAAATCGTGCGAGTGCGAAGCCACAGGAAGTGAGATACAAATGGAGTACGTACAAGAAGAGAAGAGGTGACGAATATTCCATCAAACCTGGACTGAGGAGTAGTACTCCCTCCGTCTAGGTGTTAAGTCATCCTACGGAAATAAGATATTCCCAAAATGTTTAGGCGTCGTCCATTAACTTCGCATCTCAATCCCTCCTGGCCTTGTTGCTAGCGAGCGTTGTTACTTAGGGAGCGTTTGGATCCTTAGCAACAACAGCTTATAGCATAGCCGGGCAAGGTTAGGCGTTTGGAACTGTTAAAATATGTTAGCTTTTGTGGGCTAGAAAAACCTTGCTAGCTCAGGAGAGCCAGATCGGCTCGCTTTCGACGACAAACTTCGCGTAGTAGTAACATATGCATGTTGTACTAGTCCAAGTTACTCACCACTATGACCAGCCTAAGCAATGTAACCAAACGCTCCTTACTCTGCCTTGTTATCTCCCCCGGAAACCCAATGCATGGAGCGCAACTACGCGTTGATCAGTCAAGAAATCAAAGTCGGCTTGCATGCGAGTTAATACGTGGCCCTACATGGTAGCTAAAACGGCATCTCTTAGTTGTTTGGATTAATTGTTGCGTTTAGAGACAGAAATCAGGGCTTTGATTGGAGGAATGACCGGTCAAGTTTCTCCTTCTCCTCCAATCTGCTTGCACCTTGGCCCCGCTGCACCTTCTAATGTGACTTATTACACCTAGACGAAGGGAGTCGTACGAGATACGGTGGCACACTGACTTAGGTCGAATACAAGTGCCCAAAATTGTGTGCATGTTATAATAAGGATTCACTTAAAATAGTACGTGAGCGAACAGAGGGATCAATTGGACAGTGTTCCCGAGCAGTAGCGAGATGTGTGAGGTAAGATACACCGCTGGCACTTTTAATTTTTCTTATTAATTTGTTTGTTTCACCCTCTAACTGGTGGGACCCAACGTACTACGTGGAGAGAGGTAAGGTGACTAAGGCTGCATTATTTTTGCACCACTGTGGATAGTCTTACCACCAAAGCGACATGACACGATTATGATTTAAATCCCAATGACTCCCACACACACAAAAACACGGCATGCTTGTCACACGAATGCAGGAATGTATAAAAGGTTATTTTCCTCTCGTTGAACATAACGGGAGGGTTGTGTAGCTGGTTAGCCTGTTCGCTCATCAAACTTGAGGTCTCGGGTTCGATAACTACACTTGAGCATAATTCGTGCCAGGAGGATTCTTTGACTTGTCAAAATGGATGGATACGGAGCTGTACGATCTCGTAGTGACCGTATAATCACCTCATCACATATAAGCTGCAGCCTCGGCGCTTGTTTTCTAGGGTTTGCACTCTTCACACTCTCTCCAGTATATATATACACGCTGGAGCCTCAGCGCTTGTAGTTTCTTTCTTGACACTCTCTCACCCTCTCCAGATCTAAACAAGACTTCGTTGGCCTCTCTCTCTCCCCTCACTGCTGGTCTGCTTGTAGTTGCTCTCTTCACACTCTCTCACCCTCTCCAGATCTAAACAAGACTTCGTTGGCCTCTCTCTCTCCCCTCACTACTGGTCAAATAGCCCGCAGGATCCGTCCACCGGGAAGGGAAGGAGGCTTAACGCTGTCGGCGTCGGTGAGGGAGGGAATCCACTACCGGCGCAACTGTCCACGTTCACCCATCGGCGGCGCGGGAGGGCCTCCGACCCCTTCTTCTTCGCCGCCGTACATAGTGTGCGTCGAACGGCCTCTGGTCGCCCACGGAACCACACCCCAAGAACCTTAAGGTATAATTTACTTATTCCACATGCATTGCTCTAGCTGCATGTGGGCTTTTTCCGCTTCTGCACTCGAATCTAGGTGTTGGAGCAAACAGGAAAGTAGTGGGGAAAGTTGTATACCATGAATCTAGGACGTGGTTCAAAGAGGAAAGGAATGGGCGAAAGTAGTGGGAAAAGTTGTATAGCATGAATCTAGGACGTGGTTCAAAAAGGAAAGGAAGGGGGAAAGTAGTGGGGAAAGTTGTATCGCATGAATCTAAGACGTGGTTCAAAGAGGACAGGAACGGGGGAAAGTAGTGGGGAAAGTTGTATAGCATAAATCTAGGATGTGGTTCACAGAGGAAAGGAAGTGGGGAAAGTACTAGTACAGACTGGCTATCCAGCACCTACGTTGGTCGAAAAGGGAAAACAATGACAAACGCAGTACGCACATCTGTAATGAACTGATCTTTTGTTTTGGGGGACAAGGCTGTAGAGTTTGAGAAGGACTAGATTTGCTGCGCTCACATAGGGAAAGGTGTCTAAAGATAACAAAACTAGGACCAACACAAATATGCTCCTTGGTTGTTTGTTCTTTGTTGCAACAGACTATGCATCACCCCAGTACATTGGTAGATGCACATGGTGCTGGTGCGTCCACTGTCCCGTGCAACTCTTTAGCTGTTGTTAATCTAAGGCCCTGTTTGGTTAAAAACTCCCTAGTCCCTACCTGCTTGGTTCCAGGGACTAAACATGGACTAGAGGGTATTAAATGACATGCTAAAAGACCATGTTACCCCTAGTAATGAACTAATAGAGATAAGGTGCGATGCGTGGCATGGGCAACTGTTGGAAAAAGTCCCAAAAAGACTCTCCCTTGGGGTCTTCTTTCTTTAGTCCCAAATGCCCACTTTTAGTCCCTAAAAGTCCCTCCTGTTTGGTTTATATGGGACTGACACGGAATTTTTTTAGTCCCTCCACCAAAATGTCCCTGTAAACAAGCACCCTCTAATAATGCCGCTGGAAAATTGATGCAATGCCACAGTTAAAAGCAAATTACATGTTTAACGAATTTTATTGTTAATATAATCTCTCTGTTAATATTAATCAATGCCACCGTTTGAGAAATGCTACTGTCTTGCTTTCTTTCCCATTTAGATAAGGTAGATGCTTCTTTTTGTTGGCTTCTGTGTCATCCACTGTTATTGACCACTAGTTGTTTCCTTTGCACCTCTGTGTAAACAGGGTTATCTACTTCACCTCGTTGCCATTGTGACCTTTTGTTGCACTGCACAAAACACTTTTGTTTTAAGAGTGTTTTGTGCAGTTCAACCAAAATGTCACACCGACAATGTTGCTTGCTTGCTTGATCTTAGTGGAACTGCACAAGAGGAGATCTTACTTCCTATCCGTGTTGGCAAATTTGGTTCAGATCTTCTTCTTGTGAGTTGTTTGAATTCCGCGTCATGAGAGGTCAGTACTAGCCTTCTTTCACATGATTCTGCAGTGTGCTTTCATATGTTGTGCTACTTGTGTGGTAATGTTGCTTGATTTTAGTGAACTGCACAAATGGAGACAAGACTTCCAATCTATATGTGCCGCAATATCCCATTGAGGTAAGATAAGGATATTTCACAACTGTTGGCCTGTATTTTGCCACTTTCATCAGAAAATTAATGTCATTGTTTAGTGCTATACTTGTGCAACCTAATTGACATGCCAAATCTTACATTGAAGGCAAAGCTTGTCTGTTATTGAACCAAGTGATGAAGGGGAAGAACAAGCGGAGGAAAAACAAAAATCAACTCCTGGTGCTGTAATGAAGCACTGGAACTGTGATGACACAAGTAATGATATAGTTTTGCATCTTAATTTATTACTATGGCTGGAACGAGCAATTGTTTTGCCACTGATTTGATGCCACTCTTAATGTAATACGTAATTATCTCTACTTGTGCAAACACGGATCTTCTTTGAAGATACCATATATTTTAGTGGAACTGCACAAGAAGATGTTGGAAACATTAATCTAATCGAGGAGTATATAGTAAGCATGGCCACCACAGTAGATAGCAACAGATGGTTCCGGAGAAGTGCTTCATCTGTATGCTCTACACAATAAGCCTCCTGACAAAGGTTGGTACTCGCCCACTGATTTCATCCATATGATTGAGCTTTGTCATCTCTATTGGTGTTGTGCTACTATTTAGATACTGTAATCAAAAAGTGGTATTGTCCTTGAGAAGTGCTTCATCTGTGTTGTTTTAAATATTTCCTTTCCTTTTTTTCGTGCAAATAGGGATGCTAGCATTTAGTTATCCTCCTGTCTTTGCACAACAGGATCATCCTCCTCTGAAGAAGAATATGGAGTACGTGAAGTGACTAGTTCCGATTATGCGAGGATGAAGAAGCCCTGTCTATCTTCTCATCAGAAGGAGCAGTTGAAGGATGGTTACATTACCCCCCACAAGACCAAACTAACTTCAGCTCAGAAGGACTGACAAATCTCCATTTTCTTGTTGTGATGCGCGAGTACAATGTTGTTCTAGGATTCTTTCCGGTGAGTTCCATTTTTCTAAAAGTGTGCTCTACATGGACCATGTAGGTGCCTGTTTAAACTGTCAATTCATTGTACAACATTTGCTTTATACTAATCACTTTTTTTGTATTTGTGCAAACAGGGGTGCTCAGCTTGATTTCAATGGGAACTGCACAAAATGTTCATGAATACATCGAATCATTCATTTCCACCACAAGAAAGGAGGTGCCGATAAGTTCAAGGCATTGCAACATATAAGGGCGAAATCATACAAGCTACGTGCGAATTTGGTTGATTTTGGTGGAGCTGCACAAAAAGAACAGCTGGTTTATTTAGCACGAGGTGCGATGTCAACGTCCGAACTGATGGCAAACCCTGCCCATTCCACAATCGTAGGCATTTGATATTTTGGAATGGGAAAACCTTGTCAAATTTTGCTCATTGATTTTAGCAAGAAGACATGCGTTTGATATTTTCGAATGGGATGCCCTTTGCTGTCAGCAGCATCGATCCATTTTTTCTTTATTCTTTAGTTGTGAAGTAAATATTGGCTCTGACATGTGAATCGCTGAGATGCATAATCATCGATTGTTTTGAATGTTCTCTATGAATTGCCAGGCCTGTGTGTTTGATTGCAATGTACAGGAACGCTAAAAAGCTGCTCAAACTCTTTGTACTCCTTCTGTTCCTTTTTACTTCGCACATTGTGAAAGTGCATACTTTTTTCTATAAGATTGGTCAAAGTAGTGATACTTTGACTACAGACAAAACTTGTATGTAGACTAGAAAGGACCGGAGGGAGTACATGTGAAACTGCTGCAAACGAGGTGATCACCCTAGGAATAATGCTAGTACGTATTGTTTTGCATGTTCATCCAATGCCAGTGATACAAGAATTCGAACTAATCGAAATAAATTCATTCATACACGGTCGTATTTCACATAAACATGCCGGATTTCATTACATTTCATACATTCTTCAACTAAAAAGGGGTGCGCTGGAGGTATAATTAATTAACCGAAGCTACCCACCTGTGTCCGGCTGAGCCGAACAGAAGCTTCAGTGACTTAACTGCAGGTGCAGTTGCGTAGCTGACATGTAGCCCAGATGCCTGTTGGGCCCACATGTCAGTCAGCCAACTGCACCAGCAGTTATGTAGAAGCAGCGCCCTTCTCCAACATAGCTCTCCGACTCCACGTCGCCGCCAAGAAGCTAACCGGCCGTCAGTGGTCAACCCGCCTAGCTTGTCATAGCGATTAGGGCAACTAGGAGCCCAATGATCACGATCCCCACATGACAAACACCTTTCTTCTTGTCATTCTTCTTCTTGAAGTTTGTGTGTTGCACAGCCTTGTTCTTCCCATCAAACTTTGCTTTACCATCAAACTTGCCCTTGTTCTTGAACTTGTGGGGCTGGAAGTTCTTCTTCTTTACCAGATTGGCACTAGATCCTCCCTCAATTCCTCGAGCACGTGTGTCCTTTGCTCTCGCCTTTTCTTCCACCTCAAGAGTGCCAATGAGATCCACGAAGGAGGAAGCTTAGTGATGATACCTCTGGCAACAAACTTGTCCGGTAGCATACAACTGAAGTGCTCAAGTTCTCTAGCAAATGACTGTATCTCATGAGCTTGCTCAACCACAGAGCGCTCTTCAATCATCCTGTAATCATAGAATTGCTCCATGATGTACAGCTCAGTGCCAGCAACCGGAGGGTAGCAGTGGTGGCCTTACTTGGACCCAAGCGGTGGCGACCTACCGTATTCTACTCTTCCTTGTTTTCTGTGTGGCGCGGCCTCGTTGGCAGCGGGGCGGGGCCTCGGCGGAGCCGGCGATGTCCCCTGTCTCGTTGCCGACGGGCGGCGCCTTGGCGGAGCGGGGGAAATCCTCCCCCTCGTTGCCGGCAGGGTGGGGCCTCGGCAGAGCTGGCGGTGTCCTCTGCCTCATTGTTGGCGCCGCGGGGCCTCGGCGGAGCATGGCCTCGTCGACGCCAGCAGAGCGGGGACTCGTCGGAGCCGGCATTTTCCTCTGCCTCGTCCTCGGTCTCGCCAAACAGCGCCTCGCCCGCTTCATTGCCCTCTTTGTAGGCGGCCGCAACCTCCGCCACCCGCATGCGGTACCACCAGCGCTCGAGGCGGCCCTCGCGGGTGGAGCGGTACGAGTCGAGCAGCGCCTTCTCCTCCGCCCGCTCTGCGGCGATCTGCTCCTCCGCCTGCAGGTGCTCCTGGAGGAGATGGTGGTTGTAGGCGGCGTCTGCCTGCGCCTCCCGGAACTGCTCCTCACGCTTCTGCCTCACCGTGTTCATATATTGGGCACGGGCCTCGCCGATGGTCATGGTGCAATGCACCAGCGAGGATGGCGCAGAGGAGGGGGTTGGCGCCGGATCGTCGACTACCATGTTCTCCATTGGGACGTCGTCGTCCTCCGGCTGCCTGCCGGCCAGCCAGTCGGCAGCAATGGCTGCCATCTCCTTGTGGTCTGTCGTCCGCCCGTCCCGAAGAGTGCTGGAGCACGAGGAAGCCATGGTGGGCAGTAGTGGTGTGGACAGGAGAATAGGAACGAATGCGGATGACTGCGGCTATGGCCGGCGCAACAGTTTATATAGCAATGGTGGGCGGCGGAGGGATGGACGTGTGGCGCCGGAGTAGCCGCCTCGGCAACCGCGTATCTTTAATGTGGGCAGCAGAAGGACGGACGGACGACACTTGTGTCGTTTGAAGGTGGAGCAATCGCATGCACCTGGAAGCGGGGCCGGCGGCGCTGACCGTTTTGGGCGGAAAGCACGCGCGGGCGAGGGAGGCTGTCTGGGTGGGCCAGGGCAGTCAGACTCGTGCTTGGCAGCGGGTCGGTCCAGCAGCCGGACATGCTGGCTTGCCAGCTACCTCGCCGAGCTGAGCGACGACAATCAGACGATGGATGTAGCTTCTGACCAGGAGCCGGCACCACTGTCCAAGCCGGTTCATGCCGTGTTCACCATAGAGCAGGTGCGGCCGCACTT
This sequence comes from Triticum aestivum, assembly GCF_018294505.1. Classification (NCBI taxonomy): domain Eukaryota; kingdom Viridiplantae; phylum Streptophyta; class Magnoliopsida; order Poales; family Poaceae; genus Triticum; species Triticum aestivum. The sequence goes on from NC_057808.1 coordinate 87,981,230, forward strand.
CGACGCCCTAATGGCGGAAGAGCTACCAGCACAGGAGGACCTATGCTGCAACCTCCGTCTCCTAAACGAGCACCGGTGAACAAGCGAACAACAATGCCGTCGCGGACATGTGGCCCTATGATCCTGGCTTCCCGAATGAGCAGCGGGCGCTGTATCAGACCATCCGTAGGGCCCGCGAGGCCCTCTCCGTCGTCCTTCGAGTTGTTGCCTCACCGTGGCGCCGCCGTCTCGCGTTGTCAACATGGTCAACGGACATGAGGATGAGGAGATGACTTTACTTGGAGATGATGACAGTGGGGACCCACCAGGGCCATAGCCGCACGTACGCAAGTGCCTCCTTATTAGTATATAAAACTATAATTTTTTTTGCTTCCTCCTGGTTTCCTGACATCACGGTCCCACACCATTGTCAACCTATGTAGTCAATAAACGAGAGAATTGCACAAGAAGCGGCCGACAGCTGGGACCAAGCAGCTCGAGCAGTATTTGTGTTTTTAAGGTGTGAGCACTACAGAGTTTTTCTTGAGCGATGTTTAGCCCAGATATTGATTTTCCTCCTCTGAACAACAACGAAAACATCACTGCAGCTATTAACTGGGCGGGCTGTGGCCTGTCTAGCCCAGGCCAGATATCCAGCCCAGATATTATTTTTATTCAAGCTGAAAATGGCTAGCCCAGCTATACTTTTTTTAGGAATGCCCAGACAAGGTCAAGTTGTTATTCTCCGCCCCGCTGGGCTGCAAATCTTTCCTAAGAGGGATGCATTAGGCTTAACAAGAAAATGGGCTTTAAGAAATAATAAATGGGATGTAATTATAAAACTTGGCAGTAACTATAAAAAATGCACCAAACACGTAATTACTTTATAAAATATTATTTTTGGGTATTGAAAATTTTAATTTCATTAATTGTTGCGAGCGCAGTGTTTCGTTGGATTTTTACGTAATATAAATTTATATTGAAATTGTATTTAATCTGACTAGAAATTTCGGGATAAAAATATTTCGGATCCCATCAAAATGTGGGAAATTTTATTGAATTCTGTTTTGAACAGTTGGTTGAAATGGGCTGTACTTTTAACAAACTGTAAATGGGCTGTAGTAAATTCCATTAGAATTCAAAAATTGGCTGCACATGCTTACAAATCTCTAATGGGCTATAAGTTCTCTGCCACACACTTGTGGCCTTACTAAGTTGACGCGTCCCCTAAAAAAAAGAGTTGACGCGTATGCAAGGCTTTGTCAACTTATAGTCAACACACGGTCCTAGCAGCAGTGGTCGTTGGATGTCCATCCAACGGATGCCGTGCTTCTTCTTCAATCTCAGATATTCTAGCTTCACCCGCCCAAAAAATGATTCCTCCCCGTGACATCTGGGGCGCACCATTTCGGAAGCTGACCTGTGGGCCTACTAAGTTGATGCGTACCAAGGGCTTTGTCAACTTAGTCAATATAAACGATTCTAGCTGCAGTGACGGTATGATGTCCATCCAACGGCCGTCGTGCTTCTTCAACCTCTGGTCTTCTTGCTCCAGCCGCCCAAAGCAGCGCCGGTCGTGCCGCCTGCTCCTGCCTCCCATGGCCGGCTGTGCTGCCGCGCAGGCCTCACCGCCCCCTACTACTCCCACCGCTGGCCAGGGCATCCCTCCACTCACCCACACCTGCTGTTATTTTGCGGAGACGGCAGCCTCACACTGCAGCCGAACCAGTGAACCCTCTAACTCCTCTCCGCGTGGGCATCCATTGCCGCGTCTTCCCCGGCTCCGCGTCGTCCCCTTCCTAGGCCTCGCCGTCGTCCACCGCCCTGGCGCTCTCGGCGCGGCGTGGTCAAGATGGTCAAGGAACGACTTCCATCGAAAGAGTACTGTACGTGGAGAGGCTGACAGCTGGGTCCACGGCAGCCGCATGGAAGTGCCTCCTTATTACGCGGAAAATAATTATTCCTCCACCTGATAGCAGGGACCCACCGGACAGGCCACCGTATTTGGCGAAAAAAACGTTTCCCCCCTGACTGCTGGGACCCATCAGACAGGCCAACGTATTTCGCGAAAAAATGTCCCCCCCCCCGCTGTCAGCTCGGACCCACCGGAGGTGCCTCCTTATTACGCACAAAAAAATGAATACTCCCCCTGCTAGTTGGGACCCACCTTGGTGGGAGGCTGACTTGTGGGCCTACCAAGTTGACGGGGATGGAGTGCTTTGTCAACTTAGTCAATATGAACGATTCTAGCGACAGTGACCGTACGATGTCCATCCAACGGCCATAGTGCTTCTTCAACCTCTGGTCTTCTTGCTCTAGCCGCCCAAAGTAGCGTCGGTCGTGCCGCATGCTCCTGCCTCCCGTGGCCGGCTGTGCTGCCGCAGAGGCCTCACCGCTCCCTACTATTCCCACTGCTGGCCAGGCCCTACGGCGATGGCAGCCTCACACCGCAGCCGAACCAGTGAACCCTCGTACTCCTCTCCGCGCGGGCTTCCACTGCCGCGTCTTCCCCGGCTCCGTGTCGTCCCCTTCCTAGGCCTCGCCGTCGTCCACCGCCCTGGTGCTCTCGGCGCGGCGTGGTCAACGTGGTCAAGGAACGACTTCCATCGGAAGAGTACTGTACATGGAGAGGCTGGCAGCTGGGTCCACGGCAGCCGCAAGGAAGTGCCTCCTTATTACGCGCAAAATAATTATTCCTCCACCTGACAGCAGGGACCCACCAGACAGGCAACTGTATTTCGCGAAAAAAACGTTTCCCCCTGACTGCTGGGACCTACCAGCTACATCTTCGCACGCAAGGAAGTGCGTCCGGGCAAAAAGAAACGATTCGCCCCCTGACTGCTGGGACCCACCAGCTACATCTTTGCAGGCAAGGAAGTGCCTGACAGTCGGGACCCACCTGGTCGAAGCGTACGTAGCGTTGTCATTCTGGTCGCCAACGTGTACGTACATACTGGTCGATGTAAAGGCACGCACGTGTCGTAGTAGAGGCGCGCACGTAGCATGTACACGTACGTACAACGGCCAGTGTGCAAGAAAGAAAATACGGCCACGTACGTACATACGGGCAAGGTCTCGAACGCCTACTCGCGCATACGTTCGGCCAGGGCTCGTGTACATGGCTGAGTCGGAACGGAGAAACTGCGTCATCGTCGTGTTCATGGGGAGCCAACCGGCTGGGTCGGAACGGAATGCGTCGTCGTGTTCATCGGGAGGGCTTGGATGGAACAGCCGATGGAAACGAGGCGTGGCGTACCGCAGAACGGAGGAAACGGCCCTGTGTTCGACCGGCCACGGTCGAAACGGGATCCTGTTCATCGGGAGGGGTCTGGCATACCGCAAAACGGAGGAACGGACCTCCTACGGTCGAAACGGGGGTCCTGTTGATCGGGAGGGGTGTGGCGTACCACAAAACGGAGGAAACAGACTTGTGTTGGAGCGCTACGGTCAAAACGGGGGTCCTGTTCATCGGGAGGGGTGTGGCGTACCGCAAAACGGGACTCCACGGGATATTGTTCATCTCCACCATCGACCCCCTCCAGACTCCACGGGATACTGTTCATCCACCGTCGACCTCCTCCAGCCTCCACCCGCGACTGTTCATCCACGGGCTCCTATTTATCCAGCCTCCACCGCGCGCTACTCCATCGGCTACTGTTCAACCAGCCCTCTCCATAGGCTCCTGTTCAACCACCCCTCCACGGGCTACTGTTCATCCAGCCCTCCACCATCTACTGTTCATCCTGCCCTCCACGGGGTGGTCCTGTTCATCCAGCCCTCCATGGGGTCCTGTTCATCCAGCCCCAACCGGCTCGATCGATCGGGGTCCTGTTCATCCAGAGGCAACACCATGGGGTCCTGTTCATCCACCCCCAGCGGGAAATATTCATCCAAACCCCCCAGCAACGCTCACTGTTCATCCAGAGGCAGCATCGATCGGCTTCAGTTAGCAGCAGTAGCAAAGGAATCGCTCATCGGGTTCAGTTAACAGCCATCGATAGATCGCTCGGGTTCAGTAACGTGTAGCCTGCAGTGCAATCGCTCGGGTTCAGTTAGAGCCCAACGCCTCGCTCGGGTTCCGTTAGAGCCCAACGCCTCGCACCCACGCGCGTGCGTGTACGAGAGAAACACGCATCGCTCGGCCCCGACCACCCACCATAACCGGGAACACCCCGATATTTTCCTCGCCCTCGCTTCTACCACGGTTTTTTCCGTCATGGACGGCCCAAAGAATGTCATGCAGCTGCTCTCCGGCCCACCCAGGACGAAAAGCCCATTTTCTGTCATGATTTTTTGTCATAGAAGTAGGACCCCACAACATCTATGATGATACCGTATTTTGTCACAATTATCGTCATAGAAGTGTCATAAGTATGACAGATTTTTTTTCGTTCGGCCCAAAATGTCACCGATGTGTCTTTTTTTTGTAGTGAGTGCATCCATTGCATTGCAATCCCTACTCCTTGCATTGACATCAATTGATGGGCATCTCCATAGCCCGTTGATTAGCCGCGTCAATGTGAGACTTTCTCCCTTTTTGTCTTCTCACACAACCTCAATCATTATATTCTATTCCACCCATAGTGCTATGTCCATGGCTCGTGCTCATATATTGCGTAAAAGTTGAAAGAGTTTGAAAAGGCTAAGTATGAAACAATTGCTTGGCTTGTCATCGGGGTTGTGCATGATGAGAGCATTTTGTGTGACAAAAATGAAGCATAGCCAAACTATATGATTTTGTAGGGATAAGCTTTCTTTGGCTATGTTATTTTGATAAGACATAATTGCTTGGTTAGCATGCTTGAAGTATTATTATTTTTATGTCAATATTAAACTTTTATCTTGAATTTTTCGGATCTGAACATTCATGCCACAATAAAGAAAATTACATTGAGAAATATGCTAGGTAGCATTCCACATCAAAAATTCTGTTTTTATCATTTACCTACTCGAGGACGAGCAGGAATTAAGCTTGGGGATGATTGATACGTCTCCAACATATCTATAATTTTTGATTGCTCCATGCTATTATAAATTCTATTTTGGATGTTTAATGGGCTTTATTATACACTTTCATATTATTTTTGGGACTAACCTATTAACCCAAGGCCCAGTGCAAATTGTTGTTTTTTTTGCCTATTTCAGTGTTTCGCAGAAAAAGAATATCAAATGGAGTCCAAACGGAATGAAACCTTCGGGAGCGTGATTTTTGGAACAAACGTGATCCAGAGGACTTGGAGTGGACGTCAAGAAACTTACGAGGAGGCCACGAGGCAGGGGGCGCGCCAATCCCCCCTAGGCGCGCCCTCCACCCTCGTGGCTCCACCGACCTACTTCTTCCTCCTATATATACCTACGTACCCCGAAACCATCAAGGAGCACCACGAAAACCTAATTCCACCGCCGCAACCTTCTGTACCCATGAGATCCCATCTTGGGGCCTTTTCCGGCGCTCTGCCGGAGGGGGCATCGATCAGGGAGGGCTTCTACATCAACACCATAGCCTCTCCGATGATGTGTGAGTAGTTTACCACAGACCTTCGGGTCCATAGTTATTAGCTAGATGGCTTCTTCTCTCTCTTTGGATCTCAATACAAAGTTCTCCTCGATCTTCTTGGAGATCTATTCGATGTAACTCTTTTTGCGGCGTGTTTGTCGAGATTCGATGAATTGTGGGTTTATGATCAAGATTATCTATGAACAATATTTGAATCTTCTCTAAATTCCTTTATGTATGATTGGTTATCTTTGCAAGTCTCTTCGAATTATCAGTTTGGTTTGGCCTACTAGATTGATCTTTCTTGCAATGGGAGAAGTGCTTAGCTTTGGGTTCAATCATGCGGTGCTCGATCCCAGTGACAGTAGGGGAAACGACACGTATTGTATTGTTGCCATCGAGGATAAAAAGACGGGGTTTATATCATATTGCATGAGTTTATCCCTTTACATCATGTCATCTTACCTAATGCGTTACTCTATTCTTATGAACTTAATACTCTAGATGCATGCTGGATAGCGGTCGATGTGTGGAGTAATAGTAGTAGATGCAGGCAGGAGTCGGTCTACTTGTCACGGACGTGATGCCTATATACATGATCATGCCTAGATATTCTCATAATTATGCACTTTTCTATCAATTGCTCGACAGCAATTTGTTCACCCACCGTAATACTTATGCTATCTTGAGAGAAGCCACTAGTGAAACCTATGGCCCTCGGGTCTATTTACCATCATATTAATCTTCCGTCAACAAGCTATTTCTTTCGCCGTTTATTTTGCTTTCTTTACTTTAAATCTTTATCATAAAAATACCAAAAATATTATCTTATCATCTCTATCAGATCTCACTTTTGCAAGTGGTCATGAAGGGATTGACAACCCCTTCATCGCGTTGGTTGCAAGGTTCTTATTTGTTTGTGTAGGTACGAGGGACTTGCGTGTAGCCTCCTACTGGATTGATATCTTGGTTCTCAAAAACTGAGGGAAATACTTACGCTACTTTGCTGCATCACCCTTTGGGAAAACCAACGCATGCTCAAGAGGTAGCACACACCATTCAAGATATGCCGGCATTAGGCAACACATTGGGGCAGAAAACAAGGGGAGATGTAGGATGTGTCAGATGCATGGATAGGACAACTAGCAGAAGACTTCCCAACTCGCACAAAACAGTGTATTTGCGTCATCGTAGGTTCTTGCGGATGAATCACTCATACCGAAAGATGAAAGCTGAATTTGATGGTACGGCAGAGGCAGATGTGGCCCCAAGACCCTATGACGGGAAGGTGGTCCACAACATGGCTAAAAAAATTAATGTTGTGCTTGGCAAGAACCACCCTTTGACGGTGAAACTAACACCCAAGGATCAAGTGTTTAAGAAGAAATCGGTGTTCTGGAAATTACCTTACTGGGAGATTCTACGTGTACGTCACTGCATCGATGTCATGCACGTAGAGAAGAACGTATGTGAAAGCATCCTTGGTACTCTGCTCAAGATTAAAGGTAAAAGAAAGGATGGTGACGGTTCACGGCTCGATATGCTTGCTGATCAATCACAACACAAGAGTGAAGCATAAGATGATGACAAATTCATCAAAGCTCGCCAGAGTTACAATTTCAGTACAAAAGAAGCAACACAGTTCTTCACCTATTTGTTGTTAGTTAAGACACCCTCTTCCTACTGCGCAAACATCAAAAGTCTCGTGGATGTGAGCTCAGGTAAAATGAAGTTGGGACACATGAAGTCACATGATTGCTACGTAATGTTGACACAAATCCTCCTGGTGGCCATCAGGAATCTGATGGACAAAGATATAAGAAACACACTCATTGACCTCTGTGATTTTTTCAACAAACTATGGCAGAAAGTTGTAGATCCTGAAGAGTTGGATAATATGCAAGATGATATTGCAAGAATATTGTCCAACCTAGAGATGTTTTCCCCACCGTCATTCTTTGATGTCATGGCCCATCTCACTGTGCACCTTGTCGACGAGATAAAGTATTGTGGTCCTGTGTTTCTTCGCAACATGTATCCCTTCGAGCGGTTCACGGGAATACTGAAGCGCTTTTGTCGGAACCGAAACCATCCAGAGGCAAGCATCCTACAAGGTTATACTGCGGAGGAGGTGGTTGAGTTTTGCACCGAATACATGAAACATAGACCTATAGGTTTGCCCCTCTCTCGCCACGAGGGAAGGCTGAAAGGCAAGCCGGTCCTTGCTGGCACGCAAATGGCTGCACCTAGAGAATTGGCAGAGAAAGCCGATTTGACGGTACTGCTTAACAGCCCAGTTCTTATCGCTTATGCCGAAGAACACTTGGCGGAGATACGCCAAAGCTTCTTACCAATGGTGCCTTCATCAGAAGTGGAGACGAAGGAGCACACTAAGAAGTACGCCGAATGGCTGAAGAATCGTTTGGCACAAGGATCAATCGATGACATTGCTACGTGGTTGGCACAAAAGCCATCACCTACGGTGTTGACGTACCAAGCGTATGACATAAATGGATACACGTTCTACACTGAGGAACGTGATAAGAAGACCTCGTATCAGAACATCTCTGTTCGAATAGAATGCATGACTGCAAATGAAGCTGAAAATCATACCCGTGGTATAATGGTGATTGCGTACCGTGAAAATTTTTATGAGGCCAAACGATGAAGTCACCGACCACAGGAGTTTGAATTGACATGTCTCCTTTTGGAAAACCATGATCCTTCATGTGAGATGCTCCGGTTTGGAAGGAGCGGTCATCAAAACTTGTGCCAAACTTTTCCAATTTTTATCCATGGGGTCGTGAGAGCACGCCACAGGCACACATCGATTTTGATGATGTCCGAACTCCATCTGAATTTTCTATAATTAAAATACCAACTAGGCCTATGCCAGTGGCCGCACCTCGCGGTCGAAATGTTTGAAACTTCTCCCTGCTTCTCGAACAAACGGATGAAAACTCACAAAGCGACGCACAAATGATCTGTACACCTTTGCTAGGCTGATAGTAAGGGGGTATCATAGCTAGTATCATGCATGCCAACTAGGCAATTTTGATGAGCTGTCATGGAATTAATTAAATGAAGAAAGAGAGGGTTAAGTATCATATCATGAAACCGTATAATAACAAATGTTATGCTACTATGTGTCATGCATGACAATATAAATAAAGTACTACATATGATACTAGCTAGCTACTCTATGATACTATGCATTAGAGCAAGTAAGTACACAATAGAGTGACATAAGACTAGCAACAATGGGTAGTAACATAGAATGTTACTATAGTCTATGTTACTACCTCTATAGTTGGGAGTAACATATGTGTAGTAACATGCAATACTTCGTTTATTAGGCTATAGACTCATCTTGCCTTGAGATGTGTGATGTTACTCAGACTAGCCACAATGGGTAGTAACATAGACTAGTAACATGCCCATGTGTTACTAGTCTATGTTACTACCTCTATAGTGGGGAGTAACATATATGTGTGGTAACATGCAACACTTCATTTATTAGGCTATAGACACATCTTGCCTTGATATGTACATGTGATGTTACTCATACTACTAGTAACTAGCTATGTTACTACTTTCCTCTCTTTCTTCATTTATTGCTTGCCACATCATCTACTTAATTTATCTAGATATGTGTGATGTTACTACCTATGTTACTCCCATTGTGGGTAGTCTCATACTATAGTAAGACTATACCCACAGCGGGAGTAACATAGTTACGTAGTAACATCACAAATATCCACTTTTCTCCATTTCTTTATTTATTGCTTGCCACATCATCTATTTTATCTAGATATGTGTGATGTTACTACCTATGTTACTCCCAATGTGGGTAGTCTGGCTATAAGGAATAGAATAATATATATGTGCTTATTAGTTGGAGGAAAGAGAAGAGAAGCGGGCTCTTGGTTAGTAGAGCCAGCTGCAACACGAGACCCAAGACACTTTGTGTGAGGATGTAAGGTGGGCCAACTATTGATAAACTAGTACGTATATGAAACTTATTATTGTACATGCCCGCTAAGAGGTTGGCTGTATATGACATGGCAACTTCTTATAGCCGACCCTTGGCTGTATTATTAAGCATGCTCTTAGTGAGGTAGCTAGTATATCAAAGATGACTAGCTAGTATCAGACTAGCCACAATGTGAGTAACTTCAGCAGTATCACCGACTCCAACTCAGCAAACTTGCTTATGTGGTAATAAGTTAATGAGGAGAGAGATAGTTTCAGTAACTTAGCTAGTTACTGTAGCATCACATGTCCCAATGCAATATGAGTCTGTAACCTAAGAAATGAAGCTTTGCATGACACTACTTATGTTACTACCCACTATGAAGGTAGTAACATATATAGTCTAGGGATATGTGTATGCTACTAGTGTACTACTCTCCATTGTGGCTAGTCTCATACTCCCTCCTTTCCGGTTTAGGCTGGTTGTAATGGTATTATCATAAGCGGTATCATGCATGCCAACTAGACTTTCTGGATGATGTGGCACACAAGTGAGGATGTGGTATCATATCATGATACTGTGTCATATTAAATGTTGTACTACTACTTTGTGTGATGCATGACAATTAGTAAGGCAACCTAAGATGTTAACTTATGATACTATGCATTACAGAAGTAGTATCCTAGCTACACTATCATATATATGCATGCATGATACTACTAGTATATATATATAATACTCCCCATTACAACCAGCCTTATAGGGCTCAATTCATAAATACGGTCATCTATGATATATACTCCCTCCGTAAACTAATATAAGAGCGTTTACATCACTATTTAGTAATCTAAACGCTCTTATATTAGTTTATAGAGGGAGCTAGTACTACTCTATGATACTATATATTCACTATGAAGGTACGTACGTAGTATCATACACTAGTATCATATGCATGATACTATATATATATAGTATATGATACTCCCCACTATATAAGGCTGGCCATAGTGGTGGTATCATAGCCGACGATGTCATGCACTCGAAAATAGCAAGTATGCTGATGTGGCAAAGAATTAAAAATATATAAAGAGGGTTAGAGTAACATATACTAGGTAGATACCGTATCATGTTAAATGCGATGCTAATTTGTGTCATGCATGGCAATAAATATGATCTATATATGATACTATACCCTATGTATTATACTATGCACTATAATTAAATAAAGGTAGTATCATATGTACTGTATGTTCATGATACTAGTATATGACACTCTCCACTATACTCATCATTTCTTAACGTAGAAAAAAATTGTAGGCGAAACGATGAACTCATGTTTTCATTCGAACAAAAATATGATGTTAGGTAATGTAAATGGTTTCAAAGAGCACTGATACGTCTCCAACGTATCTGTAATTTTTGATTGTTCCATGCTATTATATTATCTATTTTGGATGTTTAATGGGCTTTATTATACACTTTTATATTATTTTTGGGACTAACCTACTAACCGAAGGCCTAGTGCAAATTGTTGTTTTTTGCCTATTTCAGTGTTTCGCAGAAAAGCAATATCAAACGGAATGAAACCTTCGGGAGAGTGATTTTTGGAACAAACGTGATCCAGGAGACTTGGAGTGGACGTCAAGAAAGAAGCGAGGAGGCCACGAGGCAGGGAGGCGCGCCTGCCCCCTGGGTGCGCCCCCACCCTCGTGGGCCCCTCGCAGCTCCACCGACCTACTTCTTCCTCCTATATATACCCATATACCCCGAAAACATCCAAGAGCACCACGAAACCCTATTTCCACCACCGCAACCTTCTGTACCCGTGAGATCCCATCTTGGGGCCTTTTCCGGCGCTCCGCCGGAGGGGGAATCGATCACGAGGGCTTCTACATCAACACCATAGCCTCTCCGATGATGTGTGAGTAGTTTACCACAGACCTTCGGGTCCATAGTTATTAGCTAGATGGCTTCTTCTCTCTCTTTGGATCTCAATACAAAGTTCTCCTCGATCTTCTTGGAGATCTATTCGATGTAACTCTTTTTGCAGTGTGTTTGTCGAGATCCGATGAATTGAATCAAGTTTATCTATGAACAATATTTGAATATCCTCTGAATTATTTTATGTATGATTCATTATCTTTGCAAGTCTCTTTGAATTATCAGTTTGGTTTGGCCTACTAGATTGATCTTCTTTGCAATGAGAGAAGTGCTTAGCTTTGGGTTCAATCTTGCGGTGTCCTTTCCCAGTGACAGGAGGGGCAGCAAGGCACGTATTGTATTGTTGCCATCAAGGATAAAAAGATGGGGTTTATATCATATTGCTTTTTGTTTATCCCTCTACATCACGTCATCTTGCCTAATGCGTTACTCTGTTCTTATGAACTTAATACTCTAGATGCATGCTGGATAGCGGTCGATGTGTGGAGTAATAGCAGTAGATGCAGAATCGTTTCGGTCTACTTGTCGCGGACGTGATGCCGATATACATGATCATGCCTAGATATTCTCATAACTATGCATTGCTCGACAGTAATTTGTTCATGCACCGTAATACTTATGCTATCTTGAGAGAAGCCACTAGTGAAACCTATGGCCCCCGGGTCTATTTTCCATCATATAAGTTTCCAATCTATTTTTATTTTGCAATATTTACTTTCAATCTATATCATAAAAATACCAAAAATATTTATCTTATTATCTCTATCAGATCTCACTTTTGCAAGTGGTCGTGAAGGGATTGACAACCCCTTTATCGCGTTGGTTGCAAGGTTCTTATTTGTTTGTGTAGGTACGAGGCGACTTGCGTGTAACCTCCTACTGGATTGATACCTTGGTTCTCAAAAACTAAGAGAAATACTTACGCTACTTTGCTGCATCACCCTTTCCTCTTGAAGGGAAAAACCAACGCAAGCTCAAGAGGTAGCAAGCACACGGTTCACTCATGAAAGCCGTGTGTCCACTAAACCGTGGCCGATGCACCCCCACCCCTCTGCCATGCGCGCGATCTGAGTCATGCGTTCTGATTGTCCAGAACCCAAACCCCACGGATCGTACGTCTGCACCGTTGGATTCTCCTTGATCGAACGGCGATCCTCATCCCTTTCGACAACACATGTACATGTTTTCAAATAGCCCCTCCCCAAAAAATGTTTTCAAATAGCACACGGTTCACACACGAAAGCCGTGTGCCTACCAAACCGTGGCCGATGGCCCCCTCGCTGCGCGCACGATCTGAGTCATGTGTTCTGATTGGCCAGAACCCAAACCCCACGGATCGTATGTCTGCACCATTGGATGCTCCCAGATCGAACGACAATCCTCATCCCTTTCGACAGGAAATGCAGTCCGGCTAGGAATTGATTTATATGCCAACATGCACGGTAAATGCCGAAAAATGTCTTACATATAGCACACGAGACCTGAAATGCGCCAGCAAATCAAACCCGTGGTAAAATTGTGATTGGTTTACATGCGAAAAATTTATAGGCGAAACGATGAACTCACGTCTTCATTTCAAAATTAGTACGTCTTCATTTCAAACGAAATTATTCTGTTCATGCACACGAGCGCTTAGAGGCAACTGTTTGCATAGGCCTTTCCGAGCACGCGGCGACCGGGGATATTTTTCACCCTTTTCACCTAGGCCGCCAACACCCCCCACCGTCCGCCTGCGTTTCACTCGACTAGTCCACCCAATCTCCTTCGCCAGCTCCCCCTCCCCCAGATCCACAGCAGAACTCTCTCCGGCGCCGCCGTGCTCACCCCGGCGGTGTGGCCGCTCTTCGGCGTCAAGCCTACCTCCACTGTCGTTGCCAACACGCGGCGGCCCGCGCCTCGCCGTCTTCGTTTGCTCGCCAGCCACCCTCGAGCATATCGATACAGTAACCCTCGCCTCTCCTGTGGTCCGGCCGGGTTTGCATTAAGAAGCCTGTTAGTTACTGCTCTCCATCGCGGTGAGGCATATTTCCTCGCAATCCCTCTTCCAATTTCGTTCTGTATGTTCCCAAATTGGCTATAAAATAAAAGAGAGCGTATATATGTGTTGGGGAACGTAGCAGAAATTCAAAATTTTCTACGCATCACCAAGATCAATCTATGGAGTAATCTAGCAATGAGGGGAAGGGGAGTGCATCTACATACCATTGTAGATCGCTAAGCGGAAGCGTTGCAAGAACGTGGATGAAGGAGTCGTACTCGTAGCGATTCAGATCACGATTGATTCCGATCTAAGCGCCGAACCACGGCGCCTCCGCGATCAACACACGTGCAGCCCGGTGACATCTCCCACGCCTTGATCCAGCAAGGAGAGAGGGAGAGGTTGGGGAAGACTCCGTCCAGCATCAGCACAACAGCGTGGTGGTGGTGGAGGAGCGTGGCACTCCAGCAGGGCTTCGCTAAGCACCGCAAGAGACGAGGAGGGAGAGGGGTAGGGCTGCGCCAAAGAGAGAGATGTTTTCGTGTCTATGGCAGCCCCAAACCCCCACTATATATAGGGGAAAGGGAGGGGCTGCGCCCCCACCTAGGTTTCCACCTCTAGGGGTTGCGGCCAGCCCTAGATGGGACTTGGAGGGGCGGCCAAAGGGGGAGAGAGGGGGGGCGCACCACTAGGTGGGCCTTAGGCCCATCTAAGCCTAGGGTTTCCCCTTTTCCCTTCTCTCTTCGCCTTGGGCCTTGGTAGGGGGGCGCACCAGCTCACCTGGGGCTGGTCCCCTCCCACACTTGGCCCATGCAGCCCTCTGGGGCCGGTGGCCCCACCTGGTGGACCCCCGGGACCCTCCCGGTGGTCCCGGTACGTTATCGATAGCACCCGAAACTTTTCCGGTGACCAAAACAGGACTTCCCATATATAAATCTTTACCTCCGGACCATTTCGGAACTTCTCGTGACATCCGGGATCTCATCTGGGACTCCGAAAAACATTCGGTAACCACGTATATCTATTCCCTATAACCCTAGCGTCATCGAACCTTAAGTGTGTAGACCCTACGGGTTCGGGAACCATGCAGACATGACCGAGACGTTCTCCGGTCAATAACCAACAGCGGGATCTGGATACCCATGTTGGCTCCCACATGTTCCACGATGATCTCATCGGATGAACCACGATGTCGGGGATTCAATCAATCCCGTATACAATTCCCTTTCTCTATCGGTATGTTACTTGCCCGAGATTCGATCGTCGGTATCCCGATACCTTGTTCAATCTCGTTACCGGCAAGTCTCTTTACTCGTTCTGTAACACATCATCCCGTGATCAACTCCTTGGTCACATTGTGCACATTATGATGATGTCCTACCGAGTGGGCCCAGAGATACCTCTCCGTCATACGGAGTGACAAATCCCAGTCTCGATTCGTGCCAACCCAACAGACACTTTCGGAGATACCTGTAGTGCACCTTTATAGCCACCCAGTTACGTTGTGACGTTTGGTACACCCAAAGCATTCCTATGGTATCCGGGAGTTGCACAATCTCATGGTCTAAGGAAATGATACTTGACATTAGAAAAGCCCTTAGCAAACGAACTACACGGTCTTGTGCTAGGCTTAGGATTGGGTCTTGTCCATCACATCATTCTCCTAATGATGTGATCCCATTATCAACGACATCCAATGTCCTTGGTCAGGAAACCGTAACCATCTATTGATCAACGAGCTAGTCAACTAGAGGCTTACTAGGGACATAGTGTTGTCTATGTATCCACACATGTATCTGAGTTTCCTATCAATACAATTTTAGCATGAACAATAGACAATTATCATGAACAAGGAAATAAAATAATAACCATTTTATTATTGCGTCTAGGTCATATTTCCAACAGTCTCCCACTTGCACTAGAGTCAATAATCTAGTTCACATCGCCATGTGATTAACACTCATAGTCCACATCGCCATGTGACTACACCCAAGAGTTTACTAGGGTTTGATCATGTTCTGCTTGTGAGAGAGGTTTTAGTCAATGGGTCTGCAACATTCAGATCCGCGTGTGCTTTACAAATCTCTATGTCATCTTGTAGATGTACCTACCACGCGCTACTTGGAGCTATGCCAAATAACTGCCCTCCATTCGAATCCGGTTCACTACTCAGAGTCATCCGGATTAGTGTCAAAGTTTGCATCGACGTAACCCTTTACGATGAACTCTTTTACCACCTCCATAATCGAGAAAATTCCTCAGTCCACTAGATACTAAGGATAAGTTCGACCGCTGTCATGTGATCCATTCCCGGATCACTATTGTACCCCGTTACTAACTCATGGCAAGGCACACTTCATGTGCGGTACACAGCATAGCATACTGTAGAGCCTACGTCTAAAGCATAGGGGACGACCTTCGTCCTTTCTCTCTCTTCTGCTGCGGTCAGGTCTTGAGTCTTACTCAATACTCACACCTTGTAACACAGCCAAGAACTCCTTCTTTGCTGATCTATTTTGAACTCCTTCAAAAACTTGTCACGGTATGTATTCATTTGAAAGTACTATTAAGCGTTTTTGATCTATCCTTATAGATCTTGATGCTCAATCAAGTAGCTTAATCCAGGTTTTCCATTGAAAAACACTTTTCAAATAACCCTGTATGCTTTCCAGAAATTCTACATCATCTCTGATCAACAATATGTCAACAACATATACTCATCAGAAATTCTATAGTGCTCCCACTCACTTCTTTGGAAATACAAGTTTCTCATAAACTTTGTATAAACCCAAAATCTTTGATCATCTCATCAAAGCGTACATTCCAACTCTGAGATGCTTACTCCAGTCCTTAGAAGGAATGCTGGAGCATTGCATACTTGTTAGCATATTTCAGGATTGACAAAACCTTCTGGTTGTATCACATACAACCTTTCCTCTTGAAAATCGTCGAGGAAACAGTGTTTTGACATCCTATCTGCAAGATTTCATAAATAATGCAGTAACTGCTAATACAATTCCAACAGACTATTGTCTGTCTTCCTTTTAAAATCCATTTGCACCCAACAGCCTTACGACCATCAAGTATTTCTTCCAAAGTCTATACTTTGCTTTTATACATGGATCCTCTCTCGGATTTTATGGCCTCGAGCCATTCGTCGGAATCCGGGCCCACCATCGCTTCTCCATAGCTCGTAGGTTCATTGTTGTCTAGCAACATGACTTCCAAGACAGGATTACGTACCACTTTGAAGTAGTACGCATCCTTATCGACCTACGAGGTTTGGTAGTGACTTGATCCGAAGTTTCATGATCACTATCATAAGCTTCCACTTCAATTGGTGTAGGTGTCACAGGAACAACTTCCTGTGCCCTGCTACACACTAGTTGAAGTCATGGTTCAATAACCTCATCAAGTCTCCACCATCCTCCCACTCAATTCTTTCGAGAGAAACTTTTTCTCGAGAAAGGACCTGTTTACTTCCAAATCTGAAACAGGAGGTATACCCAACTGTTTTGGGTATTCTATGAAGATGCATTTATCCGCTTTGGGTTCGAGCTTATCAGCCTGAAACTTTTTCACATAAGCATCGCAGCCCCAAACTTTTAAGAAACGACAACTTAGGTTTCTCTAAACGGTGTCGTCTCAACGGAATTGCGTGGTGCCCTATTTAAAGTGAATGTGGTTGTCTCTAATGCCTAACCCATAAACGATAGTGGTAAAGAGACATCATGGTATGCACCATATCCAATAGGGTGCAGTTATGATGTTCGGACACACCATCACATTGTGGTGTTCCAGGCGGTATTAATTGTGAAACACTTTCCACAATGTCTTAATTGTGTGCCAAACTCGTAACTCAGATATCTCTATGATCATATCATAGACATTTTATTCTCTTGTCACGACGATCTTCAACTTCACTCTGAAATTACTTGAACCTTTCAATAATTCAGACTTGTGTTTCATCAAGTAAATATTCTCAGCATCTACTCAAATCATCTGTGAAGTAAGAACATATCGATATCCACTGCGTGCCTCAGCACTCATTGGACTGCACACATCAAATGTATTACTTCCAACAAGTTGCTCTCTTGTTCCATCTTACTGAAAACGAGGCCTTTCAGTCATCTTGCCCATGTGGTATGATTTGCATGTCTCAAGTGATTCAAAATCAAGTGAGTCCAAACGATCCATCTGCATGGAGTTTCTTCATGCATATATACCAATAGACATGGTTCGCATGTCTCAATCTTTTCAAAAATGAGTGAGTCCAAAGATCCATCTACATGGAGCTTCTTCATGCGTTCTATACCAATATGACTCAAATGGCAGTGCCACAAGTATGTGGTACTATCATTACTATTTTATATCTTTTGCCACGAACATGTGTATCATTGCGATCGAGATTCATTTTAGGCGCAAGACCATTGAAGGTATTATTCAAATAAACAGAGTAACCTTTATTCTCCTTAAATGAATAACCGTATTGCGATAAACATAATCCAATCATGTTTATGCTCAACGCAAACACCAAATAACAATTATTTAGGTTTAACACCAATCTCGATGGTAGAGGGAGCATGCGATGCTTGATCACATCAACCTTGGAAACACTTCCAACACATATCGTCATCTAACCTTTAGCTAGTCCCCGTTTATTCCGCAGCTTTTATTTCGAGTTACTAACACTTAGCAACCAAACCGGTATCTAATACCCTGGTGCTGCTAGGAGTACTAGTAAAGTACACATTCATATAATGTATATCCAATATACTTCTGTCGACCTTGCCTGCCTTCTTATCTACCAAGTATCTAGGGTAGTTCTGCTTCAGTGACCGTTCCCCTCATTACAGAAGCACTTAGTCTCGGGTTTGGGTTCAACCTTGGGATTCTACACTAGAGCAGCAAATGATTTGCTGTTTCATGAAGTATCCCTTTTGCCCTTGCCCTTCTAGAAACTAGTGGTTTTACTAACATCAACAATTGATGCTCCTTCTTGATTTTTACTTTCGCGGTGTCAAACATCGCGAGTTGCTCAAGGATCATCATGTCTATCCCTGATATGTTATAGTTCATCACGAAGCTCTAATAGCTTGGTGGCAGTGACTATGGAGAACCATCACTATCTCATCTGGAAGATTAACTCCCACTCGATTCAAGTGATTGTAGTACTCAGACAATCTGAGCACATGCTCAACGATTGAGCTTTTCTCCCTTAGCTTGCAGGCTTAAGAAACTTGTCAGAGGTCTCATACCTCTTGACGTGGGCACTAGTCTGAAATCCCAATTTCAGTCTTCGGAACATCTCATATGTTCTGCGACGTTTCAAAACCGTCTTGTCGCCACAATTTTAAACCGTTAGCATCACATACTGAACTATCACGTAGTCATCAAAACGTGTATGTCAGATGTTTCGCAACATCTACAAACGACGCTGAGGTTCAGCACACCGAGCGGTGCATTAAGGACATAAGCCTTCTGTGCAGTAATGAGGACAATCCTCAGTTCACGGACCCAGTCCGCACAATTGCTACTATCAACTTTCAACTAAATTTTCTCTAGGAACATATCTTAAACAGTAGAACTAAAGCGTAAGCTATGACATAATTTGCAAAGAGCTTTTGATTATGTTCATGATAATTAAGTTCATCTGATTATTCAATGAACTCCCACTCAGATACACATCCCTCTAGTCATCTAAGTGATACATGATCCGAGTCAAACTAGGCCGTGTCCGATCATCACGTGAGACAGACTAGTCATCATCGTTGAACATCTCCATGTTGATCGCATCAACTATACGACTCATGTTCGACCTTTCGATCTCTTGTGTTCCGAGGCCATGTCTGTACATGCTAGGCTCGTCAAGTCAACCTAAGTGTTTCGCATGTGTTCTGAGGCCATGTCTGTACATGCTAGGCTCGTCAACACCCGTTGTATTCGAATGTTAGAATCTATCACACCCGATCATCACGTGGTGCTTCAAAACAACGAACCTCGCAACGGTGCACAGTTAGGGGGAACACGTCTCTTGAAATTTTAGTGAGGGATCATCTTATTTATGCTACCGTCGTTCTAAGCAAATAAGATGTAAACATGACAAACATCACATGCAAATCATAAAGTGACATGATATGGCCAATATTATCTTGCGCCTTTTGATCTCCATCTTCGAGGCACGGCATGATCACCTTCGTCACCGGCATGACACCATGATCTCCATCATCATGATCTCCATCATCATGTCTTCATGAAGTTGTCTCGCCAACTATTACTTCTACTACTATGGCTAACAGTTAGCAATAAAGTAAAGTAATTTACATGGCGTTATTCAATGACACGCAGGTCATACAAAATAATAAAGACAACTCCCATGGCTCCTGCCGGTTGTCATACTCATCGACATGCAAGTCGTGATTCCTATTACAAGAACATGATCAATATCATACATCACATATATCATTCATCACATCCTTTTGGCCATATCACATCACATAGCATACCCTGCAAAAACAAGTTAGACGTCCTCTAATTGTTGTTGCATGTTTTACGTGGCTGCTATGGGATTCTAGCAAGAACGTTTCTTACCTACGCAAAAGCCACAACGTGATATGCCAATTTCTATTTACCCTTCATAAGGACCCTTTTCATCGAATCCGATCTGACTAAAGTGGGAGAGACAGACACCCGCTAGCCACCTTAGGCAACTAGTGCATGTCAGTCGGTGGAACCTGTCTCACGTAAGTGTACGTGTAAGGTCGGACCGGGCCGCTTCATCCCGAATCAAGATAAGACTAGTAACAGCAAGTAAATTGACAAAATCGACGCCCATGACTATTTTGTGTTCTACTCGTGCATAGAAACTACGCATAGACCTAGCTCATGATGCCACTGTTGGGGAACGTAGCAGAAATTCAAAATTTTCTACGCATCACCAAGATCAATCTATGGAGTAATCTAGCAACGAGGGGAAGGTGAGTGCATCTACATACCATTGTAGATCGCTAAGCGGAAGCATTGCAAGAACGCGGATGAAGGAGTCGTACTCGTAGCGATTCAGATCGCGATTGATTCCGATCTAAGCGCCGAACCCCGGCGCCTCCGCGTTCAACACACGTGCAGCCCAGTGACATCTCCCACGCCTTGATCCAGCAAGGAGAGAGGGAGAGGTTGGGGAAGAGTCCGTCTAGCATCAGCACAATGGCGTGGTGGTGGTGGAGGAGTGTGGCACTCTAGCAGGGCTTCGCCAAGCACCGCAAGAGACGAGGAGGGAGAGGGGTAGGGCTGCGCCAAAGAGAGAGATGTTCTCGTGTCTATGGCAGCCCCAAACCCCCACTATATATAGGGAAAAGGGAGGGGCTGCGCCCCCACCTAGGTTTCCACCTCTAGGGGTGGCGGCCAACCCTAGATGGGACTTGGAGGGGCGGCCAAGGGGGGAGAGAGGGGGGCGCACCACTAGGTGGGCCTTAGGCCCATCTAAGCCTAGGGTTCCCCCTTTTCCCTTCTCTCTTCGCCTTGGGCCTTGGTGGGGGCGTGCACCAGCTCACCTGGGGCTGGTCCCCTCCCACACTTGTCCCACGCAGCCCTCTGGGGCCGGTGGCCCCACCTGGTGGACCCCCGGGACCCTCCCGGTGGTCCCGGTACGTTACCGATAGCACCCGAAACTTTTCCGATGACCAAAACAGGACTTGCCATATATAAATCTTTACCTCCGGACCATTCCAGAACTTCTCGTGACGTCCGGGATATCATCCGGGACTCCGAACAACATTCAGTGACCACGTAGATCTATTCCCTATAACCCTAGCGTCATCGAACCTTAAGTGTGTAGACCCTACGGGTTCGGGAACCATGCAGACATGACCGAGACGTTCTCCGGTCAATAACCAACAGCGGGATATGGATACCCATGTTGGCTCCCACATGTTCCACGATGATCTCATTGGATGAACCACGATGTCGGGGATTCAATCAATCCCGTATACAATTCCCTTTGTCTATCGGTATGTTACTTGCCCGAGATTCGATCGTCGGTATCCCGATACCTTGTTCAATCTCGTTACCGGCAAGTCTCTTTACTCGCTCCGTAACACATCATCCCGTGATCAACTCCTTGGTCACATTGTGCACATTATGATGATGTCCTACCGAGTGGGCCCAGAGATACCTCTCCGTCATACGGAGTGACAAATCCCAGTCTCGATTCGTGCCAACCCAACAGACACTTTCGGAGATACCTGTAGTGCACCTTTATAGCCACCCAGTTACGTTGTGACGTTTGGTACACCCAAAGCATTCCTACGGTATCCGGGAGTTGCACAATCTCATGGTCTAAGGAAATGATACTTGACATTAGAAAAGCTCTTAGCAAACGAACTACACGATCTTGTGCTAGGTTTAGGATTGGGTCTTGTCCATCACATCATTCTCCTAATGATGTGATCCCGTTATCAACGACATCCAATGTCCATGGTCAGGAAACCGTAACCATCTATTGATCAACGAGCTAGTTAACTAGAGGCTTACTAGGGACATAGTGTTGTCTATGTATCCACACATGTATCTGAGTTTCCTATCAATACAATTTTAGCATGAACAATAGACAATTATCATGAACAAGGAAATATAATAATAACCATTTTATTATTGCCTCTAGGGCATATTTCCAACAATATGTTCATTATCTACCTTCCTTACTACATATAAGTTGTATTTGTTCCAATAAGTTACTGCCTATTTACAGATCGCGGGCGCCCGAGTCACACAAACTTAACAAATTACCCGTACATTTTCTAAATTATTGCATGGCATTTTTAGAAAGCTTGATACCAAGTTGTTAGTTTTATGCTTATCCTCCTTTCCTGAGTTTCACATGTGTTCTCTGTAGATGCCGAGTAGTAGCGACAACAATCATTCAGGCCATGTATCTTCATCTAATTCGGACAACCCTAGGTCTTTAGCAGATTGTGAGGGATCAAGTAGTCTTGAATGGGATAGAGCTGCAGCAATTACCCTTCCGGTCAGGACACGGAGGAACGCTCCAAGGAAGTCCACACACCAGCCTAAAGGTGTATATGAAGTAACCGAGATTGATTTAAAGTCCTGGGCTCCAACTAAACCAGATAAAGCATGCATGAGGTTCAGGAGTGTGTGTGGATTTGTTGGCAGGGCAAGGCTCAACATTAATCTGCCGGGGTTTCGGAATGCTGACACAGAAACACGACGAAGGATAGTCCGGGAGATCATGGATCACTTCAACGTTCCAGAGCAGTGGAGAATGCACGTGGAACACACTGCACTGAAGAAGGCTAGGGATGCTTGGAGAAACTAGAAGCACGTGTTGTACAAGAAGTACTTGAGTGAAGGCAAGGACCCAATCCCCGCATACCCCCAAATTAGAAAGGCAGACTGGGCAGAATTCAAAAGGGCCAGGGCAACTCTAGAGTTTGCTGTGAAGAGTTTCAAGCAATCGGAACTTCAGAAGAAGAACATACACCCCCATCGTATGGGTGTGGCAGGATACTACGGCATGAAACTGATATGGGAACAGGAGGACAAAGAAGCAGTAGTGGCGGGTGGGAATCCGGCCTTTAGTGAAATCAAGGGCGAACGCGCCAGAGACTACTTGCGGGCACGTGCAAAGAGGCGTGATGACGGAACTTATTACTTTGAAAACGAACGTGACGCCAAACTGTATGAAGTGATTGCAAAGGCTTCCAAGATCCCTGGAAGGTTCTACAGGAACTCAGGGCCATGTGACATTCTGTCCATTGCTCTGGACACAAAAGAGCCCCCTGGCCGTGCAAGGGGTATAGGTGTTAATGTCCCGCACAAGAGGGCTTTCACACTCAGCAAAGAAGAGAGGCTCAGCATAAAAAAAGCGAGGAGTGAAATGAAGCAGAATGCATTGTTTAAAAAGTTGAAGAAGGAGATTTATCCGGCTGTTCGAAAGGATGTTGAGGAGTCAATGATGATGCAGAAGACTCTAACACTGACAAATAGCCAGCAGATGGGAGGGGAGGCGGGCATGGATGATGCTGCTTATTGCGCGACAACACTGCACAAGAGTAGATGTGCATCAGCTGACCCCAGCGACACTGAGACTGCAGCTGCTCATGATGATGCTATATCTGATCTATCTGGAATGAAAGATAGACTGAAGGGCGTGCTTACACATTATGAAGGTACATTAAAATGTGCAACTGCTTGGGTTTGCCCACCCTTCTTGGAAGATGGCCTCATCTTGGACAATGTGCCATTGAAGCCGGGCTGTGTGAAGTGCTACGTGACTGAAGTAAAGCCTGGATTCAATGCATTTGCCCTGAAGAATGTCCTAGGAGACTTCGATGAGCAAAGGACCTTGGGAGAAACATTGTTACATCACATCCAGTGGCCACAAAAGGAAATAGAGTTCATCGATGAGATTCCTGAAGCCCCGCCAAGAGCAACCACTGTCGCCCCTCAACCGGTGACGCTCTCCTTGCCAGAGTAGCTCTTGCGGGCTGATGCATCAACCTGTGATCAGCCGGACCGACTTTGTGGCGTACAGGCCATGTCATCCTCCGCCCAAAGTAGCCTGCGGCAAGGCCTACAACTGCTGATGACGCACCACCGGTTCAGATGCCGGCCGCTGAAGCAGCGGGGGGAGACCCAGCTGCAGCACATGCTCAGCAGACCAACCTGGTGGAACAGACTGCTAAGCAGTCTGATGCTTCGGAACTGCCTGCTAAGCAGTCTGTAGGTCCAGAACCGACTGCTCATCAGTTCGTCGGTCCGTAGGAGCGTGATCAGCATACCAATGCGTCAGCACTTCCTGCTCAGCAAACCAACGCGTTGGCACAGCCTCCTTAGCACACCGACAAGTTGGCACCACCTTCGCAGAAACCCGACATAGCTTCAACGCATGGTCAGCAGTCCGATGCTTCTGCTCCTACAGCCCAGCAGTCCGTCATAGCAGCACCGCCAGCTCAGCGGTCCGGCATAGATAAATCGTCTGCTAAGAAGTCCATCCAAGCTTCATCGTCTGCTCGGCAGTCTACCGTGCAGGCAACCAGACGTTTTGCCAAAAATGCTTCAAGTACCAAGAAGGAAGTGTCCAAAAAGGCTACACCCACGACCACGAGGAAGCGCAGCGGGAAAGTGAAGAGGAAAGAGAACGATTGCCTCTTACTTAAAGCACTCATCGCCCAGAACCAAATTAACAGCAGCTTGTTCGAATCGGGGAGTAATATTATTTCCGACGCCATGGATGATGAAGAAGTAGAATTGTTGCTTGCTAAAAGAAAAGCAGTACTTGAAGCACACAATTACGTCCATGGCCAGCCATTTCTTGTTAGCGAATACTATGATGAGTGCAGCTCCAGTTGCCACGAGTTACATGAATATTGCATGGATAAAATGTCAGAAGGTCATCACCATTTGCTAGTCCACTACAACAGAGATCATTTCCAACACGATGCTGGTTCCATCATTGTGAGTTTCTAGGACTTACATCTCTTCTTCAACTTCAACGTGCTCGATGCCACTCTTGTTGGATGCGTGATTTTGTAAGTACTTAACAAACTCTGATCAACTTCTCCATACAAGGCTGTAAATGATAAACAACTAACTGCATTTTATTCCTCTTAGGGGATTGAACACGCAGAGAAGACAAAGTGAGAGTGTGTATTTCATAGATCCTACATTAGCAAATGGCACAACATTACATGAAAAGAACCGACGGGACTGGGCCGTTAACATGGTCATCCGTATCTTCGAAAACACGTCCCGTGCAGAATCATTTCTCTGGCCATATCATGAATGGTAAGTCAAGTAAACAACCACGCATACACTAATTGTCTTTCAGATTTCGACATCATTCGTAAGTTCATGGCTTTCTTAATATGTAGCAATCACTGGATATTGGTATTCATTGTTCCAAAGAAGAACACAGTTTACTACATCGATTCTCTCAGAGAGTCAACAAACACTCAGGATCTGACGCATCTTCAGCAATTCTTGGATAGGTATTGAATTCTATGATGTTGAAATTAATTTGCATTCATATCTGGTTCAATAATTGATGTTGTCAAAATTCATCATCATTTGCAGTGTGCTCGCATTGTGGGAAACTAAAACAGGGAACCTGTTCAAGAGGAAACTACCTCTGCAGCACGAGATCGTTTCTCCGGTAACACACCGAAATCCATTATTTTCGGAAAATTTATCCAACAGTCTGCAAATACCTTTCCTTACGCAAGTCAAATGTTCAAGCTTCTAAATAAACCTCTTTCTATTTTGTCCAAAGAAAAAATAATACATCTAACACCGGTTAGGTTGTTCCTAACAGGACAAATACATGACTAATTTTGTACAAAAAATTTCAGTGTCCTCAGCAAGAAGCAGGGACCAACCTTTGTGGATACTGTGTTTGCAGACACATGATCTCCATCTGCAAATCTGCTGATAGTTGTCACGGTCCTCGCGAATTAGTACTAGTAAGTCTATCTTAATATCTTCTACTCCACTAATATGGCACATTCTGATCTTAAAAATACTGCAGCTCATCTTAAAACCGAGGACCCCTTAACCGCTCCCGGCTGGTGAATTGCTAATGGTTCGGAGATTTATCAGCGACTTCTTCCTGGATCACTTCATCAATCCCACTGGTGATAATGAAGATTTCAGCATGCGTTCTCCTGAAACATTGAGTAAGAGTTAGCCACTAAACATATAACGCATGGATCCATTGTTTTCCATCTGATGAGGTCTTCGTATTTCGTACACTATGATTAATTATGTAATGCATATATGTGTGGACAAATCATTGGAATTTAGCAACCATATGTTCAATTGCAATTGTTGCGAAATCTGATGAATGTTCTTCCTGTGGACACTATTTGTTCAATTGAATATTGTGGCGAATTTGCTTTTTGCGTGCCGATTCAAAATGGGATATTTTTGTTTATTTGTTCAATTGAATATTGTGGCGAATTTGCTTTTTGCGTGCCGATTCAAAATGTGATATTTTTGCTTTAACCTGGCAATTGCTCCGCACACGGTTCAACTAAATGAGTGTGTGCGATCCACATCGGAAAGCATACATCAATCGTAGCGGAACCGTCAGTGATACACAGCAGATCGCAAACGATTTGCAGCTCTATTATGTGTGCGTAGGTTCTCCGAAACTGCTTGTGATATCGCGTTATCGCACATGAGAACTGGGAGTAAACCGTGCCCAATGCAAAATACAATCCCAGTCATATTTTTTTAAGGAAACGTGTGGGATCCCAAACAAAAAGCACGCGTCACTCTTGCGGCAACCGTCGGTGATACCTAACAAATCACAAACGGTATGCAGCACTTGTATCTGTGCGAAGGGGCTCCTGAACCGTTTGTGATAGAACATTATCGCAGACGGTAATTGTTGGAAAACGTGTGCAATGGAGTCTAGCATGGCAGACAGGTTACGCAGAAAACTCGTGTGCGATGGGGCACAAATCGCACACCGTTCATATGTTGGCCCGTGTGGCTTACATATTGTTTCCCAAACGGTTCGTTACGACAGACCGTATGGTTTCACTGTGTCATTAGAAACGCTTAATCACCGATACCACATGTGCAAAAGAATTTAGTGTGTGCTGCATCGCACACGATTAAATTTTGGAAGGCCTCTGGATCACTGTTCCATATCCTCGACGGTTTCTGGGTCGTGTGGGAAGGACCCCCTATCGCACACACTCACTTGGCAACGGTTCCGAAGGTCATCGCGGAAAGGGGTTAAAAACCATTTGTTTAGGACCGATGCGCACTAGTGACATCGGTGTCCCTGTGCTATGGAGTCCCGCTATGTCGTTGTTCCGCTGCCGTGTAGATGTCGTGCTCGAGGCCCCTTTTATGTTCGCTAATAATGTACATATTGTTTAGCCGCACCGAGTGTGCCGTTTGGCCTCGCATCTTGATGTAACATCACATTTGCTTCCGCTAGTTCAATAAAGCGGTGATTTCTGTACCAAGATGTTGTGTATTGCCAGAAGACATGATCTCTGGGTTGGCAATGCAAGGTAAACCGGTCGCTCTGAGCCGGGGTGCCACAACGCTTGGTATCAGAGCCGCGCTGACTGTAGGACACACTAGACTACCGACGTGTTAGCTGGACGTTAGTTAGGGCTAAAGCTGAGTGCCGGTAGTTTTTAGAGCTGATTGTTGCATTGCATGCACTAGTTATATTTTTATTTCTAACCCACTAATGGTTGTGAGTGTAGATGGCTCCGGTGCCATATCCGTGTCAGGTGCAGCTGATGCCGTACACCTCACCGCGTCTTCTTCGTAGTGTGTGGTGTCGACTGTACCCTCACGGTGACGACCCAACATATCGGGTGTACCGGGAGCATCTAGCTAACTCCGTGTATGTGTATCACGCAATGGTTACTCTCTCCACCAGTTCGTCAACAGGCTCTTACACTCGTACCTCGCGGAGCGGTTATGCATCCACCGCCGCTTAGGCCGTCCAATATGCTGCATTCAAGATTCTTGTTGAGTTACGCTATACAGAGGCTCAGATGCAGAACCACCCAGGTTTTAGTTTCTACCCATCTTTGCATGATGATGGTCGTGTTCGCTTTCATTCCGTTGATCCGGTGTCTGATAGTGACACTAGCCACCTTTCTCGATATATCACTGCTAGTTATCTTCTGACTCACGAGTTAGCTCGAGAGCTGAATCATGCCCGTTCTACCTTAGCCGCCGCTAGATCCTACCCTACTCCACCTTCTATGGGATTTACGCCTTATATTGTGCCCAACTCTATCTCACCTATTTCTCCGGTTACTCCACCGAGTAGCTCGGGCACCTCGAAAGTGAACCCACACAACACTCTGATACGTCTCCAACGTATCTATAATTTTTTATTGTTCCATGCTATTATATTATCCATCTAGGATGTTTTATATGCATTTATATGCTATTTTATATGATTTTTGGGACTAACCTATTAACCTAGAGCCCAGTGCTAGTTTCTGTTTTTTCCTTGTTTTTGAGTATCGCAGAAAAGGAAAACCAAACGGAGTCCAATTGACCTGAAATTTCACGGAGATTATTTTCGGACCAGAAGAAGCCCACGGAGTATCGGAGATGGGCCAGAAGAGTCCCGAGGCACCCATGAGGCTGGGGGCGCGCCCTACCACCTGGGCGTGCCCCCTACCTCGTGGCCACCTCGGAGACCCCCCTGACTTGTTCCCGATGCCAAAACCTCTTATATAGAAAGAAACCCCCAGAACATAACCTAGATCGGGAGTTCCGCCGCCGCAAGCCTCTCTAGCCACCAAAAACCAATCGGGACCCTATTCCTGCACCCTTCCGGAGGGGGTATCCATCACTGGTGGCCATCTTCATCATCCCGGCGCTCTCCATGACGAGGAGGGAGTAGTTCACCCTCGGGGCTGAGGGTATGTACGAGTAGCTATGTGTTTGATCTCTCTCTCTCTCTCTTGTGTTCTTGATTTGGCACGATCTTTATGTATCGCGAGCTTTGCTATTATAGTTGGATATTATGATGTTTCTCCCCCTCTACTCTCTTGTAATGAATTGAGTTTCCCCTTTGAAGTTATCTTATTGGATTGACTCTTTAAAGATTTGAGAACACTTGATGTATGTCTTGCATGTGCTTATCTGTGGTGACAATGGGATATTCACGTGATCTACTTGATGTATGTTTTGGTGATCAACTTGCGAGTTCAGTGACCTTGTGAACTTATGCATAGGGGTTGGCACACGATTTCGTCTTGACTCTTCGGTAGAAACTTTGGGGCACTCTTTGAAGTTCTTTGTGTTGGTTGAATAGATGAATCTGAGATTGTGTGATGCATATCGTATAATCATACCCATGGATACTTGAGGTGACATTGGAGTATCTAGGTGACATTAGGGTTGTGGTTGATTTGTGTCTTAAGGTGTTATTCTAGTATGAACTCTAGGATAGATCGAACAGAAAGAATAACTTCGTTATATTTTACTACGGACTCTTGAATAGATCGATCAGAAAGGATAACTTTGAGGTGGTTTCGTACCCTAAAATAATCTCTTCGTTTGTTCTCTGCTATTAGTGACTTTGGAGGGACTCTTTGTTGCATGTTGAGGGATAGTTATATGATCCAACTATGTTATTATTGTTGAGAGAACTTGCACTAGTGAAAGTATGAACCCTAGGCCTTGTTTCCTAGCATTGCAATACCGTTTACGCTCACTTTTATCGCTTGCTACCTTGCTGTTTTTATATTTTCAGATTACAAAAACCTATATCTATCATCCATATTTCACTTGTATGACCATCTCTTCGCCGAACTAGTGCACCTATACAATTTACCATTGTATTGGGTGTGTTGGGGACACAAGAGACTCTTTGTTATTTGGTTGCAGGGTTGTTTGAGAGAGACCATCTTCATCCTATGCCTCCCACGGATTGATAAACCTTAGGTCATCCACTTGAAGGAAATTTGCTACTGTCCTACAAACATCTGCACTTGGAGGCCCAACAACGTCTACAAGAAGAAGGTTGCATAGTAGACATCAAGCAGTTTCTTGCGCCGTTGCCGGGGAGGTGAGTGCTCGAAGGTATATCTTTAGATCTTGCAATCGAATCTTTTAGTTTCTTGTTTTATCACTAGTTTAGTCTATAAAAGAAAACTACAAAAAATGGAATTGAGGGTGCCTCATATGCTTCATCTTTTTAATATCTTTCGTGAAAATGATGGAAAGGAAAATTGTGCCCAAGTGTTTGAAGAAGAATTACATAGAATGCTTGGCAGAAAATATGTGAATGATGAGCATGATTGCAATCTTGTTAGTATGAACTCTTTGAATATCCATGATACTAATGATGATTGCACTAGTCATGATGAAAATGTCTCTTATAAGCATGTCAACTTTTGTGGAGTTCATAGACTTTGCAAGTACACACCAAATAGGGAAGATAGATTTTGCAAGAGGCATAAGTATTTAGAAACCAAATGATTGCAAGAAAGGCTAGATGTTTGTGCTGAAAATTTAAATTTTCTTAATCATCCTTGTGAACTTTGCAATGAACGTGGTCATTTAAATATCCAATGCAAATTGTTTCATGATCGTATCATGTCCAAAAATTGTGATGACATGATTTCCCTTGCACATCATAATGAACTTAGTTTGCTTTTGGGTTATGAAGAAATGAAACGTATAACTAAGGATATGCCAGAATTTGTCCTTGATAAAGTTCTTGATTTTGATCTAGAAGAAATTTTTATGTATTGCACAGTGAATTGCATTGAAAATCCTTATATTTCCAATTACATAAAGAAAAGAAAACAAATAGAAGATGAAGAGAATACTAATGAAAGGGAAGAGACTTCCCAATATCCTCCTATTATTTCTTATGATGAATCAGGTAGCGAGGAGGAGCTTTCTATTCAACCAATCTCATAAATAAGGAGCTCAAAAGAGAGGCTTAAACCCACACATGATGTGAAGAAGAAAAAGAAAATACGGAGAAGCAAAGGTAGAAAGGTATCCCTCCCAAATTATGTTGCTCCCATTACTCATTGTGATGATGATAATTGCTATACTATTGGTGCTATCCATACTATTAATGATGAGAGTGATTATGCTTATGATATGAAAAGGCCCAAGCTTGGGGATGCTATGTTTGATGAGAATGACATGTTTGAGAATATACTGATGCAATTAATGTTTGTCCCAAGCTTGGGGATGCTATGTTTAATGAATATGGTATTTTTAGCCTCCCAAGTTTTGATGAGCAAATTTATTATGATGATAGCATGCCTCCCATTTATGATGATTATTGTGATGACACTTATGCTATAAAACGTAGTGATGATTATACTTATAAAACTTGTCATGATT
Organism: Triticum aestivum; assembly: GCF_018294505.1. Taxonomy (NCBI): domain Eukaryota; kingdom Viridiplantae; phylum Streptophyta; class Magnoliopsida; order Poales; family Poaceae; genus Triticum; species Triticum aestivum. Next base: position 88,012,475 of record NC_057808.1, read on the forward strand.
ATGATTTCCCTTTTTCTGAACATTACTCTTTTAATGTGGAAACAATTTATAGTATTTGAGTCTCTTATGATACTCCCACTATTCCGAATGAGAAGAATTTTGCTTATGTGGAGAGTAATAAAATTTCTATGCTTGTAGATCATGAAAAGAATGCTTTATGTGATGGTTATATTGTTGAATTCATTCATGGTGCTACTGAAAATTATTATGAGGGAGGAACATATGCTTGTAGGAATTGCAATAATATCAAGTTTCCTCTCTATGTGCTTAAAGTTTTGAAGCTATGCTTGTTTTGACTTCCTATGCTAGTTGATTATTATTCCCATAAGTTGTTTGCTCAAAAAATCCATATGCGTAGGAAGTGGGTTAGACTTAAATGTGCTAGTCATATTCTTCATGATGCTCTCTTTATGTTTCAATTCTTATCTTTTATGTGAGCATCATTGAAATCATCATGCCTAGCTAGGGGCGTTAAACGTTAGCGCTTGTTGGGAGGAAACCCAATTTTATTTTTGTTCTTTGAATTTTGCTCCTGTTTATAATAAATAATTCATCTAGCCTCTTCTTAGATGTGGTTTTATGTTTTAATTAGTGTTTGTGCCAAGTAGAACCTTTGGGAAGACTTTGGTGAAGTCTTTATGATCTTGCTGTAAAAAACGGAAACTTTAGCGCTCACGAGATTAGCTGACATTTTTTACTGGAGTGATTTTAGGTTGATGCTTTTTGCAGATGATTAATAGACACATTCCTCACGTCCACCAATTTATTTCAGAATTTTTGGAGTTCAAGAAGTATTCGAACAAAACAGATTACTACAGACTGTTCTGTTTTTGACAGATTCTGTTTTCTTTGTCTTGTTTGCTTATTTTGATGAATCTATGAATAGTATCGGAGGGTATGAACCATAGAGAAGTTGGAATACAGTAGATATTACACCAATATGAATTTATAATGAGTTCACAACAGTACCTAAGTGGTGATTTATTTTCTTATACTAACGGAGCTTACGAGTTTTCTGTTAAGTTTTGTGTTGTGAAGTTTTCAAGTTTTGGGTAAAGATTCGATGGACTATGGAATATGGAGTGGCAAGAGCCTAAGCTTGGGGATGCCCAAGGCACCCCAAGGTAATATTCAAGGACAACCAAGAGCCTACGCTTGGGGATGCCCCGGATGACATCCCCCCTTTCGTATTTGTTCATCGGTAACTTTACTTGGAGCTATATTTTTATTCACCACATGATATATGTTTTGCTTGGAGCGTCATTTTATTTCCTTTTGTTTTGATTGCTGTTTGAATAAAATACCAAGATCTGAAATTCTTAAATGATAGAGAGTCTTCACATAGTTACTTAATTATTCAACTACTCATTGATCTTCCCATATATTTTTCGGAGTAGTTTGTCGTTTGCTCTAGTGCTTCACTTATATCTTTTTAGAGCACGGTGGTGGTTTTATTTTATAGAAATTACTGATCTCTCATGCTTCACTTATATTATTTTGAGAGTCTTTTAGAACAACAAGGTAATTTGCTTTGGCTATAAAATTAGTCCTAATACGATAGGCATCCAAGATGCGTATAATAAAAACTTCCATATAGAGTGCATTGAATACTATGAGAAGTTTGATACTTGATGATTGTTTTGAGATATGAAGATGGTGATATTAGAGTCGTGCTAGTTTGGGTAATTGTGAAATTGAGAAATACTTGTGTTGAAGTTTGCAAGTCCCGTAGCATGCACGTATGGTAACCGCTGTGTGATAAATTTGAAGCATGAGGTGTTTTTTGATTGCTTTACTTATGAGTGGCGGTCGGGGGCGAGTGATGGTATTTCCCTACCAATATATCCCCCTAGGAGCGGGTGATGGTCTTTTCCTACAAATATATCCCCCTAGGAGCATGCACGTAGTGCTTGGTTTTTGATGACTTGTAGATTTTTGCAATAAGTATGTGAGTTCTTTATGACTAATGTTGAGTCCATGGATTATACGCACTCTCACCATTCCATCATTGCTAGCCTCTTCGGTACCGTGCATTGCCCTTTCTCACCTCGAGAGTTGGTGCAAACTTCGCTGGTGCATCCAAGCCCCGTGATATGATACGCTCTATCACACATAAACCTCCTTATATCTTCCTCAAAACAGCCACCATACCTACCTATTATGGCATTTCCATAGCCATTCCGAGATATATTGCCATGCAACTTTCCACCGTTCCGTTTATTATGACACGCATCATCATTGTCATATTGCCTTGCATGATCATCTAGTTGACATCATATTTGTGGCAAAGCCACCGTTCATAATTCTTTCATACATGTCACTCATGAGTCATTGCACATCCCGGTACACCGCCGGAGGCATTCATATAGAGTCATACTTTGTTCTAGTATCGAGTTGTAATCTTTGAGTTGTAAATAAATATAAGTGTGATGATCATCATTAGTAGAGCATTGTCCCAAAAAAAGGCCAATTAAAAAAAGAAGGGCCAAATAAAAAAATAAAAAAAGAGAAATAAAAGGGACAATGCTACTATCCTTTTACCACACTTGTGCTGAAAAGTAGCACCATGATCTTCATGATAGAGAGTCTCCTATGTTGTCACTTTCATATACTAGTGGGAATTTTCATTATAGAACTTGGCTTGTATATTCCAACAATTGGCTTCCTCAAGTACCCTAGGTCTTCGTGAGCAAGAAAGTTGGATGCACACCCACTTAGTTTCTTTTGTTGAGCTTTCATACATTTATTGCTCTAGTGCATCCGTTGCATGGCAATCCCTACTCCTCGCATTGACATCAATTGATGGGCATCTCCATAGCCCGTTGATTAGCCACGTCGATGTGAGACTTTCTCCTTTTTTGTCTTCTCCACACAACCCCCATCATTATATTCTATTCCACCCATAGTGCTATGTCCATGGCTCACGCTGATGTATTGCGTGAAAGTTGAAAAAGTTTGAGAATACTAAAGTATGAAACAATTGCTTGGCTTGTCATCGGGGTTGTGCATGATGAGAGCATTTTTGTGTGACAAAAATGAAGCATGGCCAAACTATATGATTTTGTAGGGATGAGCTTTCTTTGGCTATGTTATTTTGAGAAGACATAATTGCTTGGTTAGTATGCTTGAAGTATTATTACTTTTATGTCAACATTAAACTATTGTCTTGAATCTTATGGATCTGAATATTCTTGCCACAATAAAGAAGATTACATTGATAAATATGTTAGGTAGCATTCCACATCAAAAAATTTGTTTTTATCATTTACCTACTCGAGGACGGGCAGGAATTAAGCTTGGGGATGCTTGATACGTCTCCAACGTATCTATAATTTTTGATTGTTCCATGCTATTATATTATCCATCTAGGATGTTTTATATGCATTTATATGCTATTTTATATGATTTTTGGGACTAACCTATTAACCTAGAGCCCAGTGCCAGTTTCTATTTTTTCCTTGTTTTTGAGTATCGCAGAAAAGGAAAACCAAACGGAGTCCAATTGACCTGAAATTTCACGGAGATTATTTTTGGACCTGAAGAAGCCCACGGAGTATCGGAGATGGGCCAGAAGAGTCCCGAGACACCCACGAGGGTGGGGGCGCGCCGTACCACCCTGGGCACGCCCCCTACCTCGTGGCCGCCTCGGAGACCCCCCTGACTTGTTCCCGATGCCAAAACCTCTTATATATACATAAACCCCCAGAACATAACCTAGATCGGGAGTTCCGCCGCCGCAAGCCTCTGTAGCCACCAAAAACCAATCGGGACCCTGTTCCTGCACCCTGCCGGAGGGGGGATCCATCACCGGTGGCCATTTTCATCATGCCGGTACTCTCCATGACGAGGAGGGAGTAGTCCACCCTCGGGGCTGAGGGTATATACCAGTAGCTATGTGTTTGATCTCTCTCTCTCTCTCGTGTTCTTGATTTGGCACGATCTTGATGTATTGCGAGCTTTGCTATTATAGTTGGATATTATGATGTTTCTCCCCCTCTACTCTCTTGTAATGAATTGAGTTTTCCTTTTGAAGTTATCTTATCAGATTGAGTCTTTAAGGATTTGAGAACACTTGATGTATATCTTGCATGTGCTTATCTGTGGTGACAATGGGATATTCACGTGATCTACTTGATGTATGTTTTGGTGATCAACTTGTGGGTTCAGTGACCTTGTGAACTTATGCATAGGGGTTGGCACACGTTTTCGTCTTGACTCTCCGGTAGAAACTTTGGGGCACTCTTTGAAGTTCTTTGTGTTGGTTGAATAGATGAATCTGAGATTGTGTGATGCATATCATATAATCATACCCACGGATACTTGAGGTGACATTGGAGTATCTAGGTGACATTAGGGTTTTGGTTGATTTGTGTCTTAAGGTGTTATTCTAATACGAACTCTAGGATAGATCGAACAGAAAGAATAACTTCGTGTTATTTTACTATGGACTCTTGAATAGATCAATCAGAAACGATAACTTTGAGGTGGTTTCGTACCCTATAATAATCTCTTCGTTTGTTCTCCGCTATTAGTGACTTTGGAGTGACTCTTTGTTGCATGTTGATGGGTAGTTATATGATCCAACTATGTTATTATTGTTGAGAGAACTTGCACTAGTGAAAGTATGAACCCTAGGCCTTGTTTCCTAGCATTGCAATACCGTTTACGCTCACTTTTATCGCTTGCTACCTTGCTGTTTTTATATTTTCAGATTACAAAAACCTATATCTATCATCCATATTGCACTTGTATCACCATCTCTTCGCCGAACTAGTGCACCTATACAATTTATCATTGTATTGGATGTGTTCGGGACACAAGAGACTCTTTGTTATTTGGTTGCAGGGTTGTTTGAGAGAGACCATCTTCGTCCTACGCCTGCCATGGATTGATAAACCTTAGGTCATCCACTTGAGGGAAATTTTCTACTGTCCTACAAACCTCTGCACTTGGAGGCCCAACAACGTCTACAAGAAGAAGGTTGCATAGTAGACATCACGCTCCTGCTGAGTGGGCGTCTCTTCTTGCTACCCCAGCAGCTCCCATGATCCCTTCTCATCCCGCACCTACCCCAGAGGGAGAGCCCTCGAGGCAGTGTCATCGTGTCACTTTTAACCCGGAGGTCTCGGTTGGCGTCGTCAGTTCAGGATCCGGGTCTGACTCAGGAGAGGATCCGGTAGCACCGGCAGTCTTAGAGCGTCTGAGTATCTGCAGTGGTCATGTACGGATGTAGTTGTATGAGCCATGATGTATCGTTGCATGTATGCTAGTAGTCGCACCAGTCATGATGTTTATCTTTCATGTATGAGTTTATGTATAATTATGTTGGAACTTTTTATTTGATCACTGAGTTTCTTGGTTTCTTCATTTCGCTCTTTCGGGTTTGTCACTGTCTTTTCTTCCCACATTTGGATGTTCCTCATCGCGGTTGCTCTTATTGGAAAAAATAAACAGTAGGATGACGCGGGGAGGTAGCAGCATGCAGGCTGGTGAGGATGTCCCTGTTCGTCGTTCAGCAAGGCAGGCAGGGCCCTCCTCCGAGCCGTATCCGCAGCTACCGCCGAATCCACCCTCCACTGAACAAATTATGCGCATGTTTGAGGAAAGAAGGAACAATGATCTGATTGAGCTGTTAAAAAGTGTGCAAGCTATGGTTGGACAAAATGGGAATCAAAATGGCCATCACTCCAAGCTGTCAGATTTTCAAAGGACTAAGCCTCCAAGTTTCATTCAAGTGGTTGACCCTTTGGAAGCAGATGATTGGCTACGAACCATTGAGAAGAAACTTGAAATTGCTCGCACTGAAGAAGCCGACAAGGTTCCGTTCGTTACCCACTATCTTGAAGGAGCCGCTGCTATATGGTGGGATAATGCTAAAGCTCTGTGGCCCGCGGGAGAAGAAATCACATGGACTAATTTCAAGGACCAATTTCTCAAGTATCATATTCCTGCTGGTATCATGAAGATCAAGCAACGCGAATTTCTTGGTCTCACCCAAGGTAGTCTGTCAGTAAGTGAATATTTGCACAAGTTCAACCATCTGGCCCGTTATTCCCTTTATGATGTGGCCACGGAAGAAAGGAAGGTTAACAGGTTCCTTGGAGGATTAAATCAACACCTCCGGAGTTCTCTCTGCATGCTCGACTTTCTAGATTTTCAGTCTCTGGTAAATAAGGCCCTCATCGCAGAAAGAGAATACAAGCCTGTGCAAGACAACCGACCCGCAAACAACGACCACGAGCGCAAATTTGAGCCAAAGAAGGACGGACAGCCTATACAGAAGGCCCGTACCTGGCAACAGACTCAAGTGGAGTACAAACCCAATTGGCAGCAGAATGTGAACAAGACCACTACTCAAGTCAAGAATGTCGTGACCAGTCCAGTACACGAGGAGCGCCAGCGCAACAACGTCTGCTTTAGTTGTGGACAAACCAGACACTATGCCAGGCAGTGTCCCAAGAAGTCAAATGCCCCGTTCCGGCCACAAGTCAATCACATGGGGCCATATCATACCCAGCAGATCATCCAAGGGCAAGTTCATCACCTCTCCGCAGACGAGGCTCAGGAAAACCCCGAAGTAGTCATTGGTATGTTTTCTGTTAATAACATACCTACAATAATTTTATTCAACTCTGGGGCTTCCCACTCTTTTGTTTCTCAAAGTTTCGTTGCCCAAAATAAATTTCCTTGCTCGCTTTTGGGAAAAAGTATGCTGGTTCACTCCCCGGTATCTGTACTCAAAAGAAAATTGGTCTGCCGAAATTTGGAAATTGATATTAAGGGGGTCCGACTTCCAACCGCTTTGATAGTCATTGAGTCTGCCAAGTTGGATGTAATTTTGGGAATGAACTGGTTGACTAAATATCGAGTATGCATAAACTGTGCGACCCGAGAAGTCACCCTGTCAAGTCAAGGTCAGACTACAAAGTTCTATGCCCACAGAAGTATACCCAAGAAAGAAATGGTCTTCACTGCAGTAGCCGAAAGATTGGATATGATTCCTGTGGTCAGTGAATTTCCTGATGTATTTCCTGAGGAATTACCTGGAATGCCTCCAGACAGAGAGCTTGAGTTTGCAATTGATATTGTGCCCGGAATTGCACCGCTATACAAGAAGTATTATCGAATGCCTTCGTCAGAATTAGTGGAGTTAAAGAAACAACTTGATGAGATGCTGCACAAAGGATATATCCGCCCAAGTTCGTCGCCCTGGGGATCACCTGCAATATTTGTAGACAAGAAAGACGGTGGTCTCAGAATGTGCGTTGACTATCGATAGTTGAACGATGTCACAATCAAGAACAAATACCCGCTACCAAGGATTGATGACTTGTTTGATCAACTCAGTGGTGCAAAAGTATTTTCCAAGGTTGATTTAAGGACCGGATATCATCAACTAAAAATCAAGAAGGAAGATATTCCTATGACCGCGTTCACTACTCGGTACGGTCTCTATGAATATACAGTGATGTCTTTCGGTCTCACAAATGCCCCCGCCTTTTTCATGCATATGATGAATAAGGTGTTCATGGAATTCTTGGATAAGTTTGTGGTGGTTTTCATCGATGATATTCTCATATACTCCAAGAGTAACGAAGAACACGCGGAACACCTCCGAGCAGTCTTACAGAGACTCCATGACCATCAGCTTTATGCAAAATTCAGTAAGTGTGAGTTTTGGCTCAAGCAAGTCAGATTTCTGGGGCATGTTCTTTCAGCAGAAGGTATCGCAGTGGATCCTAGCAAAGTGAAAGATGTGCTTGATTGGGAAGCACCCACGACAGTATCCCAAATCAGGAGTTTTCTTGGATTAGCCGGATATTATTGTCGGTTCATCGAAGGATTCTCCAAAATTGCCAAGCCCATGACAGAACTCCTCAAGAAAGATAAGAAGTTTGAATGGACTGAGGATTGCGAGCAGAGCTTTAACGAGCTAAAAACCAGATTGACATCAGCACCAGTACTGACTTCCCTAGACATTTACCACAGCTTTGATGTGTATTGCAACGCATCCAGACAGGGCATTGGGTGTGCACTTATGCAAGATGGCAAGGTGGTAGCTTACGCATCTCGCCAGCTACGACCGCATGAAGGACACTATCTTACACATGATTTGGAACTGGCCACTGTTGTGCACTCTCTAAAGATTTGGAGACATTATCTCATTGGAAAGAGATGTCAAATATTTACCGACCACAATAGTCTCAAATATATATTCACCCAGCCAGACTTAAACCTTCGACAGCGAAGATGGCTCGAGTTGGTCAAAGGCTACGATTTGGAAATAAATTACCATCCGGGAAAGGCCAACGTAGTTGCTGATGCCCTCAGTCGCAAGCCTGCCAACTTGAATGCCATGATGGAGTCTTTGCCTTCAGAACTCTAGCAGGAGATCGCTCAGCTCAACTTGGTAATTGTAAATGCCGGCCTTGCGAATATTTTGGAAGTAACTCCTACGCTTGAAGAGGAGATTCGCATAGCGTAGGCTGAAGACGAGAGTCTGCAAGTACATATCAAAAATCTGCAAGAAGGCAAGACTCAGGATTTCTCAAGAGATGCACTGGGTACACTCAGGTTCCGAGTAAGGATATGCGTACCTGAGCAGGCATAATTAAGGAAGAAAATTTTGGCAGAAGCACACGAATCCTCATATTCAATACACCCAGGCGGCACTAAAATGTACGAAGACCTTCGACAGGTATTTTGGTGGATGGAATGAAAAGGGACATCGCATATTTTGTCGCTTGTTGCGACATCTGCAACAAAGTAAAGGCGGAACACCAAAAACCCGCTGGACTTCTCCAACCTCTACCCGTCTCGCAATGGAAATGGGACGATGTCTGCATGGACTTTATCATCGGTCTACCTAGGACTCACCGAGGCAATGATGCTATATGGGTCATAGTGGACACGTTGACTAAAGTGGCTCACTTTATCCCCATCCGCACCACCCTTCGCGCTGATCAACTTGCACAATTGTATGTATCCCGGATTGTCAGTTTGCATGGAGTGCCAAAAACAATCACTTCAGACTGAGGTTCATTGTTTACATTCGCATTTTGGTCCCGACTCCACCAAGCTTTGGGGACTGCTCTCAAATATAGCACCGCCTATCATCCATAGACAGACGGTCAGATTGAGCGGGTAAATCAAATCCTTGAAGACATGCTTCGAGCATGTGCCTTAGCCCATGGACCCAAATGGGAAGATTGTCTGCCATATGCGGAATTCCCATACAACAACAGTTTTCAAACTAGTCTGAAAATGTCTCCCTTTGAAGCCTTATACGGCCGTAAGTGCCGCACTCCATTAAATTGGTCCCAAACCGGAGGCAGCCGTATCTTCGGTATGGATCTAATATTAGAGGCAGAGAAACAAGTCAAGGAAATTCGAGATAGACTACAAATGGTTAAGTCACGACAAAAGAGTATTATGATGCCAAACATCGGAAAGTCAGTTTTGAACCCGGTGAACACGTGTATCTCCGAGTCACACCCATGAAAGGAGCCAAGAGATTTCAGACCCGAGGCAAATTAGCACCAAGGTATATTGGTCCGTTCCCGGTCATGACACGAGTTGGCACAGTTGCTTATCAGTTGGAATTGCCACCAGAATTGTCAGAAGTACACAACGTGTTCCACGTATCACAGCTGAGAAGGTGTATTTCACCACCCGAGAAGAGGGCTGATATGTCAGAAATTGAGCTCGCCAAAGATTTAACATATGAGGAGAGACCATTTAGAATCTTGGATGAGGCAGAAAGGGTCACCTGCAGCAAAGCGAAATTTTTTACAAGGTCCAGTGGGAGCATCACAGCAAGAAGAAGCAACCTGGGAATGAGAGGAATTTTTAAAGACAACCTACCAAGAATTGTTTTCCCAAGCAACCGAATCTCGAGGACGAGATTCATCTTAAGTGGGGGAGGTTTGTGACAGCCTGGTTTTTGCCTTCTCTCTTTTTCCGGACTTTCTTTTGCATTTGCTTTGGATTTGGAGTTTTGAATCAATTCAAATGGACTTGAACACTTGGGCTTACCCTTGATTTTCACCCAAGTGACCCATGCACCTCTAACTCACTTTTCCTTCTCTGAAAAACTCTCACCAAAGCCCATGGAATATTTTTCATAAAAGAAAAATATTAATTTTCTTCCCTGAAAATCACTTCAGAGAAGTGTGCTCCAAAGCAACCCCATTTTTCTTTGCCCACAAAAATCTGAGAAAATTCCCAATTATTCTTTGAACCCTAGGGCACCTCCCTGAGAAAAAATATTGCATAACTTTTTGTAATATTTTTGCTATAGAAAATCATTTCTGTTCTGGACCAAATGACCAGTTTGTATAGCAAGTATACTTTTGCTTGATCTTTTGGGGCTGATCTTTTCTGAGCTTAATTACCCTCCTAAGAGATTACTAAAAGCCAAAGCACAACCCTTAATTCTCATTAGATTTTGCTCAGCAAAGCTCACAAGTTTCTATCCAGAAACTTGCCAGGAAGAGAGCCACTCCCACAGTGCACCTGTGACCCAGCCAACTTTACAAAACGACCAAAACCACTAAGGACTAGCTGCCAGACATGGTGTTCAAGCTTAGCTCGGCCTGATGCCAAAGTTCACGCGCTGACCACGCGAGTCCAAGGTGTTTGGCATGCGGTCGACGCGTTCTACATGGCGCCAGCGCCTCTGTTGTGCGCGTGCTCGCTGCCCCGACCACTACACCTTGCCAAACCGCGCCACCATCTTCGTATGAACCTCCATAACTGCACCCTGGCGCTCGCTGATGCGGGAGCTCGGCGCAGCGAGCACGGGCACGGCCCGGCCAAGGCAACAGTGCGCCCGTGCCCCTGTGCTCGTCGCGTACCGCGCTCCTGTGCTCGTCGCCGCTCGTCTACAGCCTCCGCGTGATCTCCGGTGTCTTCCCCCTCTCTCACTGATGCCATTCATCGTCGGGCGACGCTCTAGAGAGCTCCGGCGAGCTCTCGATCCCTGCCTCGGCCTCGCCTACATATAGCCCCCTCCCGAGCTCATTTCTCTCCACTCACACACTCAGCACATCTCCACGACCCCGCAGGAAGCCGCAGCCCGACCGGGCAGGCCTCTGGCCGCCGTCCCCGTCTCTAGCTCGCCGGCGATCCTCGTCCTCTGCCCCCTCCCTCTCCAGAGCCGCTCGAGCTCCACCAACCACTCCGGCGTGTTCGTGGTGGTTCACTGGTGCGAGCTGGTGCCGTTGGAGCTGCTGAACTGGCCCTGCCTCGCCGGAATCGCCAACTCCGACAGGTACGGGCAGGTGCGTCTCGATCTCCTCTCCCACCCTATCCCTTTGGATCTGGCCAAGGAGCCCTCCTCGCCGGCGTGAGGTCCGGCGGAGCCTCGCCGTGCTCTGTTTCCCTCTCTCCCCCTCTGACCTGACCAGCGGGGCCCGCTGTCAGCTACTCAGGCCGCGGCCGAAGCGGTATGAGTGGTGGCGCCCAAGCGGTTTACGCCTTCGACGTCACCCACCCTGGTTTTTCTTTTTAATTCAAATTTTGACCAGAACTTTGACCAGCTATAACTCTTATTCTACAAGTCCAAATGAGTTGATTCTTTTTGTATTCTGTTCTTATTGGAAAATCCTAGCAGCACACCCAAGATGGGATTTTTCCTTGCTGCCTAGAATTTCTAGTAATTTTCATAAGTGTTCTTGATATTTTCTTTTTGTCATTTCAATTATTTCAGAAGGTGAAGCTTGTCTAGAAGGCATCCACGAGGAGTGTGAAGCTCCTCTGCACTAAGGCAAGCCACAACAACATTATCATGGTGTCTTTGCAATATTCATTATTTTCTACTTGAATTTATATGTTATTCATTGCATATAGTATTAAACTAAATAATGCTTGTGTTATTTAGTTTGTCATGATCAAAATGCTTAGTTAACAGAAGAGAATGCTGGAACTAGTGAGAGGTAATTTGAGTAGACAATCTAAGTAAATTTGTTATGACTATGGTGATATGATTATTGGTATTATTTTTGGTTTATACATGCATAGATAATTTTTATTTGATTAATGTCAACTAAAGTGATGAGTATGAGTAACAAGTAGGAAAGGACGAGAAGTGTTGAGAGTTAAGTTTGTGCAAGTAGAACTTTGAATGAAGTTGATCTATTATGATATGTGATGCATGTTCTATGATTGCATAAGCATGGCATATATTGACTCGAGCATTTTATTTCAAGTTAAACCTGATGATAATTGAACTTGAACATAAAGTTGATCGGGTCATGGTGCCACTGAATCAGGCTGACAAGTGCAACCACATTTGCCTTTATGGGGAGGCCCTTAGTCGTCCGCTGTCATGCCTTTTGTCGGTGCCTCCAACAAGGGAAGGTTATGGGCATGCGTTACCCTGGCCCGGTAAGCAGACATAATCGTGTGGACCCGTTGTTGTTATGGTACCGTGTCCCCGTTTGGGACTGTTTATTTGCCACGACGGTGGTAGTTTTGCCTTTGGTAGGCTGGGTCACCCAGGACTAAGTCCTGTGGGGAGTTGGTCGGAGTGGCCGTAAGAGTGTCATGGCAATGGGAGAGTTCTGTCGGAACGCCGTTGGTCCACCCGAATGGGAGTGCGAGGCCATGGGTTCCGTGGTGTGGGTAAAGTGCACTACCTCTGCAGAGTGTATTAATCTATCGATAGCCGCCCCCGCGGATAAGGGCCTAGTTCATAAGTAAGTCACACGATGGATCAACTGTTAATAATAAATCTTGCACACTAATTTAATTGCATTGCACTGCTTGGATCCTGATGAGGTTAGCGAGACTGACCGTTGTGGAATCACTTATGATCCGGAAGTCATCATGGTTTGGTTACGAGATAACCAGTTGGACCAAGTATGCTTCCGTTTGTGCTTCGTCGTGAGCACGGGTCGGTCGTGAGGCGACCATGTTGGTAAGAGAGTCCGAGTGACTCGATGCACAAGTTTGGTTTCACTGCATGAGTAGCATGATGTTGTTTGCATTTAACTTGATTAAATGTCATGATATTGTTTTTCATTATGGTTATGTTTGCTGTGAGCTTGCAAGTACATTCAATGTACTGACCTGGCATGTTATGCCAGATTTCAGGAAAGTCTAACTGGATCGGAGTGCTGCTGTGTCTAGACCGTGTCCACATCAGTGTCCCTGTGCTATGGAGTCCCGCTATGTCGTTGTTCCGCTGCCGTGTAGATGTCGTGCTCAAGGCCCCTTTTATGTTCACTAAATAATGTACATATTGTTTAGCCACACCGAGTGTGCCGCTTGGCCTCGCAACTTGATGTAACATCACACTTTGCTTCCACTAGTTCAATAAAGCGGTGATTTCTGTACCAAGATGTTGTGTGTTGCCAGAAGACATGATCTCTGGGTTGGAAATGCAAGGTAAACCGGTCGCTCTGAGCCGGGGTGCCACAGGGAATGAATCACGGAGGGGATCTACATCAACCTTGCCACCCTTCTGATGATGTGTGAGTAGTTTACCACAGACCTACGGGTCCATGGTTAGTAGCTAGATGGCTCTCTCTCTCTCTCTCTCTCTCTCTTTGATCTTCAATACAATGTTCTCCTCGATGTTCTTGGAGTTCTACTTGATGTAATCACTTTGCGGTGTGTTCGTTGGGATCCAATGAATTGTGAGTTTATGATCAGATTATCCATGAATATTATTTGAGTTTTCTCTGAACTATTTTATGCATGATTGTTATAGCTTCGTATTTCTCTCCGATCTATTGATTTGGTTTTGCCAACTAGGTTGATTTTTCTTGCAATGGGAGAGGTGCTTTGTGATGGGTTCGATCTTGCGGTGCTCAATCCCGGTGACAGAAGGGACATGACATGTATTTGTATCGTTTCCATTAAGGATAAAAATATGGGGTTTATTCATGAGTGAGTTTACTTTGTCTACATCATGTCATCTTGCTTAAGGTGTTACTCCATTCTTTATGAACTTAATACTCTAGATGCATGTTGGATAGCGGTCGATGTTTGGAGTAATAGTAGTAGATGCAGGCAGGAATCGGTCTACTTGTCTTGGATGTGATGCCTATATACATGATCATTTCCTTGGATATTGTCATGATTATTTGCTTTTCTATCAATTGCCCAAGAGTAATTTGTTCACCCACTATATGCTATTTTCAAGAGAGAAGCCTCTAGTGAAAACTATGCCCCCCGAGTCTACTTTTATCATATATAAAATCCTAAAAATACTTTGCTGCAATTTTACTTTATTTAATTTATTTTGTATTTTTGTTCGATCTATCTATCAATTACTACACAATTTAAGCTTGCACGTAACCGCCGAGGGATTGACAACCCCTTGTTCATGTTGGGTTGCAAGGATTTGTTATTTGTGTGCAGGTGCTGCTAATGAGGTGTTGCGTGGTTCTCCTACTAGATTGGTAACCTTTGTTCTTCACTAAGGGAAATACTTATCTCTACTGTACTACATCATCCTCTCCTCTTCGGGGAAATCCCAACGTAGTTCACAAGTAGCAGGAAGAATTTCTGGCGCCGTTGCCGGGGAGACATCATCAACATCTATCAAGTACCTATGCATAAACTTTCATCTCCTTGCATTTACATTATTTGTCATTTTCCTCTCGTTTCATCTCCCCCACTTCTATTTTTTTACAAAAATACAAAAATGTTTTCCTTTTACCTTTTTGCGTGTTTTTTTGTTTGTTCGCTTGAAGTTACTATCATGCCTGGTTTTGGTACGGGAAAAAGTGAGGATGGTAAACTCCCAAAATTGAAATTCCTACCAATTTAGATGCTAAAACTTTCGTGATGGGACATGGGAATATTATAGAAAAAGTGTTATCCAAGAATTCTTTAATTGCACTAGAAATTTGGCTTGTGATGATGCTCCTATACTTAAAAGAACCAAAAATTATGCCGAAGCTATTTATGTGCTTGTTCTTAAACTTGAGAGAAGATTTATTCGTACCCATCCTGGATCTAAGAAGATAGCTACCCTTGTCCTCATGAATGAGTTTGATTAGATAGTGTGGGAAGCTAGATAGATCTTTGATTTTTACAGCATGAATCGTGAAAAACCAGTGATAGAAGAGATTTTATACAATAGTGATTACTTGTTGAGATATTTATTTTGTGATGATCATACTTTTCATGAGAACACCAAAAAGGAGGTCCCTCCCTTAAATATAAACCAACAAGTTTTCAATGGTATTAATAAACAATATTCTTGGATTGTGAAAGGGAATCAAGAGGGATTCGACGATGGTCAACTTAATAATGCTAAAATTACCATGGATGATGTGTTTCATATTTATCTTTGAAAAGCCTCCTGATGAGAACGCATCTTTATAAAAGAAGAAGAAAGATAACAACACTTGAAACTATGCATTATGCCTAGCTGGGGGCGTAAAACGATAGCGCTAGTTGGGAGGCATCCCAATAGTTATCTTGTTTATTTTTCCGTTTTCTTGCGTGCACACAATTATGCTACTGTTTTTTATGTGTGTTTTAATTAGTGTTTTTCCAAGTAAAGCCTTTGTAATGATTTGGATGATAGTTTCTTTGCTTCTATGCAAAAACAAAAACTTACGTGTCCAGTAGCAGAATTGTTAAAATTTTCTGGAGCGTGATAAAATTTTGAGCTTTTTACACATGATTGATATACAAATTGCAAAAAAATTCCTATGTTTTCCAATTTTTTGGAGCTACAGAAGTATGGTCATTATTCAAATTACTATAGATTGTTATGTTTTTGACAGATTCTGTTTTCGTTGCGTTGTTTGCTTGTTTTGATGAATCTATGGATTGTATCGGGGGGGGGGTATAAGCCATGGTGAAGTTAGAATACAGTAGGTATAATGCAATAATAAAATATGAATGGGTTTACAACAGTACCTAAAGTAGTGAGTTGCTTTATTATACTAACGGATCTCATGAAGGTTTTGTTGAGTTTTGTGTGCTGAAATTTTCAAGTTTTGAGTGAGATCACGATGGATGAAGGAATAAGGAGTGGCAAGAGCCTAAGATTAGGGATACCTGAGGCACCCCCAAGGTAATATTCAAGGACTCCCAAGCAACTAAGCTTGGGGATGCCCCGAGGCATCCCCTCTTTCTTCTACCGACCATCGGTAATATTACTTGGAGCTATATTTTTATTCATCACATGATACGAGTTTTGCTTGGAGCGTCACGTATTATATGAGTCTTTGCTTTGTTTGCTTTTTAGTTTGTCACAATCATATTTGCTGAACACACCTATTTGAGAGGGACACACATTTTTCATGATTTGTTAAAACACTCTATGTGCTTCACTTATATCTTTTGAGCTAGGCAGTTTCTCTAGTACTTCACTTATATTTTTTGAGCACGACAGTGATTATATTTTGAAGAAATAGATGAACTCTCATGCTTCACTTATATCTTTTTGAGAGTTGATAATAGTGATGGTAATTTGCACAAGATATGAATTTGGTCCCAATATGATGAATATTCAAGAAGGATATAATAAAAACTTTCATATAGATCATTGGATATGATAAGTTTCATTCCTTGCAATAGTTTTGCGATATGGAGATGATAATATGTGAGTTATGCTAGTGAGTAATTGTGATTTAGTAAGAATATTGGTGTTAAGGTTTGTGATTCCCTATGCATGCACATAAAGTCAATAGTTATGCAACGAAGTTACATCCTACTTATGGTGCATTATTCAGTGTTAGTTATTCTCAATGCATGTTTATGACTGTTTTCGTTTTTTGGTTGGTTGCTTCTCAATCTATTTGCTATCCTTTATTTGTACTAAGCGGAAATACTGCTTGTGCATCCAATTCCTTAAACCCAAAGTTGTGCCAAATGAGTCCACTATACCTACCTATAAGCGGTATGTATATGTTGTTCCAAGTAAATTTGCATGTGCCAACTCTAATCATTCAAAAAAAATCCATTTTGTATGCCCGTACCACTCATGAAGCGACATGGGGTGGTTAATATCTTTTAAGCTAGATGGGTTATTCCTAAGATGAGTGTTTATTGACTTGTCATTAGACGAGAAAATGGCAAGGTAATAGGGATGCCTAGTCCCAAAATAAAAAATAACAATAATAAATTCCTTGGAAAGTTGAAAGTTTGGAAGGCACCCATGGATAAGACTAGCCATGGATTGTGAAAAATTGGTGGAAAGGAAATGAACTTTATTTTCTATTTGGGAACCGCCTATAATGTGTCTGCATAGCGGACTTCTCGCGCTCGTCCCGTCTAATCAAACAGCTGCATGCACGCCACCGAGGTAGTACAAAGATGACCAATGAACGAGGACTAAGGTAGTACTATCCCATAAGAAAAGAGGGATGCCTGGCCGCACTTAAATGGTTACAGGAACACACACGGTTCATATAATACAACCGTTTGCGATATCAACGTGTCAGCTATTTGTTTCAAAAGGACTTCGTTGGCTATTAATGTGTGCTCATTGTCTCAAACTAGACGATTTTTTTACCATGACATATATGTGCCATGTCATGAAACCATGCCAAGTCTCATGATTTTTGGGTGAGTTTTCGATTTACTGGTATTTAAAAACCGAGGTTCTCAATGTTTCAGGACGACAAGAAGTTTGTAATTCATTCCCATTCCTTCAAGGAGACCTAAACATGCACCCAATGACACATGTACGATTTCCACCATTTTGCTTCACTGGAGCATGTGCTTGTAGTTCAAATTTGAATTATGGACTACATTAAATGCCTAGAAAACTCAATTAATATATAAAATGGCCAAACGAACCCTGAATAGTTTCAAATTCAAGCACAACACTCATTTTATTCTATGTTGCCTGTAGAAAACAAAATACAGGGCGAGAAGAGGCAGCGATTATCGTTTGGCCCACAAGAGGGGCATGTTTCCCTACTGGAACCACGGGGATTGCGAGAAAGCTCCAGTTTGTAAGAGGCTTGCTTGGCCCAAATTGGACTTATTTTACCACGACATATATGTGCCATGTTGTGACACCATGCCAAGTTTCATGATTTTCTGGTGAGTTTTGGATTTACGGACATTTACAAACCAAGATTCACAATGTTTGAGGCCGAGCCAGGACACTAAGACGGTTGAATTCATGTATGATTTTTCTAGCCATTTTGGTGCACTGGATCATGTTGTAGTTCGAATTTGAATTATGGACATTAAATGCCTAGAAAACTCAATTAATGTATAAAAAAGGTCAAACGAACCCTGAATAATTTCAAAGTTCAGCGCGAATCTCCCGTTGTTCCATGTTTCATGTAGAAGAAAATACAAGGCAAGAAGAGGGAGCGATTATTGTTTCTCCCACAAGGGGACATGTTTCCCTATTGAAACCACGCGGGTTCTTGCGAGAGGCTCTGGTTTGTAAGAGGTTTGTAATAAAGCTTGGCCCAAATTGGACAACTTTTTTACCACGACATATATGTGCCATGACGTGAAAACATGCCAACTTTCATGATTTTCTGGTGAGTTTTGGATTTACGGGGATTTAAAGACTGAGATTCCCAATGTTTAAGGAAGATCCAGGACGCGGATAGGGTTGTAATTCATTCCCATTCCTTGCATGGGACCTAAACATGTACTCAAGGACACATGTATGATTTTTCTAGCCATTTTGGTGAACTGGACCATGTATTTGTAGTTTAGATTTGAATTATGGACTTTAGATGCCTAGGAAACTCAATTAATGTATAAGAAGGCCAAACGAACCCTGGATAATTTTAAATTTCAGCATGGATATCCCGTCGTTCCATGTTGCCTGTGGAAAAAAAATACAAGGCGAAAAGAGGCAGCGATTATCGTTTCACCCACAAGGGGGACATGTTTCCCTATCGAAACCATGAGGCTTCTTGAGAGAAGCTCCGGTTTGTAAGAGGCTTGTAATAAAACTTGCCCCAAATGGACAATTTTTTCCATGAAATATATGTGCCATGTCCTGACACCATGCCATGTTTCATGATTTTTGGGTGAGTTTTGGATTTACGCGGATTTAAAAACCGAGATTCTCAATGTCCGAGGCCGAGCCAGACGTCGAGACGGTTGTAATTCATTCCCATTCTTTGCATGGGACCTAAACATGCATCCAAGGACACATGTATGATTTTTGTAGCCATTTTGGTGCACTAATTTGAGTTATGCACACTAATTAATGCTTATAAAACTTAATTATAATGTATATAAAAGGCCAAACGAACCAGGAATATTTAAAGCGGTTCTGGTCAACCGTCTATCACCCGTGGGTAAGCACTGTGCGCATGCGTCGTGCTAGCTCACGCTTCCTTCTTTACTAAGTTTTCCATCTTAATATTGTTATATATCCAAACACGCTACCATATCCCGCCACTCCTCCCATCGGTTTCCCGCCTCTTCTACCATCGGTTTCCTGCTGCTAGTGTCAGTGCTCATAGAAGGCTAGGCGGCGACACACCGGGCATGTAAATATTGCAAACAATTTCTAAAAGCACAAACGTGTGTGATAGTAGGCAGTAGGTCCCATAGGGTGACCAGCATGAAACACGTTAAAGGCAAGGAGGCAATTCTTATCAGCAAGGGACGACTTTCCATCCACTAACCTAGTCGAATAGAACGCAGAAGTTAAGCGTGCTGGGGCTGGAGTAGTCTAAAGATGGGTGACCCAGTGTGAAGTTGCATATCTCAAGCTTCATTAAACCACCATGATACAGTCATTATAGACATTTATCATCTAAATGTATCTGTAGTGACCTGTCATGATAATTATATAAATCTTGGGATCCTTGTTTTTGTAATTTGTAGAATATGTTTTTATTCATTATTTCTTGCCTCAAAAATCGGAGAATGATCAACATCTGTAGGCCCACACAATCTATCCCTTTGACCCAACGCACGAGAAGGGTTTTGACCATGAGGGTTTCCTATTGCTCTGTGTGCTATGTTAGAGCAAATCAAGTTTCAGCACATGCGTTGGACAACACCCCCTAACCCCCCACCCGCCTCGAAGTTGCGGAACCGACATCGTACATCTTTAACCTGACTGGAGGGTACGATGTTCAGTTTGTAATGTTACTAATGTAGTTGGTGAAGGAAATATGCCCTAGAGGCAATAATAAAGTTGTTATTTTATATTTCCCTATATCATGATAAATGTTTATTATTCATGCTAGAATTGTGATGACCCACAAGTATAGGGCATCTATCGTAGTCCTTTCGATAAGTAAGAGTGTAGAACCCAACGAGGAGCAGAAGGAAACGACAAGTGGTTTTCAGCAAGGTATTCTCTGCAAGCACTGGAATTATCTGTAACGGATAGTTTTGTGATAGGATAAATCATAACAGGTAACAAGTAATAGAAGTAAACAAGGCGCAGCAAGGTAGCCCAATCCTTTTTGTAGCAAAGGACAAGCCTGGAAGAAATCTTATATAAAGCAAAGCGCTCCCGAGGACACATGGGAATTGTTGTTAAGTTAGTTTTCATCATGCTCATATGATTCACGTTCGTTACTTTGATAATTTGATATGTGGGTGGACCGGTGCTTGGGTGCTGCCCTTCCTTGGACAAGCCTCCCACTTATGATTAACCCCTCTCGCAAGCATCCACAACTACGAAAGAAGAATTAAGGTAAACCTAACCATAGCATGAAACATATGGATCCAAATCAGCCCCTTACGAAGTAACGCATAAACTAGGGTTTAAGCTTCTGTCACTCTAGCAACCCATCATCTACTTATTACTTCCCAATGCCTTCCCCTAGGCCCAAATAATGGTGAAGTGTCATGTAGTCGATGTTCACATAACACCACTAGAGGAGAGACAACATACATCTCATCAAAATATCGAACGAATACCAAATTCACATGATTACTTATAACAAGACTACTCCCATCACTACAAAAAAAATACACTTCCGTGATGATACGTGTTTGTCACAGTAGGTCAAGTTTTCTGTCATGCAGGTACATCCATGACGATTTTATGACAGAATCAAGATAGTCATACCTTTGCTGTCGTAGAAGTGTACCATGACATTACCAAAATTATAATCACGGAAGTGTCCACTTCCATGACGATAAATCACGCGTCACAGAAGTGCTTTCGTCAAGGGTGACCGACACGTGGCATCCACCATAACGGGTCATCGTTAAGCTATCGGGTTCCGATTTGGATCCGATAACCCGTTAACAGCCCGGACCAATGGGGATTTTCCACGTGTAAAATTCTCATTGGCCGGAGGAAACACGTGTTAGGTCGTCATTGGATCAGATAGGCCCCTATGATATGCCGACACGTGCGACGACCCACCACTGGCCCATTTAGCTTACAAAAGCCGGCCCATTTGCCTCGGTCAAAAGTTAGTGGGTCGGCCCATGAAAAGCCTGTTAATGGTCTGTTCGCAAATAGCCCATTTTATGGCCCGGTAACTCACGACCCGTTAGGGCCTTCCCGAAATCGGCCCAACAACGTCGTGTGGGCCATCGAATATAACACCAGCCCATTTCACTTTCGGCCCATGTATGGCCCATGACGTCTTTCGGCCCATATGATGCCTTTCGTAACTTTAGGCCCTTTAGTGGCCCATGGTGACTCTAGCCCATAATGAACAGTAAATTTCTTTGTACCCATTAACGGCCCATGATTCACATGGGTAGTTTCTAGCCCGTATTAGCTTTCGGCCTACTGACGGCCCATACGTTCTTGGGCTCCTTTCTGGCCCTCGATTATTTCCGGCCCATTACTGGCCTGTTCCCCTAATGGGCCAAATTCGGCCCATGGTAAGAATCGACCCGTTTGTGGCCTGTTGACCCGTTGCGCCGTTTCCAGCCCGTCCTATATTCTGGCCCATTAACGACCCGTTATGCCTGTGACAAAATTAAGCCTTTGCTGTCCTCTAGCCTGTTAACGGCCCGTTACCGTGCTGGGCCGATACAAATTACGCCCGTTTATGGCCCATGTGGACCCATTTATTTGACAGCCCGAGGCCCACCGATTCGGCCCGTTGGAGGCCCATTTATCCAACAGCCCGTAGGAGGCCCATGGATCCTACATCCTGTAGTAGGGTCAAGGTTACCACGGTCCGTATATGGCCCATGGTTGTTGCGGCCACTAGCAAACCAGGGAAAAAGAAGACTAGGAAATAAATAAGCCTGAAACTAACGCTAGGCTATTAAGGCGATTGCACAGATTACATCCACTGGGCATCAAAGATCACCACCAGTGCAAATATAGGAAACACCCTACACTATACAAAAATGGCTTGTTGTTTTCTTTAGCCGGTGGCTGCACGTTAAGAACAAATTTTGTATCACAACAAAACAAATTACAACCATCAAACAGAAGGAAGGTTGGCATAAAAGTTAACAGTCTGGCAGATAAATGCACCACCAGAAGTTCAGAAGCTCAGTTCATTTGACCTAACTGTTACGTTTTCATGTTGTATTGTCCGATGGAGCACCCTTCGCCTTCATTTCTCCTAGGCTCCTGAACAACATAGAAAATGTCTGATAGTCTGGTTTCAAAACCATGCATATCTTGACGACATCGAACAATGTCTGTCCTTGTTTCACAAAGGATCTTTGTTAGGGAATGGACTTGTGTTTGGAGCACAGATATAACATTGTTTTGAGGTTGCATGTCTTGATCATGAGGCAGTTTGGACGAGATTGCCTTAACAACCAACCCAGTATTACGCAGGAACGTGCTTTTCGCACTGTTAGTGGATAGGTACTGACCCACTGCAGCAAGAGGTGCCATTGTGGTTATAGTTGCCTCGTCACCTTCAGAAGGTGGCGGTTCCACCATTTTTTTCCATAGCTTGGTGAAAAGTTAAGTTTTTACATTAGTAGTACCAGAACAGAAGATATTAAGGAGGCAGCAAAACCAAACAAAATAGCTTTGGTCTATATACAGAACTTATTCTAGTGAACCCATGTAAAATATTAGTTGTATTTTACTGCAATGTACAGAATAAAACCAGGTTCCAAACATATGACCATGTACCATGGCTAATGTATTGTCTATTTCTTCACATTGTATTAACAGCTAAGGATAAAGAGACAAAGTTTATAATACGGTAAGCATAGTATGACATCATTCATATCACAAAACAACTAAGAACAGACAAACAAGCAATTGTAAAGTTGTGTGGGCAAGTCCAGCACTGAAAGTGCAACTATCCCTGGGTAGTTTTGGTAATTCCTAACAACATATAGCTCATTGAACTAATGCTCTTTCAAGATGATCATTTCAGAAAGTTCAATGATTGGCATGGCATGGACCAGGAATGTGGACCCCTCAAAATGCTAAGGACACACATTGGCTCAAGCTCAAGACTCTACATTTTCATTTTTAGTGATCCAAGATCACATTGAGTCCATAGGAAAAGCCAATACTATTAAAAGGGGATGAGGTGTTGCTTAATGGCTTGCTTGCTCAAGATGCTTAGTGATATGCTCTAAAAGCCCTCAACCACTTTCTCATATCCACATATGTCCCAAACCAAAAGTCAAACTCGGCCCCACCGATTTGATCTATCCGGCGCCACCGAGTTCATTTGACATAGCCACTGCCAGAAACCCTAGTCAGTTCGGTCTCATCGATAGGGATCTCGGTCTCACCGGGATGGGATTGCAAACTCTATGTTTCCCTTCGTAACGTTTTGGTCTAACCGAGATGAGCGATTGGTCCCACCAAGTTCGTAATGCAAACTCTCTGTTTCCCTTTCGTAACGTTTCGGTCTCACCAAAATGAGTGATTCGGTCCCACCGAGTTTGCCTGACCAACTCTCTGTTTGCCTTTTACAGAAATCGGTCCTACCGAGTTTATGTGATCGGTCTCACCGAGATTACGTTATGCCCTGGCCCTAATGAAATCGGTCCCACCGAGTTGACATGCCAGTCCCACCGAAAAGCCTAACGTTCACATTTTGAAATGAATCGGTCTGATCGAGTTTCATGATTCGGTCCCACCGAGTTTGGTGAATTGTGTGTAACAGTTAGATTTTTTATGGAGGCTATATATACACCTCCACCCACTCTTCATTCGTGGAGAGAGCCATCAGAACGTGCCTACACTTCCAGCATACATTTTCTAAGAGAGAACCACCTACTCATGTGTTGAGACCAAGATATTCCATTCCAACCACAAGAATCTTGATCTCTAGCCTTCCCCAAGTTGCTTTCCACTCAAATCATCTTTCCACCAAATCCAAATCTATGTGAGAGAATTGAGTGTTGGGGAGACTGTCATTTGAAGCACAAGAGCAAGGAGTTCATCATCAACACACCATCTATTACCTTTTGGAGAGTGGTGTCTCCTAGATTGGTTAGCTGTCACTTGGGAGCCTCCGTCAAGATTGTGGAGTTGAACCAAGGATTTTGTACGGGCAAGGAGATCGCCTACTTCGTGAAGATCTACCCTAGTGAGGCAAGTCCTTCGTGGGCGCTGACCATGATGGGATAGACAAGGTTGCTTCTTCGTGGATCCTTCGTGGGTGGAGCCCTCCGTGGACTCGCGCAGCCGTTACCCTTCATGGGTTGAAGTCTCCATCAACGTGGATGTACGATAGCACCACCTATCGGAACCACGGAAAAAATATCCGTGTCTACATTGTGTTTGCCCTCTCCAAACTCCTCCCTTTACCTTCATGTGCAATGTTTTTTACATTCAGTTGCTATACTCTTAAACTTGCATGTGTAGGTTGATTGCTTGACTTGTGCTAAGTTGCTAAGATCTGCCAAGACTTAAAATTGGGAAAAGGATATATTTGTATTTGGTCAAGTAGTCTAATCACCCCCCTCTAGACATACTTTCGATCCTACAAGTGGTCTTAGAGCTTTGGTCTCCATTTGCCTTGATTTCCATAGCTTTTGGTGATCATAGCCTTGGTTTCACAACCTAGGAGAGTATGGCATCTAGCAAGGGAAATTACCACCGTAGAGGTTCTTACTTTGATGGTACTAATTTTGCTAGTTGGAAGCATAAGATGAAAATGAATATTCTTGGACATAACCCCGCCGTTTGGGCTATTGTGTGTATTGGCTTGCAAGGTTAATTCTTTGATGGGAGAGAACCTAACCGTGAAGCTAGTGCAGAAGAGTTGAAGATGATGCAATACAACGCTCAAGCTTGCGATATCCTCTTCAATGGATTGTGCCCGAAGAATTCAACAAAATCAGCCGTCTTGAGAATGCAAAGGAAATTTGGGATACTTTGATTGATATGAACGAGGGTACCGACTCCATCAAGGAATCCAAATTGGACGCGATTCAAAGTCAACTTGACAAGTTCAAAATGAAGGATGGTGAAGGTGTCGCTGAAATGTACTCTAGGCTTGCTCTCATCACAAATGAGATTGACGGCTTAGGAAGTGAAGAGATGACCGATAGATTCATCATCAAGAAGATCCTAAGAGCCTTGGATGAAAAATCTGATACCGTGTGCACATTGATCCAAATGATGCCCAATTACAAATATCTCAAGCCAACGGAAGTCATTGGAAGAATTGTTGCTCATGAGATGTCACTCAAGGATAAGGAAGAGCTTCACAACAAGTCAAGTGGTGCTTACAAAGCCTCATGTGATGCTCCTACATCATCAAGTGAGAAACAAGCCTTCAATGAAGAATTGAGCCTAATGGTGAAGAACTTCAACAAGTTCTACAAGAGTAGAAGCAAAGAAAGAAGTTCCAAGTCAAGGTCCTACAATGACAAAAGATCTTCAAGTCGTGAGCGTAATTGTTACAATTTTGGAAGACCCAGACACTACTCCAATGAGTGTACGGCTCCCTATAGAAGAAGAGAAGACTCACCTAAAAGGAGAATTAGAAGAGAAGAATCACCTCCAAGAGAGAGAAGGAGTAGAGATGATCGTTATGAACGAAGAACATCTCGGAGAAGCAAGGATTCGGAAAGGAAGGACAAGTCATCAAGGAGCTACACAAAATGAAGACATCAAGCTCACGTTGGTGAATGGGTATCCGGCTCCGACTCTGACATCACTCCGAAAGAAGTTATCGCTCCGCCTCCGAATATACTCAAGCTGAAGGTGTTGCCGGTCTAGCACTTGTGTCAACCAACTCCTATGACATATTTGACTCACCAAATGAAGGAATTGTAAGATGCTTCATGGCTAAACGCCCAAAGGTATCACACCCCGAGTATGTTGATTTCAGTAGTGATGAAGATGATTTGCTTGGTGATGATGATCTACTTGTTGACAAATCTAGTGATGAAAACTATGATGAAATTGCTATTAATCATGCTAATCAAGATAAAACGAATGATGATGATAAGAAGGAGATTGAGCGTCTAACTAAAGAAGTAAACACTCTTAAGTTAGCTCATGAAACTACCTTAGAAGATCATCAAGAACTTTTAAAGACTCATGAGAAGGTACGCTTTGAAAAGCTCAACCTTGAGCAAGAGCATGGGTTCTTAAAGGCAATCAATGATGATCTTCATAAGGAAAATTCTTCTTACATTGCCAAGCGTTTACTCTTGTCTACTTACATGCCACAAGTAAAATCTAGCAACACGAACAAGAAAGATTCTTCTTCTAGTAGTAACAACAATCATGTTAAATCCAATGTTGTTGCTTCTAGTAGTTCTCTTGATTCCACTAATGATTCTCTTAGCCAAGTTACACTTGAGCAAGAAAATAGCTTATTGAAGGGAATTATAGAGAAAGGTGTTTACAGCCTTGCCGGAAGTAAGCAATTTGAGGAAATTGTACGCAAGCAAGGAAGGCACCGGAAGAATCAAGGTGTTGGTTTTGAACGAAAGTTCAATGCCAATGGAGTTGAGTAGGAAGAAGATCAATACCCCAAGACGAAGTTTGTTCCTCAACAAGAGAAGTATGATCCTACTTCTTTCAAGGGGAGACAAGCTCAAGATGATCTTCCACCACAAGACCACAAGCAAAAAGGCAAGGACAAGCTTCAAGAGGAGATTTTTGCATTTGAAGAAGCTCCCAAGGCCTTGGTCAAGTGGGTTCCCAAGACTAGATCAAGCTCTACTTCATCAAGTATGACTACAACTCCAAGGATTCCCATCAAGATGATGTGGATCCCAAAGAATAAGAACTAGAGAGGTCTTGAAGGTGACTCCGCCAACATACTTCACTCATATCATCTTGGCGAGAACAAGTGCAAACAACTTCCACATCTTGCACTAGTTCAAGGAGTCACAAACCCTCTTGTTGGTAAGACAAGGGACAAGGTAACCTAATGTTTTCATGGACATCATGTTTTGTGAACTTCACTCTATGTCTATGGATATCTTTGTTTGTTCCTTGTGGGACTAACCCTTGTAGGTATTGAAAGTGCAACTCACTCCAATGGATTGCTCCAAATGATCTACATCAACCTTGAGCATCCACATCTTCAACATCTACATGAAGTCATCATCGACAAAACCCAAGGTTAGTTCATCCCTCTTAGGGTGGATATCACATCTAGGGGGAGATTTACTCTAAATATTGAGCTAAAGCAACTCTAATGGTGTGAACACAACAATGCTTTATGTTAAAGTGGTAACCCCACTTGTGCTTAAACGATGAGTATGACCTATGATCAAATGTTCTCATTTGACTCCTAAGTCAATATACTCATGTATAGATGACCTAGTCATCGCCAATTGCTTGATAGATGCTAGACTGTTTGTGCATGCTTTGTCACATATTTCATTTGCCATTTTATTGTGTGAGCATGTTGATTGCATATTTTACTCATTCGAGTACATCCATTTTGTTGCTTTGATTGTTTGTATCTTTTTCTTTTGCCAAATGGATGGACAAGAATGCCTAAGAACTTCCTCTAGCTATCTATGCTTTTCTTGTCTCAAACTCTATTCATGCTACATCCCAAAGTTTCATCAAGTCAAATTCGAACACTCTGTGTGAGGAGCACTCGGAGTCCCTGATTCGTCATAGACTTAAACGTCGAAAACCTCTCTGTGCATTTCGGTCTGACCGATTCATCCTTTTCGGTCTGACCGAGTTCACTGAGTTGATCTAGGTTTTCAATCTCGGTGCAACCGATTAGAACTTTTCGGTCACACCGAGTGGCAGTAACCGCTTGCGATTCTGCATCTCGGTTCCACCGAGTTGTTCCACTCGGTCACACCGACAGGGTCAGGATATATATACCGTCGGGTCGAATTTTGGAAATTTCTCCAAAACCCCTCAGCCCGCACGTGTCCTGCTCTGCCGCCTCGGGTCTCGGGATCATCCTCTCGTCGCCAGCGAACTCCCGCCGCTGGTCTCCGTCGCCGTCAACGGAATTCAACCCCGCCGTTGCCGCCATAGTGAACTCACCGCCGAACTAGGGTATGAGTTCGAAACTTTGTGCTGTTCCTTACTCCGATTCTTAGCACAAAGCAAATGCCATGTTCTTTACCACGTTTGAGATCATCCTGTCCAGCAAGAACATCCCTTAGATTAGATTTGATTCAGAAATTTAGGGTTAGGTTTCCGCCGAACTCATCTCGGACTGACTAAGTTGTGGAAATCGGTCTCACCGATTTGGCTTAGGCCATTGCACTTGCATTTTTTGGTTTGACCGAAAGTTGCAAATCAGTGTGACCAAGTTCAACTCTCTGTGAATTCCTAGCAATCTCGGAGTCACCGAACTGTGTCTCGGTCTGACCGATTTCACTAGTTTAGACTCCAAAAGTTGCTTCGGTCTCACCAAGTTTAACAAATCGGTAGCTCCGAAATGCTTTCTGTGGAAAACTAAAACTAAGTTTTTGACTCATTTGTTTTGCAAAAACTCTGCACTTTGTGATGCTCATCCACTCTATCTCATCTATATCTATTCATAGGGTCTGCTATCAGTTTGCTTTGCCAGAATGTCAAATCAGAGTGATAGCCAAAACAAGTCAGAAGAGCAGATGCACCTGAGTGAGGGCACTAGTCCCTCTAGCAGCTATGATGAGGGTAGCAGGAGTACCCCAAGCGATTTGCCCAAGTCATCTACAAGGACAAGGAAGAAGAGAAACTCAGACTCAGGATGAGGATTATGTGGCTGCTGAGGAGGAGGAGGTCAGCTCCAAGAAGAAGGTGCTGAAGAAGGAATATGCTGCTGTAGCTGCAACAAAGCCAGGACTGCACAAGAAAACCCCTGCCAAGAGAGTTCCTATGTCTAAGGCCAGAGCCTCCACTCATGAAACTTCCAAATCTACTGGAGGAGAGGCTGCTGGTGAGCACAAGAAGAAGAAGGAAAGGAAGAGAGGAAGTTGGTGCAAGAAAGTGGATCCCATGGCAGAATTTGAGCAGCACTCATCTGATGAAGATGAAGAAGAGGAAGAAGATGTTGCACCTTCATCAAAGACTCAAAAGCTGATGGGGGATGCCATCAAGTCTGGAGCTGCCCCTTCAAAGCCCAAGACTGCCCCCAAAGCTTCCGCTCCAGCTCCAAAGACTTCAAAGCCCAAGAGGAGCACAAGGAATATTCCAGCTGCTGAAAAGAACAAGTCCCCAGTGCCTGAGATTGATGAAGAAGAAGATGCTGAAGCCCATGTGCTTAGGAAGCTCAAACCTAAGATTCCAGATCATGATGACAGCCATCCAGTGGCAGAAGACATGAACATCAAGAAGGATACAGGTCTCAGACTTTGGAGAGAAACTGATCCATATGCTGTAAGGAGAAGGACTGCTGTTGGATTACAGGTTCCACACCAAGGAGCAGCATGACTTCTTTGAAACCATCTTGCTTGATAAGAAGCCCATTCTTTGTGATATGAAGTGGGCAGATTGGAAATACATTGATGAGAATGAAGATCATTTTCCAGGAGTGCATGAGAGCTTTAGGCTATGTGGAGTGGACAAGTTTGTGGGTCAGAAGCTGACCAAGTGGAATGATGAACTCATCATGCAATTCTACTCCACATCACACTTCTACCCTGATGGTAGAATTGTTTGGATGTCTGAGGGTACAAGGTACCAATCAACAGTTGATGATGGGCCAAATTGA
The DNA here is from genome assembly GCF_018294505.1 of Triticum aestivum. Taxonomy (NCBI): domain Eukaryota; kingdom Viridiplantae; phylum Streptophyta; class Magnoliopsida; order Poales; family Poaceae; genus Triticum; species Triticum aestivum. The sequence goes on from NC_057808.1 coordinate 88,042,426, forward strand.
TCAATGCCCCTGAAGAGCATGAAGATGACTTGGATGTGTATGCCAAGAAGAAGAAAGACCACAACTCAATGGCCAACATGTAAAAAGAAATTCCAGACAAATCCTTGGAAACACATAAGCTAGGGTCTGTTCATTATCTGTTATCTGGTTTGGCCACAATCAACACTATCCTGAGGCATACCTTATTGCCCAAATCTAGAGATCACAAGATGATCAGAGGTCATTCTATCAACTTGCTGCAATTGTTTGATGTGCCCCAAAAGTTCAAAGTCATGCACCTGATTGTGGAAACAATCAAAAGGACAACTGCAGATCAAAAGAGATCATGTGGGTATGCTCCAAAAATTCAAATGCTCATCAACTCCAAGATGGGCACAGGCACCTACTTGTTAGATAAGGAGCATCTACCCTTGAGACCAGACTTTGAGGACAACACTGTTGTCATGAATGAAGAAGATCCCACATCTGTGCCGGCACAAGAAAAGAGAGAGAAAGCTAAGGTTGAAAAAGCTGCAAAGATGCCAAGTGTTGAAGAGGTATCTCAAGTGTTTCTCAAGACCAAACAAGATCAACTTGCATATCTGATTCAAGCAACCTTTAGGATTGAGAAGGGCTTGGCCACACTGACTCAGAACCAAGAGAGCTTGGAAAGGATCATTGAGACTAAGTTCTATGATCTTGATCTAAAAGTGACAGAGATGCAGACAGCAGTTGAGTAGCTCCAGGAAGAAGCTGAGGAGAGAAAAGGGCAGGCTACCACAAATGGCTTTCAAAGAGTGCCAAGAGGTCAGAGATCTGCTGCAGTACCCATGGCTGACACTAGAGCTACTACATCAACACCTGCAGCCACAGCATCAGTGCCACCTCCAGTTGCCACTCCACTAGCTCCAACAACTTCCACAGATGCATTCATTCTTGGAGTCCTCTCAACACCACCTCCCGAAGATCAAGCCTAGAGAGACGTATAACACTATGCATTTTTGAACTTTATGGTAACTTGTTGCCAAAGGGGGAGAAATGTATAGATCATAGGCTTCGAGAGAGAGTGTTTTTGCCTCTTTTGTCTCTTTTGCTGTTTGGTTGATACTTTTGTGTGCTTGCTTGATACTTTATGTCTATGTATGTGAGATACTTGTATGATCATGTGTTGATCATATCCTACATTAATGCTTGCGCTTGAATGATGTTATCTTTTATATCTCTTGTATGATCATTCACTTTCCCTTGGTGATGAGTGCATGTTTTTACTTTCTATCATTTTGAGTCTCCACCAAGATGTATGTGACATGGAAGAGTAACCCATGATCCTAATCGATTGTGCATCTGCATTCAATAGCAAATTTTAAATAATGCACAAATTTAGCGGGAGCTCTTACTTATCACATACTTCTCAAAGCGACGATGCATTTCAATCTTATTATCATTTGTTGAAGCTTTGATCTATATGTTGTCATCAATTACCAAAAAGGGGGAGATTGGAACTGCAACTATCCCTGGGTGGTTTTGGTAATTCCTAACAACATATAGCTCATTGAACTAATGCTCTTTCAAGATGATCATTTTAGAAAGTTCAATGATTGTCATGGCATGGACTAGGAATGTGGACCCCTCAAAAGGCTAAGGACACACATTGGCTCAAGCTCAAGACTCTACATTTTTCATTTTTAGTGATCCAAGATCACATTGAGTCCATAGGAAAAGCCAATACTATTAAAAAGGGATGAGGTGTTGCTTAATGGCTTGCTTGCTCAAAATGCTTAGTGATATGCTCCAGAAGCCCTCAACCACTTTCTCATATCCACATATGTCCCAAACCAAAAGTCAAACTCGGCCGCACCGATTTGATCTATTCGGTGCCACCGAGTTCATTTGACATAGCCACTGCCATAAACCCTAGTCAGTTCGGTCTCACCGATAGGGATCTCGGTCTCACGGAGATGTGATTGCAAACTCTCTGTTTCCCTTTGCAACGTTTCGGTCTAACCGAGATGAGCGATCGGTCCCACCGAGTTCGCAATGCAAACTCGTTGTTTCCCTTTCGTAACGTTTCGGTCTCACCGAAATGAGCGATTCGGTCCCACCGAGTTTGCCTGACCAACTCTCTGTTTGCCTTTTACAAAAATCGGTCCTACCGAGTTTATGTGACCGGTCTCACCGAGATTACGTTATGCCCTAACCGTAATGACATCGGTCCCACCGAGTTGACATGTCAGTCCCATCGAAAAGCCTAACATTCACATTTTGAACTGAATCGGTCTGACCGAGCTTCATGATTCGGTCCCATCGAGTTTGGTGAATTGTGTGTAACAGTTAGATTTTTGTGGAGGCTATATATACCCCTCCACCCACTCTTCACTCATGGAGAGAGCCATCAGAACGTGCCTACACTTCCAGCATACATTTTCTGAGAGAGAACCACCTACTCATGTGTTGAGACCAAGATATTCCATTCCAACCACAAGAATCTTGATCTCTAGCCTTCCCCAAGTTGCTTTCCACTCAAATCATCTTTCCACCAAATCCAAATCTATGTGAGAGAGTTGAGTGTTGGGGAGACTATCATTTGAAGCACAAGAGAAAGGAGTTCATCATCAACGCACCATCTATTACCTTTTGGAGAGTGGTGTCTCCTAGATTGGTTAGGTGTCACTTGGGAGCCTCCGTCAAGATTGTGAAGTTGAACCAAGGAGTTTGTACGGGCAAGGAGATCGCCTACTTCATGAAGATCTACCCTAGTGAGGCAAGTCCTTCGTGGGCGATGGCCATGGTGGGATAGACAAGGTTGCTTCTTCGTGGACCCTTCATGGGTGGAGCCCTCCGTGGACTTGCGCAGCCGTTACCCTTCGTGGGTTGAAGTCTCCGTCAACGTGGATGTACGATAGCACCACCTATCGGAACCATGGAAAAAATATCCGCGTCTACATTGTGTTTGCCCTCTCCAAACTCCTCCCTTTACCTTCATGTGCAATGTTTTTACATTCCGCCGCTATACTCTTAAACTTGCATGTGTAGGTTGATTGCTTGACCTGTGCTAAGTTGCTAAAATTTGCCAAGACTTAAAATTGGGAAAATGATAGATTTGTATTTGGTCAATTAGTCTAATCACCCCCTTCTAGACATACTTTTGATCCTACAAGCACAGAACTAGATTACAGATCAAGATCAAAGGAACATCACTCCTCTCTTTTAAACCTTGTAAGGTGCAATGATACGCTAAAAGAATTGTGTATAAAATTGAAAAGAGTAATACACATTGGCTGCAAACCATGCAGTTCAATGCACAAGTCAGAGTAAAGTAGTAGTTAAAAGGTATGAGGATTAAGGACTTACAACAGCGGCTTTGACTGATGTAGTCATGCCCTTCGTCTTGCTGGTGTGACAGTCCTTGAAGATTTCCACAGCATTTGGTTCATGTACTTTTTGGTCCTTGCGGGCTTTCCTCTACATTTGGAACAAGTCAATATAGATCTGATAATATGGTACAACAAAAAGAGTGAAACAACAGCTAATTACAAGAGCCTCGCAGTGTGCAATATAGCTACGAGATCCTGTCGTCTCTTGGAATTTCATTTTCGTACGGTTGGCCTTGTTCTTTGAACAGTTCACCTACAAGAAGATAGATTTGTGAGGCACGTGCATAAATAGGACTTCAACATGTGATTTGGTCACATATATATAATATACCTGATACTTTGGATCAAACCAGTGTTTAACGAGGCCTCTCCAGTCTTCATCCGATATATTTTCCACTGGAGATGTTTGGGCAAGTTCACTGTTAGCCTTGCCTTCCAAGTGATTTTTCCTCAAATTATACCGATACTGTCGCAGAGCAGACTTGAAAACATGGGTGCAAGCTTGTCTGGTTGCATCATCTTGGCTATCCAACTTGAACCTCGTCTGTTGAAAATTATGGGAGTCTCATTATCAGCAACCTATAAAGTATGGGACGGAGCAAGACGATATTACTAGTTTCCATACATAACCATACTTACAGATAAATGGTCGAGGAAGGTGTTGAACTGGGTTTCGTCTTTGTCATTCCTATACTGAATCCATGTTGGGAGGATACGTACATGACACCTAACGGCAACCACTGCCTCTACTAACTTGGCTGACTCTGTAGCATCACGTGGCCTTTTTAAACCTGCCTCAAAACGGATCTCCATTCTTCCTCCTCTAGATTTAGTTAACCTACCGAGCATTATCCCTGATGTTTGCTTCCTCTTGCGCCTAGGTGCTAGTCCAACAATGAACATAGGAAGTGTTAGTGTACATCAAACTGTGAGACTACATATAAAGAAGCATGCAACTGTAACTTGACTCCAGCAACTACCTTCTTGCTGTTGAAGCTCACAAAGTTCATCTGATCTTGCCAACTCGTCTTGTGTCAAGAGTGCTTCGGAAGTAGTCTCAGGTGGCAAGGGAGCTTGGGAACGTGCTACTAGCTGAGTTAACAAACGAGTAAATCATGTAGCTGGTGGTACTGTGGAAGGTGTTGCAACAACTAGGGCTGTCTCTGCTTGTTTGGTGGCAGCTATTGGTTTCTGTTTGGTTTGTTTTGCAGCTCATGTAGCACGGGATACCCTGTTTGTACAATTTTCTGCTGGACTTTGACCTTCTATTGCACCATCAGTACCAGCGGAATCTGCAGGATTCTTTCGCTTCACTTTCCATGTGTCCTTAGTACTAACACCATCCCCTGCCATTCTGTGTTCCTTCCTCTTTCTCTGTGCCATGTTAAGTCAAGCCGACAAGAAAAAGGAATAACAATTTAGTTCTTCAGAAAAAATTGATGTGTGATACACACGAACTAAACTTTGATGTTAGACAACCACATGATAGGAGGATGTAATATGTACGAAAAACAGGACGACATGAGATAACCAGAACTATGATGTGTATACTAAGCAGAAGACATTTCAATAAAATAGAAGCAATGCAATGGAAGGTAGACACCATACGGAAGATGCTAAAAATATCGCTCTGCCAAGTTAACAGTGTCTCGTCATAACTGGCATTTAAACAAATGTGAAGCAGTACAAGAAATAAATCATATGCGAGATGCAAACAACATCACACTACCAAGTTAAAGGTCTCTCGTCATTAGTGCCATTGCATATTCACAGCTTATGATGTGTAAACTAAGGATAAGGCATTTCAACAAATTAGAAGCAATGAAAGCTAGACACCATATGAAAGATGCAACAAATATCACTCTACCAAGTTAAAACTGTCTCGTCATAAGTGCCATTTCAAGAAATTAGAAGTAGTACAAGCTAGAAAAGAATGCCAGATGTAACCTATATCACACTCCCAAGTCAAACGTGTCTTATGATAAGTGATTGTTGCAGGTTACACAACAATAGTAATTTGATGTAAGAACATGGTGTGATAGACATATATTGTATGTTCTAGAAAGAGGAACACGTGTCTTATTCACAATGTGTAAAGTAAGCAGATGGAATTCAACAAAATTAGAAGCAATACAAGCTAGACATCATACATAACATGCAACCACATATAACAGTGCCAAGTTAGAGGGAGCACCTGTGATGGTGCACTAGGGGAGACATGCTCATCATCAACACAACTACGTTGAGTGTCTATGCATGTGTTGTCTTGCAAATCATCTTGGGGGGTTGGAGGAGTAGAATCTGTAGAGGCCCTCCGTTTGGAAGGAGCACCTTTATCCGCTGCCTTGCTAACTTCCTTCCGCTTTATTGATTTTGAATTGTCAAGTAAAACCGACAAGAAAAAGCAATACAATTCACTCTTCAGAACTCATTCGTGCATGATACTGACAATCACTACTTAAGGCAAACACATGATACCAGGATGGAATATGTATGAAAAACAGGACGGCATGGCATATTCACAACTGTTTGTGTAAACTACACATAAGCCATTTCAGCAAATAAGAAGCAATGCAAGCTAGACACTGTATGCAACATGCAAGACAATATCACACTACCAAGCTAGAGAAACCACCTGGGGTGCCGGTTTCGCTGGAAGACCGCCATCAGTCCCTGCCTTATATTTTTCCTTCCTGCTTCTTAGTTTTATTGCCTTGTCAATTCAAACCCACAAGAAAAATGAATAAAAATGCGCTTTTCAGAACTCATTGATGCAGGATGCTGACGAGCACTACTTTAATGTAAGGCGAGCGCATAATAGGACGACTGAATGTGTAACAAAAAAGGACAGCATTGCATATTCACTGATATGATGTGTAAACTAAGGAGAAGGAATTTCAACAAATTAGAAGCAATGAAAGCTAGACACCATATGAAAGATGCAACAAATATCACTCTACCAAGTTAAAATTGTCTCGTCATAAGTGCCATTTCAACAAATTAGAAGTAGTACAAGCTAGAAAAGAATGTGAGATGTAACCTATATCACACTCCCAAGTCAAACGTGTCTTATGTTAAGTGATTGTTGTAGGTTACACAACAGTAGTACTTTGATGTAAGAACATGGTGTGATAGACATATATTGTATGTTCTAGAAACAGGAACACGTGTCTTATTCACAATGTGTAAAGTAAGCAGATGGAATTCAACAAAATTAGAAGCAATACAAACTAGACATCATACATAACATGCAACCACATATAACAGTGCCAAGTTAGAGGGAGCACCTGTGATGGTGCACTAGGGGAGACGTGCTCATCATCAACACAGCTACGTTGAGTGTCTATGCATGTGTTGTCTTGCAAATCATCTTGGGGGGTTGGAGGAGTACAATCGGTAGAGGCCCTCCGTTTGGAAGGAGCACCTTTATCCGCTGCCTTGCTAACTTCCTTCCGCTTTATTGATTTTGAATTGTCAAGTAAAACCGACAAGAAAAAGCAATACAATTCACTCTTCAGAACTCATTCATGCATGATACTGACAATCACTACTTAAGGCAAACACATGATACCAGGATGGAATATGTACGAAAAATAGGATGGCATGGCATATTCACAACTGTTTGTGTAAACTAAGCAGAAGCCATTTCAACAAATAAGAAGCAATGCAAGCTAGACACCGTATGCAACATGCAAGACAATATCACACCGCCAAGCTAGAGAAAGCACCTGGGGTGCCGGTTTCGCTGGAAGACCGCCATCAGTCCCTGCCTTATTTTTTTCCTTATTGCTTCCTAGTTTTATTGCCTTGTCAATTCAAACCCACAAGAAAAGTGAATAAAAATGCGCTTTTCAGAACTCATTGATGTAGGATGCTGACGAGCACTACTTTAATGTAAGGCGACCGCATGATAGGATGAATGAATGCGTAACAAAAAAGGACAGCATTGCATATTCATAGCTATGATGTGTAAACTAAGGTGATGGCATTTCAACAAATTAGAAGCAATGAAAGCTAGACACCATATGAAAGATGCAACAAATATCACTCTACCAAGTTAAAACTGTCTCGTCATAAGTGCCATTTCAACAAATTAGAAGTAGTACAAGCTAGAAAAGAATGCGAGATGTAAGCTATATCACACACCCAAGTCAAACGTGTCATATGATAAGTGATTGTTGTAGGTTCCACAACAGTAGTACTTTGATGTAAGAACATGGTGTGCTAGAGATATTTTGTATGTTCTAGGAACAGGAACACGTGTCTTATTCACAATTATAATGTGTAAAGTAAGCAGATGGAATTCAACAAAATTAGAAGCAATACAAACTAGACATCATACATAACATGCAACCACATATAACAGTGCCAAGTTAGATGGAGCACCTGTGATGGTGCACTAGGGGAGACGTGCTCATCATCAACACAGCTACGTTGAGTGTATATGCATGTGTTGTCTTGCAAATCATCTTTGGGGGGTTGGAGGAATAGAATCTGTAGAGGCCCTCCATTTGGAAGGAGCACCTTTATCCGCTGCCTTGCTAACTTCCTTCCGCTTTATTGATATTGAATTGTCAAGTAAAACCGACAAGAAAAAGCAATACAATTCACTCTTCAGAACTCATTCGTGCATGATACTGACAATCACTACTTACGGCAAACACATGATACCAGGATGGAATATGTACGAAAAATAGGATGGCATGGCATATTCACAACAGTTTGTGTAAACTAAGCAGAAGCCATTTCAACAAATAAGAAGCAATGCAAGCTAGACACCGTATGCAACATGCAAGACAATATCACACTGCCAAGCTAGAGAAAGCACCTGGGGTGCCGGTTTCACTGGAAAACCGCCATCAGTCCCTGCCTTATTTGTTTCCTTTCTGCTTCTTAGTTTTATTGCCTTGTCAATTCAAAACCACAAGAAAAGTGAATAAAAATGCGCTTTTCAGAACATTGATGTAGGATGCTGACGAGCACTACTTTAATGTAAGGCAACCGCATGATAGGACGATTGAATGTGTAACAAAAAAGGACAGCATTGCATATTCACAGCTATGATGTGTAAACTAAGGAGAAGGCATTTCAACAAATTAGAAGCAATGAAAGCTAGACACCATATGAAAGATGCAACAAATATCACTCTACCAAATTAAAATTGTCTCGTCGTAAGTGCCATTTCAACAAATTAGAAGTAGTACAAGCTAGAAAAGAATGCGGGATGTAACCTATATCACACTCCCAAGTCAAACGTGTCTTATGGTAAGTGATTGTTGTAGGTTAAACAACAGTAGTACTTTGATGTAAGATCATGTTGTGATAGACATATATTGTATGTTCTAGAAACAGGAACATGTGTCTTACTCACAATTATAATGTGTAAAGTAAGCAGATGGAATTCAACAAAATTAGAAGCAATACAAGCTAGACATCATACATAACATGCAACCACATATAACAGTGCCAAGTTAGAGGGAGCACCTGTGATGGTGCAGTAGGGGAGACGTGCTCATCATCAACACAGCTACGTTGAGTGTCTGTGCATGTGTTGTCTTGCAAATCATCTTGGGGGGTTGGAGGAGTAGAATCAGTAGATGCCCTCGGTTTGGAAGGAGCACCTTTATCCGCTGCCTTGCTAACTTCCTTCCGCTTTATTGATTTTGAATTGTCAAGTAAAACCGACAAGAAAAAGCAATACAATTCACTCTTCAGAACTCATTCGTGCATGATACTAACAATCACTACTTTGGTGTAAGGCAAACACATCATACTAGGATGGAATATGTACGAAAAACAGGACGACATGGCATATTCATAACCGTTTGTGTAAACTAAGCAGAAGCCACTTCAACAAGTAAGAACCAATGCAAGCTAGACACCATATGCAACATGCAAGACAATATCACACTGCCAAGCTAGAGAAAGCACCATGGATGCCGGTTTGGCTGGAAGACCGCCATCAGTCCCTGCCTTATTTTTTCCTTCCTGCTTCTTAGTTTTCTTGCCTTGTCAATTTAAACCCACAAGAAAAATGAATAAAAATGCGCTTTTTAGAACTCATTGGTGCAGGATGCTGACGAGCACTACTTTAATGTAAGGCGACCGCATGATAGGACGATTGAATGTGTACAAAAAAGGACTGCATTGCATATACACAGCTATGATGTGTAAAGTAAGGATAAGGCATTTCAACAAATTAGAAGCAATGAAAGCTAGACACCATATGAAAGATGCAACAAATATCACTCTACCAAGTTAAAACTGTCTCGTCATAAGTGCCATTTCAACAAATTAGAAGTAGTACAAGCTAGAAAAGAATGCGAGATGTAACCTATATCACACTCCCAAGTCAAATGTGTCTTATGATAAGTGATTGTTGCAGGTTACACAACAGTAGTACTTTGATGTACGAACATGGTGTGATAGACATATATTGTATGTTCTATAAACAGGAACACGTGTCTTATTCACAAGTACAATGTGTAAAGTAAGCAGATGGAATTCAACAAAATTAGAAGCAATACAAGCTAGACATCATACATAACATGCAACCACATATAACAGTGCCAAGTTAGAGGGAGCACCTGTGATGGTGCACTAGGGGAGACGAGCTCATCATCAACACAGCTACGTTGAGTGTTTATGCATGTGTTGTCTAGCAAATCATCTTGGGGGGTTGGAGGAGTAGAATCTGTAGAGGCCCTCCATTTGGAAGGAGCACGTTTATCCGCTGCCTCGCTAACTTGCTTCCGCTTTATTGATTTAGGATTGTCAAGTAAAACCGACAAGAAAAAGCAATACAATTCACTCTTCAGAACTCATTCGTGCATGGTACTGACAGTCACTACTTTGATGTAAGGCAAACACATGATACCAGGATGGAATATGTAACAAAAACAGGACGACATGGCATATTCACAACAGTTTTTGTAAACTAAGCAGAAGCCATTTCAACAAATAAGAAGCAATGCAAGCTAGACACCGTATGCAACATGCAAGACAATATCACACTACCAAGCTAGAGAAACGACCTGGGATGCCGGTTTCGCTGGAAGACCGACATCAGTCCCTGCCTTATTTTTTCCTTCCTACTTCTTAGTTTTATTGCCTTGTCAATTCAAACCCGCAAGAAAAATGAATAAAAATGCGCTTTTCAGAACTCATTGATGCAGGATGCTGACGAGCACTACTTTAATGTAAGGCGACTGCATGATAGGATGATTGAATGTGTAACAAAAAAGGACAGCATTGCATATTCACAACTATGATGTGTAAACTAAGGAGAAGGCATTTCAACAAATTAGAAGCAATGAAAGCTAGACACCATATGAAAGATGCAACAAATATCACTCTACCAAGTTAAAACTGTCTCGTCATAAGTGCCATTTCAACAAATTAGAAGTAGTACAAGCTAGGAAAGAATGCGAGATGTAACCTATATCACACTCCCAAGTCAAATGTGTCTTATGATAAGTGATTGTTGCAGGTTACACAACAGTAGTACTTTGATGTAAGAACATGGTGTGATAGACATATATTGTATGTTCTATAAACAGGAACACATGTCTTATTCACAAGTATAATGTGTAAAGTAAGCAGTTGGAATTCAACAAAATTAGAAACAATACAAGCTAGACATCATACATAACATGCAACCACATATAACAGTGCCAAGTTAGAGGGAGCACCTGTGATGGTGCACTAGGGGAGATGTGCTCATCATCAACACAGCTACGTTGAGTGTCTATGCATGTGTTGTCTTGCAAATCATGTTGGGGGGTTGGAGGAGTAGAATCTGTAGAGGCCCTCCGTTTGGAAGGACCACCTTTATCCGCTGCCTTGCTGCTTCCTTCCCCTTTATTGCTATTGAATTGTCAAGTAAAACCGACAAGAAAAAGCAATATAATTCACTCTTCAGAACTCATTCGTGCATGATACTGACAATCACTACTTTGATGTAAGGCAAACACATGATACCAGGATGGAATGTGTATGAAAAACAGGATGGCATGGCATATTCACAACTGTTTGTGTAAACTAAGCAGAAGCCATTTCAACTAATAAGAAGCAATGCAAGCTAGACACCGTATGCAACATGCAAGACAATATCACACTGCCAAGCTAGAGAAAGCACCTGGGATGCCGGTTTCGCTGGAAGACCGCCATCAGTCCCTGCCTTATTTTTTTTCCTTCCTGCTTCTTAGTTTTATTGCCTTGTCAATTCAAACCAATAAAAAATGAATAAAAATCTGTTTTTCAGAACTCATTGACGCAGGATGCTGACGAGCACTACTTTAATGTAAGGCGACCCCATGATAGGACGATTGAATGTGTAACAAAAAAGGACAACATTGCATATTCACAGCTATGATGTGCAAACTAAGGAGAAGGCATTTCAACAAATTAGAAGCAATGAAATCTAGACACCATATGAAAGATGCAACGAATATCACTCTACCAAGTTAAAATTGTCTCGTCATAAGTGCCATTTCAACAAATTAGAAGTAGTACAAGCTAGAAAAGAATGCGAGATGTAACCTATATCACAGTCCCAAGTCAAACATGTCTTATGATAAGTGATTGTTGCAGGTTACACAACAGTTGTACTTTGATGTAAGAACATGGTGTGATAGACATATATTGTATGCTCTAGAAACAGGAACACGTGTCTTATTCACAAGTATAACGTGTAAGGTAAGCAGATGGAATTCTACAAAATTAGAAGCAATACAAGCTAGGCATCATACATAACATGCAACCACATATAACAGTGCCAATTTAGAGGGAGCACATGTGATGGTGCACTAGGGGAGACGTGCTCATCATCAACACAGCTACGTTGAGTGTCTATGCATGTGTTGTCTTGAAAATCATGTTGGGGGGTTTGAGGAGTAGAATCTGTTGAGGTCCTCTGTTTGGAAGGAGCACCTTTATCCGCTGCCTTGCTAACTTCCTTCTGCTTTATTGATTTTGAATTGTCAAGTAAAACCGACAAGAAAAAGCAATAAAATTCACTCTTCAGAACTCATTCGTGCATGATACTGACAATCACTGCTTTGATGTAAGGCAAACACATGATACCAGGATGGAATATGTACGAAAAACAGGACGGCATGTCATATTCACAACTGTTTGTGTAAACTAAGTAGAAGCCATTTCAACAAATAAGAAGCGATGCAAGCTAGACACCACATGAAAGATGCAAGAATACGACTCTGCCAAGTTAAAAGCATCCCATCATAAATGGCATTTCAACAAATTAGAAGCAGCGCATGCTATAAATCATATGAAAAGATGCAACTAATATCGCACAGCTTATACTAAAGGTGTCTCGTCATATTGATTGATGCGGGATACAAAAAAACAATAGTTTTGTATAAGGATATGCTTAATAGACAGATGTACTATGTACTAAAAACAGGAAGGCATGTCACATTAACATGTATAATGTATAAACTAAGCAGAATAGCACATGCAATTTAACCAGATTGGAAGAATTACAATCTATACACCATATGCAACATGCAACCACATATCACGCTGCCAAGTTAGAGCAAGCACCTGCGATGCTCGTGTAGGGGAAATGCGGTAATCAACTACAGAGCTACGTTCACTATCTTCATCTAGCCTGGCTGTTTCTTGAGAATCATGTGGGGAGGCTGATGCTGCATTCTTTAAATGAGGATCTTTACTCACAGTAGTCCACTGGCCTGACTGCCTCATCATAAGTGATTGATGAGGGATACACAAGAACATTAGTTTGATGTAAGAACATGGTTAATAGACAGATGTACTAGTATGTACCAAAAACAGGAAGGCTTGTCATATTCAAAGGTATAATGTGTAAGCTAAGCAGATGCAATTTAACCAAATTGAAAGCAATACAAGGTAGACATCCGGCTGGAGTGGTGAGCATGATCATCTAGGACCGAAGAGCCTGGTGGGAGGCGGGCTGCTTTGCCACCATCGTGGCTTTTTAGTTGGCTTCCAAGTGATGCCTGTCTGTGCTGGGCTTGTCACTGGCCCGGCCAGTGCCCTGACTAGCTATTTGTCTTATGGTGCTCCAGGGATGGTGGTTCATGTAAAAATATCTTTCCTTATCTTAATAAAGACCAAATTCGGCCTTTCGAATACAAGCTAGACACCATATGCAACATGCAACCACATATAACACCGCGAAGTTAAAGCAGGTACCTGGGATGGTGGTTCATTGCGAGCGAGATCATCAACTCCAGAGCTACGTTTACCGTCTCCATCTGTTGAACATCCTACCTTTAAAGCGAAAACACGTGTCTTGCCTGCCCGCGAAGCAAGCAGGAGCGACTTCTCTCTTTTCTTTTCTGCTTCTATCAAGGCAGAGTCTGAAATACCCTTGCATAAAAACACAATAGTGAGAGTATGGGTGAAGTGTGTGCAGAACTAGTGCACTGTAAAAGTAGCAGATAGCAGGTGGGTGAAAAATAAATGACAGGAGACATATGATAGCTCTACAACATTGCATGGCAAACAAAGTTAGATTCTACTCCGTATGATTTTGTAATATATGAGCACATGGATGGCTGGGAAATGCAGGTACTCCTCCAGCACACCACCACATATGGTCCCATCAAAATAACAGTTAACTAAAAATAAATAGGTCAATCGATTTTTTATGAACCGTCCGATCTATAAGGAATGGGCAGATGGCCTTCGTCTACCTCCCGCCAGTCACTGTTGACGATCTTTCTCGAACCGCCAGCGACCACCGGCCTAGACCCCTACCTCCACCGCCCCGCCCTCCCCTCGACCTCACACCACCGCCGTTCTTGGCAGCGCCCCCGACCATCCCTTTAATCCCGGCCGACCTCCAGATCGGGCGCTGGCAGCTCTAGGCCCCACACGCCCCTAAGATAAACACCGAGGCGCTGCTTCCCTAGCGTAATAGGCGGACTAGCGCCTGTTACGCTAGGGAATGCTTCCTTTAATTGGGAATCAACTGACCAGGAACTAAAATCCAGGGGGCGATGGACCTCTAGCTAAGGTGGAATACTATATGAGGAGAAACCTTGTGCATCGTGAGTTACTAGGAACATCTAGTATCAAGAAGAAGCGGTCAACTAGTGTCTTCTGTGGGATGAATACCGTGCAAGCAGACACATAAGATTTGCATGAATAAGGGAAGAGGAGTACCATTTCTGGTTGCCAGTGCTGCGTCCTCCAGAAGTCGCGCCGATTTTCTTGTTTTTCCTGGGGAACCGATGTTTTGGAGGAGGGTGGAGCCTTGGACGAACCCATGGCCAAATTGTTGACTGTGTTGCGGTGGCCGTTTGTCGGCGGAGGGGAAGCAGATCCGAGGCGGCGAAGGACGACGTAGCAGGAACAACTTTGGTGCGGTGGACGGTGGCAAAGTTGGAGCGGCAGCGGCGAGGCGCATGACGGCGTGGTTGAACTGGCTCGGGTACGGACAGCTCGGCCTCGGCTTCAACTACTAGCCGTGGAGGGCGTTGTGGTTGACGTTGCGGTGGACGACGACGTTGGGGTATCAGCTCCGGCGTGATGGAGGAGGACGGCGGTTGATGGGTGGGATGGGGTGGCGGACGGAGGACGCCGATGTTTTGCGGCTGGTGGAGAGGTAGTTTTGGTGCCCACGGAGTACGAATGGGGAATCGGACGGGGGAGGGGGAGCTAAGGGAGAACCATATTTCGGTCTCGGACGCGCTTGTTTTTGGCTTTTAGAACAGATGGGACGCGCTTGTTTGAAATTTGGGGAAAGTACAAACTTTGCCCCCTCTTAAATTTCGGACCTACTGCGGGTCAGGAGTAGGATGGCAATCCCAAGTGTCCCAAATAGTGGGCGGGAGCAATTTCGGCCGCGCGCATGTGTGCTTAGGCGGCCATTGTGTATGAATGTTTTTCGGAGGCAGTTCTGTGGAGTCTAGATGAAGCTACAAACCTACCCGGTTTAGACCTTTGGACGCCGGGCCGGTAGGTTTCACGGGTCGAAGTTAGAAAAATTATTTCCTTCTACTACCAAACATTGGTCTGACGCGGTTTCGGGCAAGTAGAGGCTCTTTTGGCGCTTCGTTCGAAATTTTGAAATAGAAGCATTCACGTTTAGAGTACTCTTGAACTTTGAGGATTGACCTAAATAGACAACGTTAAATTTGACCTTGTATGTTTGAAAACCTCATTAAATTATGCGCTTCTTTTTGAAATTTTGACACTTCAAAATCCTATAACTACGATTATTTTGGAATGGAGGAGGTAAATTTGAATCTATCTTGTACACGACTATATATGCTATTATGTACAAAAGTAGAGCAAAGATTGGTTACCCCATAATTTAGGTATGATTTACAAATGCCATGATATCGAATTCAAATAATTTAATTGACTTCATGTTGAATTCAAAAAATTTAAACCACCTTAATTTGAATTCAAATGTATGCTAGTTCATAGCTAGCTATTTATAATGTTCATTGTGTAACTTTCGTATGTATAATGTGCTTTACACACACAACATGAACAACACTCACGTTTATATTCGATTGGTAAAGTGATGCATTGTCTATACATCAACACCATAGCCTCTCCGATGATGTGTGAGTAGTTTACCACAGACCTTCGGGTCCATAGTTATTAGCTAGATGGCTTCTTCTCTCTCTTTCGATCTCAATACAAAGTTCTCCTCGATCTTCTTGGAGATCTATACGATGTAATTCTTTTTGCGGTGTGTTTGTCGAGATCCGATGAATTGTGGGTTTATGATCAAGATTATCTATGAACAATATTTGAATCTCCTCTGAATTCTTTTATTTATGATTTGTTATCTTTGCAAGTCTCTTCGAATTATCAGTTTGGTTTGGCCTACTAGATTGATCTTTCTTGCAATGGGAGAAGTGCTTAGCTTTGGGTTCAATCTTGCAGTGTCCTTTCCCAGTGACAGCAGGGGCAGCAAGGCACGCATTGTATTGTTGCCATCGAGGATAAAAAGATGGGGTTTATATCATATTGCTTGAGTTTATCCCTCTACCTCATGTCATCTTGCCTAATGCGTTACTCTGTTCTTATGAACTTAATACTCTAGATGCATGCTGGATAGCGGTCGATGTGTGGAGTAATAGTAGTAGATGCAGAATCATTTCGGTCTACTTGTCGCGGACATGATGCCTATATACATGATCATGCCTAGATATTCTCATACCTATGCACTTTTCTATCAATTGCTCGACAGTAATTTGTTCACCCACCGTAGTACTTATGCTATCTTGAGAGAAGCCACTAGTGAAACCTATGGCCCCCGAGTCTATTTTCCATCATATAAGTTTCCAATCTATTTTACTTTGCAATCTTTACTTTCAATCTATATCATAAAAAATACCAAAAATATTTATCTTATTATCTCTATCAGATCTCACTTTTGCAAGTGGCCGTGAAGGGATTGACAACCCCTTTATCGCGTTGGTTGCAAGGTTCTTATTTGTTTGTGTAGGTACGAGGCGACTTGCGTGTAGTCTCCTACTAGATTGACACCTTGGTTCTCAAAAACTGAGGGAAATACTTACGCTACTTTGCTGCATCACCCTTTCCTCTTGAACGGAAAACCAATGCAGTGCTCAAGAGGTAGCAAGAAGGATTTCTAGCGCCGTTGCCGGGGAGATTGGCACCAAGTCAAGACAAGAGTTGATCTCCCGTCAACTAGCCAATTTCTGGCGCCGTTGCCGGGGAGATCTACGCCAAGTCAAGTCAAGTAAAGACATACCAAGTACCCATCACAAACTCTTATCCCTCGCATTACATTATTTGCCATTTGCCTCTCGTTTTCCTCTCCCCCACTTCACCCTTGCCGTTTTATTCACCCTTTTTTGTCCGTCTTTTCGTTTGCCTTGATGTCTTACTTGGCTCGTTTGCTCGTTTGGTTGGAATAGTTGTGTATTTATTGCTAAACAGAGAACCTAAGATCTATGGATCCTCATCCGCTTGCCAATCTTTTTAAGATCCAATTATGATGAACCAATTCCTAGTGATTTGGGTGCACTAGATTATCTTTATAAGGTTTTGCTTGAAATCCGTGAATCTGAAAATTGTGATGAAGTGCTTTATGAAGTGATTCACGATAGATCTTTGAATAAAAAGCATGACTGCAATGATGTTATTATAAATTCTATTAATGTCAATTGTGTTAATGATATGCAAAACCCTAAGCTTGGGGATGCTAAGTTTGCTATGTCTACTACTTGTTGCAATGATCATGATTGGGTGATTCTTCTTATGATCTTGAAAATTTATTTAAGCACCATGATGAATATGAGATTGATAATAATGTTTGCAATAGTAATAAAAGTGGGTTTGGAGAGGTCATGACTTTAGTTAATGATAATCCCACTATTTTGGAAGAGTGTCAACTTTGCATGCATGTGGATCATCTAGAGAATATGTTATGTGATAGCGATATTGTTGAATTTGAATATGATATTACATGTAATTATTATGAGAGAGGAAAATATGTTTGTAGAAGTTTTCATGTTACTAAATTACCTCTCTTCATGTTGAGATTGCTATCGTCACTTTCTTCTTCCTTGCATATGCTAGTTTTTGCTTGCCTTGCAAATTTGATTGCTTATAATATGCCTATGCATAGGAAGTATGTTAGACTTAGATGTGTTTGTCACGTGTTTTATGATGCTCTCTTTGCGCTTCAATTCTTGTCTTTCATGTGAGCATCATTAACATTATCTATGCCTAGCTAAAAGGCTTTAAAGAAAAGCGCTTGTTGGGAGACAACCCAATATTTTTAATTGCTTTTATTCAATAAATAATTCATCTAGCCTCTGTTTAGATGTGGTTTTATGTTTTAAATTAGTGTTTGTGCCAAGTAGTACCTTTGGGAAGACTTGGGTGAAGTCTTTATGATCTTGCTGTAAAAAACAGAAACTTTAGCGCTCACAAGATTAGCTGCCATTTTTTACTGGAGAGCGCTTTTAGGTTGATTCTTTTTGCAGATGATTAATAGATAAATTCCTCACGTCCACCAATTTATTTCAGAACTTTTGGAGTTCCATAAGTATACGTTTGATACAGATTACTACAGACTGTTCTGTTTTTGACAGATTATGTTTTTCGTGTGTTGTTTGCTAATTTTGATGAATCTATGGCTAGTATCGGGGGGTATGAACCATAGAGAAGTTGGAATACAGTAGGATTAACACCAATATAAATAAAGAATGAGTTAATTACAGTACCTTGAAGTGGTGGTTTGTTTTCTTTCGCTAACGGGGCTGATGAGATTTCTGTTGAGTTTTGTGTTGTGAAGTTTTCAAGTTCTGGGTAAAGATTTGAGGATTATGGAATAAGGAGTGACAAGAGCCTAAGATTGGGGATGCCCAAGGCACCACAAGGTAAAATTCAAGGACAACCAAAATCCTAAGCTTGGGGATGCCCCGGAAGGCATCCCCTCTTTCGTCTTCGTCCATCGGTAACTTTACTTGATGCTATATTTTTATTCACCACATGATATGTGTTTTGCTTGGAGCGTCTTGTATGATTTGGGTCTTTGCTTTTTATTTTACCAAAATCATCCTTGCTGTACACACCTTTTGGGAGAGACACACATGAATCGGAATTTATTAGAATACTCTATGTGCTTCACTTATATCTTTTGAGCTAGATAATTTTGCTCTAGTGCTTCACTTATATCTTTTTAGAGCACGGTGGTGGTTTTATTTTATAGAAATTATTGATCTCTCATGCTTCAGTTATATTATTTTGAGAGTATTTTAGAACAACATGGTAGTTTGCTTTGGCTATAAAATTTGTCCTAATATGATGAACATCCAAGATGGGTATAATAAAAACTATCATATAAAGTGCATCGAATACTATGAGAAGTTTGATACTTGATAATTGTTTTGAGATATGAAGATGGTAATATTAGAGTCATTCTAGCTGAGTAGTTGTGAATTTGAGAAATACTTGTTCTAAAGTTTGTGATTCCCGTAGCATGCACGTATGGTGAACCGTTATGTGATGAAGTCGGAGCATGATTTATTTATTGATTGTCTTCCTTATGGGTGGCGGTCGGGGATGAGCGATGGTCTTTTCCTACCAATCTATCCCCCTAGGAGCATGCGCGTAGTACTTCGTTTCGATAACTAATAGATTTTTGCAATAAGTATGTGAGTTCTTTATGACTAAAGTTGAGTCCATGGATTATACGAACTCTCACCCTTCCACCATTGCTAGCCTCTCTAATACCGAGCACCTTTCGCCGGTATCATACACCCACCATATAACTTCCTCAAAACAGCCACCATACCTACCTATTATGGCATTTCCATAGCCATTCGGAGATATATTTCCATGCAACTTACCACCGTTCCATTTATTATGGCACGCTCCATCATTGTCATATTGCTTTGCATGATCATGTAGTTGACATCGTATTTGTGGCAAAGCCACCTTTATAATTCTTTCATACATGTCACTCTTGATTCATTGCATATCCCGGTACACCGCTGGAGGCATTCACATAGAGTCATATTTTGTTCTAAGTATTGAGTTGTAATTTTTGAGTTGTAAGTAAATAAAAGTGTGATGATCATCATTATTAGAGCATTGTCCCAAGTGAGGAAATGATGATGGAGACTATGATTCCTCCACAAGTCGGGATGAGACTCTGGACGACAAGAAAAAAAGAAAAAAAAAGAGGCCATAAAAAAAGAGAAAAAGGCCCAAATAAAAAAAATTATAAAAAAATGAGAGAAAAAGAGAGAAGGGACAATGTTACTATCCTTTTACCACACTTGTGCTTCAAAGTAGCACCATGATCTTCATAATAGAGAGTCTCCTATGTTGTCACTTTCATATACTAGTGGGAATTTTACATTATAGAACTTGGCTTGTATATTCCAATGATGGGCTTCCTCAAAATGCCCTAGGTCTTCGTGAGCAAGCGAGTTGGATGCACACCCACTTAGTTTCTTTTGTTGAGATTTCATATACTTATAGCTCTAGTGCATCTGTTGCATGGCAATCCCTACTCACTCACATTGATATCTATTGATGGGCATCTCCATAGCCCGTTGATACGCCTAGTTGATGTGAGACTATCTTCTCCTTTTTGTCTTCTCCACAACCACCCTTCTATTCCACATATAGTGATATGTCCATGGCTCACGCTCATGTATTGCGTGAAGATTGAAAAAGTTTGAGAACATCAAAAGTATGAAACAATTGCTTGGCTTGTCATTGGGGTTGTGCATGATTAAATACTTTGTGTGATGAAGATAGAGCATAGCCAGACTATATGATTTTATAGGGATACCTTTCTTTGGCCATGTTATTTTGAGAAGACACAATTGCTTTATTAGTATGCTTGAAGTATTATTATTTTTATGTCAATATTAAACTTTTGTCTTGAATCTTTCAGATCTGAACATTCATGCCACAATAAAGGAAATTACATTGAGAAATATGCTAGGTAGCATTCCACATCAAAAATTCTACTTTTATCATTTACCTACTCGAGGACGAGCAGGAATTAAGCTTGGGGATGTTTGATACGTCTCCAAGGTATATATAATTTTTGATTGTCCATGCTATTATATTATCTGTTTTGGATGTTTAATGGGTTGTATTATACACTTCTATATTATTTTTGGGACTAACCTACTAACCAAAGGCCCAGTGCAAATTGCTGTTTTTTTTCCTATTTCAGTGTTTCGCAGAAAAAGAATATCAAACGGAGTCCAAACGGAATGAAACCTTCGGGAGAGTTATTTTTGGAAGAAATGCAATCCAGGAGACTTAGAGTGGAGGTCAAGAAAGAAACGAGGAGGCCACGAGGCAGGAGGGCGCGTCCAGGGGGGTTAGGCACGCCCAGGGGGGTAGGCGCGCCCCCCGCCCTCGTGGGCCCCTCGTGGCTCCCCTGACCGACTTTTTCGCCTATATATACTCATATACCCCGAAAAAATCCGAGAGCACCACGAAACCCTATTTCCAAAGCCGCAACCTTCTGTACCCGTGAGATCCCATCTTGGGGCCTTTTCCGGCGCTCCGCCGGAGGGGGAATGATCACAGAGGGCTTATACATCAGCACCATAGCCTCTCCGATGATGTGTGAGTAGTTTACCACAAATCTTCGTGTCCATAGTTATTAGCTAGATGGCTTCTTCTTTCTCTTTGGATCTCAATACAAAGTTCTCCTCGATCTTCTTGGAGATCTATTCGATGTAATTCTTTTTGCGGTGTGTTTGTCGAGATCCGATGAATTGTGGGTTTATGATCAAGATTATCTATGAACAATATTTGAATCTCCTCTGAATTCTTTTATGTATGATTTGTTATCTTTGCAAGTCTCTTCGAATTATCAGTTTGGTTTGGCCTACTAGATTGATCTTTCTTGGGAAAAGTGCTTAGCTTTGGGTTCAATCTTGCGGTGACAGCAAGGGCAGCAAGGCACGCATTGCCGTTATAGGAAGTGAGCAAGCAAGCTAGACACGAAAACTCAGGATAGACGCGCTGCTCTTCTAGCTTTGGTTGGAAATAGAAAAGCAAGTTATAGGGCCCATGCTGCATTCCCTCAAATAGTAGTCTTTTTATGTCTAAAGAAAAGTTGCCTATTAATAAGCAGTCTCCATCGAGGATAAAAAGATGGAGTTTATATCATATTGCTTGAGTTTATCCCTCTACATCATGTCATCTTGCCTAATGCGTTACTCTGTTCTTATGAACTTAATACTCTAGATGCATGCTGGATAGCGGTCGATGTGTGGAGTAATAGTAGTAGATGCAGAATCGTTTCGGTCTACTTGTCGCGGACGTGATGCCTATATATATGATCATGCCTAGTTATTCTCATAACTGTGCACTTTTCTATCAATTGCTCGACAGTAATTTGTTCACCCACCGTAATACTTATGCTATCTTGAGAGAAGCCACTAGTGAAACCTATGGCCCCCGGATTTTCCATCATATAAGTTTCCAATCTATTTTACTTTGCAATCTTTACTTTCAATCTATATCATAAAAAATACCAAAAATATTTATCTTATTATCTATCAGATCTCACTTTTGCAAGTGGCCGTGAAGGGATTGACAGCCCCTTTATCGCATTGGTTGCAAGGTTCTTATTTGTTTCTGTAGGTAGAAGGCGACTTGCGTGTAGTCTCCTACTGGATTGATACCTTGGTTCTCAAAAACTGAGGGAAATACTTACGCTACTTTGCTGCATCACCCTTTCCTCTTCAAGGGAAAACCAACGCAGTGCTCAAGAGGTAGCAATAGGCATGGCGATGTCGAGTAGGCCGCCGACCAAGAAAAACGCACGGCTGTCCTTCTCCACGCAGCAAGAGCCGTGGCTCTGACAGTGGCACTTGCAGCTGGAGCACCTTGTCGTACTGGATCCTGTGCATGGGCATGGGATGCACGGTGCTGATGTGGTGGGAGAGCGCCGGCGGCGGGCCTTCGTAGCCGCAGACGGGAACGGGGCATTTGCAGGGCACGAGCGGACACACGCTCTGGTGATCGGCGAGCTTGTGGTAAGTGATGTAGATCCCACAGCCTTCGTGCGGGCACTCCACCCTCACCGAGGAGAGGACGGCGTCCACCGCCGTGTTCCTCATGTCGAAGCCACCACCGCGCTCTCACTTCTGGCACTGCCGCTGGTTCCCGAGGCACTCGCTGCGGCAGTCCGCGCAGGCCAGGTGCCATCCCTTGCACTGCATAAATCAATTGAACATCACATCAATCAAGAAACATGCACCTTGCTTGATCAGCTGAACGGACGAGGTGTATTTGAACCTCATACACTGGAGGCTTCAAGGGGCGGAGGCACAAGGGGCAGTGGAGCAAGGTCAGGTCCATCGAGACCATAGAGAGCTCCATCGTCAGGTCCTGTTCCGTCGGCATGATCTCGCCATCCTCGGGCATTACAAAGCTTTACCATCACATATTCATACTACTTCCAGGTGCATTAAATCAAGACATGCAAGTATCAAAAGGAAAGTCACGGCATGCATGCATGCATTGTAATTAATGCATCGGTAAACGCAAATTATTGAAATATATCGAGTGCAGTGCTTTGATGTGTCGCGTCAACTCGTACAACAACGAGAAGTTTGATTACAGCGCCCTCTCCCTCGCGAACTGAGCTCCGGTGCCTTAACTACACCTGCCTTTGGCTGTATGACAGGTGGGCCAGCCACATGTTGGGCCCACCTGTCATACACCCAAAGGTAGGAGCAGTAAGTCAATGTAGCTGCGTTCCTCCCTCACCCATGAGTGTGGTGGCTGGCAGGACTAGGAGAAGCTTTCGCTACATGCTCTCCCTCCCGCACGCGGTGGATATGCAACAGTTCATTCGGTGTCAGATGGACAGAAGCATACTATAGTACTCTACTGCAGTAGTACCATCATTGTTCAACTTCCCGAAGAGGCAAAGAGCCAAACGCAGCCCGGACGCTCGTGTGGCAGTTTCATGTATAGAGTAGTCTAGGATAGCGTGTACCGTGCCTCTAAGCTTAAAATCGCTGGGGTCGGATCCATGCTATGAGACCGTATCGAAGCATTTTTTGATTAAAATAATCTTCTGGCCCTACCTGTTATCCTGGTGATTGTAGTTTGCACGCTCATCTGGTCAAGATAGGAATATATATTTTAATTTGTGGTGGGGTAAATGTTAGAGGTTGCAGCAAATATATTGTACACTTTGGGTCTTTTAACCAAGTTTAGAGGCAATCATGTGGGACCAGTGCTATGATGTGTCGCGTCAACTCGTACAATGAGGAGAAGCTTGATTTTACTACTACACGCCTTCTCCCTCTCCCACGCGCGCGGTGGCTCGCAGACGAGGACATGCTTTTGCTTACTACTCCCGCACGCGGTGGACGGACATGCAGCAGTTGATTCGATATTGTAGAACTAGTAACATCATTGTTCGTCTTCTCGAAGAGGCGAAGAGCCAAGCGCAACCGAAACATGGCAGTTGCGAACGCTCGCGTGGCAGTCTTTGTGTAGGGGTGGGGCATGGTGCGGAGCCTTGGAGCACGCATATAGCCAGGCTCTTGCATGAGACAAAATTGCTATGTGAGCCCACTATTGTAGTACTTACTAGTATAGCCCTGTAAACCGGAAATGGGTATTTGCCTTTCTACAGATTTCAACAAGTGACTAGAGTACGCCCTAAATGAGTACATATGGAGCAAAATGAGTGAATCTACACCATACGTAGTTCTCTCGTTTTCCTCTACGCCTTGCTCGCGGTGCACAATATTGAGTATACTACACTACTGACTAGTCTCTTTTTGACACGCATTTACGTTGATACGGCTTGAATGCCAACAACGCAGAGGGTAGCGGTTCCTGATACGTTGAATGGTCAATGATGCCTCTACATTCAATTAGCATGTAGAGGTAGGAGTAAGTAATTGGTGAAGCAGAATGGAGCCAACACGATATGAATGCAACGCAGTTTGGACTGTCATATAAAGGCACCCCACCACTCCAATCCATCTACTCCTAGTCTCTGCGCAACACTGCCGACTCCAATCCAAGACCAACACCAAGTGACCAGAAGCCAAAAGCACCCATGGCGTTAATGGACGCGTGCGGCAGTCGGCTATGCCAGGTCGTCCAAGATGCTGACCTGCTGCCCCGCACCATGGAGCGTTTCTAGACGGTGATGGTGACCGCCGACTTCATAGTCCTCGTCGACGCCGGCTTCGCCTCTCGCATGCGCCAGATGATGGTTGACTCCATCCGCAGGTTCACCGCCGTCAAGAAGCGTGCGGACGACCTTGTCGTATTGCTGCAGCTCGCACGCCCAGGCTCCTCATTGCCTACCACCCTCATCGGCCTCCAAGGTGACAAACTCTTTGAAGCACTGGTGGCCCTGCGGCTGCCAAAGGTCTGCACCTTGTGGCCGCGCTCGCCGCACAGCGCCTCGCCATGCAAGTAACCGTCGATCTGCACATCCACGTCTACGAGGAAATCATCTACATAGGCCACTACAAGGCCAGCGAGGACAGAAAGACATTGGCCTTCTTCCAGTGGCTGGAATCTTTGGACGCCATTGTTCAAAAGCACATCGACCTGGCCACGAAAGCCGCTGCTACTTAGCCGCCGTTCGGTGGGTCGGCGCCCTGAGTCTAGGAGGTGGGCGTCGTCGATGGATGCATCTTTCTTCTTGCCTCCTATAACCAGCACTACATCGCCTAGTAGCCTTAATGTTTTATTAGTAGTATATGGCATTTTATTCCAGTCGTAACGTTTTCACCGCGCGTCGGCTGAGTTTAGAATTAGAAGAGAGAAACGAGGGAGAAGAGCTAGCTGTAGCACGAACACTGTTGTCATATGGGACTCGTGATGATAGAATAGGAGTACTGAGCACTCGTACCTCTTTTTTAGGGAAAAGTAGTCGTACGTCTAGTACCACTAGTTGGCTGCATGCGACCTATACCTGTCAGCACTTTAGGTCTCCTTTTCGAACCGCAGCTATGCTTCATAGTACATATTTTTTCACGCATTTAACCTCCTATATGTACTCCTAGGCTATTTCCACGTGCTCCCTTTCGCCGACATGTGGGACATAGAGAATCTGGGTCGTAGTGCATGCACGACTCGGAGCATATGCCGAGGTACTTTACATTTCAGACCTCATGAATTACATGCAACCCCCCGCAGAAGAATAAATAAATAAATGAATTACTACATGAAACCATATTATTTTCATAGAAACCGGAGCACGTTCATTAAATTTTGGACATAACACATTTATAAAAAATGACCAGACCTAAACCAGTCTAAGGGCCTCTTTGATTCACAGGATACTGAAAACACATGAATGGGGAATGTATGATGGCGATGAACCGAGACGAGGAGAACTCTAACTCAGTTAGAGGTTAGAGTTAGATTCTAACCCTAAACTAACCCTAAACTAACTCTAACCAAAGAGGTGTATGGATGACAGGGTTAGATTGACAATAAATTCTCTTTCTCAACCATTTGACTACTTTGGACCCTATTTCCTGCCGGATTTGGTGTGGTCGGCTCTTGTGTGGCCTCCTCCCGCTCACAATTGACATAAACAAACCATCTTTACAAATCAAGCATGTAAAACATGATAAATTTTACTTTGTCCATACAAATGAGATATCCCACTTAAACATACAAGTTGTCAATCAAGCTTCACAAATAAAATACACTCCATGAAACAAAGCATGAGCTAACTCATCACAGAAGTCATTCACGATAGGGAGGGAGCCCAGAGCCCCTCACGCGCCCTGGGAGGAGCTCATCATCGTCGCTCTGGTGCTTGCGAGTTGTGGTCGACACCGGCATGGGTAGCAGGGCCGTTGCCGACGATTGTGAACCGAATCTTTGGGCCTCTAGAAATAATGCAAGCCTAAAACTGAAATACCTAGAAAGGTGAACTGAATCTTTGGGCCTCTAGAAATAATGCAAGCCTGAAACTGAAATACCTAGAAAGGTGAACTGAATCTTTGGGCCTCTAGAAAGATTTATTACCTCCTCAAGCAGCATCAAACAATTCCATGCGTGCACCACATATCTGTACCAAGTTTAATTAGGATCTACTTTTCCAAATCAGAATTAGCGCTAGAGCGAGCAAGATCAATGATATGGCTGTGAGACAGAGAAGGAACGGACGAACTCACCCCTCTCGCGACCTCCCTGGTAGATGCGCCGTCGCCGCGCACGACAGAGAGAGAAAAACGACCAGTGAAGGGGGAGCAAGGCGAGCTTCGGAGGCTGGAGGGAGAGGGCGGCCGGAGGAGGGCGGCGGAGGCCGGAGGGAGAAGGCTGCCGGAGGGAGAAGGCGGCCGGAGGAGGGAGACGGCGAGCGGCGGAGCAGCGCTTGGGCGGGCGGCGCGATGGGGAATAGAGAGGAGTCGTGCGAGGGGGGGGGGGTCGGAGGGAGCGATCTGGTGCGGGCAGGGGAGATTTTCTTTAGTTCTCTTTTAGCGGGCCCGAGGAGAACTAACCCAATTAGAACCTCTCCACCGAGCTAGTTTTTTTAGCTGGGTCAGAGCAAACTAGCTCAAACTAACCCCTCCTATTTGGATACTTTGAGGCTATTTCAACCCAAACTAGCTCTAACTCAGGGATCCAAACAAAGAGGAGTAGTACTGTACATGCTACAGTCACATTGTTTTTATGGCCATATCACCACATTGTTTTCTACTGCTGGTTCACTGGGCTGCCGTGGTTCGCACTCCTCTGACGTGAGTAGTAGTACTAGTACATACACTATAAATACCGCATGATTCTTTGCTCCTTCTTACTACATACTTCACCGACATGTGGGAGAGCCAGCATCCGGGTCGACGTGTCATGCACCAGATTAGAGTGCGGAACGGAAGGGGGGCATCACCCCGGTCGTAGCGCGCCAGTAATTCATGACTATAGTGAGTAGTCATATCACAAGTCTTTCCTGCAGTAACGCGCCGTCAAATCGCACAGCCCGACCTTTCCAGCAATAACTAAGTTGAATCCGCTACTCCCTCACCCTCCTCGCCTCTCTTTCAAACCGCCTACGCGAAAACTGTCGCGCGTACTGCCCGGGAAAAGCCCCGCCCTCAACTTTTAACTACGCGAAAATAGTTCGAGCTTGTTCGTTCTATATAAATACTAGTATTGTATGTTTATTCACCCGTGGGGTTGTTCAATGAATGGAGGGTCGGGGAGCACAACTGAACAATACTACTACTAGTAAGTAGGAGTCGTACAGTTAGTCACCTTAAATAGAGAGTTTCTTTTCTTTAATGCCATGTACACAAATTGAAACGCTTGTTGTGGAGAGAAAAATATTATCACTCCACTATATATGTACGCAGGGGCCTGAGCGCTTGCTTTACTAGGGTTGCTCTCTTCATTCTCCCATCCTCTCCAGATCTAAACAAGACAGCGGTAGCAACATTTTCTCTCTGCTCACCGCTAGTCACAGATCCGGACGGATCCCTTCGGCCGATGTGTGTAGAGGACTAGGTGCATCGTTCACGCAGTCATTGTCGGCGAAGGAGGAAACCCACAGCTGCCAGCGGGGCCCGATCCTCTGCCCATGTTGTTCTCTTCGACATAGCGCCGTCTCGGGAGGTCCTCTGGCCCTTCTTCCTCCCTGCCGTATTGTGCGCAGATCCGACCTGCCGGCGCCGACATCCCGGCGACCCTCAGGTATAAGTTCTTCGAAAGCGGCCTTGCTCTACTGCCCCAGCTCCCCACGTGTCTGCATGTGCATATTTTTCTACTTCCATCGGCTCTTCCAAAGCCACCTAAATTTTTGTATTATTAGAGGTAAAGCTACTTCATGCATTTGAATCTAGGACTTGGTTCAAACAATGAAGAAAGGCGGGAAAGTCGTAGCATGAATCTACGACTTGATTCAAAGAGGAAATAATAGGGGGAAAGTAGTACAGATCGGATACCCAACCGGTCTCTTGGTTGAAAAGGGAAATAATGGGAAAATGCAGTACAAACTGGATAAGGAACATATCTATAATTGGTTGAAAAAAGGATAGAAAGTGGCGGCTGGTGGACAAGTCAACAGAGTATGTCCAGGATTAGATTTGCTGCCCTCACATAGTAAAAGGTCTCCAGGATTAGATTTGCTGCCCTCACATATAGTAAAAGGTCTCCAGGATTAGATTTGCTACCCTCACATAGTAAAAGGTCTCCAGGATTAGATTTTCTGCCCTCACATAGTAAAAGGTCTCCAAGATTAGATTTGCTGCCCTCACATAGTAAAAGGTCTCCAGGATTAGATTTGCTGCCCTCACATAGTAAAAGGTCTCCAGGATTAGATTTGCTGCCCTCACAGAGCATGAACAAACTCGGCATCACCACTTTATGCCTCCTTGTAGGTACATTGTGCTGATGCGTCCACTGTCGCATGTATTATACCAACTTTTTGTTGTTGTTAATGTAAGGGCGCATGTAAAATGAAGCGATCACACTGTTACCTTAAGGACATGTCTAACCAGTGTTATTGTTAATCTAATGCCTCCAGTGATATGATGCAATTAAACTGTGTTACAAATGGTACTCCTGCTGTTTTCCCCAGTATGATAAATAAGTTACTTATTTACGCTGCTAAGTGTCCTGGTGTCCCCACGGTCCCATGCCCTTAAACCAACTCTTTAGCTGCTGTTGATTTACTGTATATGGTAAACAAGCAATGCCACCATTAAAGTAATCCCATATTTGATGAATGACATTGTTGATCGTAATGCTTCCGGTAACATGAAGCATTGCTGATGTTTAAAATTTCTATTGTCCTTGCATGATTGCCATGAACATAATTAAGATGCTTCTTTTCATTTCGTGTATGTTTCATATATCCTCATTGACCAGCAACTATTTACTTTCTATCTTTTTGTGTAGATAGGGATATCCATTTCACCTTGTTGCTATTGTGATCTTTTGGTGAACTGCACAAAACACTTTTTTTGGAAAGAGTGTCTTGTGCAGTTCAACTAAAATGTCACGTGGGCAACATCTCTCAATTTTGGTGGAACTGCACAAAATGGTGATTGGAGTTTCCAAAATCTCCATCAAATTCTGCCGGTAATCTCGTGCAACATTTTATTAGCCTTTGCAAGATGAGCCGTCACTGTCACCACAATGGCACTTTATTTTAGTGGAACTGCACAAAAGGATAAGCAAATTATAGTTGCACCTTACATGAGCAGGACAACCAACCTTAATGTTGCTCAATTTTTGTGCAACTACTAAAGAAGAACCTGCTAGCTCATGAGAGCAAGTACTTCTTGCTAGCTGAATGACGCAATCTTTGCTTCATTTCAGGTGAACTGCAAAAAAAGTGGCATGAATTGAATCATCGAGTGGAGCTGTAGGTTGACTTCCACTAGTGCCACTATTATAGTAATCATGCTCTTTATTATCTGTGTTGTGATGGTCAAGAGCATTCGCCAAGTTCTTGGGCTGTATGACACGGCTAGCCAAGATGGATTTAATCCCGGTATTCACTTTATCAAAAGGCTCTAATGGGTTGGTTCTGAATCTTGCAAGCTGGGAATCAATGAGATGTGTAGGCATCTTTGTTGTACTTAATACTTGAATCTTATTTGTTGGTTCTGAATCTTGCAAGCTGGGAAACACGACATGATGATTCAGAGGACAGCAACCATAACAAACATTTCAATTTGGTAGTATTATCTGTGTGAAAGTGCGACAAATGTGTTGATCGTGTGCGTCCTGAGAATAATAATTCTAATTATTGTGCATGTTGATCCCGTGGCACTGATAGAACGAGCCAATGCATTGCTTGTTTTAAGAATAAATTTCTATTAAAGCGAATTAAATTTAATTACTGACCACTAACACTTGTTATTATAGTACCAATACAGACCCGCTCGTGAACCGACGTATGGCCAGAATAGGTTTCTTAATGGAGGCGTTTGAATGCGCCAAGGGTGCATGTTCTACCGGGCATGCAGCGGGCAAGGGAGGGATAGTAACTGTTGTCACATGTACACACTCAGTTTACTGTTGAATCCAATTCCCCAGAGCTGAAAAATGAACTGTTGCCGCCGCCTATCCACTCGTTCACTTGAAAAGACTCCAATGGCGATCCGAGGGGTGAGCCTGCTGGATATGGACTTCAGCAAGGAGTTCACCTTTGAGTTCGTCGTTCAGTCCCATGGCCGCACCAAGTTGAATGTGATGTACACCAATGATCTGGACTCGGTGAAGCTCCACCTCGCCAAGTTCAAGCAGTACCTACAGGACGAGAAAGCACAAGGTCGCAGGACTAGACGTTGTGCCCATCCATTCTTCTCCTGACAGGGACCAGCGGATCGCCGTCGCCCAGGTATGCGTGTGGGACGAGGTTCTCGTCTACCACTGCTGTAGGGCTATCAGAGGTTCTGGAGCATTCGCCCGTTTCATCGGCAGCGCCAAGTGCACCTTTGCTATGGTGGAGAGAAGGAAGAACGCGACGATTCGACCATTTGGTGCAACAAGCTTGTCGACATCCATAAGCAATACAAGATCATCGACAACGGGCATGAGAAGGACTCTGTGGTTGAACTCACCGAGACCATCATCGACCCCTGCTACACCAACATGAAAGAAGACAACGATACCAAGGACCTGAACACGTGGGAGGTACCTCTGAATCTAGCCTACATAACCTACACGGCCAAGGACGCATATGCATGCTACGACATGTACAGGCGGATCTTGGACATGAGGGCGTGTTTGCTTCCCGTAACCGACGAGTACACGGACAGCCGCAGCCTCGTGATCAAGCGTGCCAGGAAGGTCTAGATGGTGCACTTTATATGTTTAAGCACCTTTATCATCTGAGTGTTTCATGCATTAGCCTATATGTCGTAATTATCTGTTTTGTCCGAAATATTTCTTCTAAGAACCCATTAACCTGTTTGCTTTTTAGTGGCTATTTGCTTATGTATGTAACTAGTTCCCTCGACTGTCGTGCTTTGAATCTCCTTCCTCCCAACATATTCCCCTTCTCAGGTGGACCCAGCAGTCTCGTACACAGACATATGGGACCAACCACCTATCCATTTGTATTTCTTTATTTTGTTCAATCTTTCGTCCTCTTCCTATACAACTGCTGGCCATCATAGCCTATGGCATTGGCCAGGCCATCCCTCTACTCATACATTGTCCGGCCGCGGCAGCTCTACCGGCCCACCCTACACCCGAACAAGTCAACCCTCATACTCCCCTCCGCATGCGTCTTCCCCCGCTCCGGTTCGTTCGATACGAGGTCTCGACGTCGTCCTCCGCCCTGGTGCTCTCGCCGCGGCGCCGCTGTCTGTCGTTCCCAACATGGTCAGCAAAACAAGAGGAATCGGGAGACAACTGTTTGTCGAGAGGCTGACAGTCCCGGGCCCACTAGGTCCATGGCCTAGGTTTTGTTGTTTAACATGGGCAGCCCACGACATGTTTCAACTTTTTTTTAGATCCAGCAGGTATCAAGCGGCCTCTGGGCCTCCCAGCCTAGCTTGTCTATAACATCAACAACCCAAGTTATGTTTGTTTTTTCAAGACGACGCATAGCTCAGTTCTATTTTTCTATAAGAATGCAAAACTGAACCTATGTTTTCCCTTCTATAATACTATATATATATATTTATTTATTTATATCTTATTTTATTCCATATATATATATAATAGAAACAACATAAGGTTCCGTTAAACCTGTCGTTCGTCCAACCATTTTATAGACATTCCATATATATATAATAGTACTTTTCCCTCGAACCAACTCAACTGTCCCACATCTAGCCTAAAAATAATAATACCCCGCGTCCTATTAACTCATCAAATTAAAATGATATTTTATTTCGTGAATTGAAAGTTCTTACAAAACAATAATAATAATTGTTTATATATAACTTGGCAAGTTAACTCCTAGTGATTGCGTAGATAAACTTGCAAAGATTTTACTGACCAATGCAGTAATAGACGTGCAATCATGTGTTTAAGTTTTTCTAACATTTCTCCATCCACCCCAACATGATATTTTCACCCAGCCCAGCAAGTCCGCGGATTTCGAGAAAAATGCAAATGGGATTTAAATTCTACCACAATATATAAACGAGCTGCATAGATGCTACATCATTGTTTCACCCAGCCCACCAAATGGACAAAAAAACCAAATGGACTGGCTAATATGTGGGCCGGTTGGTCGAAGCCTAAGCACTTTTGCAAAAAATAAAAATACAAAGGTCAAAGCCTAAGCAAGGCGGTGGATTTACATCCAAGGGCCGACATTCTTCTTCAATCTCTCGTCTTCTTCCCCTAGCGCTGTCGGGACCACTGATACGTCTCCAACGTATCTATAATTTATGAAGTATCCATGCTGTTTTATTACCATTCTTGGATATTTTACAATCATTTTATAGCAA
The DNA here is from genome assembly GCF_018294505.1 of Triticum aestivum. Lineage (NCBI taxonomy): Eukaryota > Viridiplantae > Streptophyta > Magnoliopsida > Poales > Poaceae > Triticum > Triticum aestivum. The sequence goes on from NC_057808.1 coordinate 88,075,673, forward strand.
CTTTATATCATTTTTTGGGACTAACCTATTGACCCAGTGCCCAGTGCCAGTTGTTGTTTTTTGCTTGTTTTTTACATCGCAGGAAATCAATACCAAACGGAGTCCAAATGCAATGAAACTCCACGGAGATTTTTTATGGACCAGAAGACATCCATTGGGCCAGAGCAGCACCTGGGGGGTGCCCCGAGGGGGGCACAACCCACCAGGGCGCGCCTGGGCGCCCAGGCGCACCCAAGTGGGTTGTGCCCACCTAGGTGGCCTCTCGCACCCCCTCTTTACCCTATAAATTCACAAATATTCCAAACCCCTTTGGGGTTAATCTAGATCAGAAGTTCCACCGCCGCAAGGCTTTGTAGGCACCGAAAACCAATCTAGTCCCTTTTCGGCACCCTGCCGGAGGGGGGAATCATCTCCGGTAGCCATCTTGATCATCTCGGCGGCCACCACGGTGAGGAGGGAGTAGTCCACCCTCGGGGCTGAGGGTTTGTACCAGTAGCTATGTGTTTAATCTCTCTCTCTCTCTCTCTCTCGTGATCTATATCATGGGCTTTGTTAACATAGATGGATCATATGATGTTTCTCCCCTCTATACTCTTGTTGTGATGAATTGAATCTTTACCCTTTGAAGTTTTGTCTTGTCGGATTGAATATTCAGATATGAGAACACATGATGTATGTTGTGGCACTCAACTTGCGGATTCCCGAGGTGACATTGGGGTAATCTATGCATAGGGGTTGATGCACATTTTTATTATCTTTTCTCTGATAGAAACTTTGTGGTCTCTCTGTAGTTCTTTGTGTGGATTGAATATTATGATCATGAACTTGTTTGATGCATATCGTAGAATTAACTCACAGATACTCGTGGTGACATTGGAGTATCTAGGTGACATTAGAGTTGGTTGATGTGTGTCATATAGTGTTATTTTAGTACAAACTCTTGATTAGATCAATCGGAAAGAATAGCTTGCGTTATTTAGTACAAACTCTAGGATATATTGATCGGAAAGAATAGCTTTGAGGTGGTTTCGTACCCTACAAACAATTTCTATCTTTTGTTCTCCGCTAATAGGAACTCGGGAGTGATTCTTTATTGCACTTTGAGGGATAATCATATGATCCAACTATATTAGCACTGTTGAGAGATTGCACTAGCGAAAGTACAGACCCTAGGCCTCATTTTCAAGCATTGCAATACCGTTTTTGTGCCCGTTTACTATTTGCTCCCTTGCTGTTTTTATTTATTCAGATTATAAAAATATATTTCTACCATCAATATTACACTTTTATCACCATCTCTTCGCCGAACTAGTGCACCTATACAATTTGCCATTGTATTGGGTGTGTTGGGGACACAAGAGTTTTCTTGTATTTGGTTGCAGGGTTGTTTGAGACAGACCATCTTCATCCTACGCCTCCCACGGATTGATAAACCTTAGGTCATCCACTTGAGGGAAAATTGCTACTGTCCTACAAAACTTTGCGCTTGGAGGCCCAACACGAGTCTACAAGAATAAAGTTGCGTAGTAGACATCAAGCTCTTTTCTGGCGCTGTTGCCGGGGAGGTGAGTGCATGAAGGTATATCTTTAGATCTTGCAATTGAATCTTTTAGTTTCTTGTTTTATCACTAGTTTGGTTTATAAAAGAAAACTACATAAAAAATGGAATTGAGGTTGCATCATATTATTGATCATCTATTTTATAATATCTTTCTTGAAAATGATGGTTTGGAAAACTGTGCTCAATTGTTAGAAGAAGAAGTCAATAAAATGTTTGGCACAAAATATTTGAATGATGAGCATGATTGCAATGTTGTTAGTATGAATTCTTTGAATATCCATGATGCTAATGATATGCAAAGCCATAAGCTTGGGGATGCTATATTTGATGAATATGATATTTTTAGTCCCCCAAGATTTGATGTGCAAATTTGTTATAGTGATTGCATGCCTCCTATTATGATGATTATAATGATGAAAGTGGATTCGGAGAGGTCATGACTTTATTTAATGATGAATCCACCATTTTGGATGAGGCTTCAATTGACTATGAGAACAAGGTTGCTATCTATGATTATTATGGTGATGACATGTATGCTATAAAGAATAATCATAACCATGAAACTTGTCATCATGATTTTAATTTTCACTCTCATGATAGTTATTTTGTTGAGTTTGGTCCCACTACTATTGATGAGAAGAAATTTGCTTATGTGGAGAGTAATAAATTTTCTATGCTTTTGTGTCATGAAAATAATGCTTTATGTGATGGTTATATTGTTGAATTTCTTCATGATGCTACTGAAAATTATTATGAGGGGGGAAATTATGCTTTTACATATTGCAATAATATCAAGTTTCCTCTCTTTATGTTGAAAGTTTTGAAGTTATGCATGTTTTGCCTTCCTATGCTAGTTGATTATTGTTCTCATAAATTATTTGCTCACAAAATCCCTATGCATAGGAGGTGGGTTAGGCTTAAATGTGCTTTCCATGTGATTCATGATGCTCTCTTGCATGCTTCAATTCGTATCTTTTATGCGAGCATCATTGAACTCATCATGCCTAGCTAAAAAGGCATTAAAGAAAAGCGCTTGTTGGGAGACAACCCAACACTTTTACCTACTGTGTTTGTGTGTTCACATTATTATTCTACTGTATTGATCATGTTTTATTGCTTTTGTTTCAATAAAATGCCAAGTAAAGCCTTTGGGATCATGTTGGGTGATAGTTGATTTGATGTTGCTGAAAAACAGAAACTTTTGCCCTCACGAAAATAAGTCTCATTTTTAACAGGAGAGTGCTTTTGAGTTGATTCTTTCTGCAGAAGTTTAATATACAAATTTCTCACGTGGTCCTAATATTTTCATAATTTTTGGAGTAGCATAAGTATGGTAGTTATCCAGATCATTACAGGCTGTTCTGTTTTTGACAGATTCTGTTTTCAATGCATAGTTTGTTTGCTTTCTAGTTTCTATGGATTATATTGCTCAATATAAATGGTGGAAATGATATGCTACAGTAGGCATTGTTTGGAAACAATTATGAATCTTGTCTTTGACAGTACCAAAGTGAAATGGTTTGCTCTTTATCATACTAACCTATCTCACGAAGTTCCGTTAAGTTTTGTGTGATTGAAGTTTTCAAGTTTTGAGTGAGATATCGATATGAGGAGAATAAGGAGTGACAAGACCCTAATATTGGGTATGCCCAGGGCACCCCAAGTTAATATCCAAGGAAGATCCAACCAAGTAAGCTTGGGGATTCCCCAGAAGGCATCCCCTCTTTCGTCTCCAACATTATCGGTAACCTTACTTGGAGCTATATTTTTATTCGTCACATGATATGATTTTTACTTGGAGCATCATTTTTATTTTGTTAGGATTTTCTTGCTTTTATTAATAATAATTTTTTGCATATTTTATTTCAATAAAAGTGGCATTGATAGCCTTTACTATGCTTATTTTGCAAGTCTACATGTTGCTGTTTCAAAACAGAAAGTTTATCGATGTTGCAAAATTTCCCTAGAAAAGTCAGAATGTGATAAAATGTTGAATTTTTTTGTAAAATAAGCTCTGATAAATTTTCTACAGCGTGGTAGAATTTCATAATGTTTGGAGTTGAATAAGTATTGACACTCTTGCGTTCTTTACAGACTGTACTGTTTTGGCATATTGTTGTTATGTTTGCATATGTTTGCTTGTTTAATGATTCTATTTGAGGATAGGAGTATTAAATATGCAGAGGCATTTAGTATGAAATGTTGAATAATAATTTTAGTTATTTTCTACAGTAGAGAATGATAAAGCTTTTGCATTGGTTTATACTAACTTATCTCATGAGTTCTTTTTGAGTTTTGTGTGGATGAAGCTTTTGAGATTTAGGAAAACTGTGATATGAGAGGAATTAAGGAGACACAAAAGCTCAAGCTTGGGGATTCCCAAGGCATCCCAAGATAATATTTCAAGAAGTCTCAAGCATCTAAGCTTGGGGATGCCCCGGTAGGCATCCACCTTTTTCCTTCAACAATTATCGGTTAGTATCGGTTGAGCCTAAGTTTTTGCTTCTTCACATGATGTGTGCTATTCTTAGAATGTCATTTTATTTTTGTTTTACTTGCTGTTTTAATAAAATACTTATATCTGAAAGTTTTTAAATAAAATAGAGTCCTCAAATAGTTACCAAGGAGGCTAAGTAAGCGGCATTCACATCCCGTCAACGAAGCTCTTTTCTTTGGAACTACTCTTGTGATTCACTTATATCCTATGAGTAAATCGTTGAATAAATTGAATGTCATGAAGTTGATATCATATCATGCCTAGTGGTAGCTTCACATTGGTTTTACAAAGTGAAATCTTTTGAGGCTTGACAATCATAATTTTGGTCATACAAGCAATTCACGAATAATTTATATAAGGAAGAGAACTTTCACATGCAAATACACTATCCTGGAAATCTTTTGTGATTGTGAGCCCCCATCAAAATATTATATGCCAAAATTGTTGATGTTGGACAAGGAAGACAATGTAATGATTTATGTTTGTTCATATTCACATATAAGTTATATTGTCATAGATCCTTCAACATGTGGTGCTTTCCCCCCATCTTTGCTAGCCAAAAATTTCGCACCAAGTAGAGATACTACTTGTGCAAACCCTTAAACCCAAATCTTATTTTCAAGAGTCCACCATACCTACCTAAGTATTGAGCAAGATCCTTCAAGTAAGTTGCCATCGGTGCAATAAGGCAATAAAAATTCTTCTAAAAGTGTTAGATCATTTAGTGTAAGAGAAAATTGAGCGTTGTACGAACTTGTGATGGCAAAGCAATAAAAGCGACAGACTGCATAATAAAGGTTGCTATCATAAGGGGCAATATAACGTGACGTTCTTTTGCACTAAGGGGTTGAGCATACAAACAAATAAGCGCATGGCAACCTCTGCTTCCCTCTGCGAAGGGCCTATCTTTTACTTTTCAGTATTTATTTTTATGCAAAGAGTCAAAGTTATTCTCTCTATTCATTTTTATTTTTCTCTTTTGGCAAGCATCATGTGGTGAGGAAAGATCTAGGCACATATGTCCAGTTGAATATGGGTAGCATCAGGGGCGGAGGCAGAATTTGAACATGAGGGGGGCGAAGAAGAAAAAAACACTCGACCACATAAGACATAAAAATTGGACGAAATCAAGAGGGGTTCTGTCACGCCCAATATGCGACCCTATCCGAGAGGAACTCGAAGGTCCCACCAAGGATAGACCCGCATATTGAAACGCTTTTGCAAGGTGGATATCATTACATCATAGCATTACATAATAGTTGGGGATACATACAAGAGGCATACAATGCCACATGAATAAAACAACATCATACATAAGAGCAACATCCGACTACGGATGAAACACAAACAGAAGCTCAAAAGACATCCACCCTGCTAGCCCAGGCTGCTGACCTGGAACCTATCCCCTGATCGGAGAAGAAGCAGAAGAAGAACTCCTAAACAAGCAAACATCGCTCTCGCGTCATGATCATCGCAAAACCTGTACTTGCAACTGTTGTTGTAGAAATCTATGAGCCACGAGGACTCAGCAATCCCATTACCATGGGTATCAAGACTAGCAAAGCTTAATGGGTAAGGAAAGGATAGGTGGTGAGGTTGCAGCAGCGACTAAGCATGTATGGTGGCTAACATACGCAAATAAGAGCGAGAAGAGAAGCAACGGAACGGTCGTGAAACTAGCAATGATCAAGAAGTGATCCTGAACTCCTACTTACGTCAAAAATAACCCAAAAACCGTGTTCACTTCCCGGACTCCGCCGAAAAGATACCATCATGGTTACACATGCGGTTGATGCGTTTTATTTAAGTCAAGTGTCAAGTTCTCTACAACCGGACATTAAAAAATTCCCATCTGCTACATAACCGCGGACACGGCTCTTGAAAGTTTATACCCTGCAGGGGTGTCCCAACTTAGTCCATTATAAGCTCTCACGGTCAACGAAGGGTATTCCTTCTCCCGGGAAGACCCGATCAGTCTCGGAATCCCGGTTTACAAGACATTTCGACAATGGTAAAACAAGACCAGCAAGACTGCCCGGATGTGCTGACAAATCCCGATAGGAGCTGCGCATATCTCGTTCTCAGGGCACACCGGATGAGCCAGACGTCGGGTTGGCATAGACCCTGGTTGCCCAGGGGGCGCCGGACATCGCTCGGTTTGGACCAGCACTTGGAGAAGCACTAGCCCGGGGGGGTTAAAATAAAGATGACCCTCGGGAGCGCGACTCCCAAGGGAAAATAAGTAGGTGATAGGCAAATGGTAAAACCAAGGTTGGGCCTTGCTGGAGGAGTTTTATTCAAAGCGAACTGTCAAGGGGTCCCCATAACACCCAACCGCGTTAGGAACGCAAAATCAAGGAACATAACACCGGTATGACGGAAACTAGGGCGGCAAGAGTGGAACAAAACACCAGGCATAAGGCCAAGCCTTCCACCCTTTACCAAGTATAGAGATGCATTAATTAAATAATAGATATTGTGATATCCCAACAAAGTTCATGATATCCATGTTCCAACATGGAACAAACTTCTTCATCTTCACCTGCAACTAGCAACGCTATAAGAGGGGCTGAGCAAAAGCGGTAACATAGCCAAACAACAGTTTGCTAGGAAGGGTGAAAAAGGTTAGAGGCTGACATGGCAATCTGGGAGGCTTGAAGAGCAAGTGATAGGTGGCGCAGCATAGCGATAGAACGAAGCAACTAGCATAGCAATGATAGTAGTGAGATCCAGGGTAACGGTCATCTTGCCTGAAATCCCGCTAGGAAGAAGAACGAGTCCATGAAGAAGATGAAGCCGCGAAGACGAACCAAGCGTAGACGAACGAATCCTCACGATCGTAACGAAACAGGAACTAACGAGAAGGAGCACAACCGGAAAGAAGCAAACAACAAGGTAAACACACAACAAATAAACAAGACATGATGCACAACCAAGCCGGATGCATGAAAAAGCTACATGAAGCTACTCATGGCAAGAGATGATGCATACAAGAGCAACACATCAAAGCAAGTTTAAATGAGGCCGGAAACAACATGTGACAATTCCGGTAAGTCCTCATATGCAAATTTCGAAATTGGTCCAGATCTGAATAAGCCTTATGTTCAAGTTGTTAAACAGCAAGTTAATATGCACCAAGATGATATACATGAAATTCTAGTCAAGTTACATATAAAGTTCATTTAGTTCGGAGTTACGGCCTAGAAGATATGAGCAAATCAAGTTAAACATGGCATTGATGCAAAATGCATTCAAACATCAAGCAAACACTCTCAAAACAAGGATGCAACAAGGTAATATGAAACTACATGCAATTATAAGCAAGTTTCATGTAGAGCATGCTCAAAACGGAGCAACGGTACAACACATACACATGAAACAGGTTTAAAGGACAAGCTGTCCAAAACAGCAACTAGGCATCTTGCAAGCATCAAAACAATATGCTACAGCACCTCAACATGGAAAAAAAAGATATGGACATGATTTACAGGTAAAGCATGACAAAACATGAGCACTGAGATATCTCCAGAAATCACTAGAACATGCTCAAAAGGACATGGCAAGATTGCAAATAGTAACATATTACAGACTTGGCAGAATTCGCAGGACATGGCAGGAATAACATAAGGTTGCAATGGTTAGAGCTATCAACCAACATGTTACAGCACGCTATCATGGCAAACTTAAGCATGGCATGCTAGTCCTAAAAACAAAGACCAAAACTGTTGAGGATATAGACCTGGGAGTAACCCGCCAGGAGGGCCGGGTTACACTAAGGGTCATTGCCAGAAGCCCGGAGCTAAGTTTCAAGATAATGGGCCAGAGATGGGCTGAGACCCGGCGATGGTTTAAAGCCCGTAGTACAATCTTTATTGTTATAGTAGACTTGTAGTGTAAGGCAAGTATTGTTTAGAGTCCGAGCCGGACACTCTTATGAGCCGGCCGGGACTCTAAGGGCCGCTGGGTGTCAACCTCCCTATATAAAGGGACGACCCGGCAGCGGTTTAGGGGCGACAACAATCTGATCGAGAGCCGGGCATAGCTGTTTAGCTCCCTGGTTATCGAAACCCTGATTAATACCACCTCAACTGGACGTAGGCTTTTACCTTCACCGTAAGGGGCCGAACCAGTATAAACCCTCGTGTTCCTTGTCCCACTTAACCCCTTCAAGCTTCCCAATTGCGATGGCTCCACGACTAAGTCCTAACCCGAGGACATCTGCCGTGACAATTCCACGACAGTTGGCGCCCACCGTGGGGCTGGCGCACGGTGGATTTGAGTTCTTGAAGGGCAGCTTCGAAGGGCTCAAGGGATACGCTGTGGGCCGGATGACCAAGAGTCGTCGCGGCAAGCTCTACATCGACGATGCGGACTGGGGCCCCGACGCCGGCTCAGTGGAGTACGGGTACCGGGTCCCCTTCGGTGGAATTCATGTCTTCATCGGCAAGATTGGAGAGCCGGGCCCCGAGCCGGATCTCCGCGCCGGTCTCATCGAAACGGCTCAGCGCGCACGACCCGCCCGGGCCCGGCCTGCCTTAAAGCGCGCTTTTGTGGGATGCATCCACGGAGGGCCCTCTGATCCATCTGGGTCTGGGGATGAGGCGGCCGCCGGCTCTGACGGCGAGTCGGCCGCTGATGAGTCAAACTCGTTGTACCAACTTCAAGATGGCAGGCTCATGAGTTATTCCGATGGCAGCAGTATTCCGGACCTTTTTGAGCCGCCAAGTCAGGTTGGAGTTTTTATGGCTGGTGCGCAGCCTGTTCAGAACCCCGCTTCCGGATCGGAAAACCCGGTGCCTTCCCCGGCTCAGGTGCTGATGGATCTCACGGATAAGATGACGGCCCTGTTAACCGCAACGGTCGACCCGGCGGATCAAGTTCAGCATGATGCGGCGGTGGCACAGCTAAAATTGGATCTGATAAAAGCTAAAGAGGACCTTGCAGCGGAAGGGATCAGACTGGCTGCGGAGCGGGCGGCTCTCGATGCCCGGACTCAGCTGATTCAGGCGCAGTCCTTCCAACTCACGATGGATCAGAACGCGGCCAATGAGGTCATGAGAAGGAGGCATCAAAAGGCTCAATCTCGACTCCCGCCGGTTTACGATCCGCGCAACCTCTTCAACACACCGGGTGCAGGGTCTAGTCACCCGCCGGGGGTCGTAGCACCCGGATCTGGACCCCTTATTCAACCACGAGTGATGGGGCCTCCCCAGGGGCCCCCCGCCCCGCCTCAGTATGTGCCAATACCCCCGGGCCATTATAATAACCCGCTGGAGAACATGGTCGCCGCAGCGGCACGGCTGGCGGCTCTGCCCGTTGATGGCGACTCTCCGACGGCTATTGAGACCCGCCGGGTCAGAGAACTCCTCCAGACAGCGCTGGCGCAGCAAGAGGCGTACTCCTACAGCCGGGATAGGATCCATTCAACCCCTCGTCCAGGGCAGAGCCCGAGTTACAGCCGGCACATGGTCTCGGCGACCGGCTCAAGTAATGTCCGACGCCATGACCCGCCCCCTGGTCATGGCCCGGCTCATAATGGAGCCTTCTACGTAGCAGACCAAGCACGCCAGGAGGCGGAGCAGGCGCCTCAAGTGATGGCTTACCAGACCCCCCCGGCTTATCCGACGATGTCCGTTGATGCGGGTATCCCTACTAGAACCGGGGGTGTCCCGTGTTTGATGCCAGCTATCCGTAATGAACGTCTACCCAAGGACTTCAAAGGACCTAGGAAGGTGCCTAACTATACAGCAGACTTACAGCCGGCAGCCTGGATCGAGAGTTATGAGATGGCTATGGAATTGCTGGAAGTCAGCGAGGCGGCCATGGCCAAATATTTCACCATGATGTTAGATGGAACTGCCCGCACGTGGTTGAAAGGGTTACCGCCGAACTCCATCGGGTCTTGGGCTGAGCTGAAAGCCCGGTTCATTCAAAACTTCAAAGATACCTGCAGGCAATCTATGTCAATCGTGGATCTGACTAACTGTAAGCAGCAGGAGGGTGAATCCACGACCCATTGGGTTCGCCGGGTCAAGGAGATCATACATTCATCGGATAAGATGGATGCCGGCTCTGCAGTCTTAATGTTGGAACAAAACTGTCGCTTTGTGCCCCTAAAGATGAAACTCGGGCGGCTTAAGCGTGACTGTACTGATATGGGTACACTGATGGCAGCTCTTGTCAAGTACGCCGATTCCGATGGTACCAAGGATCCCCCTTCAGATGATGAAAGGGCAGGGAAGGGAAAGAAGAACGGCAACGGCAAGGGTCCTCAGTTTAGCCCGGGGAACCAAGGAGGAGGCAAGCGCAAGGCCGATGGCAGCCTAGAGTTTGTAGCCAACACCAACTCTCAAGGTAATAACCAGCGACGCAAGGGGAGGCCCCCTCCCCGAGGCGGCGGGTCAGGACCTTCTCTGGAACAGCTGTTGAATGAACCTTGTCCGAGACACGGTTCTAGAGAGAAGCCGGCGACTCATCTGTGGAAGGATTGTGCTATCATGAAGGCCTTTAAAAACTACAATGGTCCGGGTGGCGGCTCAGGCGCCGGCGGCTTTCATGGCCCGGGCGGCGGGTCAAATTCCGGTCCTCAGAACGGTCAAGGGGGCTTTAATCAACAGTCTGGTCAGGGTCATCAACAGCAACAGGGGGGCTATCAGACCAACCCAAAGCAGCTTAGCGGTGGACAGTATCACGTGTTCACCACTAGTTTGTGCAAACGAGACGAGAAGCTTCACAAGAGGGCTGTTAATGCTGTTGAGCCGGCGGTTCCACGCTACTTACGGTGGTCGGAGCAGCCCATAGTGTGGAGTAGGGAGGATCACCCTCCCCGGGTGGATAACCCGGGCCACCTGGCCTTAGTGGTGGCTCCTCAAGTGGGAGGCTATAAGTTCACAAAGGTACTCATGGATGGAGGCAGCAGCATCAACATCCTCTATTATGAGACTTTCCGTCGTATGGGGCTAGTTGATAAGAACCTCAGCCAGTCAAATACTATCTTCCATGGTGTGGTACCCGGTAAATCGGCTTATCCAGTCGGCAAGATCGAACTGGAAGTGGCCTTCGGTGATGAGAACAACTACAGGGTGGAGAAGTTGACCTTTGAGGTGGTCAAGATAAGAAGTCCTTACCACGCCATATTTGGACGGCCGGCTTACGCCAAGTTCATGGCACGGCCGTGTTATGTGTACTTACAACTCAAGATGCCGGGTCACAACGGGACCATTACGGTTCACGGCAGCCGGAAAGTGGCTCTGGAGTGTGAGGAAGGTGACGCGGCTTATGCAGAGTCTGTTTGTGCCACAGAAGAGTTGAAATTTTATAAAGACAATGTTGACCCAACAGATATGACCTCTCTGAAAAAGCCAACCACGGAGAATGAACCAGCAATGAAGTTTAAATCAGCTGATGAGACTAAACTTGTTGATTTTGTTCCAGGTGACTCGTCTCAGCAGTTCAGCATCAGTGCAAATCTGGACCCGAAATAGGAAGGCGCGCTCATCGAGTTCATCCGTGAGAATAGGGACATCTTCGCATGGAAACCTTCTGACATGCCAGGTGTACCTAGAGAACTCGCTGAGCACACTCTCAATGTTGATCCAAAATTTAAGCCGGTCAGACAGTTCCTTCGACGGTTTAACGAAGAGAGGCGGAAGGCTATTGGTGAAGAAGTGGCCCGGCTTTTGGCGGCCGGGTTCATTGTTGAGGTTTTTCACCCAGAGTGGTTGGCTAACCCGGTGCTTGTACTTAAGAAGAACGGCACCTGGCGGATGTGTGTGGACTACACGGACTTGAACAAGGCGTGTCCGGCTGATCCTTTTGCTCTCCCCCGTATTGATCAGATCATTGATGCTACGGCAGGTTGTGCACGCTTAAGTTTCTTGGATGCCTATTCCGGGTATCATCAGATTAAGATGGCAGTTAAGGACCAGGAGAAGACGGCGTTCATCACTCCCTTTGGAGCCTTCTGCTATGTCTCTATGCCCTTTGGGCTCAAGTGTGCGCAGGCGACTTACCAGCGTTGTGTACAGAATTGTCTCCATAAACAGATCGGGCGCAATGTTCACGCTTACGTGGACGATATTGTGGTTAAGTCCATCAAGGAGGAAACCCTGATAGATGACTTAAGGGAAACCTTCGATAATCTCCGGGTCTACAAGATGATGCTTAACCCGGCCAAATGTGTTTTTGGTGTTCCTGCGGGCAAGCTATTGGGCTTCTTGGTTTCTGACAGAGGAATTGAAGCTAACCCGGAGAAGATCAAAGCTATCACTTCTCTAGCTAAGCCGGCATGTATAAATGATGTTCAGCGTTTGGCAGGTCGCATCGCTGCTTTAAGCCGGTTCATAAGCCGCTTGGGTGAGAAGGCTATGCCCTTATATCAGTTGATGAAGAAAACGGATAACTTTGTCTGGAATGATGCAGCTAATACCGCCTTCGAGGATTTGAAAAAGCAACTGGCAGAGCCCCCCGTCCTTGCTGCTCCGGTTGATAAGGAGCCCTTGCTACTGTATGTGGCGGCAAACACACGAGCCGTCAGTGTGGCTATGGTGGTGGAGCGTAAGGAGACGGGTAAGGAGCATCCGGTTCAGCGGCCGGTTTATTATGTCAGTGAGGTGCTTATTGAGTCCAAGCAGCGATACCCGCACTGGCAGAAGCTTGTATATGGTGTGTTCATGGCGAGCCGGAAACTCAAGCATTATTTTCAGGGTCATCCCATCACTGTGGTCAGTTCTGCCCCTCTTGGGGATATTATCCAGAACCGAGAGGCTACAGGGAGAATTGCTAAGTGGGCTATTGAGCTTGGGCCTCATGGCCTCAAATATGTGCCACGCACTGCTGTTAAGTCTCAGGCTTTGGTGGATTTTATTAATGATTGGACAGAGTCGCAAGTGCCTGAGCAGAAGCCGGATAACACCTATTGGACTATTCACTTTGATGGGTCCAGGCAGCTGGAGGGCTCGGGGGCTGGTGTTGTATTGGCTTCCCCTAGGGGTGACAAGTTCCAGTATGTGCTACAATTGATGTTTCCTTGCACTAACAATGCGGCTGAATACGAGGCCTTACTCCACGGTCTTCGGGTGGCTAAGGAGATGAGCTTAAGCCGGGTACGGTGCTTTGGGGACTCAGATTTGGTGGTTCAACAAGTATCAGGCACTTGGGATTCTAAGGATCCCCTCATGGCGGCTTATCGCCGCGAGGTTGATGCCATTGCTGGGCACTTTCAGGGATATCAAGTGGAGCACATTGATCGCAGGAAGAACGAGGCGGCTGATGCTTTAAGCCGGCTCGGCTCTCAGCGAAAGCCGGTGCCGCCTAACACTTTCCTGGATGTCCTATATAACCCTTCGGTTAAGTTGCCTACAGAGGAGGACTTGGCTATCCCTGACCCGGAGGCACGACTGGTGGCGGCTCTTCATGTCATACCAGACTGGACAATGCCGTACTTGGTTTATATAACCCGGGGAGAGTTGCCTGAGGATGAAACTTTGGCCAGGCAAATAATCCGGCGGGCCAAGTCAATGATTGTTATCAACGGCGAGTTGCATCATCGCAGTGTTTCAGGGGTATTTCAGCGTTGTATTTCCCCTGAGGAAGGTCAAGAGATCTTGCGCGAGATCCATGAAGGGGATTGCGGCCATCATGCCGGCTCAAAATCCCTTGTGGCCAAGGCATTCCGTCATGGTTTTTATTGGTTGACGGCTCACGCTGATGCGGAGGACTTGGTCAGTAAGTGTGATGGTTGTCAGAGGTTCTCCCGACGGGCTCATGTGCCGGCTCAGGAATTGAGGATGATCCCGATCACTTGGCCCTTTGCGGTCTGGGGGCTTGATATGGTCGGGCCTTTTAAACGGTCCAAGGATAAGAAGACCCACCTCTTGGTGGCAGTGGACAAATTCACGAAGTGGGTGGAAGCTGAGCCAGTTAGCAAGTGTGATGCAGCCACGGCGGTTCAATTTATGAAAAAGGTGATCTTCCGCTTCGGCTTTCCGCACAGCATCATAACAGACAATGGCACTAATCTGTCCAAAGGCGCTATGGAGGAGTTTTGTCAACGAGAGCATATCCGGCTTGATGTTTCTTCAGTGGCTCATCCCCAGTCCAATGGTCAAGCTGAGAGAGCTAACCAGGAGATTCTGAAGGGCATCAAACCCCGGCTTTTGGTCCCTTTGCAACGGACGCCGGGTTGTTGGGTGGAGGAGTTGCCCTCCGTCTTATGGAGCATCAACACTACTCCTAACAGGTCTACTGGCTTCACGCCTTTCTTCATGGTTTATGGGGCAGAAGCGGTCCTCCCTAGCGACATCCGTCACGATTCACCTCGTGTGGCGGCTTATGTTGAGACGGACAATGAACAGGCGCGCCAAGTTGCTCTGGACTTGTTGGATGAACAGCGTGATGTGGCAGCAGCCCGTTCAGCGATTTACCAACAAGACCTGCGCCGTTATCATAGCCGCCGGGTCAAAACCCGGGTCTTCCAGGAAGGCGACCTTGTGCTCCGGCTCATCCAGGATCAAACAGATGCACACAAATTATCCCCACCTTGGGAAGGGCCCTTTGTGGTCAGTAAGAACTTGCACAACGGGTCATATTACCTCATTGATGTTCGGGAGCGTAAAGATTCGCGTAAATCTGAGGAGGAGACCCGTCGGCCGTGGAATATCGCTCAGCTTCGGCCTTATTACACTTGAGCTACCGGCTCTTGTGGTGTACATATTTATCTCAGACATATATATATTATGATAAGCAATAAAGCAGGACCTCTGTCCTTTTTTCTCCTCCAAATATACGTGTCATACTAATTTGAAAGGAGGATCCGGCTTATGATCGCATTTGAGTCTAGCCGTAAGCAGTAAGATCACTTGGGGGCTTCCTGTTCAAACATGGGTCGTATTCGAACCAAAGAGAACATAGCTGTCGATACCCATTTGATTGGCAAAGTGCCGAGCTCATTGGGAGGTTGCCTTTGGTCATATTTGAATCATAGTGTAACCCCTCTGAGAACCGACGTGGATCGTATTCGAATCAGCGTCGTTAAACAATTTTCAGAATCACTTGGGGGCTTCCTGTTCAAACATGGGTCGTATTCGAACCCAAGAGAACATAGCTGTCGGTACCCTCTTGATTGGCATCGCCACACCCATTGGGGGCTATATGATCGTATCCGAATCTTGGCTTAAACCCCTTTCGGGCCGGGTCTCTGGTCGTATTCGAACTGGAAGCCCCTAAGTTCCGATTTATCGCAAAGTCTACTCTGATTATGACAACGTGTGCATGGCCGGGTTTCGCTTGACCGGCTTAATTTTGGAGTTATCTTGTTAATTGAACATCCTGGATGTCATCAAGACAAGTCCATTAGAGTTAAGATACCAACCATGCTACCCGGGTCATTTAATCCGGAGGGTGGTAAGCCGTCTTGAGACTTGTGATTTACCTTTCTATGCAGATGCTTGAAGGTACTTTTTTAAAGGTTGAGAAGCACGAAGGATAATTATGACCCGGAGGAGCATCAAAAGAATGACTTCAAAGGATTTCAGCATTCATTACGTGCACGATGGCACGGCAGAGATAAATTGTTGCACTTATTCTATTACAAAAATCTTTCAAAGTTTCAAGGGTGGAGCGTTGTTTGGTGAGCCGCTAGCCGGTTTATGACGCCTGCTGAGTCGAAGTCCCCGGCTCATCTTCTGCTCCGGCTGATCCCAAGGCTTCGAAGGTCGACGACTTCCAGTTGATGCCGCTGAGAGCTTCGAACTGAGCTTCTTCGTCAATTAACCCGGCCGGGTCAATCTCGGGGGCGTAGGTGTGTTGGCGAGCCGGAGGAATCAGACTAAGAGCTTCATAGCGAGGGTTGGAATCCTCTGATTCTCCGCGTTGTACCCCGGCTGATACTTGGTTAAGTCGGTGTCGTTCCCGATGATGGTGGCCACCGGGCGTACAGCCTTCACGCATGCCGCGAAATCCTTCTGGTCGAAGGTGGAGCCGTCTTCCTTCAGGCTGGGGTAACCCAGGGCGATGTCTGCCGGGTCTAGCTCCGGCAGGAAGGCTTTGGCCCGGCTCAGCGCGGCAATTGCTCCGGATCTTGCGGAGGCTCGACGTAGCTCTTGGATTCGCTGTGGCAAAACTGCGAGCCGGCGCAGGACTTCAGCCAGATGGGTTGGCACCTCATTGGATAGGGCCACCACAGCTAAGGCGCGCTGTGACCCGGTGTAGAGTTGTTCCACCAGGGTGTACACGGCCTTTAGCTTGGTGACCACGCTCTGGTTGAGGTTGGCACTCCTGGGACCTGTTTAATAAAGGTCAGGTAAGCCGGTGACAAGGGTGAATCGTAACATGTGCAGACTTGATGAAAGCCGGTGAGGCGACTTACCGAAGATAGCAGCCACCATTTGGGAAACCTGGTGCTTTAGACCGGAGAGCTCAGCGGTCTTCTCAGTGAGGGCCTTCTCCGCCTGTTCTGCCCGGGTCACCAGTGCGGCTTTCTCCTCAGCCCAGGCCTTCCGCTCAGCGTCGAATTCAGTCTTCAATTTCTCCTGAGCGGCGATGCTGGAGACAAACTTGGCATTCGCCTTCCGGGTCTCCATCTCTTGAGTTTTTAACCGGCTCTTGAGACCCGCAAGGTCCGACTCAAATTTCTTGCCAGTAGCCTGTATATATTTCCGGGTTATTAAACAGTCATTATATAAGTCCCAAGCACTTTCCAAGCAAAGACACTTGGCACTTGGGGGCTAATGCATATTGAACGTGTCTATCTACGTACTGCTGGTTCAATTAAGTAAGCCGGACTCTAAGTCTACAACATATGCCAAGTATAAGTTATAGACTTGGGGGCTAGCATGACAAGGATCACTATGCGGAAAGTAAGAAGACAGCAGAAGGTTACCTCAGACTTTTGTTGGATCTGATTGACCATGGCGATCTCCGCGTCCCGGCTCTTGTGAACCTGGCTGATGTAGCCAGAAACGAGCTCTCCAATGCTCAAATCGGGGTAGCCCGAGAGATCCAGATTCGCCCGGTGGGGTCGCAGCAGCTCCCCCTTCGCGGAGCATTGGGCCAGTGCGGTCGGCCTCCCCGGCTCAACATACTCCGTCCGGGTAATTACCACGTCCGGGTCGTTAGCCGGTGGGGTTGAGCCGGAGGCCTCCGGATTAGCTGACGCTTCGGTCGTTGTCTTGGTGGTCGGGGCAGGGGCTTCAGGCGCCGTATCCATGGGAATGGTGGCCTCGGAGGCGGCTGGCGGATCTTGAGCCGTCGTCTCCGGCTCAGGCAAGTCCGGCACTCCGGCTGACCTGGTCTTCTTTGCTCTTTTGGTGAGCTTTGCCTGGGCACTGAAAAGACAGAAGTGTTAGGCATACAAAGAGTAAATACAGACAGGTAATGTAAGGTGATTGTTATTACCCGGGTGCAGTTTTGAAGGCCGGCAGACTTGACTGCATGGAGTCACCCGAAGAGGGGGAGGTCTCCTGGTAATTGGAGTCAGAAGAATTAAGTGGTTGACGGATAACACCCGCCAACGGATGAAAAGGGTACAAGTGAGAAAAGACCTCGGTGCGACGCTTCCTTGTCGCGTCGGGTAACCCGGCGGAGAGGTCGGTGTCCTTGCGGGCCCGGGTGAGACGCCGGCTTTCGTGAACCTGCTGCTTCAAAAGAAATTGAGGGTCTTGATGAGCTAATGGATGAGAAAAGCTTACTTTCCGGGTTACCCTTCGGACTTTCAGCTGTGGCAAAGGCTCCGAGTCGGAGGGGAGTAATGTTACCTCTTCAATCACCGGGTTACTGGCGCCGGTGTCATCCTGTCAATAAGCAAAATGATGGTAAAGTGGACAGCAGCAAACAATAAATATGGCAAGAGTTTAAAGGTTTAAGGGTTACCTCTGACTCGGAGCTATCGCTTAATTGCAGCAGCTCCGAAGCAGTGGGTCTGTTTCCCTTTTTGCGAGGGGCGGCTCTCTTGGCGGCTTTCTTCGCCTTCCTGGCCTTCTTGGCCGCCTCATGGTCATACTTGACCCGCCAGAATTTATCATCAGCCTGAGAAATACAGTAATGAGTTCTTAGTAAGATGACAGGTAAAAAAATGGAAAGGTTAAAGTCAGCGGCTTACCGCTGGGGCTGGATTGGTCTTGCAGAACGGGGCTAGCCCGGTTTTTCCACAGTCTGCCAGGCTCTCGTTTAATAGAGCCTTGGTCTCTTCTTCGGCAACGTCTTCTGGAAGGTCGTTGCGACTGTGCCTCTGCGGGTCATCCTTTCGCCCGGTGTACTCACACATTAAGCCGGGGCGGCGGCTCAATGGGATCACCCGCCATGAGATCCAGACCCGGACCAGGTCTATTCCGTTCAGACCGTTGCCTAGCAGGGCCTTGATCTTATTGATCGTTGGAAGCAGAGGCTGGCGTTCCGCGGCAGTCAGCTTGTCGGATAGCGGATGAGTCGGCTCCAGGCGCGTTGGGCGAAAGCCGGGCAGCGGGCTCTCATCAGCCGGGGACGTGTCTTGGCAGTAGAACCAAGTCATGTTCCAGTCCTTGGGGTGACTTGGCGGTTCTGCGTAAGGAAATAGACAGTCCCTGCGCCGTTGGATGGAGATGCCGCCTAACTCTAGACTTGGACCGTTTGCGCACTCGGTTTGGCGGTTCAAATAAAACAGCTCTCTGAAGAGCAGCAGACTCGGCTCTTCTCCAAGATATACTTCACAAAAAACTTGGAAGTTGCAGATGTTGGATATGGAATTGGGTCCTATATCCTGAGGCCGAAGGTCAAAGAAGTTGAGCACGTCCCGGAAGAATTTTGAGCCGGGCGGTGCGAAGCCCCGGCTCATATGGTCTGCAAAGATCACTACCTCCCCGTCCCTCGGCTGAGGTCTTTCTTCGGACGGGTCAGGGGCACGGTAGGACATCACTTCCTTCTTGGGCAGATATCCGGACTTAACAAAGTTGGCCAGGGTCTCTTCGGTGACGTTGGATTTCATCCAGTTGCAAGTGATGGGAGCCTTGGGAGGCATGGTGACGGTTGGTGGTCTATGAGGAAGAGAAAAGTGTCCGGGTTAATTATAAGCCGGGGATTATCATTCAAACTACAGTGACGGCTTATGAAGGGGACTAATGATATATATTGATATGGTGGGTTATCTAAGCTGTCGGGGCTTTCAGGTTAAGTTGGTCATCTACGGCTTACTGCAGTTAAGTCGGAGGATTTTACAGAGCATGGTTCTCTTTAAACCGGACATGTAAGCCGCCGAGATTCAATGGTTGCGTTTTTACTAAGTGTGGTAAACAGGTTTCACATACTACCGTAACTTTTTTGGATCAAAATAGTCGGAGCAGAGAAAATTTTCTAGACCTAAAAAACAGAGGCAGGAGAAGTTCTTGAGGTTGAACACAGTTCTTATGCAGTAAAAAGAGGATTTCTTGCAGATGAAATGAGTTCCGAACGTCTACCGCAGTGGTTTTACGCAAGGATAAAGATCAACCGACTACAGTGGTGACGAGGACTGCCGAGTTTCTGGGCAAAGGTGACGAACACGAAGAACGGGAGGAACCCTACCACAGATTTGTTCTAGCAAGGCAGAGAAGACTCACCGGAGTTGAGGAAGAGCGAAGGTCGCCGCCGTTATCTGGTCCGGGTCAGGGTGATGCAGCGGCCGGGTTGATGAAGATCAGGGGCGCGACGGCGGCGGCGGCAGAAGCTCGGGCAGAGGAACGACAGCGCGAGGAAGAAGGAGAGTGTGAGAAGAGAGTGCTGGGCCGGCCTATTTATAAGGTAAGTCATAAGTGGGCGCGAGATTCAAGGAGACCACGGCGTGGTTATCTCCCCCTCACGGCGCCTCGATTTTCGCAAAGACAGTAAAAGCAGAGATCCGTTGCGGATCTGGCGGAGTAAAAAACGGACTTAATGGAGGATGACGTCACGGCGGATTATCCGGAGTCCGGAGAATGACGTCACTCCGGGTTATGGCCTTCACACGAACGGTAAGCCGGAGATTTTTCTGTCGGCAGAGTTGAAGATTGACACGAGCCGGCTCAAGTCAATCTGGGGCCTAATGTTGAGGATATAGACCTGGGAGTCACCCGCCAGGAGGGCCGGGTTACACTAAGGGTCATTGCCAGAAGCCCGGAGCTAAGTTTCAAGATAATGGGCCAGAGATGGGCTGAGACCCGGCGATGGCTTAAAGCCCGTAGTACAATCTTTATTGTTATAGTAGACTTGTAGTGTAAGGCAAGTATTGTTTAGAGTCCGAGCCGGACACTCTTATGAGCCGGCCGGGACTCTAAGGGCCGCTGGGTGTCAACCTCCCTATATAAAGGGACGACCCGGCAGCGGTTTAGGGGCGACAACAATCTGATCGAGAGCCGGGCATAGCTGTTTAGCTCCCTGGTTATCGAAACCCTGATTAATACCACCTCAACTGGACGTAGGCTTTTACCTTCACCGTAAGGGGCCGAACCAGTATAAACCCTCGTGTTCCTTGTCCCACTTAACCCCTTCAAGCTTCCCAATTGCGATGGCTCCACGACTAAGTCCTAACCCGAGGACATCTGCCGTGACAATTCCACGACAAAAACTCCTTTGCTGAACTAATTCCAAAGATCAACAAAAAACATGGTAACATCCATGCAAACATGGCAAGTAATATAACAGATTCAGACTTGGTGAAAATAACAGTTCATGGCAGAAACAACAATAAGTAGGCATGTTGGTGAGCTTGTATCACTCGCCATAGAGCATTACATGGCATGACAAGGTGACCAACAGTAAGAAGGCACATTTATGGAGCTAAACATGGCAATAGCATAGTCATAGGGTGCATGGATCACTAGAAAAAACACATGGCCAAACTGAACTTAATGATAACAGGCTGACAGCAACATTATTTAGCAAGTTTAGAGCAGGCTTACAACAAGCTACAGCAGGCTATAAATGCAACCAAGGGCATGGATGGATAGATCACAACATTTATAACAAAACATCCTTATTGAACCTCTCCAGATTATGCATAGAACTCATGGTAGAAGCAGGTTTACATGGCATCACAACATAACAGACTCTGTCTTAGCAGAAATGACTAAGTCACAGAAATCAGCAACATCATAGAGGCTACTTTGCATGCTTGTTTCAATAAACACATGGAATATCATGAAGAGTGGATTACACCACAGCAAAAATGGCATCTTGTAGCACATAAAATATGTAGACATCACGCTCAAAATAAAATCACACAAAAAGATATAAAGATGACAAATGAGCAAGATCTGTTAAACTATAGCAGACAACATCACATAGCAGTCTTGCAATGATGATTTGGGCATCAAGATGTACTCAAATGAACATGACACAATGGAACAAAATGAAGAGCATCTCATGGTGAACATTTTGAAATATCATGCACGCAAAAGGGAGTTACAGACATGGAGATATGGCATGGCAAAGTGGGCACCAGAATATGCAACTTGAGGGACTTGGAAGAATTTTGGGGCAACCTCGAGGGAAAACTCAACGCGGGCGAGGGAGGCGACGGATCTCGCCGGAGCCGGGGAAGAAGATGGCCAGAGAGGTTGCCGGCGACCGGATCCGGGGCTCCCGTGGCCGGATCTGGCCGGAGAAGGGGCGGCGCCGGCGGAGGAGCTAGGCGGCGACGGTCGGCGGCGTGCGGGGTCAGCGGGGCAGGCGCGGTCCGGGGAGGGGAGGCGCCGGCAGCGGAGATCGGGCGGCGACCGGCGGGACCCGACGGGGCGGCGAGCCGCGGGCTCGGGCGCGGGGCACGGGGCAGCGCCTGCGGGGAGCGACGGCGGCGAGATGGGCCCCGCGGGCCGGCTGCGGGTTGCAGCGGGCTGCGCGGTGGGAGGCGCAGGGAGGGCGACGTGGCGGCAGTGGATTCGTCGAGGACGGCGGCGTGGACACTTCCGGCGGCGGGGTTTTCGTCCGGCGGAGCGAGGGGAACGGGGCTAGGGTTTGGACTGCGAATTTCGGGGGAGGGGACTTATTTGTAGATAGAGGGAGCTAGGAGAGTCCAAATGAGGTGCGGTTTTCGCCCACACGATCGTGATCGAACGGCGGAGAGCATGGAGGGGTTTGGCTAGGTTAGTGGGCTGAGGTAAAGAGGTGCTGTGCTGCAAAGAGAGAGGGGTATCGGGCTACGCGGTGAACCGTTAGGGCGTCAAACGGACTCCGAATGCAACGAAAATTGACAGGCGGTCTACCTACTCTAAAACAACACCGCACGCCAAGTTGCATCCCATTTTGAAAACATTTAAATGCCACTCACGACACGAGGCCTGAGAGGGGCAACGGGGAAAAAGACCGGATGCAAGTTTTGAAAATATGAGGATGCAATGCAGATGATGACATGGCAAAATGCAACACGCAAGCAAATGACAGGGCAATGAAGGCGAATAACTGGAAGACACCTGGTGCATCGAATCCAGGGTGTTACAGGTTCAATGTGCAACCCAACTTTTTTCCACTTGGCTCTACGCAACGTTAGTGTGAACACAATTCAATGCATTGTGTCGCACCGCAAGGTGCAGCTTATTGCAAAATACCAAACATCAAAAATAACAAGTCTCGGTAAGCAATTTATGTATGACAACGAGAGAAGGATTCATTTCAATTAATAAAATTTAGATCCATGACGAGAAGCTCATCGAACAATTTGATAATCTGATAAGAAGAACCTCTCCACAAGCAATCTTTCAAAGAAAGTAATCTCCCGTTCAGAAAATAAAACATGTAATTAGTAGATTAATCAACTTTCCGTTATGAAGTAAGCCAATCAACTACACTAAGGCTGCAGTCGGGAGTCCATCAGCAAAAGTGTAAAGTACGTGATACATTTAGATTTGAGTGAGGAATACATACCGTGATCAAGAAACTCGAATGGAGCCTGTCGGGTATTGACATATCGGCCGATTAACACCGGCACCCATGGCTAGCACAGCTGCATCACGGTGATGTATTTATTTGGCGTTTGGCGACTGGCGGCGGCGAGCGGCGGCGTGGTCTTATGGAATCGATCTTTTTTTTAGGCAATCTCGCGAAGCTTTTATTTCAAACCATCACAATGTTTACAGGGACGAAGGAAATCCCCTCCGGCTGACCTAGCCATACATGATGACCAGGCCCTAACTTTAAAGCATGCTTCGCTAGATTGTAAGCCTCCTTATTGGAGCTCCTAAACTCATGAACTATATTACATGAAATAAAAGAAGTAGCCGTCAGCTTAATCTCTTCGATGATAGCTCCGTAGGCTGATCCACTCCCCGTCTTGATTTCTGACACAACGCCTTGGCAATCTGAAGCTAAATGTATGAGGTTCAGATTCAGATCCTGAGCTAGAGCCAAACCTTCCCTGATATCCAAAGCTTCAAGAGTTGCTGGATCACTGTTATTTTTGAAAACATAGGCCGACGCACCTAAGAAAGAACCTTCATTGTTCCTGCAGATCGTGCCCACTGTTCCATGGAATTGATCTAAATGACCTGCAGTCACTCGCTAGGTCTCTTCGAACCTAGGTCCAGTTGACAGCTAAATGGGTAAACAACGTGAGGAGGGCATGGGCTCTTTTGGGCTTCGGCACGTACAGAACACAACAAACAATTGATTTTGGGTTGTATTAGTACTAATTAGCTATATACGCTGCATATTATCCGTATCGTTAGGGGGGCCGATCGATGGGGGTGTCTAGCCCCTGCTCGCCCCCCTATCTCCGCTCCTAGGTAGCATGAGTTATTATTGTTGACATCACCCTTGAGGTGAATACGTTGGGAGGCAATACAATGAGCCCCTATCTTTCTATGTGTCTGGTTGAAATGTTTTCCTCATGTGTATGCGGTGAGCGTTAGTAATCATAGAAGACTATATGATGGTTGAGTATGTGGAGCTCTGTAACATCCCAAAATTCTAAATTTTGGAATGTTATATTAAATAAATATTTATGATTGTTTGTTTGATTATTGTGTGACAGATTGTGTGAAATTGGGTGGAATTTGAAACTTTTTGAAAATTGAATGAGAGGGAATGAAATGACTTTCCCAAAGATTTCTCTTTGCATTTTATGATCTCCATGAATTCAAATTCATTTCATCAGAAAATCCTAAAGTGAACATGATATGACTTCTTCCATTTAAATAAATGAAAAAGGGTTTTGAAAAGATTTGAATTCCATTTGGAAATATTTTCAAATTCAGAAACTTTATGCAACTCAATGATTTTCATGAGAGAAGATAAAATGACTTCTTCAAATTATATGAAATATGAGTTGGAAGTTTAAAAACTATCAAATTGAAAGTCCGGTTAAAGTTATTTTGAAACCCACTTTCAAATTGGAGTTACTTGGTTTTATTGAAATTGTTTTTCTCCAAAAAAATAAAATATATGGAAAATAGGGTAAAATGATTCCCTACAATAGAAAATTGGAGAAAGATAAATTTGAAATCATTTTGGTATTTTAAAAATGATTTTTATTGGGTTTCAATGCAATAGCAACACTGTTTGACTTTTGTGAATTATTGTGTATTTTATTTGCCTCTAATAATATATTCATGTTTTAGGATTATTATTCCTGAACATTTTGATATATTATATGCGTATATTATATTTCTATTTTTGCTTAGTTTATTTTTGTTTTGTTCTCTATTTAAAAGAAGGGGAAGAGTCTTTTTAAAAGGCTGAAGCCCAGTCGCCCAGGCCACCTCTCTCTCTCCCCGTGGCCCAGCTGGCCCAGCAGCCGTTCCCTCTCGGTCGCCTGATCGCCCCTCTGTTGTTTCTCTCTCTAACCACGGGACCCACACCTACCCTAACCCCTCGCCCATGCCTTGCCAAGCCAGAGCGCGCTCGAGCGCCGCCGGGGCTCCGATCTCCCCGTGAAAGCGCTCCGAAGCCAACCCCTCACCCATGTTCATGTCCTATAAATAGCTAGCCTCCTCCTCCTTCGACCCCCCTAAAACCGTACCCTAAAACCCACCATAGCCCGAGCCACCACCGTCCCGATCTCGTTCGGCCGCCGTCGCTCACTCTCGCCGCCCGCCGCCAGTGAGCCTCTCCCCTACCACCAAACTCCTCCATCCGAAACCCCTCGACCTCCCGCACCCGCCTGACATGTTCTCTCCGTCCAGGGACCGCCGGAGCCGACGACCCCAAGCTCGAAGCCCGTCGCCGGACCTGCAGTCCGCCCGAGCGTCGCCCGCCTCGCCCTCGTCATCTCCACCGTCCCCGAGCCACCCTGACGTCACCACCGCCTCCGCCTCGCTCCGCCACATCGTCCTGACGCCTCCTCCGCCGCCCAGGACCACCGGAGCAACCGCCGCCGTCACGCCCGAGCCACCATTGTCGTCGCCCGACGCTCTCGCCGTCGACCACCACCGCGGTGAGGCCCCGTCCGTCCGATCTATTTTATACGGCCCTGATTAGATTAGATCGAATAGGTAGGTTTTGTTTTTATAGATCGGTTTAGTTACGGTTTATACCTAGTTTAAATCTGGCCGGTTCACCGGTTTTGTCTTATTAAATGCACGCATGCAATTTTAGTTAAGTTTCGTCCGAGCGTCTTTTAACTACCGATTGCCCACCTGTTTAGCCCAGTAGCAGTAGGCCACGTAGCTTGTGCCCGATTTTTCTCGTTTCTGTTTTAAAAATAGAATAGTTCTGTTTTTAGAAAATCAATAACTTTTATGTTTTGGATCAAAATTGAGTGATTCCAATTGCCCTAATTTCATAATTTTTTCTAGTTTCTGTATTTCCAAAGTTTGGTTATGTTTGAAAGCTTAAATTTTAATTTGCACGAATTTCCTCAAATCACTAGTTTGGCCATAACTTGAGTTTGAAAATATATTTTAGGTTGATTCCTTTTGCCCCTAGTCACTAGTTGAATTGTTTATCCAGTAGTATTTAGTATTTTATTTTTAGTTTATTTTAAATTAGGATTTTAGCAAAACGGTACCCTTTTCTTATAGTTCAATTTTACCTTTAAAGTTTTACTTCTAATTGTTTTTATACTAAAACCTTTTGTCACTTTTGACAAATTTAGTTTTGTTTCTGTTGTTTAACACTAGAAAATTTTATTCTTATTGAAAAAAATTATTTTCTTTAGTTTTGTAGGAAAACTTTTATAGGTCATAGTTAGAGTTTTATAAAAGCTTTTTATTTGTTTCTTTTTGCAACTAAAAGTTTATGAAAAATAATTTCTGTTAAATTAGTTATTTTAAATTTTATTTTCTGTTAATTTATTAGTTTAGTGTTTTAATTGTTGTTAAGTTTTTACTTAGGACAAAACTATTATGTGTTATGTCTTAGAGTTTTCTTAGTAGTTTTGTTGTGTAGTTTTCCTTTGTTTTTATTTGGTGTCCCTTGTCGATTTGCAATTTTGTTTGTTGGTTCTATTATGAGTGTTAGAATTGCTTTCTAGTATGTTTTCTTATGTGAATACTACATTTGATTATATAGATTTCAACAGAGTGATGAATAGTTCTACCAAGTCATTATTCTGAGAGCGTTATTATCTTCATCGACATACCAGGCAAGTTCACTTTGACCATGCTTTTCATGCCTATGTTTTTATTGCATTTAGTGTCACCATTCATAATCCCTCCACTAGTTATATTGACTTCTTGTAGTTGAGTAGAATGCATGAGGTAGGAACTCATGACCCTGTTATCAAGCCCGGGATGCTATATAGTTTTAAGCTACGCTATAGTAGACGGGGTTGGTACGAGTACTCGGGAGTGGTGTGAGTACGAAGAACTCTACGTCAATGACGACAACTCCATGATGGCATCTGCAAGGACTGCATCTTCAAGGCCAAGACTTCAAGACTCAAGACAAGAATTCAATATACCTCTGGGTGGGGAATGGTTAAAAAGGGTACATTGGTGCCTCCAGTACTCGGTGATTCCAGAGAAGCGCTGTGATATCATGCGGAAAGCTCC
This sequence comes from Triticum aestivum, assembly GCF_018294505.1. NCBI lineage: Eukaryota > Viridiplantae > Streptophyta > Magnoliopsida > Poales > Poaceae > Triticum > Triticum aestivum. The sequence goes on from NC_057808.1 coordinate 88,102,641, forward strand.
ACCCATGCTCAAAGAGACGGAAGAATACTTCATGCCCGGAAGCTTACCTGTGCAACCGCAAGTCACTATGGGCTCTGGCTTGGTTGACCCTAGTGGTGACTCTGGCTGGGACGGTGCTAGCAGATGTAGAACTACGGTAGGATTGGATGAGCACCGGACAGTGGTCAGGGGAACTCTTCGGAAGACCATGTTTCAGTCGTCTTGTTCTCAAACACCCTGAAGTGCGAGAACGTAAAAAGAGGGATCGAATCTTGCGGGTAAAGTGTACAAACCTTGGCAGAGGGTTAAAACCTAATCGATTAGCCATGTCCCCGGTTACGGACAATTTGAGCATCTGGACTTGTATCTATCTCGGAACTCTCAAGACCAGACTAATAACTTAATTGTGGGCAACTTATGATGATACGGGCTATGAGACATTGGTTGGCAGAACCATGATATGATAGAAAACTCTGTAGTACAGACTCCTGATATTTCTTTGATGTAGGGAAAAATAAAATCAGCTTTTACGCAAACAAAACTCAGACACAGAGCCACAAAGCCATATTGCATATAGTATAGTTTTATCATCTGTTTTTCTTATAGTGATCTTGCTGGTACATTCAATGTACTGACCTACATGGTTGCAACCTATCATGTTGCAGGATTATACGACGAGTGAGCTTCTTGTTGGGTTACGGTCTACACTCAACTTGCCAATGGCGTTGATGGGACTCCACACCCGATTGTTTGTTTCCGCTGAGACTTACGAGGTATATATATGTTTTATGTTATTTATACATGTGATTGCACTTTGATATATACATTGATGTACTGTGTGTGCCAGCATACTGATCCAGGGATGGCATAGATACACAGACGCTTAACCGTTTGAGGTCCGGTTGCTACAGATATGGTATCAGAGCACATGTTGACTGTAGAATGTGGCCCTAGAAATCGGAAAGCTCCTAGGACAAGATGTCTCTAAAACTGTATATTCAAAAGGATCTGTTACTTATCATCTTTTTTGATTTTGTCAAATGGTCCCTCTTATCTCAAATAGTTAGAATATACCCCTTTCCCTTTTGACCACACAGAAGATCAACTGAAGCCACTCCAAGAAGGACAAGATATCGGACAACGGATGCCCACTTTAGAGTAAAGAGGATTTCACCATGCATTAAAAGAGTTGAATGCTACAACAGTTGAAGACTCCGAAGACTTGAAGAATTTGAAGAATCTGAAGAATTATTGACCTTTAGAAGACCAAACCCCTGTTATATACTTACGTTAGATGCAACAATTTGTGAGTTGACTTTTGTTTGATATTTTTTCGACAGCCACCAAATAAAACCCGTTTCTTCAAAACTATTGTTTGTATTGTGTATATCCCTCTATTTTATTCTCTCGTATCTCATCCCAAAACCCTTGGACCCAGTAGATGAGGAAGGAAGATGGACTGGTATTCTCTGGACCGACGACTCAGTTGGAGGCAGAGCTATGGATTCAAAACATGGAGGATCACTTCGGGGAAAATTTGATTGCCAGGAAGTATGAGGTTCAATATGCTCTTTGGTACTTTATAGAAAGTGCTGCAACCTGGTGGAAAATGCATCAAGCAATACAAGGATATAAAGGAGCAAGAACTTGAGAGGAATTCAAGAAGACACTGTTGAGATCACGTCTCATCCGGAAGCACTATGACAACCCGAAGAAGAAACCTTCTGCCTGCAAGATTTGCGGAGTAATAGGACTCACCAATGAAGAACACAAGGATGGACGCCCTTATTGTGAGGAAAATCAGCCAGAGGAAGAATGCCCAACTAGGCAGGTGACTTGTTTCCTGTGTGAAGGAATTACGCACTGTTGTGCTCAGTGTCATATTTACCCCAAGGTACAAGAAATCACCAAGAAGCAGAAAGAAGACCTCAGGGAAAGTTTAAAAGAACTCATGATGAAGGAAGTTCTTGAAGTCATTACGGAATAACCCAAGAAGCAAAAATGAAGGCATCCCCAGAACAACCCAATTTCTGCAGAGAAGGACCTGAGTCATATCACGTGTTACAGGTGCAAGGATTTAGGTCATTACGCTGATAATTGTCCAGAGAAGAAGCCAAGAACCCAAAGAGCCGACACCCTCCCCAAGAAGCCCAAAGGTTTATTGGCAGTCATTTGTTTTCACCGCAAGCAAGCAGGACATTTTGCTAGGGAATGTTCAGATCAGATGAAAGCTAGAGCTGAGTAGTTGAAATTTTGATATTGGTAATAAGTGTAGTAGGAAGCAAATTTTATTTTCATAAGTTCGATGAGTTGAAATTATGTAATGGAAGCCTCAGAGTTTGTAATGAATTCATGAATCACTAAAATTATTGTGTCATGCTTTCATATGTTAAATTATATGAGTTTTTACTATTTGAACAAAGATTTTGGACCAGTTTCAAGGATATGAGAAATATGGTTTATGGATGAATTTGTGAATTTCATGTTAAGGGTGGTAGTAACCTTTAAGAACACCTGACCAAAAGGAAAATGTATTCCGCAGGGTGGAGTTTGGACAAAATGAGTATGAGTTTTATTACAATAAGTTGGTTACCTCAGGAGTATGAAGGAATGAAGTAATATTGGATTTAAAGGAGGTGTAATGTTTAAATATGGAGCAATTGTAACTCCAAGGATGAGTTAAAGATATACATGTGTTGAAGCGCGCCCATAACCCAGAGACCCAGAAATTAATAAGGATCAAGTACTCCCTGGAAGAATAAATGCCGGAAGAAGCTATTATTCCATCAGCAGACGTTTCTTAGGAGGATACGGAAACCCGAGAGTTGTGAAGTAACGATAGATGTTTTATTCAGCTTGCAGAATCAATGGAATTATCCGAACTAAGTTCGTCGACAAGAGAAATTCTGCAATGCTTGTGAGAATGACCGAGTGTTAGAAATACGAGATTTGCTAAACCTTATACAGGGTAATGATTTGGGTGCGAAATGGATTGATCACCATCCCGACTTACTCTTATCATTCGCTCTTGCTATTTGGAATGGTAAATCTAGAGTGACTTACCCATAATAGAGAGACGATGATGTCAAAGCCTTGTTTAAACCCTAGAATGGTAGGATGATTGATCCATGTACAAGCAACCATTGCCAACCGTAGGTTATACGGTGAGATTCAACCTAGGCCCATTTCCTGAAGGAGAAGCCAATAATGATTGACCACCATGAGATTTCAAAAGTTCTTTAGTATTGGCGTTAGACCTGTCGGATATGAAGACCCAGTCTCGGAAGAACCTCACCAGGATGAAAGGACACGTGTTTGAGAAAAAGTTTGTGACCCTATCGGAAGAGCCCTAGTGAAGGAGTTATTCCAGAGAGTATGAGAAGACCGACACCGTCAACCCAAAGGGACAGAGTACATGAGTTCTATCAGAGACATAACCTTGCTTTTAAGTGTGGTAGAACACTAGACCATTCTGATCAATGGAATTGCTAGAAGACCCCCAAACCCTAACCTTTTCTTGCTAGCCTCTTCGAATCTCGAGGACAAGATTCATTTTAAGTGTGGTAGGTTTGTAACATCCCAAAATTCTAAATTTCAGAATGTTATATTAAATAAATATTTATGATTGTTTGTTTGATTGTTGTGTGACTGATTGTGTGAAATTGAGTGGAATTTGAAATTTTTGAAAATTGAATCAGAGGGAATGAAATGACTTTCCCAAAGACTTCTCTTTGCATTTTATGATCTCCATGAATTCAAATTCATTTAATCAGAATATCCTAGAGTGAAGATGATATGACTTCATCCATTTAAATAAATGAAAAAAGGTTTTGAAAAGATTTGAATTCCATTTGGAAATATTTTCAAATTCAGAAACTTTATGCAACTAAATGATTTTTATGAGAGAAGATAAAATGACTTCTTCAAATTATATGAAATACGAGTTGGAAGTTTAAAAAGAATCAAATTGAAAGCCTGGTTGAAGTTATTTTGAAACCCTCTTTCAAATTGGAGTTATTTGGTTTTATTGAAATTATTTTTCTCCAAAAATAAAATATATGGGAAATAGGGTAAAATGATTCCCTACAATATAAAATTGGACAAAATAAATTTGAAATCATTTTGGTATTTTAAAAATGATTTTTATTGGGTTTTAATGCAATAGCAATAGTGTTTGACTTTTGTGAATTGTTGTGTATTTTATTTGCTTCTAATAATATGTTCATGTTTTAGGATTATTGTTCCTGAACATTTTGATATATTATATGCATATATTATATTTCTATTTTTGCTTAGTTTATTTTGTTTTGTTCTCTATTTAAAAGAAAAAGGGAAAAGTCTTTTTAAAAGGTTCAAGCCCAGTCGCCCAGGCCACCTCTCTCTCTCCCCGCGGCCCAGCTGGCCCAGCAGCCGCTCTCTCTCGGTCGCCCGATCGCCCCTCTGTCCTTTCTCTGTCTGACCGCTGGACCCACACCTACCCTAACCCCTCGCCCAGGCCTTGCCAAGCCAGAGCACGCCCGAGCGCTGTCGCGGCTCCGATCTCTCCGTGAACGCGCTCTGAATCCAACACCTCGCCCAAATTCATGTCCTATAAATAGCTAGCCTCCTCCTCCTTCGACCCCCCTAAAACCCTACCCTAAAACCCGCCGTAGCCTGAGCCACCACCGTCCCGATCTCGTTCGGCCGCCGCCGTTCACCCTCGCTGCCCGCCGCCAGTGAGCCTCTTCCCTGCCACCAAAGTCCTCCATCCGAACCCCCTCGACCTCCCGCACCCGCCTTACATATTCTCTCCGTCCAGGACCCGCCGAGAGCCGATGACCCCGAGCTCGAAGCCCGTCGCCAGAGCTACAGTCCGCCCGAGCGTTGCCCGCCTCGCCCTCGTCATCTCCGCCGTCATCGAGCCACCCTGACGTCACCACCGCCTCCGCCTCGCTCCGCCACATCGTCTTGACGCCTCCTCCACCGCCCAGGACCACCAGAGCAGCCACCGCCATCACGCCCGAGCCGCCACTGTCGTCGCCCGACACGCTCGTTGTCGACCACCACCGCGATGAGGCCCCGTCCGTCCGATCTATTTTATCCAGCCCTGATTAGATTAGATCGAATAGGTAGATTTTGTTTTTATAGATCCGTTTAGTTACGGTTTATACCTGGTTTAAATCTGACCGGTTCGCCGGTTTTCTCTTATTAAACGCACGCGCGCAGTTTTAGTTAAGTTTCATCCGAACATCTTTTAACTACTGATCACCCACCTGTTTAGCCCAGTAGCAGTAGGCCACGTAGCTGGTGCCCTATTTTTTATTTTTTTCGTTTCTATTTTAAAAACAGAATAGTTCTGTTTTTAGAAAATCAATAACTGTTATGTTTTAGATCCAAATTGAGTGATTCCAATTGCCCTAGTTTCATAATTTTGTCTAGTTTCTGTAGATGCAAAGTTTGGTTATGTTTGAAAGTTTAAATTTTAATTTGCAAAAAAATTCTAAATCACTAGTTTGTCCATAACTTGAGTTTGAAAATATATTTTAGGTTGGTTCTTTTTGCCCCTTGTCACTAGTTGAATTGTTTATCCAGTAGTATTTAGTATTTTATTTTTAGCTTAATCTAACTTAGCAAAATTGTACACTTTTCTTATAGTTTTAGTTTTACCTTTAAAGTTTTACTTCTAATTGTTTTTATACTAAAACCTATTGTCACTTTTGACAAATTTAGTTTTGTTTCTGTTGATTAATAGTAGACAATTTTATTCTCATTTAAAAAAATTATTTCTTTAGTTTTGTAGAAAAACTTGTATAGGTCATAGTTAGAGTTTTATAAAAGCGTTTTATTTGTTTCTTTTTGCTACTAAAAGTTTATGAAAATAATTTATTTTAAATTAGTTATTTTACATTTTATTTTCTGTTAATTTATTAGTTTAGTGTTTTAATTGTTGTTAATTTTTTACTTAGGACAAAACTATTATGTGTTATGTCTTAAAGTTTTCTTTAGTAGTTTTTTTGTGTAGTTTTCCTTTGTTTTTATTTGTTGTCCCTCGTCGATTTGCTATTTTCTTTGTTGGTTTTATTATGAGTGTTAGAATTGCTTGCTAGTATGTTTGTTATGTGAATACTATGTTTGATTATATAGATTTCAATGGAGTGACGAATAGCTCTACCAAGTCATTATTCTGAGAGCGTTATTATCTTCATCGACTTACGAGGCAAGTTCACTTTGACCATGCTTTTCATGCCTATGTTTTTGTTGCATTTAGTGTCACCATTCATAATTCCTCCAGTAGTTATATTGACTTCTTGTAGTTGAGTAGAATGCATGAGGTAGGAAACCATCACCCTGTTATCAATCCCGGGACGCTATATAGTTTTAATACTACGATATAGTAGACGGGGTTGGTATGAGTGCTCGAGAGTTGTGTGTGTATGAAGAACTCTACGCAATGATGACAACTCCATGATGGCATCTGCAAGGACTGCATCTTCAAGGCCAAGACTTCAAGACTCAAGACAGAATTCAATATACCTCTGGGTGGAGAATGGTTAAGAAGGGTACATTGGTGCGTCCAGTACTCGGTGATTCCGGAGAAGCGCCATGATATCATGCGGAAAGCTCCACCCAGGCTCAAAGAGACGGAAGAATACTTCATGCCCGGAAGCTTACCTGTGCAACCGCAACTCACTATAGGCTCTAGCTTGGTTGACCCTAGTGGTGACTCTGGCTGGGACGGTGCTAGCAGATGTAGAACTACGGTAGGATTGGATGAGCACCGGACAGTGGTCAGGGGAACTCTTCGGAAGACCATGTTTTGGTCGTCTTGTTCTCACACACCCTGAAGTGCGAGAACGTAAAAAGAGGGATTGAATCTTGCGGGTAAAGTGTACAAACCTCTGTAGAGTGTTAAAACCTAATCGATTAGCCATGTCCCCATTTACGGACAATTTGAGCATTTGGACTTGAATCTGTCTCGGAACTCTCAACACCGGGCTGATAACTTAATTGTGGGCAACTTATGATGATACCGGCCATGAGACATCGGTTGGCGGAACCATGTCATGATAGAAAACTTTGTAGTACAGACTCCTGATATTTCTTTGATGTAGGGAAAAATAAAATCAGCTTTTACACAAACAAAACTCAGACATAGAGCCACAAAGCCATATTGCATATAGTATAGTTTTATCATCTATTTTTCTTATAGTGATCTTGCCGGTACATTCAATGTACTGACCTACACGGCTGCAACGTATCATGTTGCAGGATTATACAACGAGTGAGATTCTTGTTGGGTTACGATCTACACTCAACTTGCCAATGGCGTTGATGGGACTCCACACCCGATTGTTTGTTTCCGTTGAGACTTACGAGGTATATATATGTTTTACGTTATTTATACATGTGATTGCACTTTGATATATACATTGATGTACTGTGTGTGCTAGCATACTCATCCTGGGATGGCAGAGATACACATAGGCTTGACCGTTTGATGTCGGGTCGCTATAGATATGGTATCAGAGCACATTTTGACTGTAGGACGTGACCCTAGAAATCAGAAAGCCCCTAGGACAGGATGTCTCTAAAACTGTATTTTCAAAAGGATCTATTACTTCTCATCTTTTCTGATTTTGGCAAATGGTCCCTCTTATCTCAAATAGTTAGAATATACCCCTTTACCTTTTGACCACACGGAAGATCAACTGAAGCCACTCCAAGAAGGACAAGATATCGGACAACGGATGCCCACTTTAGAGTAAAGAGGATTTCACCATGCATTAAAAGAGTTGAATGCTACAATAGTTGAAGACTCCGAAGACTTTAAGAATTTGAAGAATCTGAAGAATTATTGACCTTTAGAAGACCAAACCCCTATTATATACTTACGTTGGATGCAATGATTTGTGAGCTGTCATTTGTTTGATATTTTTCCGACAGCCACAAAATAAAACCCGTTTCTCCAAAACTATTCTTTGTATTGCGTATATCCCTCTATTTAATTCTCTCATTTCTCATCCCAAAACCCTTGGACCCAATAGATGAGGAAGGAAGATGGACTGGTATTCTCTGGACCGATGGCTCAGTTGGAGGTAGAGCTATGGATTCAAAACATGGAGGATCACTTCAGGAAAATTTTGATTGCAAGTTAGTATGAGGTTCAATATGCTCTTTGGTACTTTATAGAAAGTGATGCAACCTGGTGGAAAATGCATCAAGCAATACAAGGATGTAACGGAGCAAGAACTTGGGAGGAATTCAAGAAGACACTGTTGAGATCACGTCTCATCCGGAAGCACTACGACAAACCGAAGAAGAAACCTTGTGCCTGCAAGATTTGCGGACTAATAGGACACACCAATGAAGAACACAAGGATGGATGCCCTTATTCTGAGGAAAATCACCCAGAGGAAGAATGCCCAACTAGGCAGGTGACTTGTTTCCTGTGTGAAGGAACTACGCACTGCTCTGCTCAGTGTCATATTTACCCCAAGGTACAAGAAATCACCAAGCAGCAGAAAGAAACCCTCAGGGAAAGTTTAAAAGAACCCATGATGAAGGAAGTTCTTGAAGTCATTACGGAAAAAACCCAAGAAGCGAAAACGAAGGCATCCCCAGAACAACCCAATTTCTGGAGAGAAGGACCTGAGTCATATCACGTGTTACAGGTGCAAGGATTTAGGTCATTACGCTGATAAATGTCCAGAGAAGAAGCCAAGAACCCAAAGAGCCAACACCCTCCCCAAGAAGCCCAAAGATTTATCGGAAGTCATTTGTTTTCACTGCAAGCAAGCAGGACATTTTGCTAGGGAATGTTCAGATCAGATGAAAGCTAGAGCTGAGTAGTTGAAATTTTGATATTGGTAATAAGTGTAGTAGCAAGCAAATTTTATTTTCATAAGTTCGATGAGTTGAAATTATGTAATGGAAGCCTCAGAGTTTGTAACGAATTCATGAATCAATAAAATTATTGTGTCATGCTTTCGTATGTTGAATTATATGAGTTTTTACTATATGAACAAATATTTTGGACCAGTTTCAAGGATATGAGAAATATGGTTTATGGATGAATTTGTGAATTTCATTTTAAGGGTGGTAGTACCCTTTAAGAACACCTGACCAAAAGGAAAATGTATTCCGCAGGGTGGAGTTTGGACAAAATGAGTATGAGTTTTATTCCAATATGTTGGTTACCTTAGGAGTAGGAAGGAATGAAGTAATATTGGATTTAAAGGAGGTGTAATGTTTAAATATGGAGCAATTGTAACTCCAAGGATGAGTTAAAGCCATACATGTGTTGAAGTGCGCCCATAAACCATGGACCTAGAAATTAATAAGGATCAAGTACTCCCTGGAAGAATAAATTCCGGAAGATGAAATGATTCCATCAGCAGACTTTTCTTAGGATGATACGAAAACCCGAGAGTTGTGAAGTAACGATAGATGTTTTATTCATCTTGCAGAATCAATGGAATTATCTGAACTAAGTTCGACGACAAGAGAAATTCTGCAATGCTTGTGAGAATGACCGAGTGTTAGAAATGCGAGATTCACTAAACCTTATACAGGGTAATGATTTGGGTGCGGAATGGATTGATCACCATCCCGACCTACTCTTATCATTCGCTCTTGCTATTTGGAATGGTAAATCTAGAGTGACGTACCCATAATAGAGAGACGACGATGTCAAAGCCTTGTTTAAACCCTAGAATGGTAGGACGATTGATCCATGTACAGGCAACCATTGCCAACCGTAGGTTATACGGTGAGATTCAACCTAGGCCCATTTCCTGCAGGAGAAGCCAATAATTATTGACCACCATGAGATTTTGAAAGTTCTTTAGTATTGGCGACAGAACTGTCAGATATGAAGACCCAGTCTCGGCAGAACCTCACCAGGATGAAAGGACACGTGTTTGAGGAAAAGTTTGTGACCCTATCGGAAGAGCCCCAGTGAAGGAGTTATTCCAGAGAGTATGAGAAGACCGACACCGTCAACCCAAAGGGACGGAGTACATGAGTTCTATCAGAAACATAACCCTGCTTTTAAGTGTGGTAGCACACTAGGCCATTCTGATCAATGGAATTGCTAAAAGACCCCCAAACCCTAACCTTTTCTTGCTAGCCTCTTCGAATCTCGAGGACGAGATTCATTTTAAGTGTGGTAGGTTTGTAACATCCCAAAATTCTAAATTTTGGAATGTTATATTAAATAAGTATTTACGATTGTTTGTTTGATTGTTGTGTGACTGATTGTGTGAAATTGAGTGGAATTTGAAACTGTCCAAAAATTGAATGAGAGGGAATGAAATGACTTTCCCAAAGATTTCTCTTTGCATTTTATGATCTCCATGAATTGAAATTCATTTCATCAGAGTGAAGATGATATGACTTCTTCCACTTAAATAAATGAAAAAGGGTTTTGAAAATATTTGAATTCCATTTGGAAATATTTTCAAATTCAGAAACTTTATGCAACTCAATGATTTTCATGAGAGAAGATAAATGACTTCTTCAAATTATATGAAATATGAGTTGGAAGTTTTAAAAGAATCAAATTGAAAGTCTGGTTGAAGTTATTTTGAAACCCACTTTAAGATTGGAGTTATTTGGTTTTACTGAAATTATTGTTCTCCAAAAATAAAATATATGGAAAATAGGGTAAAATGATTCCCTACAATAGAAAATTGGAGAAAAATAAATTTGAAATCATTTTGGTGTTTTTATTGGGTTTTAATGCAATAGCAGCATTGTTTGACTTTTGTGAATTGTTCTGTATTTTATTTGCCTCTAATAATATGTTCATGTTTTAGGATTATTATTCCTGAACATTTTTATATATTATATGCGTATATTATATTTCTATTTTTGCTTAGTTTATTTTTGTTTTGTTCTTTGTTTAAAATAAAAAGGGAAAAAGTCTTTTTAAAAGGCTGAAGCCCAGTCGCCCAGGCCAGCTCTCTCTCTCTCTCCGCGGCCCAGCAGCCGCTCCCTCTCGGTCGGCCGATCGTCCCTCTGTCATTTCTCTCTCTGACCACGGGACCCACACCTACCCTAACCTCTCGCCCACGCCTTGCCAAGCCATAGCGTGCCCGAGCACCGCCGCGGCTCCGATCTCTCCGTGAACGCGCTCTGAAGCCAACCCCTCGCCCAAGTTCATGTCCTATAAATAGCTAGCCTCCTCCTCCTTCGACCCTCCTAAAACCCTGCCCTAAAACCCACCGTAGCCCGAGCCACCACCGTCCCGATCTTGTTCGGCCGCCGCCGTTCACCCTCGCCGCCCGCCGCCAGTGAGCCTCTCCCCTGCTACCAAACTCCTCCATCTGAACCCCCTCGACCTCCCACACCAGCCTGACATCTTCTCTCCGTCCAGGACCCACCGGAGCCGACGACCCCGAGCTCGAAGCCCGTCGCCGGAGCTGCAGTCCGCTCGAACATCGCCCGCCTCGCCCTCGTGATATCCACCGTCCCCGAGCCACCCCGACGTCACTTTCGCCTCCGCCTCACTCCGCCAAATTATCCTGACGCCTCCTCCGCCGCCCAGGACCACCAGAGCAGCCGCCGCCGTCACGCCCGAGCCGCCATCGTCATCGCCCGACGCGCTCGCAGTCGACCACCACCGCGGTGAGCCCCCATCCGTCCGATCTATTTTATACGGCCCTGATTAGATTAGATCGAATAGGTAGGTTTTATTTTTATAGATCGGTTTAGTTACGGTTTATACCTGGTTTAAATCTGACCGGTTCCCCGGTTTTCTCTTATTAAACGCACGCGCGCAGTTTTAGTTAAGTTTCGTCCGAGTGTCTTTTAACTACCGATCGCCCACCTGTTTAGCCCAGTAGCAGTAGGCCACGTAGCTAGTGCCCGATTTATTTTTCTTTCCTTTTATTTTCGTTTCTGTTTTCAAAATAGAATAGTTCTGTTTTTAGAAAATCAATAACTTTTATGTTTGAGATCCGAATTGAGTGATTCCAATTGCCCTAGTTTCATTATTTTGTCTAGTTTTTGTAGATGCAAAGTTTGGTTATGTTTGAAAGTCTAAATTTTCATTTGCATGAATTTTCTCAAATCACTAGTTTGGCCATAACTTGAGTTTGAAAATATATTTTAGGTTGATTCCTTTTGCCCCTAGTCACTATTTGAATTGTTTATCCAGTAGTATTTAGTATTTTACTTTTTGTTCATTTCAAATTAGGATTTTAGCAAAACAGTACCCTTTTCTTATAGTTTTAGTTTTACCTTTAAAGTTTTACTTCTAATTCTTTTTATACTGAAACCTTTTGTCACTTTTGACAAATTTAGTTTTGTTTCTGTTGTTTAACAGTAGAAAAATTCATTCTTATTTAAAAAAAATATTTTCTGTAGTTTTGTAGGAAAACTTGCATAGGTCATAGTTAGAGTTTTATAAAAGCTTTTTATTTGTTTCTTTTTGCTTCTAAAAGTTTATGAAAAATAATTTCTGTTAAATTCATAATTTTACATTTTATTTTGTGTTAATTTATTAGTTTAGTGTTTTAATTGTTGTTAAGTTTTTACTTAGGACAAAACTATTATGTGTTATGTCTTAGAGTTTTCTTTATTAGTTTTGTTGTGTAGTTTTCCTTTGTTTTTATTTGGTGTCCCTTGTTGATTTGCAATTTTGTTTGTTGGTTTTATTATGAGTGTTAGAATTTCTTGCTAGTATGTTTGCTTATGTGAATACTACGTTTGATTATATAGATTTCAACGGAGTGACGAATAGTTCTACCAAGTCATTATTCTGAGAGCGTTATTATCTTCATCGACTTACCAGGCAAGTTCACTTTTACCATGCTTTTCATGCCTATGTTTTTATTGCATTTAGTGTCACCATTCATAATCCCTCCGGTAGTTATATTGACTTCTTGTAGTTGAGTAGAATGCATGAGGTAGGAACCCATCACCATGTTATCAAGCCCGGGACGCTATATAGTTTTAATGATATGCTATAGTAGACGGGGTTGGTATGAGTGCTCGGTAGTGGTGTGAGTATGAAGAACTCTACGTGAATGGCGAAAACTCCATTATGGTATCTGCAAGGACTGCATCGTCAAGGCCAAGACTTCAAGACTCAAGACAAGAATTCAATATACCTCTGGGTGGAGAATGGTTAAGAAGGGTACATTGGTGCGTCCAGTACTCGGTGATATCATGCGAAAAGCTCCACCGAGGCTCAAAGAGACGAAAGAATACTTCATGCCCGGAAACTTACCTATGCAACCGCTAGTCACTATGGGCTCTGGCTTGGTTGACCCTAGTGGTGACTCTGGCTGGGACGATGCTAGGAGACGTAGAACTATGGTAGGATTGGATGAGCATCGGACAGTGGTCAGGGGAACTCTTTGGTAGACCATGTTTATCGTCTTGTTCTCAAACACCTTGAAGTGCGAGAATGTAAAAAGAAGGATCGAATCTTGCGGGTAAAGTGTACAAACCTCAGCAGAGGGTTAAAACCTAATCGATTAGCCGTGTCCCCGGTTACGGACAATTTGAGCATCTAGACTTGGATCTATCTCGGAACTCTCAACGTCGGACTGATAACTTAATTGTGGGCAACTTATGATGATATGGGCTATGAGACATCTGTTGGCGAAACCATGTCATGATAGAAAACTCCGTAGTATAGACCCCTGATATTTCTTTGATGTAGGGGAAAATAAAATCAGCTTTTACGCAAACAAAACTCAGACACAGAGCCACAAAGCCATATTGCATATAGTATAGTTTTCTCATCTGTTTTTCTAATAGTGATCTTGCCGGTACATTCAATGTACTGACCTACACGGCTGCAACGTATCGTGTTGCAGGATTATACGACGAGTGAGATTCTTGTTGGGTTACAATCTACACTCAACTTGCCGATGGTGTTGATGGAACTCCACACCCGATTGTTTGTTTCCGCTGAGACTTACGAGGTATATATCTGTATTACATTATTTACACATGTGATTGCACTTTGATATATACATTGATGTACTATGTGTGCCAGCATACTGATCCAAGGATGGCATAGATACACAGAGGCTTGACCGTTTGAGGTCGGGTCGCTACAAGCTCTTACTTAGACTCCATTGAATAAGTTGAATTGCAATTGCTTGGTGACTGAGAACATAGATTGTTGGGTTTCAAGAGAGTTCATTGTTTGAACCTTAACATGAGAATTTGTTGCCACTATAAGCATGAGAAGTTTTATAAGAAATAATTGTTGTTATGATGCTAGGAAAAGTGATTGAAATTGTCATTGATCAAACTTGTGCACTTTGCTAGCATTCACACTTCATAAAGTATTTCTTTTATCATTTACCTACTCGAGGACGAGTAGCAATTAAGCTTGAGGATGTTGATACGTCTCCAACGTATCTATAATTTATGAAGTATTCATGCTGTTTTATTATCATTCTCGGATGTTTTACAATCATTTTATTGCTACTTTATATCATTTTTTGGGACTAACCTATTGACCCAGTGCCCAGTGTCAGTTGCTGTTTTTTGCCTGTTTTTTACATTACAGGAAATCAATACCAAACGGAGTCCAAATGCAACGAAACTCCATGGAGGTTTTTGATGGACCAGAAGACATCCATTGGGCTAAAGCAGCACCTGGGGGTGCCCCGAGGGGGCACAACCCACCAGTGCGCGCCCAGGTGGGTTGTGCCCACCTCAGTGGCCTCCCGCACCCCCTCTTTACCCTATAAATTCACAAATATTCCAAAACCCTTCGGGGTTAATCTAGATCAAAAGTTCCGCCACCGCAAGGCTCTGTAGCCACCGAAAATCAATCTAGACCCTTTCTGGCACCCTGCCGGAGGGGGGAATCATCTCGGGTGGCCATCTTCATCATCCCAACGGCCACCATGATGAGGAGAGAGTAGTCCACCCTCGGGGCTGAGGGTTTGTACCAGTAGCTATATGTTTAATCTCTCTCTCTCTCTCTCGTGATCTATATCATGGGCTTTGTTAACATAGATGGATCATATGATGTTTCTCCCCTCTATACTCTTGTTGTGATGAACTGAATCTTTACCCTTTGCAGTTTTGTCTTGTGGGATTGAATATTCAGATATGAGAACACATGATGTATGTTATGGCACTCAACTTGCGGATTCCCGAGGTGACATTGGGGTAATCTATGCATAGGGGTTGATGCACATTTTTATTATCTTTTCTCTTATAGAAACTTTGGGGTCTCTCTGTAGTTCTTTGTGTGGATTGAATATTATGATCATGAAGTTGTTTGTTGCATATCGTAGAATTAACTCACGGATACTCGTGGTGACATTGGAGTATCTAGGTGACGTTAGAGTTGGTTGATGTGTGTCATATGGTGTTATTTTAGTACGAACTCTTGATTAGATCGATCGGAAAGAATAGCTTGTGTTATTTTAGTACGAACTCTAGGATAGATTAATCGGAAAGAATAGCTTTGAGGTGGTTTCGTACCCTACAAACAATTTCTATCTTTTGTTCTCCGCTAATAGGAACTCGGGAGTGATTCTTTATTGCACTTTGAGGGATAATCATATGATCCAATTATGTTAGCACTGTTGAGAGATTGCACTAGCGAAAGTACGGACCCTAGGCCTCATTTTCAAGCATTGCAATACCGTTTTGTGCCCATTTACTATTTGCTACCTTGCTGTTTTTATTTATTAGGATTATAAAAATATATTTCTACCATCAATATTACACTTTTATCACCATCTCTTTGCCGAACTAGTGCAGCTATACAATTTGCCATTGTATTGGGTGTGTTGGGGACACAAGAGATTTCTTGTATTTGGTTGCAGGGTTGTTTGAGAGTGACCATCTTCATCCTACGCCTCCCATGGTTTAATAAACCTTAGGTCGTCCACTTGAGGGAAAATTGCTACTGTCCTACAAAACTCTGCGCTTGGAGGCCCAACACGAGTCTACAAGAATAAAGTTGCGTAGTAGACATCTACCGCCTGCTCTAGCCTCCGGCGTCCAGCGGCGCTATTTTGCACGCCTCGCAGCGAAACGCTACCCCACCGATGGCCAGGCCATCCCTCCACTCCTCCGCACCTCCTGTTATTCTCTACCGAGTGTAGGCCCACCCCGCACCCGAACCAGTCAAGTTTCCCACTCCTCTCCATCTGCGACTCCACTGTCGTGTCTTCCCCATCTCCGGGTCGTTCCAGTCTGGGGCCTCGCTGTTGTCCACCGCCTCGCTGCGCTCGGCGCGGCGTGGTCAACAAACAAGAGCCATCGAAATAGGACTGTATGTGAAGAGGTTGATGGCTGGGACCCACGAGGTCCATGGTCGCACGCAAAGAAAGTTCCTCCTTATTAAGCTAAAAAAATGTTCCCTCCTCCTGACAGCCGGGACCCACCGGCTGTATCTTTGCACAGAAAGAAGTGCCTCCTTGTTATGCGAAAAAAATTATTCCTCCCGATGACAGCTGGGACCCAGCAGATTTGGTGGCTGACTTGTGGGCCTACTAAGCGGACGTGTACGCGGGGCTTTGTCAACTTAATCAACAATTGATTCTAGCAGCTGGACCGTTGGATGTTAATCCAATAGCCTTGCTCCTTCTTCAACCTCTGTTCTTGCTCCTGTCTCACGTGGGCAGCAGTGCTGCCGCGCACTCGAACCAGTCAAGTTTCCCACTCCTCTCCATCTGCGACTCCACTACCGCGGCTTCCCCATCTCCGGGTTGTTCCAGTCTGGGGCCTCGTCGTCGTCCACCGGCCTTGGTGTGCTCGGCATGGTGTGGTCAACGTGGTCAACAAACGAGAGTCGTCGGAAGATGACTGTACGTGAGAGGCTGACAGTGGGGACGCACCACGCCAATTGACGCATGCATGCAACTTCATCCTTTTTACCCTGAAAAAAAAATGTTTTCTCCCCCTGACTGCTGGGACCCACCAGCTACATCTTCGCACGCAAGGAAGTGCGTCCTTATTACGGGCAAAAAAAGATTCCCCCTGACAGTTGGGACCCATCAACTATATCTTCGCACGCAAGGAAGTGTGTCCTTATCCTCCCTGACAGCTGGGACCCACCCGGTCGAAGCGTACGTACCATTGTCTGTCTTGTCGCGAACGTGTACGTACATACTGGTCGATCGGTCGCTCTGCAACGATGAACCGTGGCCGAGTAAGTAACGGCACATGTCATAGTAGAGCCCCCCACGTAGCAGTTCGGGCTGTCCCGTCTAAACCTTTCACACTACAGACAGGCACACGCAAAAAAATACGGCCGCGTACGTACATACGGGCGGGGTCTCAAACACCTACTTGCGCATACATACGGCCAGGGCTCTTGTACATGGAGAGGCAGCAACGACATCGTGTTCATCGGCGGCCAACCGGCTGGGTCGGAACGGAGAAACCGCGTCGTCGTGTTCATGGGGAGCCAACCGGCTTGGACGGAACAACCGATCGAAACGAGGCCTGGCATACAGCAGAATGGAGGAAACGGCCTTGTGTTCGACCGACCAAGGTCGAAACAGGATCCTGTTCATCAGGAGGGGTCTGGCGTACCGCAAAACGGAGGAAACGGACTTCTCTTGGACCTCCTACGGTCAAAACTGGGTCCTGTTGATTGGGAGGGGTGTGGCATACCGCAAAACGGAGGAAACGGACTTCTCTTGGACCTCCTACAGTCGAAACGGGGTCCTGTTGATCGGGAGGGGTGTGGCGTACCGCAAAATGGAGGAAACGGACTTGTGTTGGAGCGCTGCGGTCAAAACGGGGGTCCTGTTCATCGGGAGGGGTGTCGCATACCGCAAAACGGGACTCCACGGGCATCTCCACCATTGACTGCCTCCACGGGCTACTGTTCATCCAGCGTCGACCTCCTCCAGCCTCCACATGCGACTGTTCATCCACGGCGTCTCCCCTCCTGCCTCCACCAGCCACTGTTCATCCACGGGCTCCTGTTCATCCAGCCTCCACCGCTCCTCCACCGGCTACTGTTCAACCAGCCCTCTCCCTGGGGTCCTGTTCAACCACCCCTCCACGGGCTACTGTTCATCCAGCCCTCCACCGGCTACTGTTCAACCAGCCCTCCACGGGGTCCTATTCATCCAGCCCTCCACGGGGTCCTGTTCATCCACCCCCAACCGGCTCGATCGGGGTCCTATTCATCTAGCGGCAACGGCCTCTACTACCACGGGGTCCTTTTCATCCACCCCCCCACAACAATGCTCATTGTTCATCAAGGGAAGGAGGCAGCAGGGTTCGATCGGGTTCAGTTAGCAGCAGTAGAGAAGGAATCGCTTGATCTGGTTCAGTTAACAGCCAAATCGATCGATCGCTCGGGTTCAGTAACGCGTAGCCTGTAGTGCAATCACCCAGGTTCAGTAGGCGATTGCCTCCCTTGGGTTCAGTTAGAACCCAATGCCTCACACCCACGCGCGTACGTGTATGAGAGAAACGCACATCGCTCGGCCCCCGACCACCCACCGTAATCGGGAACTCCCTGATATTTTCCTTGCCCTCGCTTCTCCCACGGTTTTCTCCATCACGGACAGCCCAAAGAATGTCATGCAGCTACGTCTCCGGCCCGCCCAGGACGAAAAGCCCATTTTCTGTCATGATTTTTTGTCATAGAAGTAGGAGCCCACCACATCTATGATGATACCGGGTTTTGTCACAATTATCGTCATAGAAGTGTCATAAGCATGACAGAAAAAAATCGTTCGGCCCAAAATGTCACGGATGTGTCTTTTTTTGTAGTGCTCCATGTCAATATGAGTCCTATAAGATATTTTGAAATTGTTTTGTTCATATTTTCAACCATTGAAATGCAATGACCATCAAGTTTGAATGCTCATATGATGTAGATATAAACATGTATATCTTGTGTTGCTCAAATAGGATATGTTCTTGCCCAAGTGGCCGACCATGTTTGCAGATAACACCTCCGAGTGGCCTATGTTTTGCTGGAGTGTTGATTAATTTCTGTTCCGGCAAGTTTCAGGCGCTCGATATGACCTTTTTTTAGCAAAGGTCATGCCGGATTTTTCCGTGAATTTTGGCATGACTTGTGCTAGAATATGTAGGAAATATCGAGTGGCCTGGATTTTCTAGAAGATAATTAAATGACATTTCGGGTTGACTTTAAGTCTGTCGAGGCTCCATACATGACAGTCAACAAATGAGTGAGGGAGAAAGTCTGCACCATATATGAGAGAAGAAGGATCCCGACTATTGTCGTGGGGGTCGTTTTTCCTTCTTCTCCTTGTGCTAGACCTTTGTTATGCACTAGGGGAAGGAGGAATAACGACCATCACCGACGGTCAAAAAATCAGTGAGGGAGTGTGTCCACCATATATGAGAGAGGACAAAGAATCCCGACTATTATCGTGGGGGTCGTTTCTCCTTCTTCTCCTTGTGCTAGACCTTTGTTATGCACTGGGGGAAGGAGGAGTAACGACCATCACCGACGGTCGCAAATGTCAGAGAGGAATGAGTGAGGGAGAGTCTCCACCATATATGAGAGGACGAAGAATCCCGACAGTTGTCGTGGGGTCGCTTCTCCTTCGTTCCCCTGTGCTAGACATTTTAGTGTAATGCACTTAGGGACGAAAGGAGGAGCGACCATCACCAACGGTCGAATGTATACACCACGTGAGCTAAGAGTTTTCAAGAAAAGACTCGACAGACCGATAGTCAACCCGTGATGAATAATAATGATCTAATTTAGTTTTTGTAGTACATATATTTAATTGTACAAGTTTAATCTTTGAATTATGAACAAAAGAAATGTCGTCGTCGCACGACGAAAGTCTCCCGGCGGAGTGCCACTGGTGCGGCGGCGACCGGGGTCTAGCGACAGGCCTCACCTGGAAGAAGGTCGGCGCTTCAGCATTAAGATCCGGGAGACCTTCGATGTTGAAACGGTACGCAATGACGATAAGTGTTTTTTCATAATTAAGCACGACTTCTGCTACTTCAAAGTGTAATTTTCATCTTTTACAATCGACTAGCTTATCCCATGCCATGTAAGACGCTATGTCTTGGAGAGGATGGATTTTGAAGATCATGTAAGTATGGAAACAAAGATAATTCACCTAAGGACCCATCATGGTATGGATTTTGATGTAAATCTATACAATTCTAAGAGCTTAACCCATTTTGGTTGCCCGAATTGGGAAGCACTTTGCAAGACGTATGATTTTCATGAGGGTATGCTTGTCACCATGGATCTTGGTGATCCTGACATCGCCCAAGACAATATGGACATTTGGGTCCTTGTTGATACGCTTCCAATTCTACCGCTATGTGAGTTTCTCAAACATAGTTATTAAGTAATTTATATTGTTTATTTCAAAATAGTTGACAGCTTATTTTCATTGATAGCTTATTTTCATTCTTCAAAGAATGTGCGGAAGATGTAGACAGAACCTACTACACCGATGGCTCAGAATTAACTTGTCAGGAGAAAAATCATCTGATCTCATTTATTACTGATCTTGATAATTACAATATCTATTATCAAACTCCTGTACATTATGGTCAATACGTGCCACTAGTGCACGTGTTGAACTACGGTAACATCCATGGAGATGTCATGGTAATATTTTTTTACTATTACGACATCCATGCATCTTTTGCATAAATTCTTCTAAAACTCAACTATATTGCTAACTACGAAGTTATTACTATGTTTTTCAACAGAAAATCCCGAAGGATTGTGTGCCTCATCTGATGTTTCCAAAAGGTCGCCTTGATGTGATGAGGTTACGACCAGATCATCCTACGCATCACTGTTGTTCATACTGGATTTCTAAAATCGACGAAGACATGACAATCAAAGATTGGAAAAAAAATGTATGGTCAATCATAGGGAGCTATTTGGAAGCAACATTGTGCGAAGCGCAAGAATTGGAGATAGGATAATCTCCATTCTCCATAATGGAGAGTCAGGGCCTATCTTGTTTTATGCTATTTTACCTAAGAGAGGGTAGTAGGTCCTATGAGAGAGGAGTAGGTCCTAGGTACAATGTGTTATTATGTGCTACAATGTGTTAGAGTTGATGATGAGGAGGAGGAGTTGTGATTATGACTAGTGACCAACTTGCTATATGATGTCTCATCGATGAAAATGATGATCATGAGGAGTTGTTATATGACAGTGATGTATTATGATGATAAGTTGTTAATGATATGATGATGATGATGAATTATTATATCATTGGGTGGAAGAACCGTGGATTAGTTTCAAGTGGATGGATCCTAAGTGATCAAGTCATGGATATCGTGATAATCCATGACTTGGTCACTCAGGATCCATCCACTTAAAACTACTCCGTGATACGTCTCCAACGTATCTATAATTTATGAAGTATTCATGCTATTATATTATCTGTTTTGGATGTTTATGGGCTTTATTAAACACTTATATATTATTTTTGGGACTAACCTATTAACCGGAGGCCCAGCCCAAATTGCTGTTTTCTTGCCTATTTCAGTG
Source organism: Triticum aestivum (assembly GCF_018294505.1). Taxonomy (NCBI): domain Eukaryota; kingdom Viridiplantae; phylum Streptophyta; class Magnoliopsida; order Poales; family Poaceae; genus Triticum; species Triticum aestivum. Next base: position 88,124,062 of record NC_057808.1, read on the forward strand.
TTTCGAAGAAAAGGAATATCAAACGGAGTCCAAACGGAATGAAACCTTCGGGAGAGTTATTTTTGGAACAGAAGCAATCCAGGAGACTTGGAGTAGACGTCAGGGAAGCTTCGAGGAAGCCACGAGGCAGGGAGGCGCGCCCTACCCCCCTGGGCGCGCCCCCCACCCTCGTGGGCCCCTCGTGGCTCCCCTGACCAACTTCTTTCGCCTATATATGTCCATATACCCTAAAACACCAGAGAGCAGAAACCAATCGGGGCCCTGTTCCGGCACCCTGCAATAACATTAGGGTTGTGGTTGATATGTGTCTTAAGGTGTTATTCTAGTACGAACTCTTGAATAGATCGATCTGAAAGAATAACTTTGAGGTGGTTTCGTACCCTACAATAATCTCTTCGTTTGTTCTCCGCTATTAGTGACTTTGGAGTGATTCTTTGTTGCATGTTGAGGGATAGTTATATGATCCAATTTTGTTATTATTGTTGAGAGAACTTGCACTAGTGAAAGTATGAACCCTAGGCCTTGTTTCCTAGCATTGCAATACCGTTTGTGCTCACTTTTATCATTAGTTACCTTGCTGTTTTTATATTTTCAGATTACAAAAACCTATATTTACCATCCATATTGCACTCGTATCACCATCTCTTCGTCGAACTAGTGCACCTATACAACTTACCATTGTATTGGGTGTGTTGGGGACACAAGAGACTCTTTGTTATTTGGTTGCAGGGTTGCTTGAGAGAGACCATCTTCATCCTACGCCTCCCATGGATTGATAAACCTTAGGTCATCCACTTGAGGGAAATTTGCTACTGTCCTACAAACCTCTGCACTTGGAGGCCCAACAACGTCTACAAGAAGAAGGTTGTGTAGTAGACATCAAGCTCTTTTCTGGCGCCGTTGCCGGGGAGGTGAGTGCTTGAAGGTATATCTCTAGATCTTGCAATCGAATATTTTAGTTTCTTGTTTTATCACTAGTTTTGTCTATAAAAGAAAACTACAAAAAAATGGAATTGAGTCTGCCTCATACGCTTCATCTTTTTAATATCTTTCGTGAGAATGATGGAAAGGAAAATTATGCTCAAGTGCTAGAAGAGGAAGTCTGTAAAATGTTTGGCACTAAATCTTTGTATGATGAGCATGATTGCAATGTTGTTAGTATGAATTCTATAAATATCCATGATGCTAATGATATACAAAGCCACAAGCTTGGGGATGCTATGTTTGATGAAGATGATATTTTTTGTCCCCCAAGTTTTGATGAGCAAATTTATTATGATGAAAGCATGTCTCCTATTTATGATGATTATTGTGATGACACGTATGCTATAAAGAATAAAGATAACCATGAAACTTGTCATAATGATTTTAATTTTCAATTGGATTATGCTTCACATGATAGTTATTTTGTTGAGTTTGCTCCCACTACTATTCATGAGAAGAAATTTGCTTATGTAGAGAGTAGTAAATTTTCTATGCTTATAGATCATGAAAAGAATGTTTTATGTGATGGTTATATTTTTGAATTCATTCATAATGCTACTGAAAATTATTATGAGGGAGGAATATATGCTTGTAAGAATTGCAATAATATCAAGTTTCCTCTCTATGTGCTTAAAGTTTTGAAGTTATGCTTGTTTTGCCTTCCTATGCTAGTTGATTATTGTTCCCATAAGTTGTTTGCTCACAAAATCCCTATGCATAGGAAGTGGGTTAGACTTAAATGTGCTAGTCACATTCTTCATGATGCTCTCTTTATGTTTCAATTCTTATCTTTTAGGTGAGCATCATTGAAATCAACATGCCTAGCTATGGGCGTTAAATGTTAGCGCTTGTTGGGAGACAACCCAATTTTATTTTTGTTCCTTGCTTTTTGTTCCTGTTTAGTAATAAATAAATCACCTAGCCTCTGGTTAGATGTGGTTTTTTGTTTTAATTAGTGTTTGTGCCAAGTAAGACCTATAGGATCTTCTTGGATGATAATTATTTGATCTTGCTGAAAAAGACAGAAACTTTCTGCTCACGAAAACAATTGTTCAAAATCACCAGAAAGTGATAAAATACTGATTTCAACTGCAGTAGATCAATAATAAAATTATCTAGGTCGTCCTATTTTGGCAGATATTTATGAGTTCCAGAAGTTTGCGTTTGATACAGATTACTACAGACTGTTCTGTTTTTGACAGATTCTGTTTTCTATGTGTTGTTTGCTTATTTTGATGAATCTATGAGTAGTATCGGAGGGTATGAACCATAGAGAAGTTGGAATACAGTAGATATTACACCAATATGAATTTAAAATGAGTTCACAACAGTACCTAAGTGGTGATTTATTTTCTTATACTAACGGAGCTTACGAGTTTTCTGTTAAGTTTTGTGTTGTGAAGTTTCCAAGTTTTGGGTAAAGATTCGATGGACTATGGAATAAGGAGTGGCAAGTGAGGGTGTCCTGGACTAAGGGGTCCTCGGGCGTCCGGTCTATTATCCATTGGGCCGGACTGATGGGCTGTGAAGACATGAAGGCCGAAGACTGTACCCGTGTCCAGATTGGACTCTACTTGGCCTGGAAGGCAAGCTTGGCGACCGATTATGAAGATTCCTTCTTATGTAACCGACTCTATGTAAACCCTAGATCCCCCCGGTGTCTATATAAACCGGAGGGGTTAGTCCGGAAAGGATATACACATGACCATAGTCATATATGCTAGACTTCTAGGGTTTAGCCATTACAATCTCGTGGTAGATCAACTCTGTAACACTCATATTCATCAGGATCAATCAAGCAGGAAGTAGGGTATTACCTCCATAGAGAGGGCCCGAACCTGGGTAAAGATCGTGTCCCCTGTCTCCTGTTACCATCGATCCTAGACGCATAGTTCGGGACCCCCTACCCGAGATCCGCCGGTTTTGACACCGACATTGGTGCTTTCATTGAGAGTTCCACTGTGCCGTCGACAAAAGGTTCGATGGCCCCTTCAATCATCGGTAGTGACGCTGTCCAAGGAGAAACCTTCCTCCCCAGACAGATTTTTGTGTTCGGCGGCTTCGTACTGCGGGCCAATTTGCTTGGCCATCTGGAGCAGATCGATAGCTACGCTCCTGGCCACCAGGTCAGATTTGGAAGCTTGAACTACGTCGCGGACATCCGTGGAGACTTGATCTTCAACGGATTTGAGACCGCACCCCCTCGCCCCGATGAACATGACCTAAATCTATCCTCGGATCACATCTAGGAGATGGTTCCTGTTGCCGCAATGGCCTTAGAACCAAAGCAGATCGTGCCATCCGAGGCCACAGAGTCCGCGGTGTTGGAGCCGCACACGGACTCGACGCCCCGCAATATTTGCGCCCATGGAACTCCGGACTTGTTTCCGGCTATAAGTTCCGGACCGGGTACGCCTGCGGACACCGAGTTGGATCGGTTATCAATCATCGAGCTCAGCGCCGCAAATGTCTTCCAACACTCACCCTTTGGCGATGTGCTGAATTCGTTGAAAAACCTGTCCCCGATGGGGGACTCACGGCCGAACTATGTCCTGTTCGAGCTAGAGGCTGATAATGGAGAATTTCGCTTCCCACCCGCCGCCCACTTCATAGCCATTGTCGAGGACTTAACCGACATGCCCGCTTCTGGCTCCGAAGACATTGACGGTATAGACGACGATGCCGACAGGGAGAAAGGCCAAGACCCGTGATAACCCACAAGTATAGGGGATCAATTGTAGCCTCTTTCGATAAGTAAGAGTGTCGAACCCAACGAGGAGCTAAAGGTAGAACAAATATTCCCTCAAGTTCTATCGACCACCGATACAACTCTACGCACGCTTAACGTTCGCTTTACCTAGAACAAGTATGAAACTAGAAGTGCTTTGTAGGTGTTTTTGGATAGGTTTGCAAGATAATAAAGAGCGCGTAAATAAAAAGTAGGGGTTGTTTAGATAAAGACACAATAAAGTAAATATAGCGAGTGTGGAAAAGTGGTGGTAGGAGTTGCGAAATTGTCCCTAAGCAATTGACTACTTTACTAGACCGATAGCAAGTTTTATGTGGGAGAGGCCACTGCTAGCATGTCATCCCTGACTTGGAATTTTATGCACTTATGATTGGAACTATTAGCAAGCATCCGCAACTACTAACGTTCATTAAGGTAAAGCCCAACCATAGCATTAAGATATATTGGTCCCCCTTCAATCCCGTATGCATCAATTTCTATGCTAGGTAGAAGCTTCTATCACTCTTGCCCTCCAATACATAGTCCTATCAACATACAACTAACCCTATGGTGTGATCCATGCGTGTGCTCATATGATGGGCACCAAAGGACAGCAACATAACCACAAGCAAATTAAATCAATCATAGCAATTCATCAACCACCGATAGGACAATGAAAATCTACTCAGACATCATAGGATGGCAACACATCATTGGATAATAATATGAAGCATAAAGCACCATGTTCAAGTAGAGGGTACAGCGGGTTGCAGGATAGTGGACCGCTGTAGATAGAGGGAGGAAGGTGATGGAGATGTTGGTGAAGATGGCGGAGGTGTTGGTGAAGATCGCGGTGATGATGATGGTGGCCACGGCAGCATTCCGGCGCCACCGGAAGAAAGGGGGAGAGGGCCCCCCTTCTTCTTCTTCTTCCTTGACCTCCTCCCTAGATGGGAGAATGGTTTCCCCTCTGGTCCTTGGCCTCCATAGCATGGGAGGGGCGAGAGCCCCTCCGAGATTGGATCTATCTCTCTGTCTCTCTCTGTTTCTGCGCTCTCGTCTTCTGCCCTTTCATCGTTTCGTATATATATGGAGATCCGTAACTCCGATTGGATTGAAACCTTCACCCGGATTTTTCTCCGAAAATTAGCTTTCTTGCGGCCAAAGAAGAGCAGCAACCGCCTTATGGGGGGCCCACGAGGGGGGCAGGCATGCCCAGGGGGAGCAGGCGCGCCCCTGCCTCCTGCCCCCCTCGGGCACTGTCTCGCGTTGATTCTTCTTCCCGAATTTTCCAAATATTCCAAAAATATTCTCCGTCCGTTTTTATCCCGTTTGGATTCCGTTTGATATGGGGTTTCTGCGAAACATAAAACATGCAACAAACAGGAACTGACACTGGGCACTGGATTAATATGTTAGTCCAAAAAATAGTATAATAAGTTGCCAAAAAGTATATTAAAGTTGTATAATATTGGCATGGAACAATCAAAAATTATAGATACAACGGAGACGTGTCAGCATCCCCAAGCTTAATTCCTGCTCGTCCTCGAGTAGGTAAATGATAAAAAAGATAATTTTTTATGTGGAATGCTACCTAGCATAATCTTGATCATGTATCTAATCATGGCATGAATATTAAGACACGAGTGATTCAAAGCAATAGTCTATCATTTGACATAAAAACAATAATACTTCAAGCCTACTAATAAAGCAATCATGTCTTTTCAAAATAACATGGCCAAAGGAAGTTATCCCTACAAAATCATATGGTCTGGCTATGCTCCATCTTCACCACACAAAATATTCACATCATGCACAACCCCGATGACACGCCGAGCAATTGGTTCATACTTTTTAACGCGCTTCATCCTTTTCAACCCTCACACAATACATGAGCGCAAGCCATGGACATAGCACTATGGGTGGAATAGAATATGATGATGGAGGTTGTGTGGAGAAGACAAAAAGGAGAAAGTCTCACATCGACGCGGCTAATCAACGGGCTATGGAGATGCCCATCAATTGATGTCAATGTGAGGAGTAGGGATTGCCATGCAACGGATGCACTAGAGCTATAAGTGTATGAAAGCTCAAACTGAAAACCTAAGTGGGTGTGCAACCAACTTGCTTTCTCATGAAGACCTCGAGCATTTGAGGAAGCCCATCATCGGAATATACAAGCCAAGTTCTATAATGAAAATTCCCACTAGTATATGAAAGTGATAACTCAAGAGACTCTCTATATGAAGAACATGGTGCTACTCTGAAGCACAAGTGTGGTAAAAGGATAGTAAAATTGCCCCTTCTCTTTTTTTCTCTCTTTTTTTTATTTTCTCTTTTTTTTATTTTTTTGGTGGGCTTCTTTGGCCTCTTTTTTATTTGGGCTTCTTTGGCCTCTTTTATTTTGATAACCTCACATGGGGCAATGTTCTAATAATGATGATCATCACACTTTTATTTACTTACAACTTAATATTACAACTCGATATCTAGAACAAAGATATAACTCTATATGAATGCCTCCGGCGGTGTACCAGGATGTGCAATGATCTAGCGTAGCAATGACATCAAAAAATGGACAAGCCATGAAAACATCATGCTAGCTATCTTACGATCATGCAAAGCAATATGACAATAAATGCTCAAGTCATGTATATGATGATGATGGAAGTTGCATGGCAATATATCTCGGAATGGCTATGGAAATGCCATAATAGGTAGGTATGGTGGCTATTTTGAGGAAGATATAAGGAGGCTTATGTGTGACAGAGCGTATCATGTCACGGGTTTTGGATGCACCGGCGAAGTTTGCACCAACTCTCGAGGTGAGAAAGGGCAATGCACGGTACCAAAGAGGCTAGCAATGATGGAACGGTGAGAGTGCGTATAATCCATGGACTCAACATTAGTCATAAAGAACTCACATACTTGTTGCAAAAATCTATTAGTCATCGAAACAAAGTACTACGCGCATGCTCCTAGGGGGATAGATTGGTAGGAAAAGACCATCGCTCGTCCCCGACCGCCACTCATAAGGAAGACAATCAATAAATAAATCATGCTCCGACTTCATCACATAACGGTTCACCATACGTGCATGCTACGGGAATCACAAACCTCAACACAAGTATTTCTACAATCCACAACTACCCACTAGCATGACTCTAATATCACCATCTTTATATCGCAAAACTATTGCAAGGAATCAAACATATCATATTCAGTGATCTACAAGTTTTATGTAGGATTTTATGACTAACCATGTGAATGACCAATTCCTGTCATCTCTCTAAATAGATATAAGTGAAGCAAGAGAGTTTAATTCTTTCTACAAAAGATATGCCCACGCTCTAACAAATATAAGTGAAGCAAAAGAGCATTCTACAAATGGCGGTTTTCTATGTGAAGAGAAACAGGCAATCCAAACTTCAAATGATATAAGTGAAGCACATGAAGCATTCTATAAAGCCATACTCAAAAGATATAAGTGAAGTGCAAAGAGCATTCTATAAATCAACCAAGGACTATCTCATACCAGCATGGTGCATAAAAGAAAAATGAAAACTAAATGCAAAAGACGCTCCAAGATTTGCACATATCGCATGAACGAAACGAATCCGAAAACATACCGATACTTGTTGAAGAAAGAGGGGATGCCTTCCGGGGCATCCCCAAGCTTAGATGCTTGAGTCTCCTTGAACATTTACTTGGGGTGCCTCGGGCATCCCCAAGCTTGAGCTCTTGCCTCTTTTCCTTCTCCTCACATCGAGACCTTCTCGATCATCGAACACTTCATCCACACAAAACTTCAACAGAAAACTCGGTAAGATCCGTTAGTATAATAAAGCAAATCACTACTCTAAGTATTGTTGCAAACCAATTCATATTTTGTTTTATGCATTGTGTCTACTGTAGTATAACTTTTTCATGGCTTAATCCACTGATGTAAATCGATAGTTTCATCAAAACAAGCAAACTATGCATCAAAAACAGAATCTGTCTAAAATAGAACAGTCTGTAATAATATGAACATTCACCATACTCATGATACATGAAAAATTCTTCCAAAATTAGTACAAATAAAAAATAATTATAGAAAGACAGTGCAAAAAGAATCAGAACCATATGAAGTTCCAGTAAAAAATTTAAAATCTAGCACTACAGACAAAGTTTCTGTCCTGCACCGCACAAACCAACAAGCATTGTAAACATCCTAAAGGCAAACCTTGGCACATTATTTTTATAATACAATGTAATTGTACAAGGGGATAATTATTTTTGTTGAAAAGTTTCTCTAATTAAGATTCACAAAGTTTCCATGGGCATGAACAAAGTTCAAGGACGTCCCCCACTTTCACAATGCTCATCTATCTCACTTTCACTTTTCTTTTTGAAAAGTTTTGGGTTCCCCTATTTTTTTTGTTTTTAAACTATATAAAAGCACACAACAGAAAGAAATGACTCTCTAAAACTTCCGGGTTGTCTCCCTGGCAGCGCTTTCTTTAAAGCCATTAAGCTAGGCATATAGTGCTCAAGTGATGGATCCACCCGGATCCCAACGTATATCAAAGACATTTTTAATTAACAATGATTTAGCATTTAGTAGTGAGTACAAAGCAACATATATCAAGTAATGACGAAGTCTAACTCTCTTCCTATGCATCGGCATGTCATAAAAGAACAATTCATGCACACATAGTAAAGGCCAATGCATAGTATAAGCAGTTTCTTGCAATTTTTTCGTGTGGGAAACATAGAGAGGTGGAGATATAGTTCCTCTCTCATAATAATTGCAAGTTGGAGCAGCAAGCACATGCATATTATATTCATCAAAATCATCATGTGCAACGGTAAAAGGCAACCCATCAACATAATCCTTAATAAAGGCAAACTTCTCCGATATAATGTAGTCGGGAGAATTCAAAAAGATAATAGGACTATCATGTGTGGGTGCAATAGCAACAATTTCATGTTTAACATAAGGAACTATAGCAAGTTCATCTCCATAAGCATAATTCATATTGGCATCTTGGCCACAAGCATAGCAAGCATCATCAAAAAGGGATATTTCAAGAGAATCAACGGGATCATAACAGTCATCATAGCAATCATCCTTCGGTAAGCATGAAGGGGAATTAAACAATGTATGAGTTGAAGAGTTACTCTCATTAGAAGGTGGGCACGGGTGATCAATCCGCTCTTCCTCCTTTTGTTCTTCGCTCTCCTCCTCATCTTTTTCATCCAATGAGCTCACAGTTTCATCAATTTCTTCTTCCATAGACTCCTGCAAAATATTAGTCTCTTCTTGGACAGCGGAGGAGACCTCGATATATGGTTTAACATAGGCATTAGAAGCATAATTCTCATAAAAATATTCAAGTATGGCAAAATTTTCAGATTTTAAAGAGTAGCATCATACGTTTCAATCAAAGAAGCAATTTCATAAGCACCCTTAAAAGCAACAAATTCTTCAATTTGTTGAACATCATAGTAATTATAAACACCCTTAGCATAAGAAGATACGATTCCATTATCACTAAACAAACATTGGTAGGGAAGGTGTTTCTTAGGGTCTTCAGAACAACAAGTAATATCATATATTTCGCATAAATTCCAAGCATAGCATTGCAAACGATGAATTTGATCCAGTAAATGTTGCCCTTTTTCAGATATGCGGTGTCGCACATAACAAGCATGCTCATCTAAAGATTTGCCCTCAACTAAGCTAGTTGGGGTTTCAGCACGAGCACATAGGGATCGAAGATGATCCAAGTAATAAGCTTCAGGAGTGTGATAGATTTTGAGTGGTTCTTCAACCATTGGTTCAGTAGGTACAACTAATTTTTTTGGTATTTTGCGTTTCCTACCCATAACTAAAGATAGAAAACAACTAAGAACAGCAAATAAAAATTACTTAGTGATAAAGCAAACAAGCACACACGAGAATATTCACCCCATGCTATAACTCCCCGGCAATGGCACCAGAAAAAGGTCTTGATAACCCACAAGTATAGGGGATCAATTGTAGCCTCTTTCGATAAGTAAGAGTGTCGAACCCAACGAGGAGCTAAAGGTAGAACAAATATTCCCTCAAGTTCTATCGACCACCGATACAACTCTACGCACGCTTAACGTTCGCTTTACCTAGAACAAGTATGAAACTAGAAGTACTTTGTAGGTGTTTTTGGATAGGTTTGCAAGATAATAAAGAGCACGTAAATAAAAAGTAGTGGCTGTTTAGATAAAGACACAATAAAGTAAATATAGCGAGTGTGGAAAAGTGGTGGTAGGAGTTGCGAAATTGTCCCTAAGCAATTGACTACTTTACTAGACCGATAGCAAGTTTTATGTGGGAGAGGCCACTGCTAGCATGTCATCCCTGACTTGGAATTCTATGCACTTATGATTGGAACTATTAGCAAGCATCCGCAACTACTAACGTTCATTAAGGTAAAACCCAACCATAGCATTAAGATATATTGGTCCCCCTTCAATCCGGTATGCATCAATTTCTATGCTAGGTAGAAGCTTCTGTCACTCTTGCCCTCCAATACATAGTCCTATCAACATACAACTAACCCTATGGTGTGATCCACGCGCGCGCTCATATGATGGGCACCAAAGGACAGCAACATAACCACAAGCAAATTAAATCAATCATAGCAATTCATCAACCACCGATAGGACAACGAAAATCTACTCAGACATCATAGGATGGCAACACATCATTGGATAATAATATGAAGCATAAAGCACCATGTTCAAGTAGAGGGTACAGCGGGTTGCGGGAGAGTGAACCACTGTAGATAGAGGGGGGAAGGTGATGGAGATGTTGGTGAAGATGGCGGAGGTGTTGGTGAAGATCGCGGTGATGATGATGGTGGCCGCGGCAGCGTTCCGGCGCCACTGGAAGAGAGGGGGAGAGGGGCCCCCTTCTTCTTCTTCTTCCTTGACCTCCTCCCTAGATGGGAGAAGGGTTTCCCCTCTGTTCCTTGGCCTCCATGGCATGGGAGGGGCGAGAGCCCCTCCGAGATTGGATCTATCTCTCTGTCTCTCTCTATTTCTACGCTCTCGTCTTCTGCCCTTTCATCGTTTCATATATATGTGGAGATCCGTAACTCCGATTGGATTGAAACCTTCGCCCAGATTTTTCTCCAAAAATTAGATTTCTTGCGGCCAAAGAAGAGCAGCAACCACCTTACAAGGGGCCCACGAGGGGGGCAGGCGCGCCCCCTGCCTCGTGCCCCCTCGGGCACCGTCTCGCGTTGATTCTTCTTCCCCAATTTTCCAAATATTCCAAAAATATTCTCCGTCCGTTTTTATCCCATTTGCATTCCGTTTGATATGGGGTTTCTGCGAAACATAAAACATGCAACAAACAGGAACTTGCATTGGATTAATATGTTAGTCCCAAAAATAGTATAAAAAGTTGCCAAAAAGTATATGAAAGTTGTATAATATTGGCATGGAACAATCAAAAATTATAGATACGACGGAGACGTATCAACCCGCCAGCCATCAGCCATGGGATGGCCACCCCCTCATTCGACGTGTACATGATCGATACACTTAAAAAGTCTCGCGGCAATGACAAGGGAGATCCAATTGAGAATAGAACTCCTGAGACATGGGCTAAGTTCCGGCGCCCCAAACGCCGCTCCAAGTCACGCCACAGCAACAATGGCACTGGCGAAAATAGTATTCCGGACGGCGCCGAAAGCAATGAAGACCCTGTGGGAGCAATATCCGAGCAGGAGGAAAAGGAAAACGGGCAAGCCAGCCCCGACGAACAGGCCCTGCCCAGCGACGGTTCGAAGGACGACAACTACCTTCCGCTCTCCGAAGATGAGGTAAGCCTCGGCGACGAAGACTTCATCATACCCGAAGAGCCCCTCGAGCAGGAGCGCTTCAAGTGCAGGCTGATAGCTACGGCAAAGAGCCTGAAAAAGAAGCAGCAGGAGCTTCAAGCTAACCAAGACCTACTCAACGACAGATGGACCGAAGTCCTGGTCGCCGAAGAATACGGCCTTAGTGGACTAGCCAAAAGCCACCCAAAGCACAGATTGCTATACCAGTCCGATGACGGGGCGTTGAGGCCCATACCATCGTCACACAATGCGGCAGGTCGCCGACAACTCTGTCCGGATAAGAAGGCAACTCAAGCCGAACACCAGACCGCCCCACCTCACCGTAAAGGCAAGAACAACGCAGGTCACGATTACCCAGACGACCTGCAGTGGGACTCGGACAATAGAGCAAGACACGCAAGACTGGTCTACGGATCGCGAAAGCATGCTTCAACACGCGACGATGGCTACCTATTCGGACGTGTCAAACCTCGCCACGCCCGAGCCGAAAACCGCAAAGGGACTCCTTCGGAGTTACGTCGCAGTGTGGCCCAACATAGAGGCGCCGCACACCCACTTTGCTTCACTGATGAAGTAATGGATCATGCATTCCCCGAAGGATTCAAACCCGTCAATATTGAATCCTATGACGGGACAACCGATCCCGCGGTATGGATAGAAGATTTCATCGTCCACATCCATATGGCCCGTGGGGATGATCTCCACGCCGTTAAATACCTCCAACTAAAACTAAAAGGGCCAGCTCGGTACTGGTTAAATAGCCTGCCCGAAAATTCCATAGGCAGCTAGGAGGACTTGGAAGAGGCTTTCCTCGATAACTTCCGAGGAACATATGTCCAGCCACCGGATGCCGATGACCTAAGTCACATTGTCCAGCAGCCCGGAGAATCAGCCAGGGAAATCTGGACTCGGTTCTTACTCAAAAAGAACCAAATAGTCGACTATCCGGACGCGGAAGCCCTTGCGGCTTTTAGACACAGTGTCCGGGACAAATGGCTGGCACGCCACCTCGGCCAAGAAGGACCTAAATCCATGACAGTCCTCACTGCTCTGATGACCCGCTTTTGCGCGGGAGAAGACAGCTGGCTCGCTCGTAGAAGCAGTAGCGCCAGCAACCCGGGCACCTCCGAAAACCGAGACAGCAACGGAAAGCCACGACGAAGCAAAAACAACAGTCGCAACGACAATGAGAGATCATGCGACAAAGCGGTCAACGCCGGATTCAGCAACCCCAAGCCCGGTCAGCGGAAGAAGACATTCAAGGCGAATCGAGACAAACCATCCAACCTAGACATAATATTGGACCGACCCTGCCAGATTCATGGCCACCCCGATAAACCAGCTAATCATACCAACAGAAACTGCTGGGTCTTTAAACAGGCCGGCAAGCTCAACGCCGAACACAGGAGGAGGAGGCCGCCAGGCGACAGGGATGACGGAAAGATTCACCAACGAAACACTGGGGGTCAGAAGCAATCTCCACCCGAGGATCAACTACTCCCAGAACGGAAATAGCAACCCGGCTTCCGCCGCCCACTCCGTACACCTACAAAATTTGTACCGCACATACATCATTATGCACTCAAGATACCATGGGCATTGGCGGAAGCACAATACGGACAAGCCTGCAAGCACTCCAGTAACATTTTTTATTTATTTTATTTTTTATTTTTTCTTCCTTCGCTATCCTTTAAAGACAGGTGACGAATAGGATAAACATTTGAAACTGGCTCTATCGGAGTCCGGATCCGTATACCCACCTAAGGGGCTATTTCCATCAAGGATTCCCCCCACCGAGGACTGGTGGCGCAGACGTGCGACAGGAGGTCCAAAATAACTTTTTGTAGACCGCACTCTCTATTTCTCGAGCCTGTACTATGCCTGTTCCTCCGCCTCCAATCCCGAGCATGTCAAATAGCTGAGAGGATGGCTTTTATATATATCATAAGTAATCATTGGCATACCACTCAGTTCCCAGTAAACAATATCCGAACTAATCATCCGTACTGTTTCTCCAACAAATATGGCTCCTACGGTTATTTCACAGAAATACCTTGGCATAACCTGCCAGGGGCTTGGTGTGGGAACAAATGAGTTGCCATCAAAAGTTCGAATAGCTCTATAGCATACTTCGGCATCGCAAGTTTGGCCTTATATGCATCAGCTCCGAATCATTGTCTTGAGTTAATAGTTGGGTTGCCCGGCTCCTGTGCTTGCTACCCTACGTTCCGCTCTATCGGCTAGGGTAGTAAAGGGAGAACTACTATGATTGTGCCCTGGTCTAAAGCGGACGTGCACCTCAGTAGAGAAAGCCGAAAACTGACTGACATGATGCGGCGAGAGCTGGTCAACCACTTGACGACTTCTTGGAATCTTTAGCGATTCTCCGTGTCACACGAGGGGTCTTTTTCAGATCAAATATGTAAGGCACCATGCGCCGCATACATACTAGGGGCTATGTCGTAGCCCCACAATAAAACTCCTATGGCTAAGTGAAAGCGTTAACGCCCTATAGTCCGATTGCCTGGTTCGCCGCATTATCACCTCCTTCATGGACCAAGACGTTGGATAAAGAGTGATTAAATGCCTTTCCCAACACCCCCGTACTTCCCACGAGGGGGCTCAAGCCGACGACTGGAAAACTTTCAGATTATATCAAAACGGCCGCACAGGAGGAATTCAAGCTTTCAAGAAAAATATAAATAGATTAACTATAAAATTGTCTTTTACAATTTTCATACACCTCACTCAAACATTATGTCTTTCGAGCACTGACCCTCTATAAAGCGGGCGGCCTCTGGGACGCCTTCAAAATAATGCTCCGGTTCCGGGCGGTCCTTGCCTTTGGGTGGACTCCTTGTCGCAACATCGATGGCCCTCATCTTCCCCCAGAATGTTTTGACTCGGGCAAAAGCCATCCGTGCACCCTCAATGCACGCTGATCGCTTCACAGCATCGATACGCGGCACCGCATCAACCAGCCTTTGCACCAAACCGAAATAGCTATTTGTAACAGGCTCGGTTGGCCACAACCGGATTACTACATCCTTCATGGCAGCGCCGGATATCCTATGAAGTTCGGCCCATTGGGACATCTGTTCATTGAGCAACAGAGGGCGCTTTGATGCGCCAAATTGCGACCAAAAAAGCTTATCCGTTGCATATCCATCTCGCGCTTGGTAATACTGCGCCGCATCCGCAGAACTCTTCAGCAAGTCCAAGAACTCGTCCGGAGAAGTCCATACTTGGTTAAGCTGGGCATAGTTCGGGTCACCGAACTTAGTTTGCAGCAGAAAGGGCTTTCCAGCCGCAATCTCCCTCGCCTGTTGAACCTCCTCACGGGCTGCTCTGGATTCCGACCGCGCTGCTCTAGCCTCTTGTAAGGCCTTGTCCAGATCAGCCGTTAAGGCTTTACTCTCCTTCTCCAGAAATTCACAGCGGCTGGTAGCATTCTCTAGTTCGAGCGCCATCGTGGATACCTTCTCCTCATTTTGGCGCCGTGCAGCTTGTTCGGCTTTTAATTCAGCCGAGGCCTTTTCGGCAGCAGCATTGCTATGACGGGCCTGCTCCTTGGCCCGGGCCAGCTCCGCTCGAAGAACTTCAACGGCGGCAGCACCATCTGCAGCCATGCATACTCCAACATCTAAATCTCAGCATCATGCTTATACCACAAAAAATGTATGAGGATTGCCCCGAATACATACCTTGCGACTCGTCAAGACGCATATTGATCAAAGCAAGATCATCCCCTGCCACATCAAGCTTCCGCTGCAACTCGGCAATTTCCATAGTCCGGGAAGCGGCCAAGGGGGAAGCGGTCAAGGGGGAAGCAGCCTGTGTTCAAAGTTGATCAGGTTAGTCCTCAAACGATACTATTCGATCCTTCGTTTTTCTTCCTAGTGGAAGCCAACCCGAGTATCAGGGGCTACTACCTATACACAGGCGCATCTTTGCAAATAAAACATAGCCGAAAAACATTATGTCACAAACCTCGAAGCCCTTAAGTAGGCTCATGAAGGCTTCATTTAATCCGCTCTTCGCGGACGAAATCTTTTCAATCACTGTACCCATCAAGGTACGTTGTTCCCCCGAGACAGATGCTTTCCGCAACATGTCCCGCAACATATCCGGAGTCCCCGGGTCTCCGGAAGTTGCTCCAAGAGCACAATCATCCTTTGAAGGAATTTGTTCACCCGTCTCCAAAATCACTGTCGATTATGAACCAGACAGTCCGGGGCCTTTGTTGTCATCAACCCTGGAATCCCGGATGGTCGGAGGTCCACCTTCGGGTACTGCCTCTTTTGTCCCCTGGTCTAAAGGGACCCTCCGTGATGACACTTCAGAGTCGTCCGCCTTATTGGGCGAGGAGGTTGGAGGAAGCGTCTTGCTCTCCATCATCTTTGGGAGGAGACTCCCCGAAGAAGAGGATCGCCCAGAAAAATTCTGTGCCGACCTGTAAAAATGCATAAATGCGTTACGTATATCTTCGGTAACAACAACGGAGCAGGACTCTATCAAAGTACTCTAGATTCTCTTACGGTTTGGCCGAGGACTTGTCCCCCTGTTGGAGCTGTTCAACGGCGTCACTTTTCAAACCCAAGCCGCTCGACGGTGGCATCTTGCCCTTCTTGGAAGACCGCCCTCCCAATCTTCGGAGGCGGCTCTTCCTCCTGCTTGGAGAAGGGATGCTGGCACTACAAAAAAAAGACACATCCATGACATTTTGGGCCGAACGAAATTTTTTTCTGTCATACATATGACACTTCTATGACGATAATTGTGACAAAACCCGGTATCATCATAGATGTGGTGGGCTCCTACTTCTATGACAAAAAATCATGACAGAAAATGGGCTTTTCGTCCTGGGCGGGCCGGAGACGCAGCTGCATGACATTCTTTGGGCCGTCCATGACGGAAAAAACCGTGGTAGAAGCGAGGGCGAGGAAAATTTCAGGGAGTTCCCGGTTACGGTGGGAGGTCGGGGGCCGAGCGATGCGTGTTTCTCTCATACACGTACGCGCGTGTGTGCGAGGCGTTGGCTCTAACTGAACCCGAGCGAGGCGTCGGGCTCTAACTGAACCCAAGCGATTGCACTGCAGGCTACGTGTTACTGAACCCGAGCGATCGATCGATGGCTGTTAACTGAACCCGATCGAGCGATTCCTTCACTACTGCTGCTAACTGAAGCCGATCGATGCTGCCTCTGGGATGAACAGTGAGCATTGCGGGGGGGGGGGGTTGGATGAACAGTGAGCGGTGGCGTTGCCTCTGGATGAACAGGACCCCGTGGTGTGGTGGAGGGCTGGATGAACAGTAGACGGTGGAGGGGTGCCCGTGGAGGGGTGGTTGAACCGGACCCCGTGGTGTGGAGGGCTGGATGAACAGTAGACGGTGGAGGGGTGCCCATGGAGGGGTGGTTGAACAGTAGCCGGTGGAGTAGCGCGCGGTGGAGGCTGGATGAACAGGAGCCCGTGGAGGCTGGAGGAGGTCGACGGTGGAGATGAACAGTATCCCGTGGAGTCCCGTTTTGCGGTACGCCACACCCCTCCCCATGAACAGGACCCCCGTTTCGACCGTAGGAGGTCCGTTTCGTCCGTTTTGCGGTATGCCACACCCCTCCCGATCAACAGGACCCCCGTTTCGACCGTAGGAGGTCCATTTCGTCCATTTTGTGGTACGCCACACCCCTCTCGATCAACAGGACCCCCGTTTCGACCGAGGAGGTCCGTTTCCTCCGTTTTGCAGTACGCCACACCCCTCCCGATCAACAGGACCCCCGTTTTGACCGTAGGAGGTCCGTTTCCTCCGTTTTGCGGTACGCCACACTCCTCCCGATCAATAGGACCCCCGTTTCGACCGTAGGAGGTCCGTTTCCTCCGTTTTGCGGTACGCCACACCCCTCCCCATGAACACGACGCATTCCGTTGCCTCCCCATAAACACGACGCATTCTGTTGCCTCCCCATGAACACGAGACGACTCTGTTTGTCCGTTCCGACCCAGCCATGTACACGAGCCCTGGCCGTACGTATGCGCGAGTAGGCGTTCGAGACCCCGCCCGTATGTACACATACGTGGCCGTATTTTCTTTCTTGCACCCTGGCCGTTGTACGTACGTGTACATGCTACGTGCGCGCCTCTACTACGACACGTACGCGCCTCTACTACGACACGTGCGCGCCTCTACATCCACCAGTATATATGTACGTACACGTTCGCGACCAGAATGACAACGCTATGTACGCTTCGACCAGGTGGGTCCCGACTTTCAGGCACTTCCTTGCCTGCGAAGATGTAGCTGGTGGGTCCCAGCAGTCAGGGGGCGAATCATTTTTTTCCCGGACGCACTTCCTTGCGTGCGAAGATGTAGCTGGTGGGTCCCAGCAGTCAGGGGCAAACGTTTTTTTCACGAAATACGGTGGCCCGTCCGGTGGGTCCCCGCTGTCAGGTGGAGGAATAATTATTTTGCACGTAATAAGGAGGCACTTCCTTGCTGCGGCCGTGGACCCAGCTGTCAACCTCTCCATGTACAGTCCACGTCCGATGGAAGCCGTTCCTTGACCACGTTGACCATGCCGCACCGAGAGCACGAGGGCGGTGGACGACGTTGAAGCCTAGGAAGGGGACGACGCAGAGCCGGGGAAGACGCGGCAGTGGATGCCCACGCATAGAGGAGTACGAGGGTTCACTGGTTCGCTGCGGTGTGAGGCTGCCGTCGCCGTAGAATAACAGGGGGTGTGGGTGAGTAGAGGGATGGCCTGGCCAGCGGTGGGAGTAGTAGGGGGCGGTGAGGCCTCCGCCGCATCGCAGCCGGCCACGGGAGGCAGGAGCACGAGGCACGACTGGCGCTGGTTTGGGCGGCTGGAGCTAGAAGACCAGAGGTTGAAGAAGCACTACGGCCGTTGGATGGACATCGTACGGTCACTGGAGCTAGAATCGTGCATATTGACTAAGTTGACAAAGCCCTCCGTCCCCGTCAACTTAGTAGGCCCACAAGTCAGCCTGCCACTATACTGGGTCCCAGCTAACAGGGGGAGTATTCATTTTTTTGTGCGTAATAAGGAGGCACTTCCTTGCGTGCGAAGATATAGCTGGTGGGTCCGAGCTGTCAGCGGCGGTAACATTTTTTTCGCGAAATACAGAGGCCCTTTCGGTGGGTCCCTGATGTCAGGTGGAGGAATCATTATTTTGCACGTAATAAGGAGGCATTTCCTTGCATGCGGCCGTGGACCCAGCTGTCGGCCTCTCCACATACAGTCCACTTCAGATGCATGTCAGTCGTTGACCACGTTGACCAGGCCGCGCCGAGAGCACCAGGGCGGTGGACGACGGCGAGGCCTAGGAAGGGAACGACACGGAGGCAGGGAAGACTCGGCAGTTGTTTCCCACACGGAGGGGAGTACGACTGTACGAGGGTTTACTGGTTCGTCTACCGTCGCCGGAGAATAACAGCAGGTGTGGGTGAGTAGAGGGATGGCTAGGCCAGCGATGGGAGTACGGTGGGGCGGTGAGGCCTGCGCGGCAGCAGAGCCGGCCGCGGGGAGGAGGGAGCAGGCAGTCCCGCCGGCGCTTGTTTGAGCGGCTGGAGCAGGAAGAGCAGAGATTGAAGAAGCACGATGGCCGTTGGATGGCCATCCAACAGTCACTGCTTGTGCGTCAACCTTTTTTTAGGAAAGCCTCAAATCTGTGGAAAATAGCATACAGCCCATCTGCCATTATTTCTAATAATTTACATCCCATTTGCTAATTATTAAGGTTTTTTTTGGAGCCCATATTCTTTTTGTTAGCATTACAGCCCATATTGTGGCCACGGTTAAAAAATTATACGAAATTTTGCATATTTCGGTGCGGTCCGAACTGTTTTTAATCCCAAAATTTCGACTCACATTCAAACTGATTTTAAAAATAAATGTATATCAATATAAAATCCAACAAATTCTCCATGCATAAAAATTAATGTAATTTAAAATCTCGAAATGAAAAAAAAAAGATATTTGAAACTAATTGCCGGTTTGATGTGTTTTAAAAATGTACAGCCCATTGCTCATTACTGATGGGCCATTTTCTCGGCCAGCCGAATGAAAGCTCTCCTCGTCTTGAAAGATTTGCAGCCCAACAGGCCTGACAAAGCGACTTACTTGGCAAATCACAAAAAAACTGGGTTGTGGCCGTGGACCCAGCTGTCAGCCTCTCCACGTACAGTACTCTTCCGATGGAAGTCGTTCCTTGACCACGTTGACCACGCCGCGTGGAGAGCACCACGGCGGTGGACGACGGCGAGGCCTAGGAAGGGGACGACGCAGAGCCGGGGAAGACGCGGCAGTGGAAGCCCGCGCGGAGAGGAATACGAGGGTTCACTGGTTCGGCTGCGGTGTGAGGCTGTCATCGCCGCAGGGCCTGGCCAGCGGTGGGAATAGTAGGGGGCGGTGAGGCCTCCGCGGAAGCACAGCCGGCCACGAGAGGCAGGAGCATGCGGCACGACCGGCGCTGCATTGGGCGGCTGGAGCAAGAAGACCAAAGGTTGAAGAAGCACTACGGCCGTTGGATGGACATCGTACGGTCACTGGAGCTAGAATCGTTCATATTGACTAAGTTGGCAAAGCCCTTCGTCCCCGTCAACTTAGTAGGCCCACAAGTCAGCCTCCCACCAAGGTGGGTCCCAGCTAGCCGGGGGAGTATTCATTTTTTTGTGCGTAATAAGGAGGCACTTCCGGTGGGTCCGAGCTGACAGCGGGGGGAACATTTTTTCGCGAAATACGGTGGCCCGTCAGGTGGGTCCCAGCAGTCAGGGGGCAAACGTTTTTTCGCAAAATACAGTGGCCCGTCCAGTGGGTCCCTGCTGTCAGTTGGAGGAATCATTATTTTCCGCGTAATAAGGAGGCACTTACTTGCTGCGGCCATGGACCCAGCTGAGACTCTCCACGTATAGTATACTTCCGATGGAAGTCGTTCCTTGACCACATTGACCTCGCCGCGTTCTGTTGCATGCATGCGTCCATGGGCGTGGTGCGTCCCCGCTGTCAGCCTCTCACGTACAGTCATCTTCCGATGACTCTCGGTTGTTGACCACACTGACCACACCGTGCCGAGCGCACCCAGACTGGAATGACCCGGAGATGGGGAAGACGGGGCAGTGGAGTCGCAGATGGAGAGGAGTGGGAAATCACTGGTTCGGGTGCGCGGCAGCACAGCTGCGGTGCCGCCCACGGGAAACATGAGCAAGAACAGAGGTTGAAGAAGGAGCACAGCTGTTGGATTAACATCCAACGGTCCAGCTGCTAGAATCATTTGTTGATTAAGTTGACAAAGCCGTGCGTACACGTCCACTTAGTAGGCCCACAAGTCAGTCACCAAATCTGACGGGTCCCAGCTGTCAACGGGATGAATAATTTTTTTCGCAAAACAAGGAGGCACTTCCTTCTGTGCGAAGATACAGCCGGTGGGTCCCAGCTGTCAGGTGGAGAAATAATTTTTTTCGCAAAACAAGGAGGTCCCTCCTGTAGCTGGTTCGAATCCAAACCTATACTATGACTATATATGGTGCTATGCTACTCTGCAAGTAATGAAACTGACATATCCAACGTTCGCTTCTCCTCTTCTCTACTTACTCTGCCTAGCATCAGAAGCTCTGGCCGCAGCAACCATGTCCGCTGGCTGCTCGTCCACCTGCTCTTCAGCAGGCAACAACCAGATATGCGCCAAGTCGCCACCCGTACCATCGCCTGTGGGTCTCATCACACCCCCGCCGGCACGCGCACCGCAGCCGATTGCTCATCGCAACCCGCTGCCGTTGGTGTGGTGCCACTGCTGCAAATCACGCAGAGTCATCCGTCGCGTCTCAACCACAATCCGCAACCCTGGCCGAGTCTTCTACAAATGCCCGAATCATGGGGTAATAATATGTTTAAGTGTTGTTCTGCTGCTTTCAGTTGCTGATTTTTTTAATAGTTTGGTTGATGATCTTCCAATTTGATTCGTGCAGAAAAGGGAAGATTCGTGTGATTTGTATTTCTGGGAAGTTGCTGATGTGGGGGAATGCAACTACGCTGATTATTTGGTTAGCCGAGGAATCCCAATACCAGCAGGTTGGGGTGTTGGACAAGTAACTGAAGGAACGACAGAAGAGGAAGATGCAGAGCAGAAGGTTAAAGATGCAGTTCCTCTGATCATGGCCAAGCAACAGCTGCTGAACGGCCTTGACAGCAATGAGGAGATGAAAGAGCTTGTGAAGATAATGGGCAAAATCGATGTGCTCTGTAGGATGATTGTCTCTTTATTTGCAGTGTATGTAGCACTCGTGATGTATTCAGTGGCTACGACATGAGCACTTTGCTGAAACTAGTAATGAATGAAACCTGTGTAGCAGGCTGGGCGTAGTGTTGTGAACATCTAATGATTTCTATTAACGGAAATCAGGGGGTATCCCCTTTTGCTCATATAAATAAATAAGTAAATAAATAGCAGAGGCCCTGTCGGGTCAGCTTTGTTCTCATTCGAAGACGTCGAGCAAATTGCAGTCCAACAGCAAACTATGTCATCAAATTCAAGTTTCACAGCCAAATATGAGTACAACTAAACAACAATGTCATCATGTTTTAGTTGTCATACAATCACCAAACACAAATCAGCATACATAACAAGTGATGTTCTCACAGCAAAATACTAAACAACATGTTCATCAGGTTTCAGTTGTCATAGCAAACACAATTTCACATAGTAGATAAAAAACGTCTTCTGACAGGCAAATACGACAAAAGCAATGTAATCATCATCCGCAGCAGCAGCGTCAACATCTTCGCCATGTGTATCAGTCTGAATCGTAATTCCCCACGGTGTCATCTTCTTCTTCGTCCTCAACGTCCTCGAACGTTGGCTTCTTCTTGATCAACTCTTGTATGTCCACAGCACGACAGGCAATCTTTTCGCCGGCGTCATTGACGTGATGGTTCTCAAAGATATTAGGAACATCTGTGTTATCTTGTACATCAGGAGCAGTGTAAGCATCATCTTGTTGTGCAACTTCATTAAACGAATTCCTCTGCTCAAACCTTTGCAATACTCTCCAGTCATCGCTACGTGCAAATGTGTCTTCCAAGAAAAATATCTGTGTTGCTTGATTTGCCAAAATAAAAGGCTCGTTGGTCTGGTACGCCGCCTTGACATTGATGGATTTGAAATAATCATCAGCTCTGGGTTTTGCGATCCTGGAAAACAGGTTATACCAACGACAGCACAACAGAACCACACACCGATGATCCTCGAAACTGGAGATATACTGCAACTGAACAATGTCTGTTATGTTAGCATACATTTCAGTTGTCTCTTTGTCATACGTATCCGTGCTCATGATGGCACTGTTTTGTGTCTTCCTGCCTTCGTCTCGTGCAAGGGTGTTGTAGCGCACATCTCCAACAACGCAAGATTCATAATGTCTTACCCGAGTATCAGGACCCATTGCTAGTGAGTAAAGGGCATCATCAACTGCCTGCCCATCCTCCCGCATCTTCTTAACCTATGGTTAGAAAATAGACAAGCTGATCATCTTATGTACTCAATATATTAAAAAAACTGACAGTGCACTTCAAAAGCTTACATGGTTCTTGAACCATTTCGCAAATCCTGCCATAACCAGTTTGTCAATGTTTCTTGGATTTTGCGGCAGTAACTCCTCTTTGTAGATGCTGCACAACATAGTGATCGCGTCAAACATCTAAATATATAAGAATGTGCTGCAAGTTTAGTAGATTACGATGTATAAGCTGCAGTACTGCACTTACTTGATATAAGGTAGTATCTCAGGACAGTTATTCAACACATACCAAACCATTTTGTCCAAATCTTTAGGTTTGTCCTCTTGTCGACTCTTCCCTGTAACTCGAACAGAATAATCGAAAACATTGAGCCCGGGATTGTCTTCACCCACCTCTTTGCTAAGCTGATCAGCTGTTTCAATGTATTTTGAGCAGAATGTCAACGCTTCTGTAGCAATGTAGGCCTCTGCAATGGAACCCTCGGGTCTAGCTCTGTTCCTAACATAGCCCTTGAAAGTGCCTAGCCGCCTTTCAATAGGGTACATCCAGCCATACTGTACTGGACCTCTAAGTAGTGCCTCATCAGGTAGATGAACAGCCAAATGCACCATCACATCAAAGAAGGCTGGAGGATATATCTTCTCAAGGTCGCATAGGATAGTTGGTATCTTGTCTCTAAGACGCTCCAAAGCATCTATCCTGATATTCCTACTGCAGAGTTCCCTGAAGAATTGTCCCAACTCTGCAACTGCTCTGTATAAGTCAGGGCGGCCCAATCCTCTAAGGATAACAGGTAAAACCCTTTGAAGTAGGACGTGGCAGTCATGAGTTTTCAACCCTTGTACCTTGTTTCCATCTGCACTGACTCTCCTTTCAGGGTTGGAAGCAAATCCATGTGGGAATCTCACACGTGACAGGACCTCGCAGAATTCTTTTCTTTTTACCTTGTCCAAGACGTACACAGCTGGTGCCATATCCCGTGGTTTACCTTCATCTTGCACCTGCAAATCCTTTCTGATACCCAGGTGTGTCAAATCAATCCTAGATTTTAAGGTATCTTTCGTCTTGCCTTCAATATTAAGAAGTGTGCCGATAATGCTGTCACATATATTTTTCTCGATGTGCATCACATCAAGATTATGCCGCAGATCCAAATCTTTCCAATACTCCAAGTCCCACAAAGTGGACCTGCGGGTAAACAATAATCTCTCTTCTACCCTGCCACGCTTCCTTTTCCCGCTACCATTACCAGGATGGTTTCCTGGTGTAATATGCCTGACCTTCTCTAATTCCACTTGCAACTCATCGGCGGTGAGCCTCTTTGGCGCATCACGGTTTTCATGCTTTGCATTGAACACATGTCTTCGGTATTTTCTAGGATGCGGCTTGTCCTTGGCAAGGAAACGGCGGTGTCCAATGTAACAGATCTTGCTAAGTATTGCGTATGACAGCGGATTCCTGTCACAGCGAACACATGCATTGTAACCATGTGTCGTTCGCCCTGACATAGTGCCCAAAGCCGGATAATCATGGATGCACCAAATTATAACAGCACGCAGAAAGAAATCAGCTGGTGGGCTGCTATATAGGTCTCGAGTGAGAACACCCTTCCATCGCTGTTGAAGTTCCTCCACAAGAGGCTCCATGAACAAATCAAAATCCTTTCCAGGACTTTTTGGACCTGCGATGAGCAAGGCCATCATGTAGTTTGATTCTTTGGTGCAGACATTTGGAGGCATGTTGTAAGGGATAACAAGCACTGGCCACATGCTATATGTGGCGCTCTGGTGGCCAAATGGGTTAAATCCATCTGAAGCTAAGCCAAGTCTAATGTGTCTCGGGTCAGCAGCAAACTCTTTGTGTTTATCATTGAAGCTTTTCCACTCACTACCATGAGATGGATGGCTCATTACATTCTGATCTCTGTACTCCTGGTTCCTAGAATGCCATGGTACATCCTCTCTTGTTTCAGCATCATGAAACAACCTCTGCAATCTTGGTATAATTGGAAAATGTCTCAGAACATTATGGGGAATCCTCTTCACAGCATCGCCATCTTTCCATCTTTTGCATTTCGGGCATTCACTTAAGTTGGCATAATCCTTCCAGAACAGAACACAATTATTCTTACAAACATGGATCATATCATATCCAATTCCAACTGCACGAAGGAAATTCTTCATTTTACTGTAGGTGTGTGGCAGCTCAGACGCATCTGGGAAAGATTCGCGGAAAGCAGCCAACATCGCATCGAATGATTTGTTGGTCATCCGCTCAGATGTCTTCACCTGAAGAAAGGTGACCATAGCTGAGAATACTGATAGCTTATTTCCTGGGGTGACAGCAACGTTGCATTGTTCCAACATGCGGGCCCACCGTTTTTCTTCTGCACGTGAAAGTTCACGGAATGCACGAGCATTTCGTAGCATTGTTTCAATGTTGGTCAAACTCACTGGCTCCGCCACCACCACCTCCTCCTCCTCTTCCACCTGAGCATCAGGCAGATCAAGATGGTGATCTGCTGCTTCCACGTAGTCAATAACATTGACGTTCACAGCTTCACCATGATGAACCCACCTAGTATATGTGACCGACATCCCATACAAGTGTAGATGATTTTGCACAGTTGACTGGGGTCTTGTAACTGAATTCATACAACTGCTACACGGGCAGAGCACATCTGATTTCGGACCACCGTACTCAGCTCTGATAAAGTTCATGAAGTTTTCAACCCCCTCGACATATGCAGCGGAGAATCTTCGAGCAGAAGTTATCCAAGTCTTGTCCATCTGTTAGACATACAAATTAGTTCTTCTACTAGATATTACAGGAAAAACATATATGCTTTTTTATGAAGTCCAGAAAAAAATACCTAGGTCGATGTCTAAAGCTATGGCAAGATATTTGGACGAGCAGATCTAAGTAACGAAATATATGTAAAGCTAATTCAGCAAACAGATTTGAGTGCCAAATTATGGCAGGCTGTTTCAGCAGTCAATGAGGCCGAGCACACAGCCATCGAACTATCGAAGGCCATCGCAGCAACAAAGATCGAGTATAAAACGGTGTAGAGCTATTTCACCTAACAGATTTGCTACTAGACCATGGCAATCTATGTCACAATAAATACATGGCAGGATATTTTTGCAACTAATCGTCCTTGGCATGCCATCTCAGCTAAGCAGATTGAGTGCAGAACAGGGCAAGGAAGCTTCTTAAGCAGAGCATATTGACAGTAAACTACTTCGGCAAACAGTGAGATTAACAGCGTCTATCAGCTAACATTCAGCGCTACACCGACATGAACGGGGCCTCAGTCTAGAATGCACGTACCGTGGGATAAGCTGACCATCGTGTGTCTCCACACGAACGTCGCCAGCGGTGGCGGCGCTGACCGCCGTGCGCCTCCACAAGAACGTAGCCAGAGGTGGCGGCACGGCTAGAGGACGGCAGTCTACGAGAGCGTACTGTGGGAGCGAGAGGATCGCCGAACCGCAGCGCCGATGTATCGGCGCGGCGGGGAGGGCGGCTTTGGCGGAGCAAATGGAGTGGAGGGGGACAGGGGGGAGGGGGTTTGGGGAATATTATTGGCTAGTTGGCCGAAGGGCGGTTGAATCGGATTTGGGGGGAATTTTTGGGTGTGGGGGGAGGATTTTCGCGTGGTGGGCGGGGGGAGTTTGGCGCATGGTCGGTTTCTCCAAGTGCAGTCCCACGTGTCAGTGAAGAGGCAAGCCGAAGCGCGTTCCGTTTGCATGAGCCGTGTGCAGGACCGAACGTGTGTGGGGTGCAATGCGACCGCGACAGGAGTGCTGTGAGTGTACCGCCTTTTTTCCTTTTAAACTAGGTGCTTCGCCCCCTCAAAATAAATTGTTGCTTCGCGCGATCCATCAATACTACTACTAGTAATCCGGTAGTCCCGACTAAAATGGCGCGGCCGGGTCTTTTCCCGTGCGATATGCTAGGAGGTTGGCTTAGTTGGGTTTTTTAGGACGAGTAATGCTACACCTACGTAATCCCAGTTACGTAATTAATGTAATGTGAAATGTGTGAGCTGTTGATTGTAGATTGGGGGGAGGGAGGGGCCCACCACCATGAAAATCAGGGGGGGAGAGAGAGAGGCAATTTACGTTAACCCTTTCGTAGGTTCCCGTAGATGTAGAAAGATGTGAAATGCGTGAATGTGTAGTGGACGTACTATTGGAGTGCCTAAGATAATTTGTGTATGTATAGACCCTATGTGTTTATTTTACTTCGCATGTTAGATTTGTCTCGGTTCAATAAAAAGCAGAGTTGGTGATGATGGTGTGCCTGTCATCCTGCAATATAGGCCGTCCGATCTATATCTAACGGATAGGAAGGAAACTATGACAATTTACCCGCACTCCTCTCCACATTTGCAGATAAGGCTTTCCCTCGTTCATACTTTTCTCCCACAAGATCTTGATCTTCCGTGCAATGCACGGGCATCTTGCTAGTACTCCTACAATATGTATATTATTGTGAAAGTTCATATACACCGGCCGAGATTAATGCAAACACGGCAGATTTTCATTACATTTCGAACTTTTATAGGACAGAAAAATAAAAGAAACCCGACCCTAAACCTATTCTACGGCGACGACCAACGTCCTCCATCTGCGATCTCTATGTACGGGGGCGGGGTTCAAGACCCGTGAAGTGAAGGTGCGGTCTCCGGCGAGGAAGAGTAGAACACGGGATACGGACCGGCCAGTTGGCACACCATGCCCTTGTTGGGAATCGTAGCATAATTTTAAATTCCTACGCTCACCAAGATGCATCTATGGAGTCTAATAGCAATGAGGGGAAAGGAGTGCATCTACATACCCTTGTAGATCGCGAGCGGAAGCGTTCCAATGAACGTGGATGACGGAGTCGTACTCGTCGTGATCCAAATCACCGATGACCGAGTGCCGAACGGACGGCACCTCCGCGTTCAACACACGTACGGTGCAGCGACGTCTCCTCCTTCTTGATCCAGCAAGGGGGAAGGAGAGGTTGATGGAGATCCAGCAGCACGACGGCGTGGTGGTGGATGTAGCGGGTCTCGGCAGGGCTTCGCCGAGCTTCTGCGAGACGGAGAGGTGTAACAGGGGGAGAGGGAGGCGCCCAAGGCTGTAGGTTGCTGCCCTCCCTCCCCCCCCTTTATATAGGCCCCCTGGGAAGGGGGGGCGGCGGCCAAAGCCCATCTAGGGCAAGGGGCGGCGGCGAGGGGGTGCCTTGCCCCCCAAGGCAAGTGGGAAACCCCCCACCCTAGGGTTTGCAACCCTAGGCGCAGGGGGAAAGGCCCATGGGGGGCGCCCAGCCCACTAGGGGCTGGCTCCCTTCCCACTTCAGCCCACGGGGCCCTCCGGGATAGGTGGCCCCACCCGGTGGACCCCCGGGACCCTTCCGGTGGTCCCGGTACAATACCGGTAAACCCCGAAACTTTCCCGGTGGCCGAAACTTGACTTCCTATATATAATTCTTCACCTCCGGACCATTTCGGAACCTCTCGTGACGTCCGGGATCTCATCCGGGATTCCGAACAACTTTCGGGTTTCCGCATACACATATCTCTACAACCCTAGCGTCACCGAACCTTAAGTGTGTAGACCCTACGGGTTCGGGAGACATGCAGACATGACCGAGACGCCTCTCCGGTCAATAACCAACAGCGGGATCTGGATACCCATGTTGGCTCCCACATGTTCCATGATGATCTCATCGGATGAACCACGGTGTCGAGGATTCAATCAATCCCGTATACAATTCCCTTTGTCAATCGGTATGTTACTTGCCCGAGATTCGATCGTCGGTATCCCAATACCTTGTTCAATCTCGTTACCGGCAAGTCTCTTTACTCGTACCGCAATGCATGATCCCGTGACTAACGCCTTAGTCACATTGAGCT
Source organism: Triticum aestivum (assembly GCF_018294505.1). Classification (NCBI taxonomy): domain Eukaryota; kingdom Viridiplantae; phylum Streptophyta; class Magnoliopsida; order Poales; family Poaceae; genus Triticum; species Triticum aestivum. The sequence continues at coordinate 88,153,083 of NC_057808.1, forward strand.
CATTATGATGATGCATTACCGAGTGGGCCCAGAGATACCTCTCCGTCACACGGAGTGACAAATCCCAGTCTCGATCCGTGCCAACCCAACAGACACTTTCGGAGATACCCGTAGTGCTCCTTTATAGTCACCCAGTTACGTTGTGACGTTTGGCACACCCAAAGCACTCCTACGGTATCCGGGAGTTGCACGATCTCATGGTCTAAGGAAAAGATACTTGACATTGGAAAAGCTCTAGCAAACGAAACTCCACGATCTTTTATGCTATGCTTAGGATTGGGTCTTGTCCATCACATCATTCTCCTAATGATGTGATCCCGTTATCAATGACATCCAATGTCCATAGTCAGGAAACCATGACTATCTGTTGATCAACGAGCTAGTCAACTAGAGGCTTACTAGGGACACGTTGTGGTCTATGTATTCACACATGTATTACGATTTCCGGACAATACAATTATAGCATGAACAATAGACGATTATCATGAACAAAGAAATATAATAATAACCATTTATTATTGCCTCTAGGGCATATTTCCAACAGTCTCCCACTTGCACTAGAGTCAATAATCTAGTTACATTGTGATGAATCGAACACCCATTGCGTCCTGGTGTTGATCATGTTTTGCTCTAGGGAGAGGTTTAGTCAACGGATCTGCTACATTCAGGTCCGTATGTACTTTACAAATATCTATGTCTCCATTTTGAACACTTTCACGAATGGAGTTGAAGCGACGCTTGATATGCCTGGTCTTCCTGTGAAACCTGGGCTCCTTCGCAAGGGCAATAGCTCCAGTGTTGTCACAGAAGAGAGTCATCGGGCCCGACGCATTGGGAATCACCCCTAGGTCGGTAATGAACTCCTTCATCCAGACTGCTTCCTGTGCTGCCTCCGAGGCTGCCATGTACTCCGCTTCACATGTAGATCCCGCCACGACGCTTTGCTTGCAACTGCACCAGCTTACTGCTCCTCCATTCAAAATATACACGTATCCGGTTTGTGACTTCGAGTCATCCAGATCTGTGTCGAAGCTAGCGTCGACGTAACCCTTTACGACGAGCTCTTCGTCACCTCCATAAACGAGAAACATATCCTTAGTCCTTTCAGGTACTTCGGGATATTCTTGACCGCTGTCCAGTGTTCCATGCCGGGATTACTTTGGTACCTTCCTACCAAACTTACGGCAAGGTTTACATCAGGTCTGGTACACAGCATGGCATACATAATAGACCCTATGGCCGAGGCATAGGGGATGACACTCATCTTTTCTATATCTTCTGCCGTGGTCGGGCATTGAGCCGTGCTCAATTGCACACCTTGCAATACAGGCAAGAACCCCTTCTTGGACTGATCCATACTGAACTTCTTCAATATCTTGTCAAGGTATGTACTCTGTGAAAGACCAATGAGGCGTCTTGATCTATCTCTATAGATCTTGATGCCTAATATATAAGCAGCTTCTCCAAGGTCCTTCATTGAAAAACACTTATTCAAATAGGCCTTTATACTTTCCAAGAATTCTATATCATTTCCCATCAATAGTATGTCATCCACATATAATATGAGAAATGCTACAGAGCTCCCACTCACTTTCTTGTAAACACAGGCTTCTCCATAAGTCTGTGTAAACCCAAACGTTTGATCATCTCATCAAAGCGAATGTTCCAACTCCGAGATGCTTGCACCAGCCCATAGATTGAGCGCTGGAGCTTGCATACTTTGTTAGCATTCTTAGGATCGACAAAACCTTCCGGCTGCATCATATACAACTCTTCCTTAAGGAAGCCATTAAGGAATGCCATTTTGACGTCCATCTGCCATATCTCATAATCATAGTATGCGGCAATTGCTAACATGATTCGGACGGACTTCAGCTTCGCTACGAGTGAGAAAGTCTCATCGTAGTCAACCCCTTGAACTTGTCGATAACCCTTAGCGACAAGTCGAGCTTTGTAGATGGTCACATTACCATCTGCGTCCGTCTTCTTCTTAAAGATCCATTTGTTTTCTATGGCTCGCCGCTCATCGGGCAAGTCAGTCAAAGTCCATACTTTGTTTTCATACATGGATTCTATCTCGGATTTCATGGCTTCTAGCCATTTGTCGGAATCCGGGCCCGCCATCGCTTCTTCATAGTTCGAAGGTTCACCGTTGTCTAACAACATGATTTCCAGGACAGGGTTGCCGTACCACTCTGGTGCGGAACACGTCCTTGTGGACCTACGAAGTTCAGTAACTTGATCTGAAGCTTCATGATCATCATCATTAACTTCCTCCCCAGTCGGTGTAGGCACCACAGGAACATCTTCCCTCGCTGCGCTACTTTCCAGTTCGGAAGGGGTGACTATCACCTCATCAAGTTCCACTTTCCTCCCACTCAATTCTTTCGAGAGAAACTCCTTCTCAAGAAAGGACCCGTTCTTGGCAACGAAGATCTTGCCTTCGGATCTGAGGTAGAAGGTATACCCAATGGTTTCCTTAGGGTATCCTATGAAGACGCATTTTTCCGATTTGGGTTCGAGCTTTTCAGGTTGGAGTTTCTTGACATAAGCATCGCATCCCCAAACTTTTAGAAACGACAGCTTAGGTTTCTTCCCAAACCATAATTCATACGGTGTCGTCTCAACGGATTTCGACGGAGCCCTATTTAAAGTGAATGCGGCAGTCTCTAAAGCATAGCCCCAAAATGAGAGCGGTAAATCGGTAAGAGACATCATAGATCGCACCATATCCAATAGAGTGCGATTACGACGTTCGGACACACCATTTCTCTGAGGTGTTCCAGGCGGCGTCAGTTGTGAAACTATTCCACATTTCCTTAAGTGTGCACCAAACTCGTGACTTAAATATTCTCCACCACGATCTGATCGTAAGAATTTTATTTTCCTGTCATGTTGATTCTCAACCTCACTCTGAAATTCCTTGAACTTTTCAAAGGTTTCAGACTTGTGTTTCATTAGGTAGACATACCCATATCTACTTAAATCATCAGTGAGAGTGAGAACATAACGATATCCTCCGTGAGCCTCAACACTCATTGGACCGCACACATCGGTATGTATGATTTCTAATAAGTTGGTTGCTCGCTCCATTGTTCTGGAGAACGGAGTCTTGGTCATCTTACCCATGAGGCATGGTTCGCACGTGTCAAATGATTCGTAATCAAGAGACTCCAAAAGTCCATCTGCATGGATCTTCTTCATGCGCTTGACACCAATGTGACCAAGGCGGCAGTGCCACAAGTATGTGGGACTATCGTTATCAACTTTACATCTTTTGGTATTCACACTATGAACATGTGTAACATCACGTTCGAGATTCATCAAAAACAAACCATTGACCAGCGGGGCATGACCATAAAACATATCTCTCAAATAAATAGAACAACCATTATTCTCGGATTTAAATGAGTAGCCATCTCGAATTAAACGAGATCCAGATACAATGTTCATGCTCAAAGCTGGCACTAAATAACAATTATTGAGGTTTAAAACTAATCCCGTGGGTAGATGCAGAGGTAGCGTGCCGACGGCGATCACATCGACCTTGGAACCATTCCCGACGCGCATCGTCACCTCGTCCTTCGCCAGTCTCCGTTTATTCCGTAGTTCCTGTTTTGAGTTACAAATATGAGCAACCGCACCGGTATCAAATACCCAGGAGCTACTACGAGTACTGGTAAGGTACACATCAATTACATGTATATCACATATACCTTTGGTGTTGCCGGCCTTCTTCTTGTCCGCTAAGTATTTGGGGCAGTTCCGCTTCCAGTGACCACTTCCCTTGCAATAAAAGCACTCAGTCTCGGGCTTGGGTCCATTCTTTGACTTCTTCCCAGTAACTGGTTTACCGGGCGCGGCAACTCCCTTGCCGTCCTTCTTGAAGTTCTTATTACCCTTGCCCTTCTTGAACTTAGTGGTTTTATTCACCATCAACACTTGATGTTCTTTTCTGATCTCCCCTTCCGCTGATTTCAGCATTGAATATACCTCGGGAATGGTCTTTTCCATCCCCTGCATATTGTAGTTCATCACAAAGCTCTTGTAGCTTGGTGGAAGCGACTGGAGGATTCTGTCAATGACCGCGTCAACCGGGAGATTAACTCCCAGCTAAGACAAGCGGTTGTGCAACCCAGACATTCTGAGTATGTGCTCACTAACAGAACTGTTCTCCTCCATTTTACAGCTGAAGAACTTGTCGGAGACATCATATCTCTCGACCCGGGCATGAGCTTGAAAAACTAATTTCAGCTCCTCGAACATCTCATATGCTCCATGTTTCTCAAAACGCTTTTGGAGACCCGGTTCTAGGCTGTAAAGCATGCCGCACTGAACGAGGGAGTAATCATCAGCACGTGATTGCCAAGCGTTCATAACGTCTTGGTTCTGTGGGATTGGTGCATCACCTAGCGGTGCTTCTAAGAGATAATCTTTCTTGGCTACTATGAGGATGAGCCTCAGATTCCGGACCTAGTCCGTATAGTTGCTGCCATCATCTTTTAGCTTGGTTTTCTCTAGGAACGCGTTGAAATTGAGGACAACGTTGGCCATTTGATCTAAAAGACATAGTGTAAAGATTTTAGACTAAGTTCATGATAATTGAGTTCATATAATCGAATTATTTAATGAACTCCCACTCAGATAGACATCCCTCTAGTCATCTAAGTGAAACATGATCCGAGTTTAACTAGGCCATGTCCGATCATCACGTGAGACGGACTAGTCAAGATCGGTGAACATCTCCATGTTGATCGTATCTTCTATACGACTCATGCTCGACCTTTCGGTCCTCCGTGTTCCGAGGCCATGTCTGTACATGCTAGGCTCGTCAAGTCAACCTAAGTGTATTGCGTGTGTTCCGAGGCCATGTCTGTACATGCTAGGCTCGTCAACACCCGTTGTATTCGAACGTTAGAATCTATCAAACCCGATCATCACGTGGTGCTTCGAAACAACGAACCTTCGCAACGGTGCACAATTAGGGTGAACACTTTCTTGAAATTATTATAAGGGATCATCTTACTTACTACCGTCTTTCTAAGCAAATAAGATGCAAAAACATGATAAACATCACATGCAATCAAATAGTGACATGATATGGCTAATATCATTATGCTCCTTTGATCTCCATCTTCGGGGCACCATGATCATCTTCGTCACCGGCATGACACCATGATCTCCATCATCATGATCTCCATCATTGTGTCTTCATGAAGTCGTCACGCCAACGATTACTTCTACTTACATGGCTAACGCGTTTAGCAACAAAGTAAAGTAAATTACATGGCGTTATTCAATGACACGCAGGTCATGCAAAATAATAAAGACAACTCCTATGGCTCCTGCCGGTTGTCATACTCATCGACATGCAAGTCGTGATTCCTATTACAAGAATATGATCAATCTCATACATCTCATATATCATTCATCACATCTTCTGGCCATATCAAATCACATAGCACTTGCTGCAAAAACAAGTTAGACGTCCTCTAATTGTTGTTGCAAGTTTTTACGTGGTTTGTAGGTTTCTAGCAAGAACGTTTTCTTACCTACGTATGACCACAACGCGATTTGCCAATTTCTATTTACCCTTCATAAGGACCCTTTTCATCGAATCCGTTCCGACTAAAGTAGGAGAGACAGACACCCGCTAGCCACCTTATGCATCTAGTGCATGTCAGTCGGTGGAACCTGTCTCACGTAAGCGTACGTGTAAGGTCGGTCCGGGCCGCTTCATCCTACAATGCCGCCGAAACAAGAAAAGACTAGTAGCGGCAAGGAGAATTGGCAAACTCAACGCCCACAACTGCTTTGTGTTCTACTCGTGCATAGTAACTACGCATAGGCCTGGCTCATGATGCCACTGTTGGGAATCATAGCATAATTTTAAAATTTTCCTACGCTCACCAAGATGCATCTATGGAGTCTACTAGCAACGAGGGGAAAGGAGTGCATCTACATACCCTTGTAGATCGCGAGCGGAAGCGTTCCAATGAACGTGGATGACGGAGTCGTACTCGCCGTGATCCAAATCACCGATGACCGAGTGCCGAACGGACGGCACCTCCGCGTTCAACACACGTACGGTGCAGCGACGTCTCCTCCTTCTTGATCCAGCAAGGGGGAAGGAGACGTTGATGGAGATCCAGCAGCACGACGGCGTGGTGGTGGATGTAGCGGGTCTCGGCAGGGCTTCGCCGAGCTTCTGCGAGACGGAGAGGTGTAACAGGGGGAGAGGGAGGCGCCCAAGGCTGTAGGTTGCTGCCCTCCCTCCCCCCCCCCTTTATATAGGCCCCCTGGGAAGGGGGGGCGGCGGCCAAAGCCCATCTAGGGCAAGGGGCGGCGGCCAGGGGGGTGCCTTGCCCCCCAAGGCAAGTGGGAAACCCCCCCACCCTAGGGTTTGCAACCCTAGGCGCAGGGGGAAAGGCCCATGGGGGGCGCCAAGCCCACTAGGGGCTGGATCCCTTCCCACTTCAACCCGCGGGGCCCTCCGGGATAGGTGGCCCCACCCGGTGGACCCCCGGGACCCTTCCGGTGGTCCCGGTACAATACCGGTAACCCCCGAAACTTTCCCGGTGGCCGAAACTTGACTTCCTATATATAATTCTTCACCTCCGGAACATTCCGGAACCTCTCGTGACGTCCGGGATCTCATCCAGGATTCCGAACAACTTTCGGGTTTTCGCATACACATATCTCTACAACCCTAGCGTCACTGAACCTTAAGTGTGTAGACCCTACGGGTTCGGGAGACATGCAGACATGACCGAGACGCCTCTCCGGTCAATAACCAACAGCGGGATCTAGATACCCATGTTGGCTCCCACATGTTCCACGATGATCTCATCGGATGAACCACGGTGTCGAGGATTCAATCAATCCCGTATACAATTCCCTTTGTCAATCGGTATGTTACTTGCCCGAGATTCGATCGTCGGTATCCCAATACCTTGTTCAATCTCGTTACCGGCAAGTCTCTTTACTCGTACCGCAATGCATGATCCCGTGACTAACGCCTTAGTCACATTGAGCTCATTATGATGATGCATTACCGAGTGGGCCCAGAGATACCTCTCCGTCACACGGAGTGACAAATCCCAGTCTCGATCCGTGCCAACCCAACAGACACTTTCGGAGATACCCGTAGTGCACCTTTATAGTCACCCAGTTACGTTGTGACGTTTGGCACACCCAAAGCACTCCTACGGTATCCGGGAGTTGCACGATCTCATGGTCTAAGGAAAAGATACTTGACATTGGAAAAGCTCTAGCAAACGAAACTACACGATCTTTTATGCTATGCTTAGGATTGGGTCTTGTCCATCACATCATTCTCCTAATGATGTGATCCCGTTATCAATGACATCCAATGTCCATAGTCAGGAAACCATGACTATCTGTTGATCAACGAGCTAGTCAACTAGAGGCTTACTAGGGACACGTTGTGGTCTATGTATTCACACATGTATTACGATTTCCGGACAATACAATTATAGCATGAACAATAGACGATTATCATGAACAAATAAATATAATAATAACCATTTATTATTGCCTCTAGGGCATATTTCCAACAGCCCTACCGCCTCCCATGCCCTACTCATCCTCGGAGGAGTCCCCGACCTCGGTGGTGCCGGACGTTGGACGGCGGCAAGTAGGACGCGTGGCTGACGGTGCTCTCGTCGTCCGCTTGTGCGGTCGCGTCCGCGTCCGGCTATGCCGCTATTGCGTCACGAGAGGCGACTTGAGCGAGGGCGGCGACCTCGAGCTTCATCCCCGAAGACAAGCTCTCCCGCAGAGCGTTCGCACTTGCGGTCATGGCGGATGTGGTGCCAGGTAGGAGGACGATGCGCTATGGTGTGGAGGTTAGCTGGGCGTTGCCGCTTTAAGTAGCGCATTCCGGTGAGGCCAAGCGTCCGGGTGCATCATTAAGTCGCCGGAGTTGGTTCCTCGGGCACCGAGCCTCTTAACGATGACATACGAACGGACGGCATGAATGTGGGCAGCTGGCGCCGGCTGGGAATGCACCGCGCGACGGTGTGAGGGACGAGGTTTTTGGTGTGCAAGGGTAGTCAGCTGCGGTCGTGGCAACGTTGGAGATGCCCTTTGCTCACATGTGATCCCCGCATGTCATTGAAAAAGCAAGACGACCCGGCATGGTCTCAGGTCCAGAGGATGCAGTTGGCCGCGCTACACCACTCCGCGGACGCGTCGCGGCGCCCCGTGCATCCTCGACGAGCCGGGTGTTGGGGTGTGTTTGGATTGTGGCCAAAGTGCACCTTACCAAAATTTTGGTCATGACCCAAAGATTGGTCTTTGTTTGGATGGTTGCCATTTTTTTGGCATGCCAATGAACTCTAGCCAACTCTGGTTCATTTTTCTTGCCAATGTCGGCCAAATCATGGGCAACCAATACCTCAACCAAAATTTTGGTCATGACCCAAAGATTGGTCTTTGTTTGGATGGTTGCCATTTCTTTGGCATGCCAATGAACTCTAGCCAACTCTAGTTCATTTTTCTTGCCAATGTCGGCCAAATCATGGGCAACCAATACCTCAACCAAAATTTTGGCTACCCAATGCTTTGATGGGGCAACCTTGGGCACAAACCAAACATACCGTTGGTCGTGCCACAGCACTAATGCCACCCTCGGCACACTGAAACCGACCGTGTCTAGCGACGATATGAGCGTGTCGCTCACCGCGGTCGCCGTGTCCAGAGGCGGTGCTGGAGCTGCGCCCCATTGTTGGCCCCAACGACCCACATGAACGGTTGTCGGTGGCGAGGAGGTCGTGCGCCAGCTCCTCCATTGGACTAGTCTGCGCTACGTCGTCCCGCCGGGTGTGCCCCACATGTCGGTTTCCCTGTTTACCCGGCCATATTCGAGCGTCAGTGCTCCGCATTGCGCATTAGGCCTTTCCCTATGTAGGCCAAGCGAGACAACTTATTGTTTATTTGAGCCGTTCAAGTATAATCATGTGGCGTTTGCTTATTTCTCATTCCTCTCCAACCCTCTTCTCCATCGATCATGTCGCCCTCCAGTCGAGTCCATCCTCCCGCATGCCTCATTTGAACATTCCGCCGAGTATCATTCGCATGTACCCACCCTAGTCCTCTTTCAATAGATCTCCGGACCCCGAGATGAAATCGAGAGGGAACGAGTGGGGGCACGTGATACCTAAGGCGGATTCAAAATTTTGAACCGGTGATCATAGCATCCGCAAATCATATATAAAGGGTATTCAATGTTCGTTTCGTTTTTGAACGTACAATATACTCCCCCTATCCTTTCTAGTTTACATATAAGTTTTATGTGTAGTCAAAGTATCTCTACTTTGATCAAAAAGGTATCAACATTCAACAACGCCCAATCAATATTGTTAGATTCGTACGTACTCCTAGATTTGTACTCGAGATGGTTTCCAATTTGACTATTGACAAGATTAATAGTACATGAGATGTATAATGTGAAAATTATATCATTGGAAACTCCTTTCACATACGAATTTGACCGTATGCTTTGTGTAAGTTGCATGTCATATATTATTACTCTAACATTTGGTCAAAGTTAGCCTCGAAAAACGCATTAGACCCTGTATGCTTTGTGTAAGTTGCATGTCATATATTATTACTCTAACATTTGTGTAAGTTGCATGTCATATATTATTACTCTAACATTTGGTCAAAGTAGTATAGTGGAAGTGGATCCTCTGACGTAGGTATCCCTGCCTTACCCTCCCTTTCGGTCACTTACTGGCGGACCCCATGCTTGCTAGGCCCCGCATGTCAGTTACTCAATGGGTTCGGCCACGTCAGGGATCCTCATCCGTAGTATACTCCCTCTGTTTTTATTTACTCCGCATAAAACGGAGGGAGTGGTGGTATAATAAATGACGCGGGCGGGGGAGGGGGAGGGACGTCGGTTTGCTCTCAACTGCGGTCCCACAAGCGAGCGAAAATGCAAGACGAAGCGCGTTCCATTCGGTGAGCGACGTGGAGGGTCCAGCGTGCCGGGCTGCAACGCGAACGCGACAAGAGCGATGTACAGTCAAAACCGATTGACCGGTCGTCACCGGAACCACTATTCACACCAGAACCTTCGCTGCTCGGCCTACGCCAGCCACTGCCCTAAAACCACACCAAATCTCCAGCCCATTCCCCCACCTTTCGATCCCCTAGCCCGCATCAAGCGTCCCCTAGTTCGCCGGAAAGCCATGGTGCGCCGCAAGATCACTTACTACAAGATGCTGACGCCGGAGCGCTGCGCAGAAATCATGGCGGCGGTCGGCGCCACAGACCTCCGTTCCCAAGCTCGCTTTGCGGTGGGCCAATCCCCGAGTTCTCTGGAGCCAAGCTACGAGGAGGAGGAAGCCGATCCAATGTTCATGGTGGAGGTCGCGGCGCAGAAGGCCCCCGATGGGTATGAGACGATGGACGTCGACTTCGTGCCGGCGTCCGAGTCCCCCATGGTGCAGGCGGACCAGCGGTTCAACATGGCGATACTAAAGGAGGACCGGGGAGAGGCTCAACTCGACGCGGAGCGCGCATGCGCTGCCATCGAGGCTCTCCTGCAGGCGGAACGGGATGTCGTGGATGTGAACCGGGCGGCGGAGGCTCAACTTGAGGCGGAGCGCGCGGATGCCGCTGCCATCGAGGCCCTCCTGCAGGCGGAACCGGACGTCCTGGACTTGAACCGGGCGGCAGAGGCTCGACTCGACGCAGAGCGCGCGGATGCCGCTCTCATCGACGCCCTCCTGCAGGCGGAACCGGACGTCCTGGACTTGAACCGGGCGGCGGAGGCTCGACTCGACGCGGAGCGCGCGGATGCCGCTGCCATCGAGGCCCTCCTGCAGGCGGAACCGGACGTCCTCGACTTGAACCGGGCTGTGCTCTCGTCCGTGCAGAGCGCCCGCACGCTCCGCTTGAAGGAGTAGCTGGAGGCCGAGGACAACCACGGTGCGGAGACACACGTCGGCAGCGACGGCTGGTTCGCGCCGGCAGCCAAAGACGACGAGGCCGTCTCTTTTCCGCGAGCAGTGATAGTTTTTCTGTATGTTGTTGTTCTTATGGATCTTTTGCTGTGTAAAAACATTTTTTTGTTATGCAAGTCGCCGGACTTGGGTCAGTCTACCATTTCAGGCGGTTGGATGAATATCCTACGTCTCCTAACCCTTCTTTCCTTCTTCCTCACCTCTTCTTCTTCCCCAACAGACCACCGCACGGGCCGTACGGATACTCCCCAACATGCGGTTGGATAAACATACTCTATGAACGAAAATTATGTGTCAGCGATAGGATGGCTGAGTTTGGTTTGTTCACATGCGACAGCATGTGTCAGTGAGGGTGCGTTCCCTTGGTTGGGTTTGCGGCGTGCAGGAGCGACTGTGTGAGGGTGCGGTGCGACCGCGGCGTGCAGGAGCGACCGTGTGAGGGTGCGGTGCGACCGCGACAGCCGTGCGCAAGTGTACCTCCTTCTCATTTTGAAAACTTTAGGCAAGCTTGGCAAAAATGTGTGGCGAAGTTTGGCAATGCAAGGCCTAGACCCAAACAGGATAAGTACGTACGTACTAGGAGTACTAGTGTTAAAAAAGAAAGGCGGGGTTTTCCTTCGCGGGATTTAATCGATACAAATCCTCGTTTCACGTGTCAATTAATGCGTATTTTTTTCTCCAAAGACCAAAGAGCTAACCATCTCACTCCTCATCGCTTGATTAATGCAGCGCCATGCAAACCAACCTTCTCACTTCCGCATGCATGCAGGGGATATTAATGTCCTTGGTTGCTAACCCCATCAATTTTGCCTCGATTAGTGTTAGTGGCCCTTTGCAAATTGTAATTTTGATATACTGGCCTTGTGTACAAAAAAATGGAGGTAGTAACTATATTTGACTTCCTTCCCCATTGCGGTGACGTCGACGATATCTTTTTTTGGTGGTTTGGCGAAGTGCGTTCGACGGAGAACACCATTGAGGGAGACCACGGTAAGTCGTTCGCAAGTGCCGCCTGCAAGCCGAGACAACCGCCTTATTTGCATCCAGGAAGTCCTTTACTAGTACTACTAGGAGTACTAGTGCGGTGAGATGGTTTCTCGAAGAAGACGATGGAGAAGCGGAGTCAGCGAAGAGTGAAATGATGGTTGCTTCGTCCGTGCTTTTGTGATTTGACGCCTCACTGCTTTGTGATTTGTGATAGAAGGGACAGGGGAGTAGACTCTGTGCTCTATACTGTACTACATGCGTCCAAGCATGGGAGAAAGAGGAGAGACGTTGCATTTTTCTATTCCTTCAATCAATCAATCAGGGAGCTTCGGTTCCATCTTTTTGGCTTTGGCAACACCGTCCACAATGGTTCCCACGATGCCAAAAGCTATTTTCACATTTGGCTACACATTGTGGATGCCCTTAACCGTACCACTTGGTTTTGCTCCTGTGTGCTATCTATACAAATCTCAATTATATTGATCTAAAAAATTATAGAATCAAGATTAGTAAAAAGGAGGTGATTTTGCCGCGCGGATGGCGGGGGAGGTTTCTTATTTGAGCAATGCTACATCCACGTAATGGTTTACGTAAAGTTACAAACTGATGTGATGTGGGACTATTTGATTGGATTAAAGGAGAGGATTAGGCCCACCCCACCTGAAAATCAGGGGGGCATATATAGATTAGATGGAAAGTATACGTAGCAGCTACGTAGCCCTTTGTAAGTCTAGGATTAGGCTTCTTATTTTCGGAGGACGTTGTCCTGGCGGTTTGCTAACATGCGGTCCCACGTGTCAGTGCTTTACCAAGCCGATCCGCGTCCCACATGAGGCAGAACAACGGCAGAAGCAACACGTGGTTAAGTTGAAGAAGATGAGGGAGAAGCGGATTCAGCAACGAGTGAAATGATGGTTGCTTCGTCCCTCCAACTTAACTGCGGGAAAGGTGCAGCTTGTGATTTGACGCCTCATTGCTCATTACTACGCCGGCGCCATGACTGGGGTGCTTCACCCCGGCTGCTCTGCACTGTATTCCGGTATGGCACGTGGACCCGGTAGCTTGATGTCCCACATGTCGGCGAAAGGGACTAGAAGATTTATGAAAGCGAGCGCTCCACTCTTACGACGGAGGAGTAGACGACACGACGGCCCAGTGAACTGTCACTTGTAGTACTGTATAGTACTATAGTTTTGCTGTTTCGCACGATCCATCGATACAAACCCGATTAAACAGGAAAGGGCAGGATTTTTCCCGCACGGTAGATGATACTGGCCATACATTTCAAAGGCAATTTTAATGTATGCAAACTGAATAATTATAAGTAACAATATGATATCTAGTAAAACTAAAAACACATATGATTTATTGTGTTAGAGTGTAGTAGTAGTGATGTATTGCATAGTTGTTAGATGTAACATGCGAGAACGTGTAGTGATGTAGTTTTGGAGGGCCTACAGAGAGAAAAGCGTAATACGGTCACCGAACTTCAGAATAAGCTGATTACGGTCACTATATACGTTTTGCGGTGATTATACGGTCACTTGCTCACAGTTCAGCATCGGATTGCACTCTGTTGACCGGCCAAATAGTCTGCGTGGCGCTATGTTGACTAGTTAAATTGACCACGTTCCTTGTGGGTCCCACCTGTCAGTTCGCATAGGCAAAAGGTCAGATAAACACAAATTTACGCAGGCGCGACAAGGCTCCAACCCGTGCGCGGGAATCACCTGGTTGTGTATGTGTCTGTCAGGGCCTGATGTGTGCGCATGCACGTGTAGGTTGAGCACTTGAGCGTGAGAGTGTGTGTTGGTCGTGTGGTGTACTGGTGTGTGCATGCATGCGTGCGTGTGTGCGTGTGAGTGTTGCGTGCGTGCGTGTGAGTGTTGCGTGCGTGCGTGGCTGCGTGTGTACGTGTGAGTGTTGCGTGCGTGCGTGGGTGCATGTGTTTGTGTGAGTGTTGCGTGGATGCAGTTCGTGTGCATGCGTGCGTGTGTGTATAATCACCACACCAGCTCCTGTGTGTTAAAACAGACGGCTCAGCATACCAATACAAGGCCACCTTGTCCGCTGTGCCCGCGGTCATGACTTCGAACCACCGTCCAAATATTTTTTTGTCGTTTGTTTTCATTCTTACTAGCAAGATGCCCGTGCGTTGCACGTAACATCAAGATGCATTTGTATGACTTGTTTATCTTGTGAGAGAAAAGGATGAACGAGGGAAGGCCTTATTTGCAAATGTGGAGAGGTGTGTGGGTACCTTTTTGCAAAATTGCCATAGTTTCTTTCCTATCCGTCAGATATAAATCGGACGGCCTATATTGCAGGATGGCAGGCACACCATCATCACCAACTCTGTTTTTTATAAGAGTGTATTTTATGTATTTTATAAGAGTGTAGATGTAGAGTAGATACAAGTCGACAGGTGGGCACGATGGTAGTGAGATAATGTGATGCAACACTAGAGGTGCCACGTGGAGCGTTTAACTGGTCAACTAGTCATGTCATGAGCAAATACAGAGTTGTACGGTGAGCCCGTGACTGTATAATAACCACTAAACGTAAATGGTGACCGTAATGAGTGGATTCTGAAGTCCAATGTATGTATCGTGCTTTCGCTTCAAATACAATGATCGTCATTGCATATATCGCGAGAGAAAGATGAAACATGCGTGAATTTTCTGGGGGCTTACTTTTAGAGGACCTGGAGATAGTTTTGTGTGCATACGTGAAAGGGGCGTACAGGGGGGTATGCGATGGAGAGAGATGCTCTTCGTTTCTCTTTATTATGACTAACTTTGTATATAGTATAAAAATATACAAATTCACAGTGCGGAATAAATATCATTGTGGGCACCATGCAATGCAAATTAGCGTTCGTACTCCTCCATATAACTTTGTAATGTTGTATATATGTAGAAACTCTAAAATAATTTTTTGGCCACACTTTATTCAAAAGGAATGTTGTATGCGAAATAAACGTGAAGAGAGGGCTTTTTAGATCAATGGGGTACGTGATGTAACATGTGTGAATGTGTAGTTGATGCATTTGGCGGGGCCTAGAGAGGTATGTGTGTGTATTACGTATTCGAGAGAGGCATGGATAGAGGGGCCGACGGGGGGGGCGTGGGAGAGATAGCACGAGAAATGAGAGTGGTCTAGAGAGAGAGACGAATATGACGTCACGACAAGAGATTCCATTCCCTTGAGTGTGTATATGCAAGGGGGGAGGGAATAGAGGCACCAGGAGAAATTTTCTGTGTGTGTGGTGTTTGTGTTGGTATGTGTGGGTGTGAGAAGATAATGAGACGTGGGGGCAGAGGGTGTGTCACCGCGTGAGGTCCGGTGGGTCGAGGTGAGGCCCTTCGTTCGGTTCCGACCTGCGCCACATTGGTCGGCCCGTGACGCATTTAGGAAGACCCATGGATGACTAGTCGTACAAGACAAAGATAGCAGAATTGTGAAGGACTCTATGTCCACTGACAAAGCCGGCTAGGATTTGTAACCCTAGGTTCTCGGACTAAGGTAACCCCTTTATCTCTGATATTACTATTCATCCAACCTAACTTTAAGGGGCATCCTACAGAATGCTCTGCTAGAATCATACTCGTCGATTAGGAAGAGAGGTGTGAGACAATGCGTGAGAGACAGGCGTAAAGATAATGTGCGTACATGAGACACGTAGGCAGGTCCATGTATATAGAAAGGGTCGATGAGGATTGTGCGTGTGTATGTTTGCGAGAGGAAGAGTGCTTGTGATAAAGGTTAGTGAAAACAGTTGTAAATGGTTACGAGAGGGAGGGAGGGGTTATATCTAGAGCATGTGTGCGAGAAAGACACCTCGGGAGAGAGTGTGTGAGCATGTGTGAGAGACCACCGATGGAGAGTGAAACTACACGTAAAAGACTGCTCTACACATTGATTAAAGATATAAATTGTATCCAAATATTAGGATGGGATCATGATATTTGCAATTCGCGTAAGGAGCGGTCATTGATCCATCAGACATCTAGATTCTATCGAATTTGAGCATGTCTATGTTATTATTCGACACAATTTATCCACATAGTTAGTATTTTGAACTCCAGACAATGCATCGCTTTAGCAATCGAATATAAACGTGAGTATAGTTCATGTTGTGTGTGTAAAGCACATTATACATACGAAAGTTACACAATGGACATTATAAATAGCTACCTATGAACTAGCATACATTTGAATTCAACTTAAGGTGGTTTAAAAAAATCGAATTCAACATGAAGTCCATTCAATTATTTGATTTGATATCATGGCATTTGTAAACCATACCTAAATTATGGGGGGCACCAATCTTTGCTCTGATTTTGTACATAATAGCATATGTAGTCATGTACAAAATAGATTCAAATTTAGCTCCTCCATTCCAAAATAATCGTAGTTATAGGATTTTCAAGTGTCAAAATTTCAAAAAGAAGCGGATAATTTAATGAGATTTTCAAACATACAAGGTCAAATATAACGTTGTCTATTTAGGTCAATCCTCATAGTTCAAGAGTACTCTAAACGTGAATGCTTGTGTTTCAAAATTTCGAACGAAGCACCAAAAGAGCCTCTACTCGCCCGAAACCGCGTGAGACCAATGTTTGGTAGTACAAGGAAATTACTTTTCTAATAACTCCGACCCATGAAACCTACCGGCCCGACGTCCAAAGGTCTAAACCGGGGTAGGTTTGTAGCTTCATCTAGACGCCACGCAACCGCATCTGAAAAACATTCATACACAATGGTCGCCTAAGCACACATGCGCGCGGCCGAAATCGCTCCCGCCCACTATTTGGGACACCTGGGATTACCATCCTACCCCCGACCCGCAGTAGGTCCGAAATCTAAGAGGGGGGGCAAAGTTTGTACTTTCCCCAAATTTCAAACAAGCGCGTCCCATCTTCTGTTCAAAAAATCCAAAAACAAGCGCGTCCCAGACAGAAACATGGTTCCCCCCACCCGTCCGATTCCCCATTCGTACTCCATGGGCGCCAAAACTACCTCTCCACCAGCCGTGAAACCCCGGCATCCTCCGTCCGCCACCCCATCCCACCCATCAACCACCGCCCTCCTCCATCACGCCGGAGCCGATACCCCGATGTCGTCGTCCACCGCAACCTCAACCGCAACACCCTCCACGGCTAGTAGTTCAAGCCGAGGCCGAGCCGTCCGTACCCGAGCCAGTTCAACCACGTCGTCCTGCGCCTCACCGCTGCCGCTCCAACTTCGCCACCCTCCACCGCACCAGAGCAGTTCCTGCTACGCCGTCCTTCGCCGCCTCGGATCTGCTTCCCCTCCGCCGACATACGGCCACGGCAACACAGTCAACAATTTGTCCATGGGTTCGTCCAAGCCTGCACCCACCAGAACATCGGTTTCCCCGGTAAAAAGAAGAAGATCGGCGCGACATGTGGAGGTGACCACACCGGCAACCGAAAAAGGTACTCCTCTTCCCTTATTCGTGCAAATCTTACGTCTCTGCTTGCACGGTATTCATCCCACAGAAGACACTAGTTGACCGCTTCTTCTTGATACTAGATGTTCCTAGTAACTCGCGATGCACAAGGTTTCTCCTCATATACTATTTCACCTTAGCTAGAGGTCCGTCGCCCCCCTGAATTTCAATTTCTGGCCAGTTGATTCCCAATTAACGGAAGCATTCCCCGGCGTAACACGCGCTAGTACGCCTATTGCGCCGGGGAAGCAGTGCCTTGCTGTTTATCTTAGGGGCGTGTGCGGCCTAGAGCTACTGGCGCCCGATCTGGAGGTCAGCCGGGATTAAAGGGATGGCCTGGGGGCGCTGCCAAGCACGGCGGTGGTGTGAGGTCGATGGGAGGGCGGGGCGGCGGAGGCAAGGGTCTGGGCCGGTGGTCACTGGCAGTTCGAGAAAGATCGTCAACAGTGACTAGCAGGAGGTAGACGAAGGCCATCTGCCCGTTCCTTATAGATCGGACGGTTCATTAAAAAAATCGACTGGCCTATTTATTTTCAGTCGACTGTTATCTTAGATATGACCACATGTGGTGGTGTGCTGGAGGAGTACCTGCATTTCCTGTGCTCATATATTAGAATACGGAGTAGAATCTAATTTTGTTTGCCATGCAATGTTCTAGAGCTATCATATGTCTCCTGTCATTTATTTTTCAGCCACCTGCTATCTGCTACTTTTACAGTGCACTAGTTCTGCACACACTTCACCCTTACTCTCACTATTGTGTTTTTATGCAAGGGTATTTCAGACTCTACTGCCATGAGAGAAGCCAAAAAGAAAAAGAGAGAAGTCGCTCCAGCTTCATGTGCGGTTAGGCAAGACACGTTATAGCGCTATAAAGGGTGCAGTGTCAGCAGATGGAGACGGTAAACGTAGCTCTGGAGTTGATGACCTCGCTCGCAATGAACCACCATCCCAGGTGCTTGCTTTAACTTCGCGGTGTCATATGTGGTTGCATGTTCCATATGGTGTCTAGCTTGTATTCGAAAGGCCGAAGTCGGTAAGATAAGGAAAGATATTTTTTTACATGAACCACCATCCCGTGAGCACCAGAAGACAAATAGCTAGTCAGGGCACTGGACGAGCCAGTGACAAGCCCAGCAAAGATAGGCATCACCTGGAAGCCAACTAAAAAGCTGTGATGGTGGCGAAGCAGCCCGCCTCCCACCAGGCTCTCAGGTCCTAGATGATCATGCTCACCACTCCAGCCGGATGTCTAGCTTGTATTGCTTCCAATTTGGTTAAATTGCATCTGCTTAGCTTACACATTATACCTTTGAATATGACATGCCTTTCTGTTTTTGGTACATACTAGTACATCTGTGTATTAACCATGTTCTTACATCAAACTAATGTTCTTGTGTATCCCTCATCAATCACTTATGACGAGGCAGGCAGGCAAGGGGACTACTCCTCATTTAAAGAATGCAGAGTCAACCTCCCGACATGATTCTCAAGAAACAGAAATGCTAGATGAAGATAGTGAACGTAGCTCTGTAGTTGATTACCGCATTTCCCCTACACTAGCATCGCAGGTGCTTGCTCTAACTTGGCAGCGTGATATGTGGTTGCATGTTGCATATGGTGTCTAGATTGTAATTCTTCCAATCTGGTTAAACTGCATGTGCTAGTCTGCTTAGCTTATACATTATACCTGTTAATGTGACATGCCTTCCTGTATTTAGTACATAGTACATCTGTCTATTAAGCATGTCCTTACATAAAACTATTGTTTTTTTTGTATCCCGCATCAATCAACATGACGAGACACCTTTAGTATATGCAGTGCGATATTAGTTGCATCTTTCATATGATTTATAGCATGCGCTGCTTCTAATTTGTTGAAATTCCATTTATGATGGGACGCTTTTAACTTGGCAGAGTCATATTGGTTGCATTTTTCATGTGGTGTCTAGCTTGCATTGCTTCTTATTTGCTGGAATGGTTTCTGCTTAGTTTACACAAACAGTTGTGAACATGCCATGCCGTCCTGTTTTTCGTACATATTCCATCCTGGTATCATGTGTTTGCCTTACATCAAAGTAGTGATTGTCAGTATCATGCATGAATGAGTTCTGAAGAGAGAATTTTATTGCTTTTTCTTGTCGGTTTTACTTGACAATTCAAAATCAATAAAGCGGAAGGAAGTTAGCAAGGCAGCGAATAAAGGTGCTCCTTCCGAACGAAGGGCCTCTACAGTTTCTACTCCTCCACACCCCCAAGATGATTTCCAAGACAACACATGCATAGACACTCAACAAAGCTGTGTTTATGATGAGCATGTCTCCCCTAGTGCAGCATCACCGGTGCTCCCTCTAACTTGGCACTGTTATATGTGGTTGCATGTTATGTGTGATGCCTAGCTTGTATTGCTTCTAATTTTGTTGAATTCCATCTGCTTACTTTACACATTATACTTGAATAAGACACGTGTTCCTGTTTCTAGAACATACAATATATGTCTATCATACCATGTTCTTACATCAAATTACTACTGTTGTGTAACCTGCAACAATCACTTATCATAAGACACGTTTGACTTCGAAGTGTGATATAGGTTACATCTCACATTCTTTTCTAGCTTGTACTACTAATTTGTTTAAATGGCACTTATGACGAGACAGATTTAACTTGGTAGAGTGATATTCGTTGCATCTTTCATATGGTGTCTAGCTTTCATTGCTTCTAATTTGTTGAAATGCCTTCTCCTTAGTTTACACATCATAAGCTGTGAATATGCAATGCTGTGAATATGCAATGGCACTAATGACGAGAGACCCCTAACATGGTAGTGTGATGTTGTTTGCATCTTGCATATGATTTATTTCTTGTACTGCTTCACATTTGTTTAAACGCCATTTATGATGAGACACTGTTAACTTGGCAGAGCGATATTTGTAGCATCTTTCATATGGTGTCTACCTTCCATTGCATTGCTTCTAATTTGCTAAAATGTCTTCTTCTTAGTTTACACATCATAGTTCTGGTTATCTCTTCCGTCCTGTTTTTCATACATATTACATCCTCCTATCATGTGGTTGTCTAACATCAAAGTTCAGTTCGTCCGCATCACGCATCAATTTGTTCTGAAGAACTAAATTGTTATTCGTTTTTCTTGTCGGCTTGACTTAACATGGCAGAGAAAGAGGAAGAAACACAGAATGGCAGGGAATGAGAAGCGGATGAATCCTGCAGATTTTGCTGGTACTGATGGTGCAATAGAAGGTCAAAGTCCAGCGGAAAATTCTACAAACACGGCATCCCATGCTACACGAGTTGCAAAAAAAGCCAAACAAAAACAAATAGCTGCAACCAAACAAGCAGAGACAGCCCTAGTTCTTGCAACACCTACCACAGTACTACCAGCTGCACGACTTACTCGTGCGTCAACTGAGCTAGCAGCACGTTCCCAAGCTCCCTTGCCACCTGACACTACATCCCAAGCACTCTTGACACAAGACGAGTTGGCAATATCAGATGAACCTTGTGAGCTTCAACAGCAAGAAGGTAGTTGCTGGAGTCAAGTTACAGTTGCATGCTTCTTTATATGTAGTCTCACAGTTTGATGTACACTAACACTTCCTATGTTCGTTGTTGGACTAGCACCTAGGCGCAAGAGGAAACAAACATCAGGGATAATGCTCGATAGGTTAACTAAATCTAGAGGAGGAAGAATGGAGATCCGTTTTGAGGCAGGTTTAAAAAGGCCACGTGATGCTACAAAGTCAGCCAAGTTAGTATCAGAGGCAGCGGTTGCCGTTAGGTGTCATGTACGTATCCTCCCAACATGGATTCAGTACAGGAATGACAAAGACGAAACCCAGTTCAACACCTTCCTCGACCATTTATCTGTAAGTATGGTTATGTATGGAAACTAGTAATATCATCTTGCTATGTCCCATACTTTCTAGGTTGCGATAATGAGACTCCCATAATTTTCAACAGATGAGGTTCAAGTTGGATAGCCAAGATGATGCAACCAGACAAGCTTGGACCCATGTTTTCAAGTCTGCTCTGCGACAGTATTGGTATAACTTGAGGAAAACTCACTTTGAAGGCAAGGCTAACAGTGAACTTTCCCAAACATCTCCAGTGGAAAATATATCGGATGAAGACTGGAGGGGCCTTGTTAAACACTGGTCTGATCCGAAGTATCAGGTACATTATATATATGTGATCAGATCACATGTTGAAGTCCTATTTACGCATGTGCCACACAAATCTATCTTCTTGTAGGTGAACTATTCAAAGAACAAGGCCAACCGTACGAAAGTGAAATTCCAACAGACGACAGGATCTCGTAGCTATATTGCACACTGCGAGGCTCTTGTAATTAGCTGCTGTTTCACTCTTTTCGTTGTACCATATTATCAGATCTATATTGACTTGTTCGAAATGTAGAGGAAAGCCCGCAAGGACCAAAAAGTACCTGAACCAAATGCTGTGGAAATCTTCAAGGACTGTCACACCAGCAAGAAGAAGGGCATGACTACACCAGTCAAAGCCGCTGTTGTAAGTCCTTAATCCTCATGCCTTTTAACTACTACTTACTCTGACTTGTGCCTTGAACTGCATGGTTTGCAGCCAATGTCTATTACTCTTTTCAATTTTATACACAATTGTCTTAGCGTATCATTGCACCTTACAAGGTTTAAAAGAGAGGAGTGATGTTCCTTTGATCTTGACCCGTAATCTAGTTCCGTGCTGGACTTGCCCACACAACGTTACAATTGCCTGTTTGTCTGTTCTCGGTTGTTTTGTGATATGAATGATGTCATACTATGCTTACCGTATTATAAACTTCGTCTCTTTATCCTTAGCCCTCAATACAATGTGAAGAAATAGACAATACATTAGCGATGGTACATGGTCATATGTTTGGAACCTGGTTTTATTATGTACTTTGCAATAAAATACAACTAATATTTTACATGGGTTCACCAGAATAAGTTCTGTATATAGACCAAAGCTATTTTGTTTGGTTTTGCTGCCTCCTTAATATCTTCAGTTCTGGTACTACTAATGTAAAACCTCAACTTTTCAGCAAGCTATGGAAAAAATGGTGGAACCGCCACCTTCTAAAGGTGGCGAGGCAACTATAACCACAATGTCAGCTCTTGCTGCAGTGGGTCAATACCTGTCCACTAACAGTGCCAAAAGCACGTTCCTGCGTAATACTGGGTTGGTTGTTAAGGCAATATCATCCAAATTGCCTCATGATCAAGATATGCAAGCTCAAAGCAATGTTGTATCTGCGCTCCAGGCACAAGTCCATTCCCTAACAGAGACCCTTTGTGAAACAAGGAGAAACATTGCTCAATGTCGTCAAGATATGCATGGTTTTGAAACCAGACTATCAGACATTTGCTATGTTGTTCAGGAGCCTAGGGGAAATGAAGGCGAGGGTTATGGTGCTCCATCGGACAATACAGCATGAAAACGTAACAGTCAGGTCAAATGAACTGAGCTTCTGAACTTCTGGTGGTGCATTTATCTGCTAGACTGTTAAGTTTTATGCCAACTTTCCTTTTGTTATATAGTTGTAATTTGTTTTGGTGCGATACAAAATTTATTCTTAACGTGCAGCCACCGGCTGAAGAAAACAGCAAGCCATTTTTGTATAGTGTAGGGTGTTCCCTATATTTGCACTGGTGGCGATCTTTGATGCCGAGTGGATGTAATCTGTGCAATCGCCTTAATAGCCTAGCGTTAGTTTCGGCCTTATTTATTTCCTAGTCTTCTTTTTCCCTGGTTTGCTAGTGGGCGCAACTACCATGGGCCATATACGGGCCGTAGGATCCATGGGTCTCCTACGGGCCGTCGATAAATGGGCCTGTAATCGGTGGGCCTCGGGCCGTCGGATAAATGGGTCTACATGGGCCGTAATCGGGCGTAATTGGTATCGGCCCAGCACGGTAACAGGCCGTAGGACAGCAAAGGCTTAATTCTGTCACAGGCATAACGGGTCGTTAATGGGCCAGAATATAGGACGGGCTGGAAATGGTGTAACGGGTTAACAGGCCAGAAACGGGCCGACTCTTGCCATGGGCCGAATTTGGCCCATTAGGGTAACAGGCCAGTAACGGGCTGACTCTTGCCATGGGCCGAATTTGGCCCATTAGGGGAACAGGCCAGTAATGGGCCGACTCTTGCCATGGGCCGAATTTGGCCCATTAGGGAACAGGCCAGTAACGGGCCGGAAGTAATCGAGGGCCGAAAAGGAGCCCAAGAACGTATGGGCCGTCAATAGGCCGAAAGCTAACACGGGCTGGAAACGGCCCATGTAAATCACGGGCCGTTAACGGGTATAAAGAAAATTACTGTTCATTATGGGCTAGAGTCACCGTGGGCCTGTAAAGGGCCAAAAGATACAAAGGCCTCATATGGGCCGAAAGACGTCGTGGGCCATACATGGGCCAAAAGTGAAATGGGCTGGTGTTATATTCGACGGCCCACATGACGTTGTTGGGCTGATTTCCTTTAGGGCCTAACGGGCCGTGAGTTAACGGGCCGTAAAATGGGCTATTTGCAAAGAGACCGTTAATAGGCTTTTCATGGGCCAGCCCGTTAACTTTTGACCAAGTCAAACGGGCTGGCTTTGTAAGCTAAATGGGCCAGTGGTGGGCCGTGGCACGTGTCGACATATCATAGGCGCCTATCTGACCCACTGACGAGCTGACACGTGTTTCGTCCGGCCAATAAGAATTTTACACGTGGAAATTTCCCATTAGTCGGGGCTATTAACGGGTTATCGGATCCAAAACCCGATAACGGCGTTCCGTTACGGTGGATGCCACGTGTCAGTCACCCTTGACGAAAGCACTTCTTTGACGCGCGATTTATCGTCATGGAAGTGGACACTTCCGTGATGATAATTTTGGTAATGTCATGGAACACTTCTACGACAGCACATGTATGACTATCTTGATTCTGTCATAAAATCGTCATGGATGTACATGCATGACAAAAAACGCGACCTACTGTGACAAACACGTATCATCACGGAAGTGTTTTTTTTTTGTAGTGTGGGTCCTTTTCTGCCTCTGTCTTCGGGCGAGGAAAGGTCGATTTCTCCGGACTCAGTGTCCGACTTACCTCTGGAACGAAGGTCATCTTGGGTCTTCTCACCCTCCCCTGCTGGTACCTGGTACGGTGCCGAGGCCAGCATCCTTGTTAGCACAAGAGTAGCTGAGTCTTCGGGAAGGGGAGCCGGACACCTAATCCGCTACACCTTCTTTATCCAGCCCTGAAAAAGGATGATACTGTTGGTATCTTGCCATTCGGTGTCTAATTATAAGGTATCGGTAAACAGGTACGTACCGGGGTATCCGGATGGTTACAGTCTAGGCCGACATCTTCGGTGGTGTCCGTCCATTGCCTTCGTTTCCCGAAGAATAATCTCCACATTCCTTCGTGCGTAGTGCCGAAGAAGTGCTGAAGCGTCCGCGGCCCTTCCGGATTAAACTCCCACATGCGGAGAGGCCGTCGCTGGCACGGCAGGGTCCGACGAACTAACATTACTTGAACGACGTTGGCTATATCGATGTCCTTCTCAATGAGGCTTCGGATGCGACTTTGCAGATTCCACACCTTGTTCGTTGATCCCCAATCCAACCCCTTATTAATCCATGATGCAAGCTGAGGTGGGGGCCGGATTGAAATACAGGCGCGGTTGCCCACTTAGAGCCACGGGGCTCGGTGATATAGAACCACCCCTGCTGCCACAGATCAGAAGATTTGGCGAAGGATCCTTTCAGCCAAACGGCGCTAGCAAGCTTGCTCATTGAAGCACCACTGCACTCGGCCTGCTCCCCCTCTATCACTTGCAGCTTCACATCGAAGGTCTTGAGCCACAAGCCGAAGTGCGGGGGAGTCCGGAGGAAGGCTTCGCACGTGACGATAAACGTCGAGATAAGAAGAATAGAGTCCGGGGCCAGATCATGAAAATATAGCCCGTAATAGAACATGAGCCCCCGGACGAAGGGGTTAAGTGCAAACCCTAACCTGCGAGGGAAGTGGGACACGAACACGACCATCTCGCCGGATCTCGGGGTGGGAATAACCTGCCCCTCGACGGGAAGCCGATGATGGATTTCCGTGGTCAAATACCTCGCCACCCGAAGCTTTGCAATATCTCCCTCCGTGACAGAAGAAGCTACCCACCGCCCTTGATGGCTAGATTCGGACATATTTGGGGCTTGTGGCGACCGAAACTCGGGTGGTGAAGCTCGGGGTAGCGGGGTCTGAGGGAGAAGCAAGCGTGGAAGAAAAAGACGGGTCTGTACCCCTGTATATAAAGGCTGCGAATATCAAACGTCTCCTTTCAGGCATCGAAAACTTGCTTGTTTCCAAGGAGTTGTACCCAAGCGACGGTTGGGTTACCCACGTCCGGGTTGACAAGAATCCCTTAAAAAAGGGAGGCACGATCTCCGTTTGGATAAGACATGCCAATAAAACCGTGTCTTGAGACGTGGGGCGACGGGCCAGCTAAAGCGGTTCGCAAATAATGGCCGAAGCAGGCGTGATGTCATACTACCAAAAAGTTGTCAGGGGATTGAACTCGTAAAATATTATATCCTCTGCAGTTGTGTATACAAGTCCGGATACAATCAATACATCTGAAGACTATCTTGGAGTTCGGAAAAAAGGGAACCCGCCTTGCAATGCCGAAGACAATCTCCGCGCCGGAATCCTCGTCATTAAAGCCAGGTTCAGGGGCTACTGAGGGAGTCCTGGACTAAGGGGTCCTCGGGCGTCCGGTCTGTTATCCATTGGGCCGGACTGATGGGCTGTGAAGACATGAAGGCCGAAGACTGTACCCGTGTCCGGATTGGACTCTACTTGGCGTGGAAGGCAAGCTTGGCGACCGATTATGAAGATTCCTTCTTATGTAACCGACTCTATGTAAACCCTAGATCCCCCCGGTGTCTATATAAACCGGAGGGGTTAGTCCGGAAAGGATATACACATGACCATAGTCATATAGGCTAGACTTCTAGGGTTTAGCCATTACGATCTCGTGGTAGATCAACTCTTGTAACACTCATATTCATCAGGATCAATCAAGCAGGAAGTAGGGTATTACCTCCATAGGGAGGGCCCGAACCTGGGTAAACATCGTGTCCCCCGTCTCCTGTTACCATCGATCCTAGACGCACAGTTCGGGGCCCCCTACCCGAGATCCGCCGGTTTTGACACCGACAGCAAGAGCCTAAGCTTGGGGATGCCCAAGGCACCCCAAGGTAATATTCAAGGACAACCAAGAGACGAAGCTTGGGGATGCCCCGAATGGCATCCCCTCTTTCGTCTTCGTTCATCGGTAACTTTACTTGGAGCTATATTTTTATTCACCACATGATATGTGTTTTGCTTGGAGCGTCATTTTATTTTGTTAGTATTTTCTTGCTGTTATTTAGAATAATGTTTTGCATCTCTATTTTCAATAAAAATGTCAAGGATAGCCTTTACTATGCTTATTTTACAAGTCTACATGTTGCTGTTTGAAAAATAGAAAGTTTACCGCTGTTGCAAAAATTCCTAGAAAAGTCAGAATGTGATAAAATGTTGAAACCTTTTGCATAATAACCTCTGATAAATTTACTACAGTGGGAATTTTCTTTCATAATTTTTGGAGCTAGGGAAGTATGGATCTTGCTACATTCTTTACAGACTGTATTGTTATGGCAGATTGCTGTTATGTTTGCTTGTTTAATGATTCTATTTGAGGATAGGAGTATTAAATATGCAGAGGCATTTAGTATGCAATGTTGAATAATAATTTTAGTGATTTGCCACAGTAGAGTATGATAAGGTTTTTTCATTGGTTTATACTAACTTATCTCACGAGTCCTTGTTGAGTTTTGTGTGGATGAAGCTCTTGAGATTTAGGGAGACCGTGATGTGAGAGGAATTAAGGAGACATAAAAGCTCAAGTTTGGGGATGCCCAAGGCATCCCAAGATAATATTTCAAGAAGTCTCAAGCGTCTAATCTTGGGGATGCCCCGGTTGGCATCCCACCTTTCTTCTTCAACAACTATCGGTTAGTTTCGATTGATCCTAAGTTTTTGCTTCTTCACGTGATGTTTGCTATCCTTGAAATGTCGTTTTATTTTGTTTTGCTTGTTGTTTGAATAAAATACCAAGATCTGAAATTCTTAAATGAGATAGATTCTTCACATAGCTACATAATTATTTAACTACTCATTGACCTTCACTTATATCTTTTTGGAGTAGTTTGTCATTTACTCGTGTGCTTCACTTATATCCTATGAGTAAATGGTTGAATGATTTGAATGTCATAAATCTGAAATTATATATGTTTCATATGCCTTTCCCATGGGGAGTAATGACTTCACATATAAGAAGTAGAGGTGGTAAATTTATTGAAGGTTAGCAAACATTGTATTGGTCACTTGAACAATTCATGAAAGAATATTGAAGGAAGAGAGATTTCACATATAAATATACTATCTTGGTCATCTTCTATGATTGTGAGCGCCATTAATTATTTTCAAACCTGAGCAAATTAGTTGAAGTTGGACAAGGAAGACAACATAATGAGTTATGCTTGGGTATATTTGTATAGAAGTTATATTGTTATGGATCCTCTAACATGTGGTGCTTGCTATTTAGAATCCTTTGCTAGCCAAAATATCTGTACTAAGCGGGAATAATGCTTGTGCATCCAAATTCCTTGAACCAAGTTTGTTCCATGAGTGTCCACCATATCTACCTATATGCGGTATTTACCTGCCGTTCCAAGTAAATTTGCATGTGCCAAACTCTAAACCTTCGAATAATAATCTATTTTGTATGCCCGAATCGCTCATGTAGCGACTAGGGGTTGTCAGTATCTTCCATGCTAGGTGGGTTATTCTCACAATGAGTGGACTCCGCTCATCATTCACGAGAAAATGGCTGGTAACTGGGATGCCCAGTCCTATGGTCAAAAGATCAAAAACAAAATCGCAATTAATTTAATCAAAACTCCCCCAGGATTGTTGAAAGTTGGACGGCACCCGTTGTTTCAGACAAGCCGTGGAGTGTGATTGTTGGTGGAGGGGGAGTAAAATCTTTACCTTCCTGTTTGGGAACCGCCTATAATGTATGTAGTATGGAAGATATTGGGAACTCTTGGTTGTTATGTTGAGAATGAAAGCATACCTCTCAAAATTATTTTCATCTCTGTTTTAGCTTCGAGATCTGGCACCTCTGCAAATCCCTGCTTCCCCCTGCGAAGGGTCTATCTTTTACTTTTATGCAAGAGTTAGTAGTATTCCTTCTCATTCCAACCTACTCTGTAGTTGGCAAGCATCATGTGTTGGGGAAAGATCTAAGCATATATGGCCATTCAAATATATTTGATCATGAATTATTATTGTTGACATTACCCTTGAGGTAAAAGGTTGGGAGGCGAAACACTAAGCCCCTATCTTTCTCTGTGTTTGATGAATGCTATTTGTTCTAAAAATATGCTTTGAGTGGTAGCAATCATGGAAGACTATATGATGGTTGAGTATGTGGGATTTGCTAAATCAAAGCTCTTACATAGACCCTTCCTGAAAATAAGATGAATTGCAATTGTTTGATGACTGAGAAGATAGTTTGTTAGTTTTCAAGAAATTTATGGTATATGCTTTAACATGTGAATAGCTTGTTACTTGATCATGAAAAGTTTTATGAGTTGAGCTACTGTTATGACATATAATGATGCTAGAAAAGGTGATTGAAATTATCATTGATCAAACTTGTGCACCTTCTAGCATTCACACTTCATAAATTATTTCTTTTATCATTTACCTACTCGAGGACGAGCAGGAATTAAGCTTGGGGATGCTGATACGTCTCCAATGTATCTATAATTTATGAAATATTCATGCTATTATATTATCTGTTTTGGATGTTTATGGGCTTTATTAAACACTTTTATATTATTTTTGGGACTAACCTATTAACCGGAGGCCCAGTCCAAATTGTTGTTTTCTTGCCTATTTCAGTGTTTCGAATAAAAGGAATATCAAACGGAGTCCAAACGGAATGAAACCTTCGGGAGAGTTATTTTTGGAACGGAAGCAATCCAGGAGACTTGGAGTAGACGTCAGGGAAGCTTCGAGGAAGCCACGAGGCAAGGAGGCGCGCCCTACCCCCCTAGGCGCGCCCCCCACCCTCGTGGACCCCTCGTGGCTCCCCTGACCGACTTCTTTCACCTATATATGTCCATATACCCTAAAAACACTAGAGAGCAGAATAGATCGGGAGTTCCGCCGCAGCAAGCCTCTGTAGCCACCAAAAACCAATCGGGACCCTGTTCCGGCACCCTGCCGGAGGGGGGATCCATCACCGGTGGCCATCTTCATCATCCCGGCGCTCTCCATGACGAGGAGGGAGTAGTTCACCCTCGGGGCTGAGGGTATGTACCAGTAGCTATGTGTTTGATCTCTCTCTCTCGTGTTCTTGAGGTGGTACGATCTTGATGTATCGCGAGCTTTGCTATTATAGTTGGATCTTATGATGTTTCTCCCCCTCTCCTCTCTTGTAATGGATTGAGTTTTCCCTTTGAAGTTATCTTATCGGATTGAGTATTTAAGGATTTGAGAACACTTGATGTATGTCCTGCATGTGCTTATCTGTGGTGACAATGGGATATCACATGATCCACTTGATGTATGTTTTGGTGATCAACTTGCGAGTTCCGTGAACTTATGCATAGGGGTTGGCACACGTTTTCGTCTTGACTCTCCGGTAGAAACTTTGGGGCACTCTTTCAAGTTCTTTGTGTTGGTTGAATAGATGAATCTGAGATTGTGTGATGCATATCGTATAATCATACCCACGGATACTTGAGGTGACATTGGAGTATCTAGGTGACATTAGGGTTTTGGTTCATATGTGTCTTAAGGTGTTATTCTAGTACGAACTCTTAAATAGATCGATCCGAAAGAATAACTTTGAGGTGGTTTCGTACCCTACAATAATCTCTTCGTGTGTTCTCCGCTATTAGTGACTTTAGAGTGATTCTTTGTTGCATGTTGAGGGATAGTTATATGATCCAATTATGTTATTATTGTTGAGAGAACTTGCACTAGTGAAAGTATGAACCCTAGGCCTTGTTTCCTAGCATTGCAATACCGTTTGTGCTCACTTTTATCATTAGTTACCTTGCTGTTTTTATATTTTCAGATTACAAAAACCTATATCTACCATCCATATTGCACTCGTATCACCATCTCTTCGCCGAACTAGTGCACCTATACAACTTACCATTGTATTGGGTGTGTTGGGGACACAAGAGACTCTTTGTTATTTGGTTGCAGGGTTGCTTGAGAGATACCATCTTCATCCTACGCCTCCCACGGATTGATAAACCTTAGGTCATCCACTTGAGGGAAATTTGCTACTGTCCTACAAACCTCTGCACTTGGAGGCCCAACAACGTCTACAAGAAGAAGGTTGTGTAGTAGACATCACTCCGCGGTTCTTTCACCTAGTCATTTAGTAACTCATTATAATGTAAAAACAATCTCTAAATTGCTACTGTATGAAAACTTGTATAATGGTGTATGAACACGACATAAAATAAAAAAGAAATAGAATACGGAATAATGGTAGTAGCACGGCCAGAGAGATGCGCTACTAGTAATTACCAGTAGTGCCTTTTGCAAGAAGTGCTACTACTAAGTAGCTATAGTAGTAGTGCGTGTAAACCAACACTACTGCTAATCTTTAGCTGTAGCGTCGTAGCAGTAGGGCGGCCACCCGCGCTACTGCTAGGCCAAAAACCAGTGCTACTACTAGGCTTTTCCCTAGTAGTGACTAGAGCAAAAACTAATTGGAGCAATGGAGTAGTCACATACCAAGTAGCAATCCCTCAAAATAGTTCCGGAAACGGAGATTCGAGCAAAGAGATAAAAAAATCTCAGGTTTGGGAGCAAGAATATGAGAGAGAGAGAGCTACCAGGAATTTTTTTCTAGAGGTAAGAGATGAAGTGGGCTGAAGGAATAAGTGAGAGGGTCCCTGTGGGGCCCACAAGCCACCAGGGCATGCCCTGGTGCCTCGTGGGCACCTGGGCATCCCCCTGAGGTGTTTTCAGTGTCATAAATTCTGAAATATTCTAGAAAATTTATGTTAAAATTTCACATCATTTTAAGCACATTTATTTTTGGGCTATTTTTTATTGCATGGGTAATCCAGAAAATAGGATAATCATGGCATTTTATTGCATTTAACTGAAAGTAACAGAGAGCAAAAAGTAAGCACAAAAGGTTGTGCTTACTAAATTCATCGACCACATGCCCCTCAGAAAGAATCCATTAATAAGGTTGATCAAGTCTTATTAACAAACTAATTTCGAGTAACATGAAACGAAAGAATCTTCGTATAACACTAAGTTACCTCAACGGGGATATGCATCTCCCCAATAATAAGTGTTTCATATTCCTTTTTAACAGTAGGAAGAGGGAGCTGAAAACTTCCAATAGTAATTGTTGAATCTTTTTCAATAATATTGGTACCATTCACTTGAAATTGTTTCTTCAGAAAGTCCATCGTATGCTCGTTACCGTTAATATGAAAAGGGGCCTTACTTTTGTTAAACATCCCCTGCAGTATTCAAAAATGGTCTACCAAGGATGATCGACATATTGTTGTTCTCGGGCATATCAAGTATAACAAAGTCTGTCAAGATAGTAACATTTGCAACTACAACGGGCACATCCTCACAAATACCGATAGGTATGGCATTTGATTTGTCAGTCATTTGCAATGAAATTTTAGTAGGTGTGAGTTTATTCAAATCAAGTCTTCTATATAAAGAGAAAGGCATAACACTAACACCGGCTCCCAAATCACATAAAGCAGTTTGACATAATTTCTTTTAATGGAGTATGGTATTGTAGGTATTCCTGGATCTCCTAGTTTATTAGGTACACCATCCTTAAAAGAATAATTTGCAAGCATGGTAGAGATTTCAGCTTCAAGTATCTTTCTTTTGTTAGTGACAATATCTTTCATATATTTAGCATATGGGGTCATCTTCAAAATATCTTTCAAACGAGTACGCAAAAAGATTGACCTAAGCATTTCAGCAATGCGTTCAAATTCTTCCTCATCCTAATTCTTATGTGGCTTAGGAGGAAAGGGCATGGGTTTCTGAACCCATGGTACTCTCTCTTTACCATGTTTTCTAGCAATGAAATCTCTCTTATCATATCGCTTATTTTTAGGAGGTGGCTTACCAAGATCAATAGCAGGTTCTGTTTCAACATCATTATTAGATTATTTATCATTGTCTGGTTGAGCATCTACATGAACATCATCATTATCATTTTTGTTATCACAAGGTGAATGTTCATTACCAGATCGTGTCTCAACACCAGAAATAGAAACATCATTACTATCCTCAGAATGTTTTTCTACCTTAGGTTCACTAGAAGTATGCAAAGTCCTATTCTTTTTCTTTTTCTTTTTAGATGGAATTAGCGCATCTATATTAGCTCTTTGAGAGTCTTGTTCAATTGTTTTAGGGTGACCTTCAGGATAAAGTGATTCCTGAGCCATTCTACCTCCTCTAGTCATTACTCTAACAACATGATCATTAATATTATTATGGGACAATTGCATTTTCACCCCTAGTTGGTTCCTACCCACGGGTTTTGCCCTTACTTTTCAAGCTTGCTCAGTTTTGCCCTTACTTTTTCCATCATGGTCCCTCGAATTCCCTTTGACCGTTTGACCAAAACTTTGAAAATTCATAACTAATTCATATGAACTCAGAAAAATGCAAATAAGATATCAAAGTGTTCAGATAAACATTACCTTTATGTGCATATCATTTGCACTCAGGACAAAAGCAGCCTTTAAACTACCTGAGGTAATTAATGATATTAACATTATTAAAAATAAAAAGGTATAAACAATATTTTTTTCATGGATAAAAATTACATGCAAATGTAGGTGATGTTTTCTGAACATCCAGATATCTTATTTGTATTTTTCTGAGTTCGTATCATCTTGTTAAGAATGTTCTAACGACTTTGACCATTATTTGGAAACTTCATAACAAGTTGATACGAACTCAGAAAAATGCAAATAAGATATCAGGATGTTCAGAAAACATCACCTACATTTGCATGTAATTTTTATTCATGAAAAAATATTGTTTATACCTTTCTATTTTTAATAATGTTAATAACGTTAATTCCTTCAGGTAGTTTAAAGGGTGCTTTTGTCCTGAATGCAAATGATGTGCACATAAAGGTAATGTTTATCTGAACATTTTGATATCTTATTTGCATTTTTCTGAGTTCATATGAATTAGTTATGAATTTTCAAAGTTTTGGTCAAACGGTCAAAGGGCATTCGAGGGACCTCGACAGAAAAAGTAAGGACAAAACTGAGCAAGCTCGAAAAGTAAGGGCAAAACCCGTGGGTAGGAACCAACTAGGGGTAAAAATGCAATTGTCCCTATTATTATTCATTTCATTGAGAAAATCATTTTGAGATTTAGCAACTTTTTCTAACTGGGTTTGGACCATAGATGCATGTTTACCTACACCTTTGACATCATTAGCAATTCTAAATATCAAGTCACTCAAGCGATCAATCATGTATGCATTACGTCTAAATTGTTTCATAACATATTTTTCTTGCTTAACAATGTAACTATCGAATTCATCCAAGCATTGACTAGTAGATTTATTATAAGGGATATCACCTTCATCAAATCTCATAAAAGAATTTATCTCTACTACTTGTGTCGGGGTGTCAAGTCCATGTATTTCTTTAATAGGTGGTAAATTCTTAACATCTTCAGCTTTAATACCTTTTTCTTTGATAGATTTCTTTGCCTCTTGCATATATTCAGGACTGAGAAATAGAATACCCATCTTCTTCGGGGTTGGTTTAGGCGGTGGTTCAGGAAGTGTCCAATCATTATCATTCCTCAATATATTATTCAATAATTCTTCAGCTTGTTCAATACAATACTGCAGGATACTGCTAACGCGACACTACGATCAGTGTCCCTTTGCCGAAACTATGTGCGATGCAATAATCGCAAACGGTGGTGTAAAAACCGTCAAAAAGGTGCAAAACATTTGCGATGGCGGAGCCATCATACACGGTTTAGATTTTAGTTGCGTGTGCGATGCAGGGCACACGGTTAATCCATTCCAACTATTTGTGATGAGGCAGAACAACAAAAACGGGCAGCCATATCAATGTGTGTGCGATGCAGGACACACGGTTAATCCATTCGAATTTTTTGTGATAAGGTAGAATAACAGAGATGGGCAGCCATATCATTGTGTGTGCGATATACGGCATACAGTTCACTCGGACGAACTATTTTCGATTAGGGAACACAACAGAAACGGTTCAACTTAACAAGATGTGTGTGATATGCGGCATACAGTTCACATGGATGAACTGTTTGCGATGAGCCAAAAGAACACAAACGAGTCGTGTAAACAAGATGTGTGTGATACGTGGCAAACAGCCGACTCGGATGAACTATTTGCGATGAGAAATTACAACATAGACGGTCAATACAGTTACTTCGTGTGCGATTCTGTGTGTACAAAAAACTTTGAAAAATGCTAACTAGTTGCTTGCGGTGGCTAGGAGTATCGCACACGATGCGTCTGCGAGTACTCGTGTGCGATGATTAGTATGTTACACATACGTTTCCTTATGTTAACATGTGTGTGAATTTGCAATATGGACAGTTAATATGCAAATGCCTTCTGGACATCGGGCACACGCTTAAACTCAATGAACTGTGTACGATACTAATACTTTCCATGAAAATTTATGAACTTGGGTAATAGCATTTGAGTAACATATATATATAGTGGTTACACTATTCGACAAAAGGAGGATCTTCGTAACACGGTTTTGACAACCATATGGTCCATATCTACATACTTAACATAGTAACAACTATCACATTTTAAGAGGCTAAGAGCCAACAACCATATGGTCCATATCTACATACTTAACATATATAGTAACTGCTAGCACATTTTAAGAGGCTGAGGGCCAACAACCACAACTATCCACTAGAAGCAGCTTGATCAGGGTGACTCAGCATCTCGTCAATGAAAAGGAAGAGCCCTCCTGTGCCTTGGTAGAGCATGAGTATAACAGTGTCTCCAATTTTCCAATATGGATGCATTGCCACGAGAAGCGAGAACTTGTTAATTTGAATGGTTCCATTTCTGCAGAAAATGCAGTACCTTGCAATCACTTTGGCGTTATTAGCAGGCACAAGTGTAATTCGACCACGCCGAGAAATCGATACAGGAACTGCTACAGGGGGCAATTTTTGTTGACATGTAGAATAAAAACCATTTGTAACATATCGTTGAAGATATATATAGTTTATGAGCATTAACATTAAAATAAGACTTTTTACCAGCGTTTTGTGCACACAGTTGGTCTTGTTCAGTGTGTGCACCATAGGTATAATTAATCCCACCCAAAATCCAGCATTCATACGCTGTGCTATCTCTGTCAGATTATCAACTAAGTTTATGACATTCTTCAAGTCCTTCCAGTGAAATTTGGTACGCTTAGTAACATACAGATCGTTCACTATGCATCCAACATATCCTGCTTAAAAGGTGGAAAGGTATTATTTATTCAGAACATGGCAGAAGAATATATAGTGCACATAAATTGGTAAATAGAATTTGTTACTACCTAGGAACGGAGTCAGAATATGATATCACAATTGGTTGCTTAAATACTGATCAATTAGTCAGAACAAATACCCCGATTTTGCTAAGTAATATGACAACATGGAGAAAGTTGAAAGGACACTAACCTCAATCAGACTTTGACCGGCTGATGATGTTGGGGAAGTAAACATCCATGTTAATTAGACCAGGCTGTGGTGCACGCACTAGAATTTTATTGCCAGCTTTCAGTTCATAACACTTAGACATTTTTCTCCAAAGGTCCGCATCAAAATAGGAGTGGCCATCTTTATCAAGTTTTATGCTAACCGTCATTGTAAATCCATGCTGCATTGTCAATATGACATCCTGGGAGTCATCAACTAATTTGGTGCCCTTAGTTGTGTCCCACTCGGTAGGTTTACCCCTAGTTTCCGAAAACACTTGTTCCTGCCCAAACCACTTTGCCCTCTCATGCTTTTGCCCTTTGACCGTTTGACCATCACTTTGAAAACTTCGTAAAAAATTCATACTAACTCAGAAAAATCCAAATAAGATATCAAAATGTTCAGAAAAGCATCACCTATATGTGCATGTCATTTGCATTCATGAAAAAAGTGTTGGTTAGTCCCCATCTAAGTTTTAGCTCATATGATCTTAGCATGAACAATAAAATCTAAAAAAATCTAAAAATTCTAAAAAAAATTTGGTGGCAAACTTTCACCAATGTTTTGAGCGCTTGCCAAGTTTCATAAGGGAATGGCATTCGTGGAAGTCGTGGTAAAAAAATGAAATTTTGGACCATTGATTTTTGTTTTTTTGCCATGACTTCCACGAATGTCATTCCCATATGAAACTTGGCAAGCACTCAAAACATTGGTCAAAGTTTGCCACCAAATTATTTTTAGAATTTTTAGATTTTACTATTCATGCTAAGATCATATGAGCTAAAACTAAGATGGGGACTGGCCAACACTTTTTTCATGAATGTAAATGACATGCACATATAGGTGATGCTTTTTTGAAAATTTTGATATCTTATTTGAATTTTTCTGAGTTAGTATGAATTTTTTTATGAAGTTTTCGAAGTGATGGTCAAACAGTCAAAGGGCAAAAGCATAAGAGGAGCAAAGTGGTTTGGGCAAGAACAAGTGTCTTTGGAAACTAGGGGTAAACCTGCCGAGTGTGACCCAACTAGGGGCATAAAATCAATTATCCCCAAAGTAAAGCCCAGGATTTCCTTCTACTCATGTTCTTGCAAAGCAAGGGATGTACTGCTTGAAATGAAAATTAAGATCGTAAATTAGATATATTGAAATAACAGAGCAAATATGGGAGTAACTGATAGAACAGATCAATATATAGATGAAAGCAAAGTACAAAAATATAGAATTAAAAGTAGATAATGTAACAAAGATTTGATGCAAATATATAGATAATGTAGCAACAGACGGTATACGTTCACAAATTTAGGCCATGCCGACCGTGGTAGGTTGAGATTGAATATATCGAGCGCTCCCTGAAGTCATCCAGAATGGTGAGATAGAACTTCGTTCCCGACTGGCCACAACCACAGTTGCCCGATTTGTGCTCGCACTGTGGGCACATGAATGAACACCCACGAATCAGCTAGAACAAAAATGATTCCACGGCGATTTCCGCCGGTTGATTAACAGCGACGGGCGAACTGTGATAAGAGATGAGTGAATATTTTGCTAAGTTGATTACCTTCTCCATGAGAAAAATCCCCGGCCCAATCCCGTAGAAAACCCCAGTCGACCAGAGTCTAGAATGTCGGTGCAGATAGGTGGCGAAAAGCGGTAGGGGCAAAATCCCGTGTCGTTTGGAGCACGACCTATGCCCGCCGCCAACAGCCATCGAGCTTAGGGTGCAGAGTTGCGG
Source organism: Triticum aestivum (assembly GCF_018294505.1). Taxonomy (NCBI): domain Eukaryota; kingdom Viridiplantae; phylum Streptophyta; class Magnoliopsida; order Poales; family Poaceae; genus Triticum; species Triticum aestivum. The sequence continues at coordinate 88,191,154 of NC_057808.1, forward strand.
AGGAGTCCGTGGTGAGTGAGTGGGGATGAAGTGGGCGAGGGTTTCTTTTTCCTTTTGCATGTGTGAGTGAACACACACGGTTCGCAGAGGCGACATAGATGAATCATGTGCGATAGTAAATCACCGAGATTGAATGGGAATCCAAATTTCCTTTGTCCTTCATCCATGAGTTTTTTTCTATGATGAACATAAACCCTACTAATCACTGTGTTCAAATTTGACACTTTCCGGGTTCATTTACACTATTTAGGGGACTATTTGCATTTTGTAGGCATTAATGCACATAATTCAAATTCAAACAATTGGTGCTTGAAAAGGTGCACAAGAACGGCCTGGAAAAACCATACTCGTGCTATTTAGTAATTTCTCAAGCCTTTTACAAGGAATGGGCAGAGATTTCAATGGAATGTGTGGCAATAGTCAACCACAAACGCGTCATTTACTGGGTTATCAACTATAGAACAATGAAATACGTGCTTGAAAAAATGACGCCTGGCATGATGCCATGGTATGGCCTCACCGTGCCCTGGTTAAAAGTTGTGAAGGTTTGATTTATGTCGTCATGCACGCCCTTCATAAATCGAACCATCATCGAGGAAGTTCAATGCTTTCGAGAGGGAAATCACCAAGATTTAAGGGGAATCCAAATTTCCGTCCTAGTTTGTCATTCAGTTTTTTTCCAATGATCAATATACCGCCTCAAATGCAACGTGTTCAAATTTGACATTTTTCCGAACTCATTTACCATATTTAGGGGATTATGTGCATTTTCTAGGCATTAATTATGCACATAATTCAAATTTGAACAATCGGTGCATGAAAAGGTGCACAAGAACGGTCTGGAAAACCATGCTCATGCTATTTAGTACATTCTCATGCCATTTACAAGGAATGGGCAGATATTTCAAGGAAATGTGTGGCAATAGTCAACCATAAACGCGTCGTTTACTAGGTTAACAACTATACAAAAATGAAATACATGCTTGGAAAACATGACGCCTAGTGTGGTGCCATGGTATGGCCTCACTGTGCCCTGGTAATAATGTCGTCATGCACGCCTTTCATAAATCGAACCATCACCGAAGAAGTTTCATGGTTTCGAGGGGGAAATCACCAAGATTGAACGGGTCCAAATTTCCTTTGTCCTTTGTCCACGAGTTTTTTTCTATGATGACATACAACCTACAAATCATCGCATTCAAATTTGGCACTTTTCCGGGTTCATTTGCCATATTTAGGGGGTTGTGTGCATTTCTTAGGCATTAATGCACATAATTCAAGTTCAAACAATCGGTGCATGAAAGGGTGCACAAGAACGGCCTGGAAAACCATGCTCGTGCCATTTAGTAAATTCTCATGCCTTTTACAAGGAATGGACAGATATTTCGATGAAATGTGTGGAAATAGTCAACCACAAATGTTTGTTTGTTTGGTTTTCAACTATAGAAAAAATGAAATAAATGCTTGTAAAACATGACACCTGGCATGGTGCCATGGTATGACCTCACCATGCCCTGGTAAAAATTTGAGAAGGTTTGGCTTATGTTGTCATGCACGCCCTTCATAAATCGAACCATCACCGAGGAAGTTCCATGCTTTCGAGAGGGAAATCCCCAAGATTGAAGGGGAATCCAAATTTCTGTCCTAGTTTGTCATTCAGTTTTTTTCCAACGATCAACATACCGCCTCAAATGCAACATGTTCAAATTTGACATTTTTCCGTGCTCATTTACCATATTTGTGGGATTATGTGCATTTTCTAGGCATTAATGGACATAATTCAAATTTGAACAATCGGTGCATGAAACGGTGCACAAGAACGGTCTGGAAAACCATGCTCATGTTATTTAGTACATTCTCATGACTTTTACAAGGAATGGACAAATATTTCAAGGAAATATGTGGCAATAGTCAACCATAAGCGCGTCGTTTACTAGGTTAACGACTATACAAAAAATGAAACACATGGTTGGAAAACATGACGCCTGGCGTGGTGCCATGGTACGGCCTCTCCATGCCCTGGTAAAAATTGGAGAATGTTTTCCTAATGTCGTGATGCACGCCTTTCATAAATCGAACCATCACCGAGGAAGTTTCATGGTTTCGAGGGGGAAATCACCAAGATTGAAGGGGGGTCCAAATTTCCTTTGTCCTTTGTCCACGAGTTCTTTTCTATGATGAATATACAACCTGCAAATCACCGTGTTCAAATTTGGCACTTTTCCGGGTTCATTTGCCATATTTAGGGGATTATGTGCATTTCCTAGGCATTAATGCACATAATTCAAGTTCAAACAATTGGTGCATGAAAGGGTGCACAAGAATGGCCTGGAAAACCATGCTCGTGCCATTTAGTAAATTCTCATGCCCTTTACAAGGAAGGGATAAATATTTTGATGAAATGTGTGGCAATAGTCAACCACAAACGTTGTTTATTGGATTTTCAAATATAGAAAAAAATGAAATAAATGCTTGAAAAACATGACACCTGGCATGGTGTGCCATGGTATGACCTCACCATGCCCTAGTAAAAATTTGAGAAGGTTTGGCTTATGTCGCCATGCACGCCCTTCATAAATCGAACCATCACCGAGGAAGTTCCATGCTTTCGAGAGGGAAATCACCAAGATTGAAGGGGAATCCAAATTTTCTTCGTTCTTTGCCCTGATGTTCTTTTCTACGACGAACATACACCCTGCAAATCACCATGTTCAAATTTGGCATTTTTCCGGGCTCATTTGCCATATTTAGGGGATTATGTGCATTTTCTAGGCATTTAGCGCATATAAATCCAATCCAGCTACAGGTGCACGGGTCTGATGTGAGGGACGTGGATTGCCGTTCGATCGCGGTGCATCCTACGGTGCACACGTGCGATCCGCGTGGTTGGGGTTCTGCCCAATCATAACGCAACACACAATAGGCTCAGCGCACACTGTTTCCGGAAGCGATGGAGATGAACAGTGTGCGATAATGAACGAGCAAAATTGTAAGGGAAGCCAAATTTCTGTTGTCGTTTGTCATTGAGCTCTTGAATACCACTGCATTGTACGGCTGCCCGTCCCCTCCGTCCCAGAGCTCTCTCCAGGTGTCGTCCATGGCACCGTGGCGCACAGTAACTGGTAAGGAAGCAATGGCATCCCGCCGCGCCGCGTTCCTTGCCGCCCGCGACCGCGCACATGGTAAGGAAGTGATGGCATCTCGCCGCACCGAGTTCATCGCCGCCGGCGGCCAGACAGTTACATAGGCGGACTTTGAGGCTGCCATGGCCGAATGGGTGGTGGATCTAGAGGCGGCCAAAGCCGCACAGAAGGAGCGGAAAAGGCAGAAAGCAGTCAAGAAAAGAGAGTCCCGCCGCCGCAAGAAAAAAGAGGTCGCATGCCGTGGTGAGGAGAGCTTGGTGGAGATCGAAGCATGGTGGGTTGCCGCCTACAAGCTCGGGAAGGAGAATGTCAGCGTCTGGCCAGCATGCCCCGATGGCAGCATGTGAGAAGTAGTTTAAGTTTGTAGTATTAGAGCAAATTGCCAGTAGTACTTTAAGTTTGTAGTATTAACGTAAAATGTCAGTATGAGCATCCTTTGTGGGATTTGAGCGTTGATTAGCATGTGTGCCCATGTGCATTTTTTTGCGTTAATCATTAGAAGATCATAAAACACACAGTTTCTATGCCGTACCGGTCTGCGTTTTTTGCATTAATGATCCATAAGTCAGTTACCTGTGCGATGTTTCCTAATAAACCAGACGTACCATTGACCAAAAAAATCAACTACACGTGTACATTTTTTTTGAGACGGGATCTGCCAACTTTCTTTTTTCTCGCACACGAGAATTTTACGCGCTTCGTCTGTGTTGTGTGTTTTCCCCGCCCAAGTTTCAAGTTTCATAGCGAAATTTCCATTAGGCGCGTGATTTCAGAATTTATTCCTCCAACCACATCCCCACCCTCAGTATCCCCCCCTCGCGCCTCCCCCTACCGGCATCTCAAACCGCCGCCGCCGCAACCACAGCTTCAACCACATCTACGTTTTGCTCGGATCCAGTCAGGTAACCCACCAATCTCTATCATGGCCCCGGCCTGATTGCTTAAATGGCGCCTGTGAAACATCCTCATGCCTCCAAATCCCCACCGCCAGGAGCTGATGGCGGTCCATGGCGCGATGGCCGTTGTGCGTGTTGACCCGGAGGAACACCTCGCCTCCGCCGCCGCTGCCGACATGGTGCAGGCTCTGGCCCAGATGAAGTGCCCCAGCAACTACCCCCCGGGACTTAACAGGTAAGATCTGACCAGCTAAATCTTACCAATACCACTTGCAACAGCTATGATTTGTACAGTTGATGTATTAAGCATGTTCGTGCCTTGTTTATTTCAGTACTGCACACTGTGTGATGTTCAAATATTACCGTGTGCAGCTCAATTTCACCAATACCAGCAACAAACTTACAATACATGACTCAGGATATCACTAGAGATGCTGCCCATTTGCTATTTTTAGTGGATGTTAACCCTGTTGTACTTAACATGCCTGTCCATGTACTTCAGCAGGGTCATAACGGCCGATGCTGTTGTTTGTTGTCGAGATTAGCTGCATCCCATGTCTTATAGTATTTCACATCATTTGTGCAATTGCAGTTTAACTTCTACCATTTACTGGTTGCCTGTAGGTACACATGCCAGTGCCACTGATCCACGCTTCGACCCAGAGGAACAGCTCGCCTCCGCCGTCGCTGACTTTGGGCGGGCTCTGGCCAAGATGAAGTGCCCCAGCAACTACCTCTCAGGACTTACCAAGTATGTACTCACCAGTTCAATCTTACCAATACCAGTTGCAATTAATGGCTATGTTCTGTACGGTCGATGTATTAAGCAAGTTCTAGTAAACATGCCTAACATGTTTTTGCTACTTCCACTACCTTTTTGTAGACATCTGGGCCATTCTCTGCTCTAGCAGCACCTGCCTTGTGATGTTTAACTATGCCAATTGCATTTTTATCGGTACAGGTTTCAATGTCTATTAAGCTTGTTGCAATTAATAGTTGAATCCATTTTTAAATAGTTGTATTTCAATGGCTACAAACTTACAAAACATGACTGAGGATGTTGTTAAGCCTGTTGCAATTAACAGTTGTATCCATTTTTTAATCTGTCCATTTGCTACCATGCTACTCTCCGCAATGAATATATACTAGAGATGCTGCCCATTTGCTATTTTTGGTGGATGCTAACCCTGTTGTACTTAACATTCCTGAACATGTACTTACGCGGGGTCATAACGGCCGATGTTGTTGTTTGCCGTCGAGGTTAGCTGCATCCCATGTCTTACAGTATTTCACATCATTTATGCAATTGCGATTTAACTTCTACCTTTTACTGGTTGCCTGTAGGTACACATGTTAGTGCCACTGATCCACGCGCTTCAACCCGGAGGAACAGCTCGCCTCTGCCGCCGCTGACTTTGGGCAGGCTCTGGCCAAGATGAAGTGCCCCAGCAACCACCTCTCATGACTTACCAAGTATGTACTCACCAGTTCAATCTTACCAATACCAGTTGCAATTAATGGCTATGTTTTGTACGGTCAATGTATTAAGCATGTTATAGTAAACATTCCTAATACTTTTAGCTATTTTCCCTACCTTGTTATAGACAACTGGGCCATTATCTGCTCTGGCAGCACCTGCCCTGTGATGTTTAACTCTGCCAATTGCATTTTTATCAGTACCGGTTTCAATGGCCATTAAGCTTGTTGCAATTAACAGTTGTATCCATTTTTAAAGAGTTGTATTTCAATGCCTACAAACTTACAAAACATGAATTAGGATGTTGTTAAGCCTGTTGCAATTCACAGTTGTATCCATTTTTTAATCCGCCCCTTTGCTACCGTGCTACTCTTTCGCAATGAAGATATCACTACAAATGTTGCTGTTCTATTACCATTTGCTATTTTTGGTGGATGTTAACCCTGTTGTAGTTAACATTGGCTTTCCACGTACTTACACAGGGCTACAATGGGCGATGTTGTTGTTTGCCGTCGAGGTTAGCTGCATCCCATGTATTGTACACCATCTATTCCTAAATATAAGTATTTTAAGAGATTCCAATATAGACTACATAAGGAGCAAAATGAGTGAATCTAGATTCTAATCTAAACTATATCAATAATTCTATATACATCCATATATAGTTCATGTTGAAATCTCAAAAAAAAACTTGCACTTAGGAACATAGGTAGTTGTATTTTACATCATTTGTGCAATCTCAGTTTAGCTTCTAAACATTTACTGGTTGCTTGTAGGTACATATATGAGCGGTACTGATCCACGCTTCGATCCCTTTTGCGTATGGGGCAATGAGATATTCATGAACGAGTGTCAAGTGAGGAAATTAAGAAAGATTGTTAGGCCAAAGAAATGGGTGATTGGAATTAAGCTCTTTATTTACACTTTGTCCAAGACAACAATGAACTTTTGGATGGTAAGTAATGTGTTGCCTTTTCCCCCTGCCCACAACAAGTTACTCTATTCGACCTCAGTATCTGATATTTTTCTCTTTTCAGTGGTTTCCGAAGCTATTTACTGATTATTACCTTGCAAACTACATGACCGAAGTGGAGGCAACTAAGGTTAAAGTATATAATTCATGCTACCATGATAATGCTCTAGAAGTCTTCCTGAAGGCGGTGAAGGATGGGCGGGCGATCGTCACAAGGGGTTGGACAAAAGTGGTTCGTGCCTATGGCATGCAGGAAGGCACATTATGGGCATTCCGCTTCTTCAACACCATCGGCAGTGAAAATGTTTACACTTGTCTCTTCACCTTTGTGGTTCATCATAGTTAATTGCTGCCTAATCCTGTAATTACTAAACATACTGTACTAGCAATTTTATTTACGGATTCGTTGTTGAACCATTGTGCTGAGAATTTGAATTGCATGTTTCATATTTCAAAATTTCGAACTTGAGTAATAAATTACAGACAAAAATAAAAATATACAAGAGCTAATAAAATAATGTGCACACGGTTAGAAAGAAAACAGCGTGTGCGATGTAAAAAGAGAACATACGGTCATGGAACTTTGCAAACGGTTCTGGCAGTAAAAGCACTTGTGATGGATAGCCCAATGCCACACAGTTTTCTACATCAAATCGTGTGTGATGTAGTTCATAAAAGCAAACAGTTAACCAAGGCAGAGCATGTGTGATAGTTACACCTTTCACACACGAGTGTATACATAAAACTGTGTGGGATGTACATATGAACGGAAACATTTTCCCTGGATTGACTGTGTGGGATGTACATAAGAACGGAAACGTATTCCTTGGATTCACTGTGTGTGATATACATACGAACGGAAATGTTTTTCCGTGATTCACCGTGTGGGATGTACATATGAACGGAAATGATTGGGTTTCGATGCCTCACCCGATCGCACACAGCCCCAGCCTATGTCCCAGGAGGGCCTATCCCCGATGATTTCTGGATCGTGTGGGAAGGACCCCCTATTGCCCACACTCACATGGCGACGGTCCAAATGCCGTCGCGGAAAGGGGTTAAAAACCGTTTGTATAGCACCGACGCGTACCAGTGCTAGTTTGTTCCATGAAAACACAACCAGCACAACTATCTAGGTAGTCCCTATAGAAGAATCGATTAGTCCATTATAAAAGATATCAAGTATTTCATTTTCTTAAGAGGATGACCAGGCAAAGCATTAAGTAATTGGAGAATCCTCCCCCAAGCTTGAGGGAGATTCTCTTCTTGACAAACCAAGCAATTGGTTCATACTTTTTAACGCTCTTAAGCTTTTCCGACTCTCAGACAATACATGAGCGTGAGCCATGGATATAGCACTATAGGTGGAATAGAATATGATGGTGGAGGTTGTGTGGAGAAGACAAAAAAGGAGAAAGTCTCACATCGACGAGGCTAATCAATGGGCTATGGAGATGCACATCAATTATTCCAATGCAAGGAGTAAGGATTGTCATGCAACGGATGCACTAGAGCTATAAGTGTATGAAAGCTCAAAAAGAAAACTAAGTGGGTGTGCATCCAAATTGCTTGCTCACGAAGACCTAGGGCACTTTGAGGAAGTCCATCATTGGAATATACAAGCCAAGTTCTATAATGAAAAATTCCCACTAGTAATATATGAAAGTGACAAAATAGGAGACTCTCTATTATGAAGAACATGGTGCTATTTTGAAGCACAAGTGTGGAAAAGGATAGTAGCATTGTCCCTCCTCTCTTTTTCTCTCAATTTTTTCTTCTTTTTTTATTTTGGGCTCTTTGTCCTCTTTTTTTGGGGGCTCTTTAGCCTCTTTTTATTTATTTAAGTCAGAAGTCTCATCCTGACTTGTGGGGGAATCATAGTCTCCATCATCCTTTCCTCACATGGGACAATGCTCTAATAATGATGATCACCACACTTTTATTTCCTTACAACTCAAGAATTACAACTCAATACTAGAACAAAAATATGACTATATGAATGCCTCACGCAATGATCTAGCGTGACATGTATAAAAAATATGAACGGTGGCCAAGCCACAAATACTATGTCAACTATATGATCATGCAAAGCAATATGACAATGATCGTATGTGTCATAATAAAACGGAACAGTGGAAGTTGCATGGCAATATATCTTAGAATGGCTATGGAAATGCCATAATAGGTAGGTATGGTGGATGTTTTGAGGAAGATATAAGGTGTCTTATGTGTGAAAGAGCGTATCATATCACGGGATTTGGATGCACTGGTGAAGTTTGCACCAACTCTCAAGGTGAGAAAGGGCAATGCATGGTACCGAAGAGGCTAGCAATGGTGGAAGGGTGAGAGTGCGAATAATCCATGGACTCAACATTAGTCATAAAGAACTCACATACTTATTGCAAAAGTTTATTAGCCCTCGAAGAAAAGTACTACCGCGCATGCTCCTAGGGGGATAGATTGGTAGGAAAAGACCATCGCTCGTTGACACATCTCTAACGTATCTATAATTTATGAAGTATTCATATTGTTATATTGTCATTCTTGGATGTTTTACAATCATTTTATAGCAAATTTATATCATTTTTTGGGACTAACCTATTGGCATAGTGCCCAGCGCCAGTTGCTATTTTTTGCTTGTATTTACATTGCATAAAATCAATACCAAACGTAGTCCAAACACAGCGAAACTTTATGGAGATTTTTTTTGGACCAGAAGACACCTGGTGGAAAAAAGAAGTACCAGAGGGGAGCTCTGAGGGGAGCACAACCCACCAGGGCGCGCCTGGGGGCCTAGGCACGCCCAGGTAGGTTGTGCCCATCTCGGTGGCCTCCCGCACCGCCTCTTCGCCCTATAAATTCCCAAATATTCCAAAAACCCTCCGAGTAACCCTAGATCAGAAGATCCGCCACCGCAAGCCTCTGTAGCCACGAAAAACCAATCTAGACCCTGTTCTGGCACCTTGCCGAAGGGGAAAATCATCACCGGTGACCATCTTCATCATCCCGACAGCCACCATGATGAGGAAGAAGTAGTCCACCCTCGGGGCTAAGGGTTTGTACAAGTAGCTATGTGTTTAATCTCTCCCTCTCTCTCTCTCTCTCTCGTGTTCATGAGATGGCACGATCTTGATGTATCGTGGGCTTTGTTAATATAGTTGGATCATATGGTGTTTCTCCCTCTCTATCTTGTTGTGATGAATTGAGTTTTCCCTTTGAGATTTCGTTTTTATCGGATTGAATACTTTTATGGATTTGAGAGCACTTGATATATGTCTTGCATATGAATACTCGTCGTGACAATGGGGTATTATATTGATTCACTTGGTATATGTTTTGGCACTCAACTCGCGGATTCCCGAGGTGACATTGGGGTAATCTATGCATAGGGGTTGATGCACGTTCTCGTCTTTGTTTCTCCAGCATAAATCTTGGGGCACTCTTTGAGGTTCTTTGTGTTGGATTGAGTATTATGAATCTGAATTTTCTTTGGTGTTATCTTAGTATGAACTCTTGGATAGATCGATCGGAAAGAATAGCTACAAACAATTTCTTCTTATGTTCTCCGCTGGATAAGAACTTTGGGGTGATTCTTCATTGGACTTTGAGGGATGGTTATATGATCCAATTAGATTAGCATTGTTGAGAGATTCCACTAGTGAAAGTATGAACCCTAGGCCTCATTTTCAAGCATTGCAATACTGTTTGTGCTCCGTTTTATCAATTACTACCTTGCTGTTTTTTATTGTTCCTATTACAAAAATCAATATCTACTATCATTACTACACTTGTATCACCATCTCTTCGCCGAATAGTGCACCTATACAATTTACCATTGTATTTGGTGTGTTGGGGACACAAGAGACTTTTTGTTATTTGGTTGCAGGGTTGTTTGAGAGAAACCATCTTCATCCTACGCCTCCCATGGATTGATAAACCTTAGGCCATCCACTTGAGGGAAATTTGCTACTGTCCTACCAAACTCTGCGCTTGGAGGCCCAACACGAGTCTACAAGAACAAGTTGTGTAGTAGACAAGCTCTTTTATGGCGCCGTTGCCGGGGAGGTGAGTGCTTGAAGGTATATCTTTAGATCTTGCAATTGAATCTTTTAGTTTCTTGTTTTATGACTAGTTTTGTTTATAAAAGAAAACTACAAAAAAACATAAACTTTTGCGCTTAGTCCAGGAATATCTTTAATCATGTTTTATAGCTTTTGTTTCAATAAAGTACCAAGTAAAGCCTTTGGTATAGTGTGGATGATAGTTGACTCGATTGTATGCAAAAGCAGAAACTTTTGCGCTCAGTCCAGGAATTTTAAAAATTCACTGGAATGTGCTTTTGATCTTAAATTTTTACATGTGATAGATATACAAATTCCCTACGTTGTACTAATTTTCACAATTTTTGGATTAGCAAAAGTATGGTTGGAGTGCAGATTACTACAGACTGTTATGTTTTTGATAGATTCTGTTTTCAATGCATAGTTTGCTTGTTTTCTAGTTTCTATGGCTTATATTGCTCAATACAAATTGTAGAAATGATAGGGTACAGTAGGCATTGTGTGATAACAATTATGAATCTTGTCTTTGATAGTACCAAAGTGAATGGTTTGCTCTTTATCATACTAACCTATCTCCCGAAGTTCCGTTAAGTTTTGTGTGATTGAAGTTTTCAAGTTTTGGGTGAGACATCGATATGAGGAGAATAAGGAGTGACAAGACCCTAATCTTGGGGATGCCAAGGCACCCCAAGTTAATATCCAAGGAATATCCAGGCAATTAAGCTTCGGGATGCCCCGGAAGGCATCCCCTCTTTCGTCTCCAACATTATCGGTAACCTCACTTGGAGCTATATTTTCATTCGTCGCATGCTATAAGTTCTGCTTGGTGCATCATTTTATTTTACTAGTATTTGCTTGTTGTTATTTAGAATAATGTTTTGCATCTTTTATTTCAATAAAAGTGGCAATGATAGCCTTTACTATGCTTATTTTCCAAGTCTACATGTTGCTGTTTGAAAAAAGAAAGTTTATCGTTGTTGCAAATATTCTCTAGAAAAGTTAGAATGTGATAAAATGTTGAAATTTTTTGCACAATAAGCTATGATAAATTTTCTACAGTATGGTAGATTTTCAGAATTTTTGGAGTTAAATAAGTATTGGTATTCTTGCATTCTTTACAGACTGTACTGTTTTGACAGAGTGTTGTTATGTTTGCATTATTTACATATGTTTGCTTGTTTAATGATTCTATTTGAGGATAGGAGTATTAAATATGAGAGGCATTTAGTATGCAATTTTTAATAATAATTTTAGTGATTTTCTACAGTAGAGAATGATAAGGTTATTGCATTGATTTATACTAACTTACCACATGAGTTCTTGTTGAGTTTTGTGTGGATGGAGTTTTTAAGATTTAGGGAAACCATGATATAAAAGGAATTAAGGAGGAACAAAAGCTCAAGATTTGGGATTCCCAAGGCATCCCAAGATAATATTTCAAGAAGTCTCAAGCATCTAAGCTTGGGGATGCCCCGGTAGGCATCCCACCTTTCTTCATCAACAATTATCGTTAGTATCGATTGATCCTAAGTTTTTGCTTCTTCACATGATGTGTGATATTGTTGGAATGTCATTTTATTTTGTTTTGATTGCTGTTTTAATAAAATATTTAGATCTGAAAGTTAAAAAAAAAGTCCTCAATTAGCTACCCATTTACATAACTACTCGCTTGATCTTCACTTATATCCTATGAGTAAATTGTTGAATGAATTGAATATCATGAAGTTGAAATTATATGTTCATATCATGCCTAGTAGTAGCTTCACATTGGGTTTAGTAGGTGAAATCTTTTGAAGCTTGACAATCACAATATTGTTCATACAAGCAATTCATGAATGATTAGTATAAGGAAGAGAACTTTCACATGCAAATATATTATCTTGGGCATCTTCTATGATTGTGAATACCCATTAATGATTTTCAAACTTGAGCAAATTAGTTGAAGTTCGACAAGGAAGACAACGTAATAAGTTATGGTTGTGTGTATTAGCATAGAAGTTATATTGTCATGGATCCTCCAACATGTGGTGTTTGCCTAGGATCTTTTGCTAGCCAAAAATTTGTACTAAGTAGATATACTACTTGTGCATCCAAAAACCCTTAAACCCAGTTTCTTGCCATGAGTGTCCACATACCTAACTATGGATTGAATAAGATCCTTCAAGTAAGTTGTCATTGGTGCATAAAGCAATAAAAATTGCTCCTAAATATGTTTGACCTTTTATTGTAAGGGAAAATTGAGCGTTGTACGAACTTGTGATGGCAAAGTAATAAAAGCGACGGACTGCATAATAAAGGTTGCTATCATAAGGGGCAATATAACGTGATGTTCCTTTGCATTAAGAGCTTGGGCATCCTAATAAACAACGCATCGCAACCTCTACTTCCCTCTGCGAAGGGCCTATCGTTTACTTTTCAGCATTTACTTTTATGCAAGAGTCAATAGTATACATCCTCATTCAACCTCAATTATTCTCTAGTTGGCAAGAATCATGTGGTGGGGAAATATCTAGGCACATATGACTAGTCAAATATATTTGATCATGATTTATTGTTGTTAACAATTATCTCCATGATAAATGAGTTGGGAGGCGAAAGATTAAGCCCCTATCTTTCTCTGTGTTCAATGGATGCCATTTCTTCTAAGAATATGCTTTGAGTAGTATCAATCATGGAAGACTATATGATGATTGAGTATGTGGAGCTCTTACTTAGACTTTGTTGAATAAGTTAAATTGCAATTGCTTGGTGACTGAGAACATAGGTTGTTGAGTTTCAAGAGAATTCATTGTTTGAACCTTAACATGTGAATTGGTTGCTACTTTAACATGAGAAGTTTTATGAGAAATAATTGTTGTTATGATGTTAGATAAAGTGATTGAAATTATCATTGAGCAAACTTGTGCCCTTTGCTAGCATTCACACTTCATAAATTATTTCTTTTATCATTTACCTACTCGAGGACGAGTAGGAATTAAGCTTGGGGATGCTGATATGTCTCCAACGTATCTATAATTTATGAAGTATTCATGTTGTTATATTATCATCCTTGGATGTTTTAGAATCATTTTATAGCAACTTTATATCATTTTTTGGTACTAACCTATTGACATAGTGCCCAGTGCCAGTTGCTATTTTTTGCTTGTTTTTTACATCACAGAAAATCAATACCAAACGGAGTCCAAATGCAGCGAAACATTTTGGAGATTTTTTCTAGACCAGAAGACACCTGGTGGGCCAAAGAAGTACCAGAGCGGAGTGCCGAGGGGACCACAACCCACCAGAGCGCGCCTGGGCCCCCAGGTGAGTTGTGCCCACCTCGGTGGCCTCCCGCACCGCCTCTTCGCCCTATAAATTCCCAAATATTCCAAAAACCCTTCGGGTAACCCTAGATCAGAAGTTCCGCCACCGCAAGCCTTTGTAGCCACGAAAAAACAATCTAGACCCCATTTTGATACCTTCCCGGAGGGGGAATCATCACGGGTGGCCATCTTCATCATCCCGGCGGCCACCATGGTGAGGAGGGAGTAGTCCACCCTTGGGGCTGAGGGTTTGTGTCGGTGTCAAAACCGGAAGATCTCGGGTAGGGGGTCCCGAACTGTGCGTCTGAGGATTTATGGTAACAAGGGACAAGTGGGACACAATGTTTACCCAGGTTTGGGCCCTCTTAATGGAGGTAAAACCCTACGTCCTACTTGATTGTATTTGATGAGTATAGGGGTTACAAGAGTTGATCTACCTCGAGATCGTAATGGCTAAACCCTAGCTGTCTAGCTTATGAGAATTCTGATAGCTTCTACCCAATCCTAGCCGCCCCAATCATAGATCGGATTGGAAGAAATAAAAACCTTACTAGCAGGCAACCCAATCCTAGCTGCCCCAAGTGTTGGCGAGCCTATGTTGCTTTATATATCCACGTCTCACCAGGTAGTGAGCGTCGTACTCGTCGTCGAGCGAGAGGAAGAGGGACATAAATTCCCCATCCAGAAACCAGTATACTCTGTATAGGCGGTCCTTACACCATGCAAATCCCGATACCCTCACTACCAAAAGATAGCTTATGCGGTCTTTATGGCATCCCGCAAGCTCCAGCACTATTTTCAAGAGTGTTCGATCACGGTGGCCTCCGAAGTACCACTCAATGACATTATAAATAATAGGGATGCCACCGGCTGCATAGCTAAATGGGCCATTGAGCTCTTACCATTTGAAATAACATACAAGTTGTGCCGAGCTATTAAATCTCAGGTGTTGGCCGACTTCATCGCCGAGTGGACAGAAGCCGAGCTCCCTAAAGAGTACAGTTCATACTCCAACTGGATCACATACTTCGACGGCTCTAAAATGCTAGCCGGACTGGGGGCTGGTGTCATCTTGACATCCCCCGCGGAAGACACGGTCCGCTACGTGCTTCAAATCATGTATACGGACTCCAATACGTGTTGCAAATCAGAATCCTCACAGGCTAGACAGTTAGGGTTTAGCCATTACGATCTCGAGGTAGATAAACTCTTGTAACCCTTATACCCATTGAATACAATCAAGCACGACGTAGGGTTTTACCTCCTTTAAGATGCCCGAGCCTGGGTAAACATTGTCTCCCCATCGTCCCTTGTTACCATTGATCCTCAGACGCACATTTCGGGACCCCCTGCCCAAGATCTGCCAGTTTTGACACCGACATAGCGCGCCCCCCCACCCTTGTGGGCCCCTCGTGCACCTCCTGACCTAATTCTTTCACCTATATATTCCCATATATCCCCAAACCACTAGAGGCATCCACGAAAACACTTTTCCACCGCCGCAACCTTCTGTACCCGTGAGATCCCATCTGGGGACCTGATGTCTACTATGCAACTTTATTCTTGTAGACACGTGTTGGGCCTCCAAGTGCAGAGTTTTGTAGGATAGTAGCAATTTTCCCTCAAGTGGATGACCTAAGGTTTATCAGTCCGTGGGAGGCGTAGGATGAAGATAGTCTCTCTCAAACAACCCTGCAACCAAATAACAAAGAGTCTCTTGTGTCCCCAACACACCAAATACAATGGTAATTTGTATAGGTGCACTAGTTCGGCGAAGAGATGGTAATAGAAGTGTAGTAATGAAAGTAGATATTGGTTTTTGTAATAGTAACAATAAAAAACAGCAAGGTAGCAAGTAACAAAAGTGAGCACAAACGGTATTGCAATGCTTGAAAATGAGGCCTAGGGTCCGTACTTTCACTAGTGCAATCTCTCAATAATGCCAATCTAATTGGATCATATAACCATCCCTCAAAGTGCGATGAAGAATCACTCCAAAGTTCCTATCTAGCGGAGAACATAAGAAGAAATTGTTTGTAGGGTACGAAACCACCTCGAAGCTATTCTTTCCGATCGATCTATCCAAGAGTTCGTATTGAAATAACACCAAATAATTCAGATTCATAATAATCAATCCAACACAAAGAACTTCAAAGAGTGCCCCAAGATTTCTACCGGAGAAACAAAGACAAGAACGTGCATCAACCCCTATGCATAGATTACCCTGATACGTCTCTAATGTATCTATAATTTTTTATTGTTCCATGCTATATTATATTCTGTTTTGGATGTTTAACGGGCTTTATTATACACTTTTATATTATTTTTGGGACTAACCTATTAACCGGAGGCCCAACCCGAATTGCTGTTTTTTTGCCTATTTCAGTGTTTCGCAGAAAAAGAATATCAAACGGAGTCCAAACGGAATGAAACCTTCGGGAACGTGATTTTCGGAACAAACGTGATCCAGAGGACTTGGAGTCTACGCAAAGTAATCAACGAGGAGAGCACGAGGCAGGGTGCCGCGCCTACCCCCCCCCCCAGCCGCGCCCTCCACCCTCGTGGGGCCCACGTTGCTCCACCGACGTACTTCGTCCTCCTATATATACCTACGTACCCCCAAACTATCAGATACGGAGCCAAAAACCTATTTCCACCGTCGCAACCTTCTGTACCCGTGAGATCCCATCTTGGGACCTTTTCCGGCGCTCCGCCGGAGGGGGCATTGATCACGGAGGGCTTCTACATCAACACCATAGCCTCTCCGATGATGTGTGAGTAGTTTACCTCAGACCTTCGGGTCCATAGTTATTAGCTAGATGGCTTCTTCTTTCTCTTTGGATCTCAATACAAAGTTCTCCTCGATCTTCTTGGAGATCTATTCGATGTAATCTTCTTTTGCGGTGTGTTTGTCGAGATCCGATGAATTGTGGGTTTATGATTAAGATTATTTATGAACAATATTTGAATATCCTCTGAATTCTTTTATGTATGATTGGTTATCTTTGCAAGTCTCTTCGAATTATCAGTTTGGTTTGGCCTACTAGATTGATCTTTCTTGCAATGGGAGAAGTGCTTAGCTTTGGGTTCAATCTTGCGGTGCTCGATCCCAGTGACAGTAAGGGAAACGACACGTATTGTATTGTTGCCATCGAGGATAAAAAGATGGGGTTTATATCATATTGCATGAGTTTATCCCTCTACATCATGTCATCTTACTTAAAGCATTACTCTGTTCTTATGAACTTAATACTCTAGATGCATGCTGGATAGCGGTCGATGTGTGGAGTAATAGTAGTAGATGCAGAATCATTTTGGTCTACTTGTCGCGAACGTGATGGCTATATACATGATCATACCTAGATATTCTCATAACTATGCTCAATTCTATCAATTGCTCGACAGTAATTCGTTTACCCACCGTAATACTTATTCTATCTTGAGAGAAGCCACTAGTGAAACCTATGGCCCCCGGGTCTATTCTCCATCATATTAATCTTCCAACACTTAGTTATTTCTATTGCCTTTTATTTTTATCATAAAAATACCAAAAATATTATCTTATCATATCTATCAGATCTCACTCTCGTAAGTGACCGTTGAGGGATTGACAATCCCTTTATCGTGTTGGTTGCGAGGTTCTTATTAGTTTGTGTAGGTGTGAGGGACTCATGTGTGATCTCCTACTGGATTGATACCTTGGTTCTCAAAAACTGAGGGAAATACTTACGCTACTTTACTGCATCACCCTTTCCTCTTCAAGGGAAAACCAACGCAGTGCTCAAGAGGTAGCATACCCCAATGTCACCTCGGGAATCCGCGAGTTGAGTGCCAAAACATATATCAAGTGAATCAATATGATACCCCATTGTCACCACGGGTATTCATAGCAAGACATACATAAAGTGTTCTCAAATCCATAAAAGTATTTAATTCGATAAAACAAAATCTCAAAGGGAAAACTCAATTCATCACAACAAGATAGAGAGGGAAAACACCATATGATCCGACTATATTAACAAAGCCCGCGATACATCAAGATCGTGACATCTCAAGAACATGAGAGAGAGAGAGAGATTAAACACATAGCTACTGGTACAAACCCTTAGACCCGAGGGTGGACTACTCCCTCCTCATCATGGTGGCCGCCGGGATGATGAAGATGGCCATCGGTGATGATTCCTCCCTCCGGCAGGGTGCCGGAACGAGGTCTAGATTGGTTTCTCGTGGCTACAAAGGCTTACGACGGCGGAACTTCTGATCTAGGGTTACCTTGAGGGTTTTTGGAATATTTGGGAATTTACAGGGCGAAGAGGCGGTGCCGGAAGCCACCGAGGTGGGCATAACCCACCTGTGCGCGTCTGGGCCCCCACGCGTGCCCTAGTGGGTTGTGCCCCCCTCGGGGCTCCACTCTGGCACTTCTTTGGCCCACTGGATGTCTTCTGGTAAAAAATCTTCAAAAAGTTTCGCTGCGTTTGGACTCCGTTTGGTATTGATTTTCTGCGATGTAAAAAACAAGCAAAAGCTACTGGCACTGGGCACTATGTCAATAGGTTAGTCCCAAAAAATGATATAAAGTTTCTATAAAATGATGGTAAAACATCCAAGAATTATAATATATCAGCATGAATACTTCATAAATTATAGATACGTTGGAGACGTATCTGCATCCCCAAGCTTAATTCCTACTTGTCCTCGAGTAGGTAAATGATAAAAGAAATAATTTATGAAGTGTGAATGCTAGCAAAGTGCACAAGTTTGATCAATGATAACTTCGATCACTTCTCCCAGCACCATAACAACAATTCTTTCTCATAAAACTCATCATGGTAAAGTAGCAACCGATTCACATGTTAAGGTTCAAACAATGAATTCTCTTGAAACTCAACAACCTATATTTTTAGTCACCAAACAATTGCAATTCAACTTATTCAACGGAGTCTAAGTAAGAGCTCCACATACTCAATCATCATATAGTCTTCCATGATTGCTACAACTCAAAGCATATTCTTAGAACAAATGGCATCCATCGAACACAAAGAAAGATAGGGGCTTAATATTTCCCCTCCCAACTCATTTATCATAGAGATAATTGTCAACAATAATAAATCATGATCAAATATACTTGACTGGTCATATGTGCCTAGATCTTTCCCCACCACACGATGCTTGCTAACTAGAGAATAATTGAGGTTGAATGAGGATGTATACTATTGACTCTTTGCATAAAAGTAAATACTGAAAACTAAAAGATAGGCCCTTCGCAGAGGGAAGCAGAGGTTGTCATGCGCTTTTTATTTGGATGCCCAAGCTCTTAATGCAAAGGAACGTCACATTATATTACCCCTTATGATAGTAACCTTTATTATGCAGTTCGTCGCTTTTATCACTTTGCTATCACAAGTTCGTACGACGCTCAATTTTCCCTTACAGTAAAAGATCAAACATATTTAGGAGCAATTTTTATTGCTTTATGCACCGATGAGAACTTACTTGAGGTATCTTATTCAATCCATAGGTAGGTATGTTGGACACTCATGGCAAGAAACTGGGTTTAAGGGTTTTTTGGATGCACAAGTAGTATCTCTACTTAGTACGAATTTTTGGCTACCAAAAGATCCTAGGAAAACACCACATGTTGGAGGATCCATGACAATATAACTTCTATGCAAATATACACAACCATAACTCATTACATTGTCTTCCTTGTCCAACTTCAACTAATTTGCTCATGTTTGAAAATAATTAATGGGTATTCACAATCATAGAAGATGTCCAAGATAATATATTTGCATGTGAAAGTTCTCTTCCTTCTACTAATCATTCATGAATTACTTGTATGACCAATATTGTGATTGTCAAGATTCAAAAGATTTCACTTTCTAAACCCAATGTGAAGCTACCACTAGGCATGATATGAACATATAATTTCAACTTCATTACATTCAATTTATTCAACAATTTACTCATAGGATATAAGTGAAGCACGAGAGTAAATGACAAACTACTCCAAAAAGATATAAGTCAAGATCATGTGAGTAGTTAAGTAAATGGGTAGGTAATTGAGGCTCTCTTATTTAAAACTTTCAGATCTAAGTATTTTATTAAAACAGCAAGCAAAACTAAACAAAATGACATTCCAAGAATGGCACAAAAACTTAGGCTCAACGGATACTAACCGATAATTGTTGATGAAGAAAGGTGGGATGCCTACCGGGGCATCCCCAAGCTTAGATGCTTGAGACTTCTTGAAATATTATCTCGGGATGCCTTGGGCATCCCCAAGCTTGAGCTTTTGTGTCTCCTTAATTCTTTTTATATCACGGTTTCCCTAAATCTTAGAAACTTCATCCACACAAACTTACCATTCTCTGCTATATAATATCACTAAAATTATTATTTAACATTGCCACTAAATTCCTCTTCATATTTAATAGTCCTATCCTCAAATAGAATCATTAAACAAGCAAAAATATGCAAACAATGCAAACATAACAGCAATCTGTCAAAACAGTACAGTCTGTAAAGAATGCAAGAATATCAATACTTCTTTAACTAAAAAAATCTGAAAATTTACCACACTGTAGAAAATTTATCATATCTTATTGTGCAGAACATTTCAACATTTTATCACATTCTGACTTTTCTTGGGAATTTTTGCAACAGCGACAAACTTTTTGTTTTGAAACAGCAACATGTAGACTTGCAAAATAAGCATAGTAAAGGCTATCATTGCCACTTTTATTGAAATAAAAGATACAAAACAATATTATAAATACATCAAGCAAATCAAAACAAAATAAAATATGCTCCAAGCAAAACTCATATCATGTGACGAATGAAAATATAGCTCCAAGTGAGGTTACTGGTAATGTTGAAGACGAAAGAGGGGATGCCTTCCGAGGTATCCCCAAGCTTAGTTGCTTGGATCTTCCTTGAATAGTACCTTGGGGTGCCTTGGGCATCCCCAAGCTTAGGGTCTTGTCACTCCTTATTCTCCTCATATCGACATCTCACCCAAAACTTGAAAACTTCAATAACACAAAACTTAACGGAACTTCGTTAGATAGGTTAGTATGATAAAGAGCAAACCATTTCACTTTGGTACTATCAAAGACAAGATTCATAATTGTTTCCACACAATGCCTATTGTAGCATATCATTTCTACAATTTATATTGAGCAATATAAGCCATAGAAACTAGGAAACAAGCAAACTATGCATTGAAAACATAATCTGTCAAAAACAGAATAGTCTGAAGTAATCTGTACTCCAACCATACTTCTGTAACTCAAAAAAACTCTTAAAAATTAGGACAATGTAGAGAATTTGTATATCTATCACCTGTAAAAAATTCAGATCAAAAGCACATTCCAGTGAATTTTCAAAATTCCTGGACTGAGCGTAAAAGGTTCTATTTTTTGGACAGAATCAAGTCAACTATCATCCGCACTATCTCAAAGGCTTTACTTGGCACTTTATGGAACAAAAGCAATAAAACATTACTACTACAGTAGCATAATCATGTGAACACACAAAAATAGTAGGTAAAAGTGTTGGGTTGTCTCCCAACAAGCGCTTTGCTTTAATGCCTTTTAGCTAGGCATGGTGAGTTCAATGATGCTCGCATAAAAGTTAAGGATTGAAACATAACAAGAGCATCATGAATCATAAGTTCCTCTCTCATAATAATTTTCAGTAGCATCATGAATAGATTCATCAATATAACCATCACACAAAGCATTCTTTTCATGATCCAAAAGCATAGAAAATTTATTACTCTCCATATAGGCAATTTTATTCTCATTCACAATAGTGGGAGTATCATATGAAACTCGAATACTAAAAATTGTTTCCACATTAAAAGAGTAATGTTCAGTAAAATGATATTCAAAATTATGACAATAATTATCACTACCTTTTATAACATAAGTATCATCACAATAATCATCATAAGTAGCAACTTTGTTCTCATCATAGATAGGAGGCATGCAATCATCATAGCAAATTTGATCATTCGAAGTAGGGGGGCTAAAAAGATCATCTTCATTAAGCATATCATCCCCAAGCTTGGGATAAACATTAATTGCAGCAAATAAATTCTCAAACATGTCATTCTCATCAAACATAGCATCCCCAAGCTTGTGTCTTGGCATATCATAAGCATAATCACTCTCATCATTAATAGTATGAATAGCACCAATGGTATAACAATTGCTATCATCACAATTTCCCACGTTGGTGCCAAAAAGATTTCCAAGATTATAAGAAGTATCATTATCTTCCCAATCATAATCATCACAACAAGCAATAGGCGTAACAAAATCATCATCAATAGTGCTCTCGGACATTTTGCCATAAGACATAGAAGCAATATCATCATCAAGTGCATCATCTTCCACAATTATTTTTGATTAATTTTCATGAGGCACAACAATAATAGGAGCAACATTATTTGGGAGAGATACCTTTTTACCTCTATTCTTTCTTCTTTTCTTCTTCTTCACCACATCATGTGTGGGTTTAATTAATTTTCAAGCTTCTTATTGATGAGATTGGTTGAATAGGGAGCTCCTCCTCGTCACCTATTTCATCATGAGAGACAATAGGAGGGCAAGTGGAAATCTTTACCATTTCATTAGTATTCCTTTTATATTCTATTGGTTTTCCCATCTTTCTATAGTTGGCAATATAAGCATTCTCATTGCAATTTACCATGCAAAACATATAGATATTCTTTAGATTAGTTTCAATGTCGTCCATGAGAATGAATACTTCAAACCAACTATTTTTATGTGTCAATTCTTCACTCTCCAAAAATAGACAAAGATCATTATAAAGTTCAAGGGTGATCAAGTTATTGCAATATTTGGACACGATTCGATCATGAAAAAGCATGCATTGGAAATTAAGGTGACCAACTTTATTGCAAAGTTCACAAGTAATAGGACAAAGAGAGCATAATTTTGTAGCAAATTCATCTATCACTTTGAGATAAAAATTGGCTCTATCATGCTTATGCTTCTTACAAAATCTATCTTCCCTATAAGGCACGTCTTCACAAAGTCTTTCCACTCCACAAAAATTGACATGCTTATAAGAAACATTTTTCTCATAACTAGTGCAATAATCATTAGCATTTTGGATATTCAAAGAATTCATACTAACAACATTGCAATCATGCTCATCATTCATACCAAACATTCTATTGAATTCTTCTTCTATCAATTGAGCGCAATTTTCCTTTCCATCATTTTCACGAAATACATTATAAAGATGAATAATATGATGCAACCTCAATTCCATTTTTTGTTTTCTTTTATAACCAAACTAGTGATAAACAAGAAACTAAAAGATTCGATTGCAAGATCTGAAGATATACCTTCAAGCACTCACCTCCCCGGTAACGGCGCCAGAAAAGAGCTTGATGTCTACTACACAACTTTATTCTTGTAGACACGTGTTGGGCCTCCAAGCGCAGAGTAGGACAGTAGAAATTTTCCCTCAAGTGGATGACCTAAGGTTTATCAATCCGTGGGAGGCGTAGGATGAAGATAGTCTCTCTCAAACAACCCTGCAACCAAATAACAAAGAGTCTTTGTGTCCCCAGCACACGAAATACAATGGTAATTTGTATAGGTGCACTAGTTTGGCGAAGAGATGTTAATAAAAGTGTAGTAATGATAGTAGATATTGGTTTTTGTAATAGTAACAATAAAAAATAGGAAGGTAGCAAGTAACAAAAGTGAGCACAAACGGTATTGCAATGCTTGAAAATGAGGCCTAGGGTCCGTACTTTCACTAGTGCAATCTCTCAACAATGCTAATCTAATTGGATCATATAACCATCCCTCAAAGTGTGATGAAGAATCACTCCAAAGTTCCTATCTAGCGGAGGACATAAGAAGAAATTGTTTGTAGGGTACGAAACCACCTCGAAGCTATTCTTTCCGATCGATCTATCCAAGAGTTCGTACTGAAATAACACCAAATAATTTCAGATTCATAATACTCAATCCAACACAAAGAACTCCAAAGAGTGCCCCAAGATTTCTACCGGAGAAATAAAGACAAGAACGTGCATCAACCCCTATGCATAGATTACCCCAATGTCACCTCGGGAATCCGCGAGTTGAGTGCCAAAACATATATCAAGTGAATCAATATGATACCCCATTGTCACCACGGGTATTCATAGCAAGACATACATAAAGTGTTCTCAAATCCATAAAAGTATTTAATCCGATAAAACAAAATATCAAAAGGAAAACTCAATTCATCACAACAAGATAGAGAGGGGAAAACACCATATGATCCGACTATATTAACAAAGCCCGCGATACATCAAGATTGTGACATCTCAAGAACACGAGAGAGAGGGAGGGAGAGAGAGAGAGGGAGAGAGAGAGATTAAACACACAGCTACTAGTACAAACCCTCAGCCCCGAGGGTGGACTACTCCCTCCTCATCATGGTGGCCGCTGGGATGATGAAGATGGCCACCGGTGATGATTCCCCCCTCTGGCAGGGTGCCGGGACGGGGTCTAGATTGGTTTCTCGTGGCTACAGAGGCTTACGGTGGCGGAACTTCTGATCTAGGGTTACCTCAAGGGTTTTTGGAATATTTGGGAATTTATAGGGCGAAGAGGCGGTGCGGGAGGCCACCGAGGTGGGCATAACCCACCTGTGCGTGCCTGGGTGGGTTGTGCCCCCCTCGGGGCTTCCCTCTGTCACTTCTTTGGCCTACTAGATGTCTTCTAGTCCAAAAAAATCTCCAAAAAGTTTCGCTGCGTTTGGACTCCGTTTGGTATTGATTTCCTGCGATGTAAAAAACAAGCAAAAAAACAGCAACTGGCACTGGGCACTATGTCAATAGGTTAGTCCCAAAAAATGATATAAAGTTGCTATAAAATGATTGTAAAACATCCAATAATGATAATATATCATCATGAATACTTCATAAATTATAGATACGTTGGAGACGTATTAGGACCTTTTCCGACACCCAGACGGAGGGGGATTCTATCACGGAGGGCTTCTACATCAACTCTATTGCCCTTCCGATGAAGCGTGAGTAGTTTACCACAGACCTACGGGTCCATAGCTAGTAGCTAGATGGCTTCTTCTCTCTCTTTGATTCTCGATACCATGTTCTCCTCGATGTTCTTGGAGATCTATTCGATGTAATACTTTTTTTTGCGGTGTGTTTGCCGAGATCTGATGAATTGTGGATTTATGATCAACTTATCTATGAATATTATTTGAATCTCCTCTGAATTATTTTATGCATGATTTGATATCTTTGTAATTCTCTTCGAACTATCGGTTTGGTTTGGCCAACTAGATTGGTTTTTCTTGCAATGGGAGTAGTGCTTAGCTTTGGGTTCAATCTTGCGGTGACCTTTCCCAGTGACAATAGGGGCAGCAAGGCACGTATTGTATTGTTGCCATCAAGGATAAAAAGATGGGGTTTTCATCATATTGCTTGAGTTAATTCCTCTACATCATGTCATATTACTTAATGCATTACTCCGTTCTTTATGAACTTAATACTCTAGATGCATGCTGGATAGCGGTCGATGTATGGAGTAATAGTAGTAGATGCAGAATCATTACGGTCTACTTGACACGGACGTGATGCCTATATTCATGATCATTGCATTAGATATCGTCATGACTTTGCGCTTTTCTATCAATTGCTCGGGAGTAATTTGTTCACCCACCGTAATATTTTCTTTCTTGAGAGAATCCTCTAGTGAAACCTATGGCCCCCGGGTCTATTTTCCATCAGATAAGTTTCCGATCTACTATTTTGCAATCTTTTACTTTCCAATCTATAAACCAAAAATATTTACCTTATCATTTATCTATCTCTATCAGATCTCACTTTTGCAAGTAACTATGAAGGGATTGACAACCCCTTTATCGCGTTGGGTGCAAGTTGTTTGATTGTTTCTGCAGGTATTCGGTGACTTATGCGTTGTATCCTACTGGATTGATACCTTTGTTCTCAAACTAAGGTAAATACTTATCTCTACTTTGTTGCATCACCCTTTCCTCTTCAAGGGAAAAACCAACGCAAGCTCAAGAACTAGCACACCTAATCATAAAACACTCATGATGCCACTGTTGGGAAACGTAGTAGAAAACAAAAAAACCGCACCTACGCACACCCAAGATCGATATGAAGATGCATAACGGGTTGTGATCATGATAATTACTATCACCGAGTTGCGGCAGAAGAAGAACATGTCGGTGTAGATCATACTTGGAGTCCCTCAAACCATCGATGAACAATCCCGCAAACCGCCCACGAACAGTCCCTCGAACCGAAGACCGAGAGCACAACCTCTCTACTTGGTTGCAAGCGTGCATCCTTCATGATCCGGCAGCGCTGCGCCGTCCAAAGCTAATCGTCGCCAAAGAATTAGAGGGAGGATATTAGAACTACACTAATATTCTAATTATGAGGATTAGAGGATTTGTCTAGCTCTAATTAGATCAATTAGGATCAACTAGAACTAGAGGGCCTAGAGGAGGCTCCAAACTTGTTTATCCAATAGAGCAAAAAACCTAGTATATATAGGTCGGAGGGGAGGGAGAGGGCAGCCACCAAGGAGGGAAAGGCCTCCTTGGGGCACCGACCAAGGGAGGGGAGGAGGAGTCCTCCTCCCCCTCCAATTCGGCCTCCTTCCATGGCAAAGGGGGGTGCCTCCCCCACTTGGGCCTTGGTGGCCTAGGTTGCCTTCCACTATTTGGCCTTTTAAGGCCCGTTGATATTAAATTAAATATAAAAGTGTTCTAAATATTTTTAGACCCTTATATATATAATTTAACAACCCTAATATTACCCAATACTCTCCGAAACCCTTCCAGCGACCTTGAAATGCTTCTGGATCCTCTCGGAACTATTCTAAATATTAATGAAACAATTCCACAAATATGTTCTCATAACTCCCGTCCTACTAACATTCCGCATATTGGGATTGCCTTAATCTTGTGACCCCGTAGGTTCGGTACCTCACAGACATGAACGAAAAACCCTTATCCAGTGACCGACAGCGCCGTGGACGTCCATATCGATCCCTATGAGCACACGAATGATATTCGAGTGAACCTTTGGTTATCATGTGATGTTCCCTTTGCTTCGCAATACTTCACAAACCCTGGGATGCACTGATATCCTCCTGAGCCGTCACATGCTCACTATACCGTTATCCTCGTTACCTATTTTGTTCTTCTTCCTCATTGTCGTGTCCCGGCATCCCCGTGATGAAGTCACCTGTGTCTGGCCATACGATAATGGATGTCGTCACACTGAGAGGGCCCTAAGAATATATCCATCATCAGAGAAGAATACCCCACTCTCGAGCTATCTACTCCCTTGTCAAACTTTCCGATGTGCCTGTAAGTTGTCCTTATAATCACCGTGTTATAGGTGACGTTTGAGCAACCCCAAAGTCCATCGTACAGTAAGAAGTAACTATGATACTCTCATGGTCTAAGGAGCAAAATCACACGTTAACACTTTGTGTTATTACAATTGATTACAGACGATATTAACTCAATTTATTATAGACAAGATTGGGTCGATTCAATATGATCATTCTTCCAACGTCATAATTTCAGTGTTATTTTAGGACTATCATTTAACACTTAACAATATCCTAAGATCCAAAAAAGATGATCACCAACAACACTTGAGCTAGTCCTAGAGGCAATTCTAGGAACCTTTTATTTAATTGTTTATCATTCCACACGTGCATATGAGTTTTCCACTGAATCATATATTCGACGATCATGGCAGTTATATCATATAATATAAACTCTTTAATTATGAATATGGAAATATAATCATACAAAAAATATTGCATCTAGGGCATATTTCCAACACCGAGCTCCCCAACGGGGATGGCGAACGGATGAATGCAATTTCCCAGATCATCACCACACACGCTGGGCTAGCCAGATGCCTTGTCATCGATTGCTTCCATTCCAAACTACTAGATCAAAGCCAAGTTTGATGAGTGGTTCAGATATCCTATCCTAGATTAGCTCAAGGAACTACTAGGAAAAGGTCTATATGTGAACTTTTATTAGTGGCGGGCATGGCAGGTCAGCCGCCACTGTTATTATTCGAAAATAGTTGTGGTGGGTACTAGGACCCACCCGTCACAGCTAACCGCATCCGAGTGGCGGGCGCTAGCTTGCGTTTGTCACATGCAGGCTCTACCAAATAAGCCCGCGGGATGGAAAGTGTAGTGGCTGGCATGAATTTAGCGCCGGCCACTGTTTCTCACATAGTTGTGGCGGTACCTCAGTTTTGGGAAAACGCGCCCAATAAATCCAAAATTTAAAAATTTCTGCAGTGGTGGGCGCGTTTAGCTGCCCGCCACTGCTCTCCACACACAATTACGTACCCCTCCGCTCTGGCCGAACCATCACCAATCTATTTTCCGTTTCCCCCCTCCATTTCATTTCTCTCAGTCAGTTCCTCCCCCCTCCCCCTTCCGCGCCGTCCTGCGCCTCGGCCACCGCCACCATCCCTCCAACTCGCACTGCCGGGATATGTTAGCTAGCCGCCCCGTCCGCCTCCGTGGCCGCCGCCGGATCTGCTCGTCGTCTCGTCGTTCGCCTCCGACCCACGCCGCCACCAAGTTTGCTCGCCGTCTTGTCGTTCGCCTCAACCATCGCCACCCTCGTCCGACACGACCAACGTCGCCCGTCGTGTCCGCGGCTAGAAAAGCCGCCACGGGTATACTATTTTCGTGTTCTTTTGTGTTACTTTATTTATTTGAAGGGATGGGGTTGCATTGGGTGTATAATAACCTTTTTTTGGTATGCACGGAACAACTCCCAACTCAATTTAGGATCAAATGTAGGAAACTCATGGATAAGGATAAGGTAATGGAATTGATAGAGAACTTCATAGACCTAGGTAGGATAAGCAAGTTGATAAAGTGGATAATTTTGTATGGGTACAACTCTTATTTGAACAAAGTGCGAAAAATGCGATCTTTTTTCTCTAATAGAACAAAAACTAATACCTTATTTGAGTCGATAAAGATCAGATCTATTATTAAAGTGCTTTAGGATTGGTTAGCCTCTACATATGACAAGTGGTGATGATGTTTGCATTTTCTTATGTATGACAAGTGCATGGGCTTATCATGTTATTCACAGGGATTTGAAAAGGAGTAACAAAGTTTTGGCGGAACGTTGATGCATTTCCGTTTCGCCAAATTTATGTATCTCAATATGTTAACTTCTAAAGCAAAGTTCGTGTCAAATTTCGTTTTTGTCACTCAATATAAGTGGAATTGAGTCGAATTTTCTCACATATAACAAGTGCATGCGCTTACCATGTTATTCACAAAGATTTGAAAATGAGTGCCAACATTTTGGTGAAACGTTGATTAACTTCCATTTCGTCAAATTTCTGGTACTCAATATGTTCAATATTAAGCAAGGTCATGCCAAATTTTCTTGGACCCTTCTTAGCCGGCACCTCGTCTCACTATTACTTTCATAATTTAGTATTCATGTCAAACATTTAAAATTAATAAGTGCTTCAAAATGATTATTAGGGATCATGAGGCGTAAGATCTTCCAGCTCTGCAAGAATCCATGTATGGACAATATTAAAACTACAGTGCATTTCGGGGTCTTCTTGAGGAAATGATTTCAAAAATCAGTGGTAACGGTCTTTAACTTCAATTTGTATTCAATTCTAATCATTTATTTAATTGTTTTACTGACTTTATTGTTGATTATTAACTGTTGCATAGTGTATCCCATGCAACATAAGGGTTGACTTCAACAATTTATGTGGTAACGTTATGTACTTTTAGGATGATCAGGGGCGCACATTTGAACTGGATGTGCATTAACGAAAGGATAGAACCATCATATATGGCGTTGGATGGGAGCAGTACATTTCACATAATAGTTTTAGAGGAGGAGAGTACATAGCCTTTTCCTAAAAATGAGAGGTCAATAGGTTAAGGACATTGGATTTCAACAACGATGACGATGACGATGACCAAGATGACGAGGACAAGCAAGATGACCAGGATGATGGAAACAACCAAGATGGAGATGAGGACAGCCAAGATGGAGATGAGGACAGCCAAGATGAAGATGAGGACAGCCAAGATGAAGATGATGGTCCATTCCTTTCTGTAATTTTCTCTCAAAGAATGAAGAAGCTTACTCGGGATGAGAACATGAATGTCACCATGATGTTACCATCCAGTTTGGCCTTCTTGGGGAAGCCCTTTGTGCACCATTTAACTAAAACCGGCATCGTCAAAAAAATATTGGTGAGATGTTTTGTATTCTTTCATCTTTTTTTGGTCATAACCAAGTATGGTGAGATGTCTAACATTGCGTGCTTTCTATTTGCTCTTAATGATGGGGAGTTCAAAAGTTACCTATGAAGATGTTTTCTGGAGTGGACATCCCCGTCGTCGGCACCGCTGGAGTATGCCATGGACCAACAGGGTGTGTCACCAACGTCCAATACAAGATGGAATCCAACGAGTGCATATCATTTTATATATGAGTCCGGCCGGCGGGAGTTCATTACAGGAAAGAGAGAACTCAGGGTGGACACCCTTGTGATAATCACCATAAGGAAGAGCAACCGAATGACTCTCAGATGATGATTGTCGCTGACCATGTTTAAAACTAAGGTCTAAGTCATGAATATATCAGTCGATGAACTATTAATTAGTTAATTAATTAGTATGTTAATATGGATGTGATACACTGATGTTTGTTTCTTAAGTTGAACAACTTTGAAGTGTTACTGAATTATTTGAGCATTTGTTTTCAAAATGAATCCATTCTGCTTTAGTTATATTGAGAATCATATGAGTACGCCTTTTGCGCGATATGCCAATAGTCCGTTCTCATCCCTTTCCCTCCAGTGGCAGGCACTACAGTAGAACAATCACTGCTAACATGGCATCTATGGCGGGCAACAAAAGCAAGCTGTGGCGGGTAGGTACGAGCGTCCGCCATTGGACGATACGTACCAGTGGCAGGCATGTGCCCGCCACTGATGTGGTAATAGCAGTGGCGGGAGGTCGGTGGTGGGTGCCCCTGGGATGCTGGCCCACCACAGCTGGTCGTTTTGCGCTCGCCACTGCTAGGCATTCTTGCAGCAGTGAGGAGCTCTGTTTCGCAGCTGGACGTTAGCACTCGTTACCGCCGTTTGTGCTCTGCCTCGCGCCCACGTTGCGCCGCGCCAGGTTCATATCCTACTATTTCCCCGAGATTAATGTTGTGCCCGCTCTTCGACATCCGCATCTCGAAGGAGGCTATTGAGCACCTGCTCTGCAGTTGTACTGCCCTCGAGTGCCTTTGTCTTGGGGAGATCCGCGGGTTCAGTAGCCTCCACATCACCTCGACGAATCTTCGGTCGATTTGTTTGTCTTGCTGGTGTGACAATGATATGATCATTGAGCATGATCCTTTCCTTGAGAGATTGGTTTTACTTTGTCGAATAAGTCCATCAATACTCAGGGTCATTGACGCACCAAAATTACAATCGATAGGTATTTTTCTTTGAATTCATCTGTACTAGTTTTCCACAATACCTAGGGGAGATATAATTAAGTGCTACTATTTTATCTAGTTGAGCAAGAGCTTTGAGTTGAATATCTTTGCTTCACTAACACTTGCATAATAACCATGCCACCACTACAACTATACTAAGTTTACAATAAAGAAGAGGAGGGTTATCTAGGTGTACCGATCGTAATTGAACCAAAACCTTCTTGTTATTTCGTTTTAAACAACTGAGTTCCTTATGTTTTGGATTTCTCTCTATGTTGCTCGAGGACAATCATATTTAAGCTTCGAGGAGTTGATGAGTGCTATTTTTACACTCCTCTAACCTGAGTTTAAATTGAAATATTTCACTAAAATTGACATATCCGCTTTGATATTGCCACTAATTACTAATATATGCGAAGGATTCCAAATATCCAATCTTTATTTTGTTGAAAAGGGCTGTTTATGGACGAAATCAAGCCAATACATGGAAATGAGTAAAGTAGAGATAGAGGAGATCAAGTGGGAGGAGCCAGAGAAAAAGATGGTGTTCCATACGACCGCTCTCGATTGTATATGCGGTCGTATGGAGTGCCAATGGAGGCGTCTGATCCACCTGAACAACCTTTATAAAGGGTTTGACGCCAAATGCACAACAAGACATAGGAGAACATCGTCATCTTCACAGAAACCATCTCCATCAACCCTAGCCGCCGCCATTTCCCATCTCCATAGCCACCACCTTCATCACCACCATAGTTCTTAGCCATCTAGCCATACTTTAAATCATGCATCGCATCTGACACCTATTGTAAGACATATTGCCAATCAATCAATCTTTATGATGTGTTCTTTAATGAACGGACCCTTAGTACAATAACACATATCCTATCTCTGGGATACAAGAGGTGTAGTCCTTAAAAGACCAATGTGGCTGATTATTGCTATCTTAATTACCGGGGCAACCCCACGCGACGGATAAGGCCTTCAGTTGGACAACTGACTCTTTGATGCAGGACGCGTGCCGGTCAAGACGTAATTTGCACACATCCCCCACTTCCATAGGTAGCAAGCACATCTCGATGGATGACCTCTAGGGCACAGATTAATATCATAATAATCCCAACACAAATATATGGTTGTAAGCATAAGTCCTCATCCCCATGCCTATTTTTATTAGAAGTGCTTTTAGTGTCAGCTTGATTTACGTTCTGGTCAAAAGATGGAATTTAACTCTCTTGCAAAAGCTTGTTAGAAACCCTTGCTTAAAGGGCTCCGTCCTCTCATGGGCTCGATAACTCAGGGTCACCTCTGGGGAAAAAGCCGAGAATCCTTTATGCTCCTTTACAGGATCACTAAAGGGACTAATCAAATGGAAGGTCCTTAGTAAAGCAAAAGGAGCGACTCACTCTCTTGCTCAGCGCCTGACGCCACAACCTTCGTCGAATCCAGATTAGTGTACCCTCTATTCTAACTTGTGCGTGGGCATATTATTGATCTGGTGCCCCTGCAGACTTGATGTTGGTGTATTTGTATCTGTATTGTGTTTGAACTTGGTTGTTTGACATTGGGGCAAAAGCCTATTTTCCAAAAAGATACAAATCCCGCATCATGGCTTGATGTTTTTCCTTCTCTGACAATTCAAATGGTGAAGCCCAATCACCCAACACCATGAGAGCAGCTACCGCGATCCAATCTTACCCAAGATCGAATAAACCCGCTGAATTCCCTCCTCATAATCCAAACCATAGTTCACAAAGGCCGGGAAGTCGTACGAGAGTACGAGACCACCCCTTGTCAGCCCGAACAAGACCGCAAATGAGAGGAGAAGAGATAAACACAAACACCGACAAAGTGATGAGAGAAGAGACAAACCCTAGCGAGAGGGAAAAGGCGATACCAATGACTGCTTATTTTGTCATGGTTCGACTGAGCTTGCATGATAATCGAGGAGCTCCTAATTGACAGCTTGACTGGGCCGACCCATTGGCGTGCATGCCCGTTCACCCTGCTGGTACTATAGCGCAACCCCTGGTCAGCCCGAACAAGACCCCAGATGGGAGGAGAAAACATAAACTAAAACGTCGGCGAAGCAACGAGAGAAGAGACAAAACCTGGAGAGAGGGAAAAGGTGACACCAACGACTATTTTTTTCGGTGTTGTTCGACTGAGCTTGCATTACAACCGGGGAGCTCCTATTTGACCCCTTGATTGGGCCGACCCATTGGCATGCACGCCCGTTCGCCCTGCTGGTACTGTAACGCAACAGAAATTCACAAAAAGCAGTGCATGCACAAGGAATCAAACTATAGACCTCTCACTGGTTAAGTACTGTTGCTAGCCAAAGTTTGAAATTTCAAAATTTTGCTCATGCTGTTCAAAAAATGTCCTGTTTTTCAAACATTATTAGTCTTTTTAAAAATTGTTTATAGTTCCAGGAAATGTTCAAAAAAAATTGAACCACGCGGACAAATTTGAAAATGCATGAACAATTTTTTAAAAATGTGATCATTTTTAATTGTGTTTTTAATTTTAATTGTTTGAAATTGTGAAACAATCTTTACAATTCTAAACTAAATTTAAAAATATTGAAAATATTTATTAAAAAGTTAAGATATTTTTGAATTAATTCTTTTTAAAAAGTGATCAAATTTAGGAAACACGAACGAGCGTCATATAGGAAATTCCTTACAATTGGTCGTCCGCTGCGGTTGTCGCTTGGCTGGGCCTGCGATCCATTTGGGCCTTCTCCCGTGTCTAGCTGCTGTACATCGGCCCGGTTTTCCGCGCAGGATTCTCAAAAGAAAAAGCCCCCAACGCAGGCGGCAGCTTTGATCCCCTCCTTCCTCCCCAGTCCCCACCGCCGCCACGAACTCCTACTCCGACACGAACTCTGCTCAAGCCCGCTCCCATGGTTCGCGTCATCGGCATGGACTCTTTGCCCGTTCCGCAAGCCGAAAAAGGACTCGAGTCCCTCGATCGAAATCCCAGATCAGACCGGGTCGCGGCGGCGCCACGACAGGTTGCCGGCCTGCAGTCCTCCTCATGGGACAAGCTGCGTTCGCGGTGCGCTCTCGCTGCCCGCCGGCTTCGACGGTGTGGGCCGGGGCGCCGCTCTTCCGCAGATCCGCAATCGAGTCGTGCTTCCAATCTGCCGCCTCCCCTCGACGTCCACGGCTCTGTACTCTGCCGTGTTCTCTCCTAGCGCAGGCTGGGGGGCGCTACGCCGCTATCTGCCGGCTCCTCATACAAGAGCGATGGACGGCAAACTGAGCCCTGTGGGAAACAATTGCATCAACTCAGCGACGTCCAGCGTTTCTCCTCTCTACGTTTCTTTGCACGCCTCATCTCCAAGCACGAAGCCACGGCGAGATGTAAGTTTCATCATCATTGCTCTGTTTTCTTGGTCATGACTTGATTCCCTCTTTTGATCTAAATATTCTGATTACTGCATGCCATTGCTCTAATTTTCTTGATTGCTGCATGCCGCTGGAGTTGCTGCGTATGAGTAGTGAACCATAATACATGTATGTTATGCCTTCCACATGTTTGACGTAATGCCCGACCGAATTGCGCACACAAAATTCGATGGGAACAGAAAGCAGCATGGCTCCAGCTGTCAATCTTCGAGTTTCTATAAATTTTAAGCCCAATGTTCCTCTATTTCTTACCTCCTCACGCACCGAGCAGATCAAGAAGCAGCACCGAAGTCCCCCTGATGTTCCATCTCTCCCATTTGTGTGTCTCCCATCTTTCCATGTTTGTCTCTCCATCTCTCTGACAAAATTAACAAGAACTAGTCCTTTCTATCTTTCTCACTCTACATAAGGTCTAGTACACTATTGAAGGATACATGTCTTGACGGAGAGATAAAACTCACATTATGCGTTGTAATTCAAATTATTAGTTATTTTTATTAGGTGTGTCATCAGCCTAAGGCAACAAGCCAAGAATTGTGAGGGGAGAGAATTTGACATCATAAATGACGATCTCTAGTAAGACCTTTTTCCTTGTATGTTTTTTGTCAATTATATTTCAACCTGCACCTTTCAAATATTATTTCTCTGTCCTTACTCCTTATACTAAGTCTACAAAAACAAAATACAGAAATAGAAAATCTGAGTATGCTAATATTCAACATGTGAGACAATAGGTGAAAAAGACCAACAAAGCAACATTCTGGAAAGAAGATATCAACATTGGATTTGAATCTTTCACATTTTATCACAAAGAAAGACATCTAAAAACTCACTTCCAATGGATGTGCACAAACGAAAGGAGCCAAGCAGGACGGAGTGCAAGTCTTGTATTCTTCATCTGCATATATTGATAATGTAGGGTCTATGTACAGTTTATTACACTCTGACTATCTTGTATGGACAAAAAATAATCATGATTCAGATCTTTTTATTTAATAATTAGTGTGTGAATTTTCTTGGGGTTGGCAGTTAGTATAGGTATATGTCCGGTAAGGATTAGGGTGCAAGTGATGCAAATTCACATCAAGTTTAATATACAATGCAAGCAAACAATTGTATAGACTCACAAAATAATGGAACTTTTTGTTCTTCAGGCAAGCTGGAATGTTCTTGCATCACCAGTGAATATGCTGCTACCCATAATATTGATTTTAATTTTAAAATTAATAAGTAGACATCAAAATAAACTCATAAAATAATAGCACGGCCAATGCCACAATTGAGTATGCTAGATGGTCTCTCCTAAAATAATTTTGTGATATTTAAATGAGCTAAATCATGAGTTTCTCATATCTCTC
Organism: Triticum aestivum; assembly: GCF_018294505.1. Classification (NCBI taxonomy): domain Eukaryota; kingdom Viridiplantae; phylum Streptophyta; class Magnoliopsida; order Poales; family Poaceae; genus Triticum; species Triticum aestivum. The sequence goes on from NC_057808.1 coordinate 88,227,342, forward strand.
TTGGTCAGAAATAGTTCTGTAATTTACGGTCATGATGATAAACCCAGAACATGATAAATAAAAAATAACATTTATCGTACAAATGTGAACCGTCATTTATATTGTAGTAGTCAAACTTACATCTTTTTTACTGCATGTTTCGTAGTAGGACATCTATTTACGAAACGGAAGGTAGCATACTTGTGGCTGCACAAACAATTATATTGTTTACATCGAGCTATTTTTTTTACTGCATGTTTCGTAGCAAGACATCTGTTTATGAAACGGAAGGTAGCATACTTGTGGCTGCACAAACAATTATATTGTTTACATCGAGCTAAAAGAATGACGGAAAAAAAATATTTACTTGCTAGACTAAAAGATCAATGGAACAAATATTTCTCGAGTTTTATAACTCTTATCAATTTTACCTCGACAAAGAGGTAGATCATTAATTTTGCAACCAACATTTCATTTGCATGGTACTCGGCAATCTGCACTGATGTGAATCCTACATCTGATCAATTGAGTTATTCCACGACAATCTGTTTGTGACCATAAAGTCCCGCGTTGCTATCTGAACTGTGTGGCTTCTCTCTACCACAAGTGAAATCCACCTCGAATTGCCTATTTTTGGATCCCATTGATGCGCATTGGTTGTAGTAGACACAATCCAGTCTTCTACTAACTAAATATCGAAACAATATTAGTAACTCTATTAATGCACGTAAATACAGAAAAGCAAAATATCTATCAGGACTACAATGACGACATGCCTGCAAACTTAATTCTTGAATTTGCATTACTAAGTATAATATATAACTGAAGTTTAACCAAGAACATTACATCATTGCATTTCTTTACAAAATTAGCCCACTGTTGTGATACAATGCTTATTGTAGTAATTTTTACATCCAACTATGTTATAGAATTGAAGGTGCCTACACTAAATTTCTCCAAGATTTCTAGAGAAAGCAAAAATAAGAAAATATTTGCCCTAAGATTTCTCCAAGAGGTGCATACCAGGAGCAAAATTAATATATTGATGTAGATGACTTTAATCTTCATGTACGGTGGATCAACTCCCATACAGGAGGGTCCAGGTACATGCTCATAAACTTGGCTGATGTTGCCGTGGCTAATCTAGCCTTATTTCTTGCTGCCGGTTTCTATGAACAAGAAGCCAACAAAACTAAAGTTTACTTTAATATAAAGTTTTAGCTGCAGCCAGAAAGAATTGCCAAGCTCTTGTATGTTTAGTCGGTGGACTTTAAAGAAAAATCATGGATAAATGAAGAAGCTAGATCTGGCCATATAGTGCAAGAAACAAGTAGCGAGCGAGACAAAAGCTTAGTGATGAGAAAATAATACATTGGTATTGAAGACAAATACCAGGGAAGCCTTAACAAATCGACTCTCACCCTTTCGGCATCCGCCAAAGCAGGGACCATGAGAACTCCAAGAACCTCTCTTGAACCCATGGCTCATGTACAACTGGAGTAGCTGCTGCACCTTGAGTCCTGCCACGGTGCCTCTGTTCGATGCGCTGGGAGGCAGATAGAGATGAAGGTCGTACGTGACATAGAAGATGGCGAGCTACATCTTGCATCTACAAACGAGGGCGACCTAAGCTCGTGTTCGACACTGCAGTTCTTGGTTGGTGTGTCAGATAGCAACCCGGGCAGCGGTGTGAGGCGGCAACGGCTGGACGCGATAGTAACCCTAGCTGTGGCTGCGCTAGCTTTTAACGAGAAAGGAAGAAGAAATCAGATCGGGGCTAGCAAGCCGATGAGGCAGGGAAGAGAGCTGGCGGGTCCACTCGTCGGCGAGTATTTGTTTGAGAGAGGAGGCGAGGAAGCGACACAAGAACATGCGAATCGACGTACCACAACCTACCATCACAACCGCACTCCCCTTTAATAGTAAAGATAGTAGGAATAACAATAGTTTCTTCCTTCAGAGGTTCATGAGGTTCATGAGCTTGAGCTCATCAACAAGCGAAGGATTTCTATTGCTAGTTCTTTAAAGACCGTTGGCTAATATCCTTTATTTTCATACCGTGGGATGGTACTTCCAATCGGTACAATGATTGTTGGATTTGATGGAATTGCGAGTTGCCCTTTGACATATTTTAGTGTCATTAAGCAGTACTTAGGTCTATGCCTAACAATTGCGCTCCTTTTCTAGGGTCTGGTCTTGGTACTATGTTGATAGCGAGGGTGCAAGGCTCAAGGGAAGCATCCGGTTCTGTAGTTCTTTGTATGCTAATGGTATCTTGGATGAGGGGTGTTTTTTTTTATACATCTATATGTTGCTTTGCTCACAGTTCATATTATCTTGAAGTTGCATCCCTTATGTTTGTGCTTTACATTTCAGTTACAAATTCAACATGTCAGTTGAGGAAGCTGCTGAGTTAGCATGGCGGGCTTTTATCACACAATATTCTGTGACAGAGCTAGTGGTGGTTGTGTTCCTGGTGGTACGCATTCTACTTCTTAGTTTCTATCCTGATATTTGTTTTGTTCACTCAATAAGCACGATACAACATGCATGCAGATTTGTTAAACACCTTGCCATTTATATCTTTCTTTTGAAATCACATACATAACTGTTTATTTGAGTTACTTATTGGCGAAGTTCAGAGATTTTTTCCCCATCGTGTAATGCACACCCCTAGGTTGGGAATAGAGATTACCGTCGAGGCGATGGTGATAAATTAACCCACACCAAACATACATTGTTGTAGAGTATAAAAGGTGCTATAGAGTATAGACATGGGTCTAGACATCTAGATAGACCTACCTAAGATTTCTAAAACAATATAATTATAATGGTACATGTAAATTACATGCTAGATTTATTCTTTTTGTATACGGCTTTCATGTTAGATTCTAAAAAATATGGTGCGATGTATAAAGAATTATGGTCAACGCTATGTTTTTCTTCGTGTTCTCCTTTTCTTTTTCCTTCTTAATTTTTTTGAACCTTTTTCAAATTTGTGAACAATTTTCAATTCACATTTTTGAATTTGCTAAAATATTGAATTACCAAATATTTTCCAAATTCGTGAATATTTTTTTGAAAATTTTGAACCTTTTCAAATGGTTGAATAGTTTTTGAATATGTGAACATTTTTCGAATATGTGAACGATTTTGGAATCTGTGAAGAGTTTCTAGAATCAGTGAACAATTTTGAATTCGTCTTGAACATTTTTTGAATTCCTTAACATTTTTTGAATTCCTTAACATTTTTGGAATTCATACTTGTCTTAAATATGAGAACATTTTTCGAACACGATAATGTTTTTGGAATTTGTGAACATTGTTTTAGAATCCACAGACATTTTTTGAATTTGACGCGAACATTTAACAATTTTTCGTATTCATGTACGTTATTTGAATTCATGTTTATATCCCAGTTGGTCGTGTTTGCATCAAACGTGTGTCCCACTTTGGAGAAAAATACACCATCCATTTTGGTAGCGGTCCTATAACTCATCTCAACAATTCTGTTTAGGCTTCATTCTGCTAAAACGCTAGGCATCATCTCCTTTCCCGTATTTCTCTTAGTCTCACTCCCAAACACTTCACGATCCAACAGAGGGAATGCCAAAATCCATGGTGGCATTGTCCCCTTCGGCCGTTCGTGCCACTTGAGAGGATGAATGCTCTAGCAACATCATGCGAGAGGCATCAACGCTAGTGATTTTGCCACCATCCTGGCCACGACGACAATGCCGCAGAGCATATAATGGAGGGTAGAGTAGGAAAGTAGAGCGATGACGCCGTGGGAAGAGGTGCACTCGAACGGTGGATCGAAAGTGTAGGATAATGCCCACTCGCCAAAAACTAGCCGCAATCACCACTGAGACGAAGCGCTCAAACCAGGCACGAAGGGTTTGCTTAGGGCCATATAGACAGCGACGAAGACGACAAACCATGCCATTAGGAAGAGAACCTAGGTGATGGCTACTTGTAGGCATTCTTGACATCGAGAGACAGATTAGCGGCGAATAGAAGCCACATTGACAAGTGGGCGAAGAGTGGTCACGTGGGCCATATATATAGGAGTAAATGTCTCTTCGTAGTCATGACCATCTTCTCACCACTAAACGAGCTTTGTAACGCTCAAAAGTATCATCAGTCTTAACCTTGTAGACCCACTTACAAGTGATGAGACGAGCACAAGGAGGAAGGGAAATGAGATTCCACGTGCCGTTGCGGGCATGAGCATCAATCTTCGATGCCATCACATGCAACCATTTGGGATGAACAACCTCACGGCAAGAAGTCGTCTCGGGAAGAGCTGCGTAGTAACCATAACAGTCAATAGAAAGAAGCGGGCGAGCTCGAAAGCCATAAGTAGACTAAGCTGGAGGTGGTGCGTTGCCCAACGAAAGAAGATATAATAGTCGAGGGAGATGGCTTATCAGAAGAATCCACAACACGCGGAGCATGAGTGATGTAAAGTCGAGGAACATGAGCAAAAGAAGGAACATATAAAAAGTCAAAGTGGGTCATAACATTCCCACCAAGTGATGGGACGAACACGAGGAGGAAGAGAAACAATATCCCACATGCTGATGCGCTCAAGAGCAATAATCTCCTCTGCCATCGCAAGGTTCCATTTGGTATGAATCAAGAACACCAGCGCCAACGCTTGGAAGACCAAGGCGGTCAACAGGCGGAAGCGGACGAGGAAGCAAGCCATAAGTAGGCCGAGAGGGGAAGTGGCACATCAGTAGACACTTTCGCAACACGCAGACAATGTATATAAAAGTGAGGAAAAGATGGAAGAATACGAGCAGAAATCATCGGGATAAACTCAGGTGATGGAGGCAAGGAAGACACAACCGATGAAGGTGTAGAATCCTGTGATAAGCGAGGTGAGGAAATCATAGCAGAAGATGGCATTTGTTCTGCAATTATCGCAGAAGCAGGAGCAGTACAACCGATGGATAAGGGAGTGATAGGAGTGTTGGGTTTAAACAAAAATAGAGTTCCTCCATTGAAAAGGTCGAGGAAGAAGGACACGTGTAGAAGGGATGAGATTCATCAAGTCATATCCCGAGAAATAGGCATCCGATGCCCAACATGATCCCAATAATGATATCCCTTATGCTCATCTTTGTATCCTAAGAAGACACACTCAACGGACCGAGCAGTCAGTTTGGTGCGTTCACGTGGGCAAGAAGGACATAGCAAACACAACCAAACAATTGAAGTGCCGAATAATCAGGAAATAATCAAATAGACGCTCGAAAGGAGTGCCACCCTGCAGAGCAATGGATTGCTGAACGTTGATGTGATAGATGGAAGTGGAGACAGACTCGGCCCAAAAGTGCGGTGAAAGAGAGGCGGTGACCATCAATGGAGGAGCCGTCTCAAGAAGGTGACGATGCTTCTGCTCAGCCACGCCATTTTGAGCATGAGCACCAGGATAAGAGAACCAAAGTCTGCTCAGCAAGGATTCCACGCAACGGCTTGGAGATATACTCTCCACCAGAGTCACCATAGAACACATGAATAGGCGTAGAGAATTGAGTGTGAACCATGGCAGCAAAAGGCTTATAGATATGACCTCACTACGAGAAGAAATAAAGTATATATCCAGGTGTGTTGAGAGAAGTCACTAGCGGAGGCAAAAGGAGATGATCCCTCGAGATCAGAGTGAACAAGGTCTAAAGGATGCTGTGACACTGTCTCGCTATGAGTATAAGGTAACTGGACCACGTATTAGAGACATCATTCGAGGCGGATCCAAGAAGATCACGTCGAACTAAGGATGAGAAATCACAAGTGACCCAAGGCGATGATGCCACTCTTGAAAATATCTGGTAGACAAGGCAACAGAGGCAGAGACTGGCGGCACTGGCAACAGAGGGACTTGATCCAGCATCCCACTTGCATGTGCACTCATCGTACCTCGCCGATCTGACTGGGTGTTCCTTTCCTGATAGCGGGTTGTGTGCCACGTGCTTGATTAAGCACCCCAGGTTCTCCTACTGTGCGCCCTTGGCCTCGACTTTAGGTAGCGCCTGTCTTCGGCTCGTCCCGTGCATAATCCAGGTACGCGTCGATTGTCCGAGCTCCTGCTCACCATTGGTGGCGCTCGAGCGCGCGGTTATGGTGTCACACAAAGGGAACACGGGATGTGGGATTGAGACAGTGCTTGTAGCAACCCGCAGCAAGGCAAAGGATGCCCATCCAGACTCGTAGGGAGCGGAGGTGGTCACAAAGGTGGACGTTGACTCCATAGGAGTCTCAACAGTGCGCTCATCAGAAAGAGTAGCACGAGTAAGAAGATCCCGGACATACTTCTCTTAGAAAATAAAGAAGTCATTAGAGGTAGAATAAACCTCAATCTCAAGGAAGTACCAAAGAGGACCAAGATCGGACATAAGAAATTCACTATGACGAGCCTTCACCAAGGTAATGTACTTAGAGTCGCCTGTGATGATCAACATGTAGAAGAAGTGTTCGACCACGAGCTGAATGGTGGATCGGATGTGTAGTACAATGAGCACTCGCCAAAAACTAGCCGCAGTCACCAGTAAGACGAAGCGCTCAAACCAGGCCTGAGGGGTTTGCTTAGGGCCATATAGACAGCGACTAAGACGACAAACCATGCCATTAGGAAGAGAATGGTGGCTACTTATAGGCATTCTTGACATCAAGCTGAGAGACAGACTAGCGGCGAATAGAGGCCACATTGAGAAGTGTGCGAAGAGTGGTCATGTGGGCCATATATATAGGAGTAAATGTCTCTTCGTAGTGATGACCATGTTCTCACCACTAAACGAGCTTTATAACACTCAAGAGTATCATCAGTCTTAACCTTGTAGACCCACTTACAAGTGATGAGACGAGCACGAGGAGGAAGGGAAAGGAGATTCCACGTGCCGTTGCGGGCAAGAGCATAAATCTTCGATGCCATGACATGCAGCCATTTGGGATGAACAACCTCACGGCAAGAAGTCATCTCGGGAAGGGCTGCGTATTAACCGTAACAGTCAATAGAAAGAAGCGGGCGAGCTCGACAGCCAGAAGTAGACTAAGCTGGAGGCGGTGCGTTGCCCAACGAAAGAAGATATAATAGTCGAGGGAGATGGCTTATCAGAAGAATCCACAACACGCGGAGCATAAGTGATCTAAAGTCGAGGAACATGAGCAAAACAAGGAGCATATAAAAAGTCAAAGTGGGTCATAACATTCCCACCAAGTGATGGGACGAACACGAGGAGGAAGAGAAACAATATCCCACATGCTGATGCGCTCAAGAGCAACAATCTCCTCTGCCATCGCAAGGTGCCATTTGGTATGAATAACATCACGATAAGAAGTCGGCTCAAGAAGACCAGCGCCAACGCTTGGAAGACCAACACGGTCAACATGCGGAAGCGGACGAGGAAGCAAGCCATAAGTAGGCCGAGAGGGGAAGTGGCACATCAAGAGACACATTCGCAACACACGAGCGATGTATATAAAAGTGAGGAAAAGATGGAAGAATACGAGCAGAAACCATCGAGATAAACTTAGGTGATGGAGAGAAGGAAGCCACAACCGATGAAGGTGTTGAATCCTGTGATAAGCGAGGTGACGAAATCATAGGAGATGATGGCATTGGATCTGCAATTATCGAAAAAGCAGGAGCAGTACAACAAATGGATAAGGGAGTGATAGGAGTGTTGGGTTTAAAAAAAATAGATTTCCTCCATTGAAAAGGTCGAGGAAGATGGACGCGGGTAGAAGGGATGAGACTCATCGAAATTCATATCCCGAGAAATAGGCATCCGACGCCCAACATGATCCCAATAATGATATCCCTTATGCTCATCGTTGTATCCTAAGAAGACACACTCAACGGACTGAGCAGTCAGTTTGGTGCGTTCACGTGGGCAAGAAGGACATAGCAAACACAACCAAACAATTGAAGTGCCGAATAATCAGGAAATAATCAAATAGACACTCGAAAGGAGCGCCACCCTGCAGAGCAATGGATTGCGGAAGGTTAATGAGATAGATGGAAGTGCAAACAGACTCGGCCCAAAAGTGCGGTGAAAGAGAGGCGGTGACCATCAATGGAGGAGCCGTCTCAAGAAGGTGACGATGCTTGTGCTCAGCCACGCCATTTTGAGCATGAGCACCAGGATAAGAGAACCAAAGTCTGCTCAACAAGGATTCCACGCAACAGCTTGGAGATATACTCTCCCCCAGAGTCACCATAGAACACATGAATAGGCGTAGAGAATTGAGTGTGAACCATGGCCACAAAAGGCTTATAGATAAGACCTCACTACGAGAAGAAATAAAGTATATATCCAGGTGTGTTGAGAGAAGTCACCAGCGGAGGCAAAATGAGATGATCCCTCGAGATCAGAGTGAACAAGGTCTAAAGGATGCTGAGACACTGTCTCGCTATGAGTATAAGGAAACTGGACCACGTATTAGAGGCATCATTGGAGACGGATCCAAGAAGATCACGTCGAACTAAGGATGAGAGATCACAAGTGACCCAAGGCGATGATGCCACTCTTGAAAATATCTGGTAGACAAGTAACAGAGTCAGAGACTGGCGGCACTGACAGTAGAGGGACTTGATCCAGCATCCCACTTGCCTGTGCACTCATCGTACCCCGCCGATCTGATTGGGTGTTCCTTTCCTGATTGCGGGTTGTGTGCCACGTGCTTGATTAAGCACCCCAGGTTCTCCTACTGTGCGCCCTTGGCCTCGACTTTAGGTAGCGCCTGTCTTCGGCTCGTCCCGTGCATAATCCAGGTACGCGTCGATTGTTCGAGCTCCTGCTCACCCTTGGTGGAGCTCGAGCGTGCGGTTATGGTGTCACACAAAGGGAACACGGGATGTGGGATTGAGACAGTGCTTGTAGCAACCCGCAGCAAGGCAAAGGATGCCCATCCAGACTCGTAGGGAGCGGAGGTGGTCACAAAGGTGGATGTTGACTCCATAGGAGTCTCAACAGTGCGCTCATCAGAAAGAGTAGCACGAGTAAGAAGATCCTGGACATACTTCTCTTAGAAAATAAAGAAGTCATTAGAGGTAGAATAAACCTCAATCTCAAGGAAGTACCAAAGAGGACCAAGATCGGACATAAGAAATTCACTATGACGATCCTTTACCAAGGTAATGTTCTTACAGTCGTTGCTAGTGATGATCAACATGTAGAAGAAGTGTTTGACCACGAGCTGAATGGTGGATCGAAAGTGTAGTATAATGAGCACTCGCCAAAAACTAGCCGCAATCACCACTGAGACAAAGCGCTCAAACCAGGCCTGAGGGGTTTGCTTAGGGCCATATAGACAGTGATGAAGACGACAAACCATGCCATTAGGAAGAGAACCTAGGTGGTGGCTACTTGTAGGCATTCTTGACATCAAGCTGAGAGACAGACTAGCGGCGAATAGAAGCCATATTGAGAAGTGTGCGAAGAGTGGTCACGTGGGCCATATATATAGGAGTAAATGTCTCTTCGTAGTCATGACCATGTTCTCACCACTAAACGAGCTTTGTAACGCTCAAGAGTATCATCAGTGTTAACCTTGTAGACCCACTTACAAGTGATGAGACGAGCACGAGGAGGAAGGGAAATGAGATTCCACGTGCCGTTGCGGGCAAGGGCATCAATCTTCAATGCCATGACAAGCACCCATTTGGGATGAACAACCTCACGGCAAGAAGACGTCTCGGGAAGAGCTGCACAGTAACCATAGCGGTCGATAGGCAGAAGCGGGCGAGCTCAAAAGCCATAAGTACACTATAAGCTGGAGGCGGTGCGTTGCCAAACGAAAGAAGATATAATAGTCGAGGGAGATGGCTTATCAGAAGAATCCACAACACGCGGACCACGAGTGTAGTAAAGTCCAGGAACATGATCAAAAGGAACGTATAAAAACTCAAAGTGAGTCATAACATTCCCACCAAGTGATGGGACGAACACGAGGAGGAAGAGAAACAATATCCCACATGCTGATGCGCTCAAGAGCAACAATCTCCTCTGCCATCGCAAGGTGTCATTTGGTATGAATAACATCACGATAAGAAGTCGTATCAAGAACACCAACGCCAATGCTTGGAAGACCAAGGCGGTCAACAGGTGGAAGCGTACGAGGAAGCAAGCCATAAATAGGCCGAGAGGGGAAGTGGCACATCAAGAGGCACATTCGCAACACGCAGACGATGTATATAAAAGTGAGGAAAAGATGGAAGAATATGAGCAGAACTCATCGGGATAAACTCAGGTGATGGAGAGAAGGAAGCCACAACCGATGAAGGTGTTGAATCCTGTGATAAGCGAGGTGACGAAATAATAGGAGATGACGGCATTGGATCTGCAATTATCGGAGAAGCAGGAGCAGTACAACAAATGGATAAAGGAGTGATAGGAGTGTTGGGTTAAAAAAATAGATTTCCTCCATTGAGAAGGTCGAGGAAGATGGATGCGGTAGAAGGGATGTGACTCATCGAAAGTCATATCCCGAGAAATAGGCATCCGACGCCCAACATGATCCCAATAATGATATCCCTTATGCTCATCGTTGTATTCTAAGAAGACACTCAACGGAATGAGCAGTCAGTTTGGTGCGTTCATGTGGGCAAGAAGGACATAGCAAACACAACCAAACAATTGAAGTGCTGAATAATCAGGAAATAATCAAATAGACGCTCGAAAGGAGCGCCCCCCTGCAGAGCAATGGATTGCTGAAGGTTGATGAGATAGATGAAAGTGCAGATAGACTCGGCCCAAAAGTGCGGTGAAAGAGAGGCGGTGACCATCAATGGAGGAGCCGTCTCAAGAAGGTGACGATGCTTCTACTCAGCCACGCCATTTTGAGCATGAGCACCAGGATAAGAGAACCAAAGTCTGCTCAGCAAGGATTCCACGCAACGGCTTGGAGATATACTCTCCACCAGAGTCACCATAGAACACATGAATAGGCGTAGAGAATTGAGTGTGAACCATGGCAGCAAAAGGCTTATAGATATGACCTCACTACGAGAAGAAATAAAGTATATATCCAGGTGTGTTGAGAGAAGTCACTAGCGGAGGCAAAAGGAGATGATCCCTCGAGATCATAGTGAACAAGGTCTAAAGGATGCTGTGACACTGTCTCGCTATGAGTATAAGGTAACTGGACCACGTATTAGAGACATCATTGGAGACGGATCCAAGAAGATCACGTCGAACTAAGGATGAGAGATCACAAGTGACCCAAGGCGATGATGCCACTCTTGAAAATATCTGGTAGACAAGGCAACAGAGGAAGAGACTGGCGGCACTGACAGTAGAGGGACTTGATCCAGCATCCCACTTGCCTGTGCACTCTTCGTACCCCGACGATCCGACTGGGTGTTCCTTTCCTGATTGCGGGTTGTGTGCCACGTGCTTGATTAAGCACCCCAGGTTCTCCTCCTGTGCGCCCTTGGCCTCGACTTTAGGTAGCGCCTGTCTTCGGCTCGTCCCGTGCATAATCCAGGTACGCGTTGATTGTCCGAGCTCCTGCTCACCATTGGTGGCGCTCGAGCACGCGGTTATGGTGTCACACAAAGGGAACACGGGATGTGGGATTGAGACAGTGCTTGTAGCAACCCGCAGCAAGGCAAAGGATGCCCATCCAGACTCGTAGGGAGCGGAGGTGGTCACAAAGGTGGACGTTGACTCCATAGGAGTCTCAACAGTGCGCTCATCAGAAAGAGTAGCACGAGTAAGAAGATCCTGGACATACTTCTCTTAGAAAATAAAGAAGTCATTAGAGGTAGAATAAACCTCAATCTCAAGGAAGTACCAAAGAGGACCAAGATCGGACATAAGAAATTCACTATGACGAGCCTTCACCAAGGTAATGTACTTAGAGTCGTTGCTAGTGATGATCAACATGTAGAAGTAGTGTTCGACCACGAGCTGAATGGTGGATCGGATGTGTAGTACTATGAGCACTCGCCAAAAACTAGCCGCAATCACCACTGAGACGAAGCGCTCAAACCAGGCCTGAGGAGTTTGCTTAGGGCCATATAGACAGCGACGAAGACGACAAACCATGCCATTAGGAAGAGAACCTAGCCACCATTCAGTCACATTGAGCTGAGAGACATACTAGCGGCGAATAGAAGTCACATTGAGAAGTGTGCGAAGAGTGGTCACGTGGGCCATATATATAGGAGTAAATGTCTCTTCGTAGTCATGACCATGTTCTCACCACTAAACGAGCTTTGTAACGCTCAAGAGTATCATCAGTCTTAACCTTGTAGACCCACTTACAAGTGATGAGACGAGCACGAGGAGGAAGGGAAATGAGATTCCACGTGCCGTTGCGGGCAAGGGCATCAATCTTCAATGCCATGACATGCACCCATTTGGGATGAACAACCTCACGGCAAGAAGACGTCTCGGGAAGAGCTGCACAGTAACCATAGCGGTCAATAGGCAGAAGTGGGCGAGCTCAAAAGCCATAAGTACACTATAAGCTGGAGGCGGTGCGTTGCCAAACGAAAGAAGATATAATAGTCGAGGGAGATGGCTTATCAGAAGAATCCACAACACGCGGACCACGAGTGTAGTAAAGTCGAGGAACATGAGCAAAAGAAGGAACGTATAAGAAGTCAAAGTGAGTCATAACATTCCCACCAAGTGATGGGACAAACACGAGGAAGAGAAACAATATCCCACATGCTGATGCGCTCAAGAGCAACAATCTCCTCTGCCATCGCAAGGTGCCATTTGGTATGAATAACATCACGATAAGATGTCGGCTCAAGAACACCAGCGCCAACGCTTGGAAGACCAAGGCGGTCAACAGGCGGAAGCGGACGAGGAAGCAAGCCATAAGTAGGCCGAGAGGGCTAGTGGCACATCAAGAGACACATTCGCAACACGCGGGCGATATATATAAATGTGAGGAAAAGATGGAAGAATACGAGCAGAAATAATCGGGATAAACTCAGGTGATGGGAGAGAAGAAGCCACAACCGACGAAGGTGTTGAATCCTGTGATAAGCGAGGTGACGAAATCATAGGAGATGATGGCATTGGATCTGCAATTATCGGAGAAGCAGGAGCAGTACAACGAATGGATAAGGGAGTGATAGGAGTGTTGGGTATAAAAAATAGATTTCCTCCATTGAAAAGGTCGAGGAAGATGGACGCGGGTAGAAGGGATGAGACTCATCAAAAGTCATATCCCGAGAAATAGGCATCCGACGCCCAACATGATCCCAATAATGATATCCCTTATGCTCATCGTTGTATCCTAAGAAGACACACTCAACGGACGGAGCAGTCAGTTTGGTGCGTTCACATGGGCAAGGACATAGCAAACATAACCAAACAATTGAAGTGCTGAATAATCAGGAAATAATCAAATAGACGCTCGAAAGGAGCGCCACCCTGTAGAGCAATGGATTGCTGAAGGTTGATGAGATAGATGGAAGTGGAGACAGACTCGGCCCAAAAGTGCGGTGAAAGAGAGGCGGTGACCATCAATGGAGGAGCCGTCTCAATAAGGTGACGATGCTTGTGCTCAGCCACACCATTTTGAGCATGAGCACCAGGATAAGAGAAGCAAAGTCTGCTCAGCAAGGATTCCACGCAACAGTTTGGAGATGTACTCTCCACCAGAGTCACCATAGAACACATGAATAGGCGTAGAGAATTGAGTGTGAACCATGGCCGCAAAAGGCTTATAGATAAGACCTCACTACGAGAAGAAATAAAGTATATATCCAGGTGTGTTGAGGGAAGTCACTAGCGGAGGCAAAAGGACATGATCCCTCGAGATCAGAGTGAACAAGGTCTAAAGGATGCTGAGACACTGTCTTGCTATGAGTTTAAGGTAACTGGACCACGTATTAGAGACATCATTCGAGGCGGATCCAAGAAGATCACGTCGAACTAAGGATGAGAGATCACAAGTGACCCAAGGCGATGATGCCACTCTTGAAAATATCTGGTAGACAAGGCAACAGAGGGAGAGACTGGCGGCACTAACAGTAGAGGGACTTGATCCGGCATCCCACTTGCCTGTGCACTCTTCGTACCCCGCCGATCCGACTGGGTGTTCCTTTCCTGATTGCGGGTTGTGTGCCACAGCTTGATTAAGCACCCCAGGTTCTCCTACTGTGCGCCCTTGGCCTCGACTTTAGGTAGCGCCTGTCTTCGGCTCGTCCCGTGCATAATCCAGGTACGCGTCGATTATCCGAGCTCCTGCTCACCATTGGTGGCGCTCGAGCGCGCGGTTATGGTGTCACACATAAAGGGAACACGGGATGTGGGATTGAGACAATGCTTGTAGCAACCCACATCAAGGCAAAGGATGCTCATCCAGACTGGTAGGGAGCGGAGGTGGTCACAAAGGTGGACGTTGACTCCATCGGAGTCTCAACAGTGCACTCATCAGAAAGAGTAGCACGAGTAAGAAGATCCTGGACATACTTCTCTTAGAAAATAAAGAAGTCATTAGAGGTAGAATAAACCTCAATCTCAAGGAAGTACCAAAGAGGACCAAGATCGGACATAAGAAATTCACTATGACGAGCCTTCACCAAGGTAATGTTCTTACAGTCGTTGCTAGTGATGATCAACATGTAGAAGAAGTGTTTGACCACGAGCTGAATGGTGGATCGAAAGTGTAGTATAATGAGCACTCGCCAAAAACTAGCCGCAATCACCACTGAGACAAAGCGCTCAAACCAGGCCTGAGGTGTTTGCTTAGGGCCATATAGACAGTGATGAAGACGACAAACCATGCCATTAGGAAGAGAACCTAGGTGGTGGCTACTTGTAGGCATTCTTGACATCAAGCTGAGAGACAGACTAGCGGCGAATAGAAGCCATATTGAGAAGTGTGCGAAGAGTGGTCACGTGGGCCATATATATAGGAGTAAATGTCTCTTCGTAGTCATGACCATGTTCTCACCACTAAACGAGCTTTGTAACGCTCAAGAGTATCATCAGTCTCAACCTTGTAGACCCACTTACAAGTGATGAGACGAGCACGAGGAGGAAGGGAAATGAGATTCCACGTGCCGTTGCGGGCAAGAGCATCAATCTTCGATGCCATGACATGCAGCCATTTGGGATGAACAACCTCACGACAATAAGCGGGCGAGCTCGAAAGCGGTCATTAGACAGAAGCGGGCGAGCTCGAAAGCCATAAGTAGAGTAAGCCGGAGGCGGTGCGTTGCCAAACGAAAGTCGAGGGAGATGGCTTATGAGAAGAATCCACAACACGCGGACCACGAGTGTTGTAAAGTCGAGGAACATGCGCAAAAGAAGGAATGTATAAAAGGTCAAAGTGAGTCATAACATTCCCACCAAGTGATGGGACGAATACGAGGAGGAAGAGAAACAATATCCCACATGCTGATGCGCTCAAGAGCAACAATCTCCTCTGCCATCGCAAGGTGCCATTTGGTATGAATAACATCACGATAAGAAGTCGGCTCAAGAACACCAGCACCAACGGTTGGAAGTCCAAGGCGGTCAACAGGCGGAAGCGGACGAGGAAGCAAGCCATAAGTAGGCTGAGAGGGGATGTGGCACATCAGTAGACACATTCGCAACGCGCGGACGATGTATATAAAAGTGAGGAAAAGATGGAAGAATACAAGTCGAAATCATAGGGATAAACTCAGGTGATTTAGAGAAGGAAGCCACAACCGATGAAGGTGTAGAATCCTGTGATAAGCGAGGTGAGGAAATCATAGGAGATGATGGCATTGGATCTGCAATTATCGGACAAGCAGGAGCAGTACAACAAATGGATAAGGGAGTGATAGGAGTGTTGGATTTGAAAAAAAATATAGATTTCCTCCATTGAAAAGGTCAAGGAAGATGGACGCGGGTAGAAGGGATGAGACTCATCAAAAGTCATATCCCGAGAAATAGGCATCCGACGCCCAACATGATCCCAATAATGATATCCCTTATGCTCATCGTTGTATCCTAAGAAGACACACTCAACGGACTGAGCAGTCAGTTTGGTACGTTCATGTGGGCAAGAAGGACATAGCAAACGCAACCAAACAATTGAAGTGCCGAATAATCAGGAAATAATCAAATAGACGCTCGAAAGGAGCGCCACCCTGCAGAGCAATGGATTGCTGAAGGTTGATGAGATGGATGGAAGTGGAGACAGACTCGGCCCAAAAGTGCGTTGGAAGAGAGGCGGTGACCATCAATGGAGGAGCCATCTCAAGAAGGTGACGGTGATTGCGCTCAGCCACGCCATTTTGAGGTTGAGCACCAGGATAAGAGAACTAAAGTCTGCTCAGCAAGGATTCCACGCAACAGCTTGGAGATATACTCTCCACCAGAGTCACCATAGAACACATGAATAGGCGTAGAGAATTGAGTGTGAATCAGGGCAGGAAAAGGGTTATAGATAAGACCTCACTACGAGAAGAAATAAAGTATATATCCAGGTGTTTTGAGAGAAGTCACTAGCGGAGGCAAAAGGAGATGATCCCTCGAGATCAGAGTGAACAAGGTCTAAAGGATTCTGAGATACTGTCTCGCTATGAGTATAAGGTAACTGGACCACGTATTAGAGACATCATCGGAGACGGATCCAAGAAGATCACGTCGAACTAAGGATGAGAGATCACAAGTGACCCAAGGCGATGATGCCACTCTTGAAAATATCTGGTAGACAAGGCAACAGAGGCAGAGACTGGCCGTACTGGCAGTAGAGGGACTTGATCCGGCATCCCACTTGCCTGTGCACTCTTCGTACCCCGCTGATCTGGCTGGGTGTTCCTTTCCTGATTGCGGGTTGGTTGCCACGTGCTTGATTAAGCACCCCAGGTTCTCCTACTGTGCGCCCTTGGCATCAACATGTGAAATCGACTGCAGAGGGTTTGGGCCTGGGGGATCGCATCTTCCTGCCGGTGGAAGGCATGCGTCCCCTCGAGGCTGGTACAGATTCTGGCAAGGACAGAGTTTCTCAGCCCTTTCTCATTGCGTGTGTATTCTTTAAAGTCACGTATATTTTTCAGTAATGCTCCCAAATCTCTGCTCACTCCAGAAGTCCAGATACAGTGCATCACGTAATTTTCTTGTTTAGTTGCCATTAGCTAACTTCACAGAATCCAAGTTGGATTTGTTTGAACGACAATGTCTCGAGCTTTTGGGAAGCAACACTAATTACAAGCTTAGCTAGCGCCTTACCAACACTTTGCTATTGTGAGGATTTGCATCCTACCTCTACCCCTATGTCACAAGTAAAATTATTGTGATTATCCATATGATGACATGAGTAATTTAACTTTTGTTCTGTGTTTCATGTTGTCTGGAGCAATGCTTGGCTCCTAGCAGTTTCCAGATGGATTTATTTCCATTGCAATGAGAACGACTGTCAACATTTGCTGAATTTTTGGTCGACTCAACCCACAAACCAAGAGGACTTAACCCTCTTCTCCTTGATAGTCCAGCAATCAGCAAGTTGAAAAGATTTAAATCAAGGTTCCATGATATTCTAATGAATCTCCCTGTAAGGGAGGCTTTTCAGATATTCCATTTCAAACTAAAGGTGCATTCCTTTTACTTCTGGTAATATAAACTATGTATTTTTAATTGTCTAACCTTGTGTGCATAGGGTTTCTTTCACACGAGAGGTTCTGCAGTAAAAATATTGTTTTAATTGGTTGTTGTTTGCCTGTCAGTCACACAAGCCTTTATTGATCTAAACACTCTTATATTTCTTTACAGAGGGAGTACTAAGTACTAACTGTTATCCCTTTGTAATAGAAGAGCATAATTTCCACTCCCTAGTTGTTGATCATATTTCTCTGTGCCACATTCTAGTTCCAAAAATGCATGTTGATGGTCCACCTTGTTGATTGCCTGCTGATATTGTGAGATATTTGATTATGCTTGATAAGATTAGTAGCGAAGAGTGCCTCATTAAAAATCTTAGTTGAAGAGTGAAATTTGCGTTAGTAGTATGTACTGAATTTTACGGCAGTCATAAGATGAATTTGTTCCTGTGAAACTGAGGACTGAAAGAGCTGATTCTGGTGCTCAACAGTATGATATTTTAGCCCCTGCATAAATTGTGGGAAATCCCACGTGCATGGAAAATGAAGGACTCAAAGGTTAACATAATCCATTTTATAAATCATCAAACATGCATCTTCATTATGTATGAGATTATTCTGGGATACCGCCTCCATTAATTAATTATGTATTAGAGACGGAATTTATCTCTTGCGATAAACTGAGGAGGGGAGCAGTTATGTTTGTCCTTGCAATTGTGACATGTGTATTTCTACATCTGACATACAGCATAACTATTTCAGGGCTTGACAGACCAGTTTTTATCCGGAAGAAAGGCCTTTAGTGTGCGTTTGGATCTGAAGAAACAAAGCAAGATATGGTTGTCATTCCTCCTAACTTGGCTAGTTACTAGTATCTCCTTGATCCTTTGATAAGGTAGTCTTGGCGAGTGTTTGGGCAATAGAGAACATAACTTGGCAATTTTTGTACATGTTTCAGGATTAGAAGCTTAAATTCTGAATTTTATAGTTCAGGAGTAGCTACCTCCTGATGTACCGGTGTAATTTAATAGTTTCATCGAATGTGAATCAGAAGTATATGTTGTTAACATAGTTGGGTATACATATCATGTCATCTTTCTTTTCTAAGGTGTTTGATGAGTTCAATGCAATGGAACCGATGAGCTGAACATATTCAAGGTTTCTAGCGGGAATCACTTCTTCATGGCCATTCTGGTGATAATGGTTGTACTCCAGGTAAAAAAAAAACAAATAGTATAATTTTTATATTCCACATAGGCAGTAGTTTCGGTTATTGTTATATGTTGTTTCCTTTGTATACATGCAAGCTCTTATCATCAGAGTTTCCTTGGCAAGTTAACTTCAACAATCATGTTAAGCTGGCAGCTATGGTTGGTACTGATGGGAGTTGCTCGTTTAGTTGCTGATGGTCCAAGAATTGTAAAGATAAGGCGGGGGAACCTTGTTTGTGTGGTGGATGCAATTATGTTATGAGGTCAATTTGTAACTTATTATACTACTTTTATGGACCAAGCCATGAATCAGTATCAAAATTCAGGATTGGTGAGAAGAAACGTGAACTTATAATGTTTTTAGTACCCTAATCTCGACTTGTCGTTGATGGACCACAATGTTCAAACTCAGCCGATACTGTTGAACAGCTAAAATTATTGGATCTCAAGACACCTGTGGAAGCTGAATAAAACTGTTGCTTATTGATAATTTGGTGCGGCATACAAGAGTATAGAAGAGGGTACAAACCGACTTGGGGTAGGGGTACAAAACTGACTTGGGCTAGAAGTCGTATACCATAATGACTACTCTAACATCCCCTCGCAGTATCAACGGCAGGCTCGACGACATTGAGACTGAAACAGATATCTTGAAACGGCTTAGTAGGCAGTGCCTTGGTGAAAATGTCAGCAAACTGAGCCGTAGAGGGAACATGAAGCACCCGAACCTGACCAAGAGCAACCTTTTCACGAACAAAATGAATATCAATCTCAATATGCTTTGTGCGTCGGTGTTGAACTGGATTGCTGGTCATGTAGACTGCTGATATGTTGTCACAGTAGACAATAGTGGCCTGCTCAATAGGCCTGTGTAGCTCGGAGAGTAACTGCCGAATCCAGATTGTATCTGCAACGGCATGTGCCACAGCGCGATACTCAGCCTCGGCCGACGAACGTGAGACTGTAGCCTGTCTTTTTGAAGACCAAGAAATCAAATTGTTACCAAGAAAAACACAAAACCGGAAGTGGACCTTCGAGTGTCAGGACAACCAGCCCAGTCTGCATCAGAGTATGCGGTAAGCGAGTTTGGAGAAGAATTATTGAGGTGGAGACCATGATTGAGAGTTCCTTTTAAATACCAAAGAATGCGTTTAACATGATTATAGTGAGGAACCCGGGGATCATGCATATAGAGACATGCTTGTTTAACAGCAAAAGAGATTTCAGGACGAGTAATGGTGAGATATTGGAGAGCACCTGTTAGGCTACGATAGAGAGTAGGATCGGAAAAGGGTTCACCGGTAGCCGAAAGTTTAAAACTAGTATCGACAGGAGTGCGAGATGATTGACAGTCAAGCATACCAGCACGATTAAGAAGATCAAGAATATACTGGCGTTGGGAAAGAAAAAGGCTGGAGGAATCTCGAACAACAGCAATGCCTAAGAAATGATGGAGTCCTAGGTCAGTCATAGAAAATTCAGATCTAAGAAGAGAGACAATATGATCTAAGAACTTTTGAGAGGAGGCGGTAAGAATGATATCATCTACATAGAGAAGTAAATAGGCAGTGTCAGAAGTTTGATGATACACAAAAAGAGAGGTGTCGGAGAGAGATGGAGTGAAGCCTATTGTTTGAATGAAGGAGGAGAAGCGTTGAAACCAAGCTCGTGGGGCCTGTTTAAGACCGTAGAGAGATTTCTGAAGAGACATGCATGAGTTGGAAAGGATGGATTTTCAAAACCCAGAGGTTGCTGGCAGTAGACAGTTTCTTGAAGGGAACCATGGAGGAAAGCATTTTTAACATCAAGTTGGTGAATGGGCCATGAAGAGGAGACAGCAACACTAAGAACGGTGCGAATGGTGCTAGGTTTAACAACAGGAGAGAAGGTTTCTTCGTAATCAATTCCTTGTTGCTGAGAAAAGCCACGACAAACCCACCTGGCTTTATATCGTGAGAGGCTCCCATCGGAGTGGAACTTTTGGCGAAAAATCCATTTGCCAGAAACAATATTTGTATTGGGAGGACGAGGAACAAGTTGCCAGGTGTTGTTTTGAAGTAAAGCATTATATTCTTCTTGCATGGCAGCGGCCCAATTGGGATCAAGTAGAGCAGTTTTGTAATTCTTTGGAAGAGAAGTGAGAGATACGGAGGTATGAAGGTTTAGGCGGTCTTGGGGTTGATGAAATCCTGATTTGGCCCTAGTACGCATGCGATGATCATTAATCGGGGCTGCTGTAGGAATAGCACGAGGGGGTAAGGTGGGTACTGGTGAGTCCGGCGCAACGGAAGAGTCGGACGAAGGAGTAGGGCTGGGTGGTGGAGTGGGAGCAGGGCTGGGTGGTGGAGTGGGAGTAGGGGCCGGGGGTGTTGGGGAGGAAGCAGGGGTCGGGGGAGTTGGAGACGTCTCGGGTGGGGTGAGTGTATGGTTGGGATTGGCTATGGTGGGTGTTAATGGTGGTGGTGATAAGTTGTGTTCGGCAGGTAGGGGAGTATATAGTTGGAAAGGACGGGGAGAGGGGGTGTTTGCGGAGCTAGGGGTGTTGGATGGTGTAGTAGTGCGTTGTGAGAAAGGAAAAATGTGCTCAGCAAACGTGACATGACGAGAGACATGAACGTGTCCGGTGTGAAGGTCGAGACAACGATAGCCTTTGTGCTCGTCAGAGAAGCCGAGAAAAGCACATGGGATAGAGCGTGGTGACAATTTATTTGCAGAAGTGGCGTAGGCATTGGGAAAACAGAGACAGCCGAAAACACGAACCGCGGAGTAGTCGGGGTGGGAAAGAAAGAGGGAATAATAGGGAGTAGTGTTGGGTTTAGTTTTAGAAGGTCGAATATTTAGAAGGAAGGTGGCCATGTGTAGGGCTTCAGCCCAAAACTTGGGAGGCATAGATGATTGAATGAGGAGAGTGCGAACTATATCATTGAGGGTGTGAAGAGAGTGTTCTGCTTTACCATTTTGAGGGGAGGTGTAGGGACATGAGAACCTAAGCAGGATGCCATGTTGTAAGAAGAAAGTACGATTTTTAATGTTATCAAACTCGCGACCATTGTCACATTGGATAAAGCGAATTGGGAGGAAGAAGTGAACAGACACATAGCGTTGAAAATTAAGGAAAAGAGAATGGACCTCGGATTTGTTGCGTAGAGGAAAAGTCCAGACAAAGTGGGTGAAATCATCTAGGATAATAAGGTAGTATTTAAAACCCGAAACACTTGCAATGGGAGAGGTCCATAAATCAGAATGTATTAATTCAAAGGGATAAGTGCTACAAGAACTAGAGGAACTAAAGGGAAGACGCACATGTTTGCCTAATTGACAAGACTCGCAAAACATAGAATTATGAGTGCCTATTATATGGTATGGTAAATTCACTAAGCATAGAAGCTAAGACGGCGGGGTTGGGATGGCCCAAGCGACGATGCCAGAGATCGACGGAGGCCAGCATGGATGTTGGAGGGGTGGCGGCAGGAACTCCATTAAGAGAATAAAGATCACCGGAGCTATTGAAGCGAGCGATCTCGGCCTTGGTCAGGTAATCCTTCACAGATAAACCAAAAGGGTCAAATTCAGCCGAAACTAGATTGTCGCAAGTAAATTGGCGAACAGAGATAAGATTTTTAATGAGGGCGGGTGCAACTAAAACATCGCGAAGTAAAAGAGGTTTGGTGGAAGAGGGAAGTTGAGCCTGACCAACACAATATATAGGAATAGATGATCCATCTCCAAGGATAATGGAAGGGAAAGGAGATTTAGTGCAAGAAGATAACCAATTACTAGATGCAGACATTGACTAGAGGCCCCTGAATCAAAGATCCAATCCGTACCTGAGTTTCCTTGTGCAGCAGAGTTATTCATGGCCTGGAGAAAGGCAGCTTGATCCCAGCTCGGCGTCGCAGGTGAGGGTGGCGTCGGAAGCAGTGCCCGCGGATACGATGGTGAAGGCAGTAGGGCCGGTTGGGGAGTGTAGTAGGCATTGGCCGGCTGTGGTGGGGGTGGCGTCGGGAGCAGGGCCGGCTGAGGTGTGTAGTAGGCGCCGCCGTCGGTGGTGTAATGACCATAAGGAGCATACGTCGGGGCGGCGTGATAGGCATTGGCCGGCTGTCGGGGGTTGAGAACCCCGGGAGCACCAGTAGGCGGCCGAAGGCCGGGTTGCCAGGCACCTGAGTATGCCGGCGGAGCACCGAGGGTGGACGGAGCGGACCAGGGCATGGGCCATGCTTGAACAAGCCCCGTCCAAGGATCATGAGGAGGCCGCCATGCAACCGCAGATGGAGCACTGGTGGGTGGTGCAGGACTCGGTGCTGGTGATGTCGTAGGCGGAACCGAACGAGTCGACGGCGGCCTGTAGATAGGGTGTTTGCCGCGGTAGTTCGGACTAGGACGCCAGCCTGGGGGCGGTTGAACAGATGACGATGCGGACGGCCCGAGCCGGCATGGAAGGCGGCGCTGGTGTAGACGACAGAGGAGGACGAGCTGCAGCATGAAAGACCTTGGGGCGAGAGTCCTTGCGAGCTTGTGTTTCCGCCGCGAGTTGTAGCAAGGAACGAACTTCAGCGAAGGTAGGAGGGGGCCGTATCATCGGTATGAACGAGGCTTGCTTGTCAAAGTCTTCGCTGAGGCCGCCGCCGACGATATTGATTAGCTGTGAGTCGCTAACTGTATCGCCGAGTTCGCGGAGCTCATCACAATGGTCTTAACGCGCTGGCAGAACAGGTTCACCGGGGCGTCTCCTTGCACCATATTGCGAAGCTCGGTGTGGAGAGCGTTTTTCCGAGCGTCGGTGTTGCTTTGGAAGAGCTGACGGAGGGAGTGCCAGATGTTGGCAGCGGTGGCGCCGTCGTGATCGAGCATGTTGAAGATCTCGGTGGTGATGCGGGTGTAGAACCACTGGACGATCGCGAGATCGTCTTTCAACCATTGCGGATCGTCGGGGCGGGGAAGACAGTTGGCGGCGACATGCGAGCGCAGGTTGCAGCGGCCGAGGTGGAGATCGAAGAGATGTCTCCAATGGTAGTAGTTGTGGGCGGCGAGATCAAGAACTATGGGGATGTAGGGGCTGACGTCGGAGATTGTGTCAGCAAGAGATATTGGTGCGGCGAGGATGGGTGCAGGGTAGTTTTGTGGAGCTATGGTGAGGGCCGAGAGAGAAGCGGCCGCGGCGTTGGCAGTCTTGGCGATGAGTGCGGCCCGGCGCTCGAAGTAGCCGGGCGGCGGCGGCGGTGGCGGCGTTGGCGGAGCCATACCTTAAACCCTGGGACCGGTATCTGATACCATGAAAGCTGAATAAAACTGTTGTTTATTGATAATTTGATGCGGCATACAAGAGTATATAAGAGGGTACAAACCGACTTAGGTAGGGGTACAAAACTGACTTGGACTAGAAGTCGTATACCATAATGACTACTCTAACAACCTGCAAATTAAGCCGCTGGAAGAAAGTTCGGAGATGTGTCGAGTCTTGGCATTCCTAAGTAATCATTGGTTTTCATTTTTTAAATACTGCTTTTACTCCACCGGTAACAAAATGTAAGACGTATAACCGAAAATTCGTAGGAGCTCCCGTCCTCACTTGCTCATGTTATCGTTGCGCGCTCGTTCTTGTTGAGATCGGGGACTGGGCTCGTAATTAATGTGGTATATGCTGCTGTACGCAACGGCACCTTTTACGTATGAGAAACGTTTCTGTGCGGCGCGCGGGCGCAACGCTTGGGCCGGTCGCTCGTGCATTGTACGATAGAAACGTCTTTGGTCACTCGTTTTGTGGGTCCTAGCACCGCCCAGCCCTCCCATCCTTATCTTCTCCTCCCGCATCTCTCTTCCTCCATTTCTTTTTCCATAGTCATGGGAGCGGCAGCCCCAATCTTGCTCGTCTCCTTCCTCTCTCTACTCCTCCCTCCCCTACCCCTGAGCTATAGAGGGCTATTGAGAGCGCCCGCACCACACCCTTCAGGGCTGCTGCAAAGGAGGGAGTTGCGCAGCCAGGATTCACTCGTCACTATGGGTCGCCTAGGTGAGCTCGTCGCCATGGTGCGCACGCCGTCGTTCTCGACTGCTGCGCCCGCACCTCCTGCCGATGCCCTCTTTTTTTGGGTAGGGGACCGCGAGCGGGGGGTGCTGCAAGCAGCGGAGGACGGGGCTACAAGCGGGGCGGCCACCACCAACCATCGATGTGATTCGCGGCAAAGATGCTGCTACCCCGGCGCGGTGGAGCTACAACCGTAGGCCGGTGGAGTTGCAACCAGCAAAACAAATGCTGGAACTGGCGATAGCCGTGTTGCGACGGCCACGGCGGCGATCCATCATTGAGCTACAACCGTAGGCAGGTGAAGTTGCAACCAGCAAAACAAATGCTCTGGAACCGGCGATAGCCGTGTTGCGACGGCCACGGCAGCGATCCATCATTGCTGGAACCAGCAGTTTTTTGGTTGGAAACATCGATTTTTTTGCTACGACCCAGCGACGATGATTCATAGTTTTGCTGGAACGACAAGTACTTTTGCTGGAACTATTTTCTTTTTGTTGTTGCAAGCATAATTTCTTTTTGCTATGACTGTTTTGATTTTTGCTGGAACAAACATCCATTATTTTTGTTACCATCGTCTTGGTTTTTTTTTGCTGGAACCAGTGTATTTTTGTGCTACAACTGTTCTTCAATTTTGCTGGAACCAATTCACCTTTTTTGTTTGCGATTTTGACGATGGCGAGCGTGCCGACGGTGAGCGTTGACGGCGAGCGACGGGCCCGTCGCCACCGGAGTTGCAACCGTCACTATCGGGGCTGCAATTGCAGGCCACAGTCGTTGCATGCGTGGAGTCAGAGACAAGTGCAGGCGGCGACCAGCGGCGAGATGCGGCGCTCGGCGGCGAGTGCGGCGACCGACGACGAGGACATCCGGCGAGGGTGGCGAGGACGACTGATGAGGTGCGGCAACCAGAGAGCGTGTGACCCGGCGAGACAAAGGGAGCGATGAGAGGCAGGGGTCTTTTTTCATACGTGCTCGTGCGGCAGACAACTGCAGACGACTTAATCAGACGGCTGAAAGTGGACCACCGAACGATTAGGCCGGTGCGCCGGCGCCTATTAATCGCCTTTACATATATTGTATTAAAGGATTCTGGTGCGGACCCACGGCACAGTACGCGCCGTTCCATCACGCCGTGAATCAACATCGGGTCCATGCAAAAGAAAAATCAACATCGGGTCCCACCCAGTGCAGCACAAGCGACTGGAAATACCAGGGTTGTTTCACGTCCATACCTACACTTTGGCACACCAACTACAGATCAGGAGATTTGATACATCAACTTTTGCGCACAGGTGCACATCACACTAACGACGTTGTCGACTTCGTACAGCACAAGTTTCTTAGAGCACAGTCGGGCGTCCCAAACCCTACTGTAGGCTTGGACGGACAACCTATCATTGACCGGTCAGAAAAAGCCGACCCAAACAGGCTTTCCCATGTATCTAGATTGACTGACACCCTTTATATCTAACCCAAACTAGACGGATATGAGGAGACCCGGGCGTGTCTGTCACGTCAGAAACGGCCCACACTGGCCCACCCGACCTCACATATATTCGTTCCCTTCCGTTCCCTAGACCAAATATTAGCCAATTTGCTCCACTCTACTCCTCTCCGCTCCGAGCTCCCTTCCAGCAATCTCCGGCCTTCTTCGGAATTACAACCAGCAGATCGACTCCGACCAGTCCTGATCCATCGACTCAGGCGTATGGGCCCGACCGAGTTCGGATTTGATCCAGTGGAAATCCATTGTGTCGGTGCAACGGGCGCTAGATCCGCTAGAGTGGAAGCTCGAGGTCCGCCTGCCACCCCATCTCCGTTGTAGAGGAGTATGAGTGCTACAGGAAACAGTGTGCCTGTTGTAAGAAGCAGAGGACGCGAGAGGTCCAAGCCCGTCTCACTGCAGACATGGAGGAGGCGGCGTTTCGCGCGGCCGCCGAGCAGGAAGCCGTCCGTGACCGCAACATTCAGAAGCGATAGGGTGAAGCGATAGGGTGGGAACACGCGGGCCGTCGCCTGGGAGTAAAACCGGGCGATCTATGTTATGGTAAGACTGCCTCCCAAAGAGGAGAAGGAGGACAGTAATGGGTCGGCAACTCCGGCGATGAGCAAATTCGGCTTGATCCATGTTGCGTCTTTGAGCGCTACTTCCACTAAAAATACAGCAAAGGCGCCCGCAAGGGCAAGAACAGTCTTGGATGATCTTTTTCCATAGTTACTATGTGTTGAACATGTCAATTTCTTGGTTGTTCGATGACATGTGTTGATGTAGTAGCCGGGCGCTTTGTGTTGCATCATAGAGATAGTTTACGATGCATATGGTTATATGAATTTGAGGATTTCTAAATGAGATACCCAATTGTGGAAATGAAAATTTAAGGTGTGTATGGTCATTGTCTGCGGATGCGAATAGGCGCGTCCGCGAAGGTTTGAGGGGCTTGTTTTACCTGGTTGTAGATGCTCTTAGGGAGATGCTTAGTAAAATAAACTGAGTTTTCTTAAGCACCAGTGCTTATTTTCATAGAAGACGTGCCTATTAAGCATCTATTCTCTATAAATAAGTACGTTTTTTAAAGAAAAACTAATTTATTTCTCTAAGCATATTCCCTGAGCACCTTGCATTGTACAAGGCCTTAGGCGTTCACGCAAAGATGATAAACAATGGGACATGACCTTTTTTTTTAGAAAAGGAGGATGACCCCCGGCCTCTGCATCTGGGAGATGCATACGGCCACTTTATTGATTATTCTCGAGGACCTTACAAAGTATTACAACAATGTGCCTGAATCCACCATCTTGGCAACATATGCCGCTACTCCTATCCAAAATAATGAAGGGGTGCTAGCTGGGCCACTACCCAAACCACTCACCTAAGCCTAACATCAAAAGCCGGAAGCCGAAACTCATTCGGAAGCCCCAGCCGAGCCACATACCGGGTCCGGGGCACAATCCGGTCAGACACACTCGTGTGTCGTCGCCGCCATCTTCCACAGGTCTTCAGATCATATTGAGGCTTCTACCTTGTCTGGCCACTCGGCCATCGACGTCACCATGACGCCAGACAGCAACCTCCTCCTGCGCGAGCCCATCTCCGCGCATCGGACGCCGAGTCTCCACAGCGCCATGCCATCGATCTCCGCCGCCATCAATGTGTGAGATGAAACACCGCTCCACCATCCCTCCAGCCAGCACTTGCTCCAAGACGATGCCCCCAGAAGGGAAAGCGATAGAACGCCATCATCATCCGATCCGGAAGACCCAGATCTGGGGTTTCCCCCTGAGCATCCCAAACCTGATGGCGCAGACTGCCGACGATGCCTCGACCATCGGCAGTAGCTCCACCAGACGAGCGTCGTCTACGTCGCCGCAACCTCCAAGATGAAGCTGACCAGAATGCATGTGTCGACACCGAACCGCCGCCACTTCCACCGCCGCTTGAGCAGCCCCCGAGCAACGCCTTCAGGAAGGAGCACGCCACCGTGCTATCGTCGTCGCTTCGAACAGGGGGGTCTGAGGTTTTCACCTGAGCTCCTGGGAGGGGTGGAAGGAATGAGGTCCTCTCCGAAGCCTCCAACGAGGGAAGCAACACCCAAAGGCATTGCCATCGGAGTGGCCGCCACGCCGGCCAAGAGATTCCCCCGGAACCCTTCCAGCCACCGGATCTGCAAGGCCAACACCCAAGAACGGTGACCGAAGCCACCAAGGGCCGGATCCGCTGCAGATCGGAGTAGATCGGGGTCGAGGACGAACATCACCATGGCCACCATCATCGAGCGAGGAACCGCCGCCGCAGCCGAAGCCCACCACCTCCCCGCCATCCACATCGCCAGGGAAGTGGCCCACCTGTCCACGCCGGCGCCACCCGCCGCCAAGCTGCGCCGCGTGCCACCAGCCATGGCCGCCGCCATGGATCCGAGCCGCAGGCGGGCCGCCAACCGCGGGGCCCCGCGGGAGAGGAGAGCCGCGCCACGGGGGGAAGGCCGCCGCCGCCGCCACGACGCGGGCTTCGCTCGGTGGTGGCCTCCGGCGGCGGCGAGGGGATTAGCTGGAGAAGGGGGGCCCGGCGGCGGCGCAGTTGGGGGCTGCCGCCCGTGTCGCCTACCCTAGGCGACGCAGGGGCCTTCCGTATCGCCGGCTGCTGCTCACTTAGATGTGGCGTTCTATAGCCTACTCACATAGCAATGGGACATGACCTGACCGCAAACACCATGGTTGTTCTAGACTGACACATCTACTACAGATAATCTGGATAATAAAAATTGTCATGCTTTTAAAAATAAAATTGTCATGCTGTATACACAAGAAGGTGCCATAACCATTATACAGTTTTTAATGTATGACGGGACCCTCTAGCGCGGCCCATGCGACCGAGGAGGCCATTGTACTTACAATGGAAAGCTTAGAACATTTTGGTTCCTAAAGAAGCATGGCAAAAATTCTAACGCCAACTTTTCTAATACTCGCATGGAAAATTTCAGAATTATTTTTTGCTATTTCTCTAAAAGAGCACACATTCATAATATTTTGTAGTGCTCACATGGCTATTTTTGCAATGCTCACATGGGAATTCATGAAAAAAAAACTCTATAACACATGGCAATTCTTGAAAGACCCCTACTATCTTTACACCATGAAAAATATATTTTTGTATGACTTTGCGGGCAAAACTAGATAGTGGACCAAGGCAACTTCAAAATTTTCTTTTATGCTTTTCATGTCCTGACATATTCACTTCCCTATGTTTCTAAAATCATGGCAATTAATGACATGGAGAAAATCATATATTTTGTACAATAAATTTGACGAGCTATGTTCCAAAAAATGAATTTGCGATGGTAGCCACAAGTAAAAACGCCATGGCCAATACAATAATTTTTTCCATAAATACAATTATTGAAATGTAGTATAATCCTTAAACTGCCCATGGCAAAAAATCGAAAAGTTTTGCCATGGCCAATTTATAGCTAAAAAGCAAGTAAACTTTCATGTAATGCACAAATATCACGAATTCAGATGACGTGGCAGAAACATCTTTAATTTTTTTGCCATGACATGTCTATATATGTATTACAAAACTTAAGTTGGCATGGTAAAGAAGACATTGTTTTTCTGCTATGGTAGCTATATAGATGTAGAACAACTATCTAAGGTGCCATGCCAAAAACATATTGAAGTTTGCCATGGCTTTTATATAGATGTAGTACAAAACTTGAACTGCCCATGAAAAAGGTAAAAGAAAATTTTGCCATGTCAAAAAATATAGCTAAAGAACCAAGTAAAGTGTCATGTCACGTACATAGTTGGAGGTGAATAAAACATCATAAGTAGTCAAAGCCAAAAAACCACGACATGGAAAAAATGACAAATGTGTGTAAAAATTACCATCACACTACTTGCCATGATGTTGAGAAAAAACAAAGCATGGCAATTGTGTAGCATGATGTGTATGCAAATACGTGCTATCATACTCTTAAAAACAACACAGTCATGGAAACTAGCGAATTTTGTTGTTTTAAAAAAGATGGCAAATTTAGGATTTTGTCATGGGCACATCACAAAAACATTAGGAATTTTGTTCTCTAGACAAATTTAGGAATTTTCCATCCTACAAAAGAGAAATTTGCCACATCTTCAACAATTGCCAAGGTATCTATTAAAAATGCCATGGTTAAAAAAACATAACTTGCCATGGTAGCTACAATGATAAGTACAATTTTTTGCATTTGGCATGGTCCGATTCAAAAATGAATACCTGCATTTGCCTTGGTCTGATTCAAAAAGAATACTTGCATTTTCCCCATGGCCTGATTCAAAAAAGAATACCTGCATTTGCCATGTTAACATGTCGATATATGTTCAGGTGCCATGGTGGTATACTATTTGTTTTAACAATTGCCATGATTAGAAAACACAATTTGTTTCGAGAATTGCCATGAGATACCTATAATTTTGTTTCAAGAATTTGCCGTGATTTAGAAAACAGAATTCGTAAAATTGTTGTGTCATAGTTACATCTTTTCCTAAAATTTTCCATGTGATGGGAAACATGATGTTCCGTGTTTGTTGTGTGGCTCATAGAAATTCTTTCAAACATGTCATGTTATAGAGAGAAAAATCTCGTTGACGAATGTCATGGACCACTACAAGACATTGTCAAAACATTGCCAAGGTAGATACAGTTCAGTAGCATACACACTATTAAAACACTTCAAATGCTAGGTCATCATTTCTGATTGTTCCGCCATTAAGGTAGATGCTCCATTGTACTCCATAGTTCAAACTTGGTACCATCTTGAATGCCATCATTTCTCGCTATACCACCAATAAGCTAGATGCTGAAAAAAGGAATACAGCGGGTCTGCTTCGTCTAGGGTTTGGGCGATGGGCGCTCCTCCTCCGCCGCTGCCTAAACTATCCGACGGGAGAGAATCGGATCGCCGGGAGGAGTCGTGTCAGGTCACGAATCCGGTGTACACGGTGTCTACGAGTCTAAGCCGACCCCTACAGGAGTCAGAACACGCCACGGTTGAGAGGCGCACGACTAGGACCGGGGCTACAAAAACCCTAGACCCCGATCGCCGTCTCTCACACAACCCGGGGAAGATTGCAAAACCTCCCGATCACAACACGAGTCAGCGCCGCCGCAAGCAGGAGATGTCTCAGATCAATCCTAAGGCGAGGGGTGGGGGTGATCATGGCGGATCCGGTGAGGATCTTGCCCACCCGAAGCCCTTCGGTGGTGGAGCGATCGTGACGTCTAGACAAGCAGTCTCGCACGTGGATCTGGAGGGGGACAGGCAGGAGAACAACAATTGGGATGGGCCAACAGCGGATGGAGTTATGCCGGAGGGGCGGAAGACCAGATTGCAGGTGAGGTGGACATGGACGACGTTGCTTTCGTTGCGGTTGACCTGGATGATGATGATGAGGATGTAGAGGAGGAAGATGTTGCTAGATGGAGGCTGATGGCTCTATATAGATCGCAGCGACGACCAAGTACAAAGACTCTGTCTGATCACTTTGAAAAAATCTGGCAATTGCGCACGGGGGTCGAGTTCAAGCCGGTCAAGAACAACTACTACATTGTCTCCCTGTTCTTGGAGGGGGACTTCAGGTTCGTGGCGAGGGGGGGGCATGGATCTATGATGGAGATGCCTTGCTAGTTACCCCGTTCAATGGTGATGAGCAGCCCTCTAAGACTACGCTTGAGGCTATACCGGTCTGGGTTCGAGTATTTGATGTGCCTTGGAAGAAACAGACTAGGATTTATGGAGAAGCTCCAGGAGGAACCCTGGGAGAGGTTCTGGAGGTGGATGTTCCTCAGGTAGGCCATGGTACACGCGAATTCCTTCGAGTGAGGGTGAATCTGCCCTATAACAGGAGACTGCAGAAGGAGGTGACGCTGGAGTATAATGCAAAGGGCACCACAAAACGACTGAAATTTAAGCTAAAGTACGAGAGGGTGCCGCACTTTTGTTTCCACTGTGGTTTCATGGGACATGACAAGGAAGCTTGTGAGAAGAAGAGGATTGGGTTACCCACCAAGGCTTATGATTCTACGTTGAGGTGCTCCCCGTTCAATTTTTTTGACCATCGGGTCGTCTTTACGCCATCGCCAGGACAGCCAAGAGCGAGACAGAGCATGGATTTCTCTTTGGGAAGTGCGACGTCTGCTACGCGTACACTGACACAGGAGAATGCAAGTGAAGGAGACCTGGGGACACATGAAATACCAACTAGGGTTGATGCCGAGGACGGTTTTGAGGAGAGTGAAGTGAAGGCGCCGCAGGAGGAGGATGACCAGGTGGCCAATCATGTTGAGAAGCTGCGCCTAAGGCTGGCTACGGAGCGACCGGAGTGCAGCAAGGTACAACGTATGAAGCAACAGTTTGAGGTACAAGAGAAAGAGGCAGGGAAGGGGCCAGTGAAGCCACGGAAGAAGAAGGTCACATCACAGCCTAAAAAAGTGGCTGCAATAAAGAAGGGCGGGGCGCTGGTGATCTGTGACAAACCCAGGGTGGACGACATGATTCCAGCGATGTGGGGACTGGACTCGCTCCAAGTTTCCTTTGGCAGTGTAGTGGACTCAATGGACTATAACGATTCCATCTTGGGGAAGCGGCATATCTCCAGGGGCCTCCCAGTTGATCTTATTGCGATGGAGGGCAAGCGGGTTGTGCCCTACGAGGAGGGGACAGAAGGTGGCAAGCAAAAGAAAGGAAAGAAGGAACGGTGCGACACGGAGGATGACACGAGCAGCGCGGGTGTGGAAGGAACTATGGAGGCAACTAGCCATGGGGCCGCTAGTAAACTGACGGGGCCAAGTGTGGTGCCCCGTCAGGAACAATGAATTTCCTAGTGTGGAACTGTCGAGGGGCGGGGAACCCTCGCACATTTGGTGACTTACAGGCTCTATGTAGAGCCAATTCCCCGAGGATGGTGTTTCTATGTGAGTCTAGGCAACAACTAAATAAGATGAAGAGGATGCGTAATCGGTTAGGGCTCTGTGGTTTTGATGGCATAAGTAGTCAAGGGAAGAGTGGTGGCCTTGCGTTATTTTGGGATGATTCTATGCATGCCAGTGTTCAAGATATTAACGAGAGGTGGATCGATGTGTTTGTTAGGGTTGCTCCATCCGAACCACTTTGGCGAGTTACTTTTGTGTATGGTGAACCGAGGGTGGAAAACAGACACCTCATGTGGGAGAGCTTGTGTAGATTAAGTAATACGTCCGAGCTGCCATGGTTAGTTGCGGGCGACTTCAACGAGGTGTTGTGGGATTGTAAGCATATGTCCATGACGGCGAGGCCGCAACCCCAGATGATGGCTTTTCGCGACTGTTTTGAAATGTGCCAGTTGGTGGATTTGGGTTTCTCGGGATATCCATTCACATATGATAATAAACGGAGCGGCCGGGCTAATGTGCAGGTGCGGCTGGATAGGGTGGCGGCGGACAATGCGTGGAGGGATATCTTCCCGGAGGCGGCGGTGATCCACCTTACGTCGCCATGGTCGGATCATCGTCCACTACTTCTGCGGTGTGTACAGGATACAAGAGTGAGGACGGCAAAGGCGAGGTGCTATGAGGTGATGTGGGAAAGGGAGGCTTCCCTGGCTGAGGTGGTCGAGGCAGCCTGGGCTGCTTCGGGCACGAAGGGCGATCTGGGAGGAGTCAGCAAGGCCCTGAAAGCAACCATGGCGAAGCTGCATGAATGGAGCAATAAGAAAATTGGCAATGCTACGAGGGAGATTGAGAAGTCCAGAACAAGGCTGGAAGAACTGTAGAACATGAATGCCGGCCGAAGTGAATTATGCAAAGAGTCAGACCACATGGATGAACTTCTGTACAAGGAGGAGATGATGTGGCTGCAACGCTCTAGATTGGAGTGGCTAAAACACGGCGACCGGAACACTAAGTTTTTTCATAGGAAAGCAAGATGGAGGGCCCGGAAAAACAAGATTAAAGGACTATGGGATGATCAGGGGGTCCTTCACTCGGAGTAGGCTGTCATGTCAGGTATGGCGATGAGCTACTTTCAGAATTTGTTTGAAGCTGACCCTGGTTTAGTTCCTCATACAGTGGTCAATCTCTTTGAGCCTGTCATCACGGAGGAGATGAATGCCAAATTATGTGAAGCGTTCTCGGACAAGGAGATTAGTGACGCTCTCTTCCAGATTGGTCCTCTAAAGGCCCCAGGCCCGGACGGGTTTCCGGCAAGGTTTTTTCGACGACATTGGGGCACGGTGAAGGATGACATTATTGGGGCAGTTCGACAGTTTTTCACCTCGGGGGTGATGCCGGAGGGCGTCAACAGCACCACCATTGTGCTCATTACAAAGGTAGATAATCCCCAACGCTTATCAGTGTTCCGGCCCATCAGCCTGTGTAATGTAATATACAAGATCATATCCAAGTGCTTGGTGAATCGGCTGCCACCAATACTTGGGGACATCATCTCTGAGGAGCAGAGCGCTTTTGTTCCTGGTAGCCTCAGAACGGATAATTCCTTTATTGCCTTCGAGTGCACTCACTATATTAAACAGGAGAAGGACCCTGATAAAGCCTTTTGTGCTTATAAGTTGGATCTATCCAAGGCGTACGATCGGGTAGACTGGACCTTCCTGGAGCAAATGATGAGGAGATTGGGCTTTGCGGATCAGTGGGTGAGATGGATAATGACATGTGTCACCTCGGTTCGTTACTGTTGCAACGTTATGGTGCTCTTTCAGATTCATTTGCACCATCGCATGGGCTTCGGCAAGGAGATCCTCTCTCACCGTTCTTCTTCCTTTTTGTGGCCGATGGACTAGCGGCGCTTCTGAAGCAGGGTGTTAACTATCGGCAAATTACTCCTTTACGGGTCTGCCCACGAGCTCCTGGTATTTCACACCTCATGTTTGCAGACGACACACTATTATTTTTTGAGCAAGTGAACAGGAAGCTCTACATGTCAAGGACGCCCTGGCCACCTTTGCAGAGGCTACGAGTCAGCTTATCAGCCCACATAAGCGCTCCATCCTCTTCAGGGAGCACTGCCGGAGGGCTGACCGTGATGTAGTGGTACGTACGTTGGAGGTGCAGCAGCAAAGTTTTGAGGAATGCTACCTGGGCCTACCCACGCCAAACGACCGCATGTCCAAAGGCAAGTTCTAGAACCTCCAACAGAAATATATGAAGCGAATGGTGGAATGGGATGGTTCTCAACTCGCGCAAAGCGGAAGAGAGGTTCTTATCAAGTCCATTGCTCAGGCTATCCCGACATACATCATGAGTGTCTTTAAGTTGCCTGCGACCACATGTGAAGATCTTATGTGGATGATCCGCAATTTTTTCTGGGGAGTAGAGAAGGGGAAGAGAAAGATGCATTGGCGGGCATGGATCCATCCCATTAAACCTAAGGCGCAAGGTGGGCTGGGCTTCCGAGACCTTCGGCTCTTCAACCAGACGCTTCTGGCGCACCAAGCCTGTCGGCTCCTTACGAACCCTGAAAGCTTGTGTGCTCGCTTGCTAAAAGCGCGCTACTACCCGCACGGCAATCTAGAGGACACGTATTCTCGAGTGCTGCCTCGGTTACTTAGCAAGCAATCCAGCATGGACTTGAGCTGTTGAAGAAGGGCCTGATTTGGCGGGTAGGCAATGGGAGTGCAATCAGGATCTGGCGTGACAGTTGGATACCCAGGAATGGAAGCGGAAAGCCTGTTACTCCTCAAGGAAGATGTCAGATGCGTCGTGTTAGCGACTTGCTGGACAACCATGGAGCATGGAAGATGGACCTAGTACGGAGCATTTTTCTGCCGGTGGATTCGGAGGTGATTGCAACAATCAGAACCTCTCCTAGGCTGGGCGAGGATTTGCTTGCGTGGGAACCAGAGCGCAGCGAGAATTTCACAGTAAGGAGTGCTTATCGACTTGCACTTGAGGATCTTCTTCGATTCTCTTTAGTCGCGGCGAGCAGGGCACCAGACGGGCGACGAGCCATCTGGGCTTTTATTTGGAGGTGCCCTCCTCCTCATAAGGTTCGAATCTTTACTTGGAGGCTGCTCACGGATTGTCTACCCACTTGGGTGAATAAACGTCGCCGAGGTCTGGAGGTTACTGATCAATGCCCTCTCCGTGCCTTGGAGCCGGAGGACACGTTCCATGCTTTTTGCAGGTGCCCGATGGCGGTTGCACTCTGGCAATCCATGATGGACCAATGGAGAATACCCAACGTCGCCTCCTTTCGCCGGACGGGAACGGAGTGGCTAGCCCAAGCCCTCTGCGATCTGCGGGACACGGAGAGGATGGAGCTCATGATGACCTTGTGGCGATGCTGGCACGTCCGCAACGAGCTGGTGCACCACAAGAAACCGCCACCGGTCGAAGTGTCCAAACGCTTCCTCATCAGCTACGTCGATTCATTGGTGGGTCTTCATAATACTCCGGATGTAGACCTCAACAAGGGGAAGCAGGTGGTGGATGCCGTTGTCCACAAACGGCCCATGCAGCAGGAAGCCCGAGCGCCGACCGCGGCGCTGCGCTGGTCCATGCCGGCCACGGGGTGGGCGAAGCTCAACATCGATGGTCCCTTCAATGCCACGAGTGGAGAGGCCGGAACAGGCATGATCCTCCATAGTGACTCCGGCGATATCATCTTCTCATCTTGCAGGGAACTTCGGACGTGTTCGGAACCTTTGGAGGCCGAGCTACATGCATGCATGGAGGGGCTCAACCTGGCACTACAATGGACTCCTTTGCCTATTGAGATGGAAACAGATTGTCCGGTGGCGTCACATGCGATATTAGCGCCGTCGAAGGACAGATCTCGTTTTGCCATGCTCATTGACCAGATTAGGCGTTTGATGCTAGGAGGAAGGGAAGTTAAGCTATATGTTCGTCGAGAGCAGAACTGTGTGAGCCACTATCTTGCTAACTATGGTAGGGTTCATAAACGTACGGTTGTATGGTTGGGATTGGGACCGGAGGAGGTTCCAGACTTATGTAAGGTTGAGGCACTTTATGTGTGAGAAATTAAATTTCTTTCACCCGCAAAAAAAAGACACTTCAAATGCTATTCGCCAAAAAAAGCTTCAGATGCCATCTTCCTGTGAGACCCCCATGTTGGCGTGCCGTCGATGCCGGTAAGGCGAACCTAACCTAACTGAACCAGAATAAACCTAAATAGAGAAAAATGAGAGTATGCTCCCATGCTGACAGTACTGCTATGCTTCATATTGCAATAGACACTAAGAAAATGATGAGACAGATGAGGAGAGGAGAGGAGAGGAGAAGAGAAAGTGCCACATCCGCCGGCTTTAGCGTATTCCATGGAGCTTCATATCCGTTGTCGCTTGGATGGTTGTTGGGAGGTGGCGGCACGACCCTGCTGCTAGAGAGGGACGAGGCGAGGCTGAGCGGGATGAGGTCGGGGAAGAGCTCGGGCGCGCCGGCTAGGAGGCCGAGCCGGTCCGTCTTGGTATGGAGGGCGAGCTCATAGTCAGAGAACTGGTGTGGGTCATCCGGTTCATCCGCGCGTCGAGGTTGTCCCGGAGGCGGCGCTCGAACCCCAACAACTGTCAGCGATCAAGGCATCGGTGCAGTGCAACCTGGAAGGCGCGAAGGGAAGGAATTGACTCGTGGGCCGGTGGCTCGGCCCACTCGCGACCGGACTCTTCCCCAGTGGCTTGCAGGCCCGAACTGGGCCCGCTAAGGGTGTACGCGTTGATATAACCGTTGGGAACAGTAGCGTGTGGATTTGGGAATTGACTGGTGGCTTCGGCCGAACCTCGCAAGTTGCGTATGAGCTTGTATAGCCAGCAATGGCAGATCTCTTCCCCTAAATTCGATATCCACTGTCGGTCGCTTACATCTGGTATCAGAGCTGTTCCGTCCTGGAGTTTCCCCGCCACCCACACCGCACCAAATTCCACGAATTTCGCCGGCGAGAGGCCATGGAGAAGCTGTCGGCGGAGGGCCGCAACATCCACGACTTCGTCAAGACCACCGTCGCCGACGATCTCGAGCAGCGCCTCAAGTCCCACAACGACGAGCTCCTCAAGTCCATGACCAAGCTGCTTCAGGAGTCGACCAAGACCTTGGACGGCCTCATCACCGCCCGCGCCGATGGCGTCCGTTCCGAGCTCCACCTCGACATCGAGCAGATCCGTTCAGATCTGGAGCGTGGAGACAAGGTCGACTACGACGGGCGAGCGGGAGGACCCTCTACAAGTCGAGAAGCAAGGAACCACAACATCTACGTCCCTCCCCTGGCCAGAGGTATGCGCGAACTGTCATCTCCGCGCGATATTCAGTCTCCGCGTGAATTGGTGGCCCTGGATCGGGAGGATCAGTTCAATTCAGGCCCTCGGGTCGAATTGCCGCAATTTGATGGCTCTAATCCACGGCTGTGGCAAACGAGATGTGAGGATTATTTCAAGCTGTGGGGTATGCATCATAGCAGGTGGATTTCGTATGCTACTGCTCAGTTTGAAGGTGCAGCCGCTCGTTGGTTGGAGTTAGTGCAGAGGAGGACTGCAGATCTGCACTGGGTTGAATTTTGCAATCTGTTGCAAGGCAGGTTTGGCCGTAATCAACATCAGAACCTGCTGCGTTAGATGTTCAGAATTAACCAAACTGGAACTGTGGAGGAATACGTGGAGCAGTTTGCAGAGCTGTATGACCAGCTCATAGCTTATGAAAACAACCCTGATCCCCTGCATTATACCACCCGATTCATAGATGGCTTGAAACCCGGTGTTCGAATGGCCATAGCTATGCAAAAACCACGGGACCTAGATACTGCTTATGAGTTGGCTCTACTCCATGAAGAACTGGGAGAACTACAGTACAACACTGCCAGAAAGAACACAACTACAACAGGTCAGTATCAGTACAAGGCCAAATCTGTGGAAGAAAGGAAACCTTCTGAGGCTCAAAGGGCAGTGTCAACTGAAGACAAATGTAATTCATTGAGAAACTACAGAAAGGCTAAGGGGTTGTGTTTCATTTGTGGGGAGAAATGGTCCAAGGATCATCAGTGCAAGTCCACGGTTCAGTTACATGTGGTACAAGAACTCATTGAACAGTTGCAGAGCTCTTCTACGTCCCTTGAGGAATCAAATAGTGACTCTGATAATTTAATGCTGTTGTCTGCAGCTGCTACTGGTGATACAGTTTCTGTGTTATCCCTGTCTTTACCTATCATCATCAGGGATGCAGAGTTTAAGTTCCTGGTTGACTCGGGCAACACTCACTCTTTTTTGGATAGTTCCCTACATCACATTCTTCCAGAAGTTACGAACATAAAGGCAGTCACTGTCAAGGTAGCAGGTGGAGGAAAATTGAGATGTTCTCAGCAAGTGAAGCAGTGTCAATGGGGTTGTCAAGGACATGAATTCTATCATGATTTCAGGCTTTTGTCCTTGGGTGGTTATGATGGTATTCTGGGCCTAGATTGGCTATTAAAACACAGTCCCATGTATATTGACTGGGACCAAAAGTGGCTTTCATTCCAATACAGAGGTGCTACAGTTACTTTGCAAGGAGAACTACCTGAGGAGTGTGCTTTCACTGTCATGGCTATTTTCCAACACAACAGTTCTGAACAAAAGAAGCAATTGCCTGAAATTCAGGCCTTATTGGACAAATATGCAGTGGTTTTTTCTCCACCCACTGGGTTGCCTCCTAGAAGGAAATTTGATCACAGTATACCCTTAATTCCTGGGGCACAACCAGTGTCAATCAGACCCTACAGAATTCATCCCCACTTGAAAGTTGAGATGGAAAAACAAGTGCAAGCAATGCTGCAAGAAGGTCTGATCCAGGTGAGTAATAGCCCATTTTCTTCTCCTGCTCTGATGGTCAAGAAAAAAGAAGAGGGAGATTGGAGGCTGGTCATTGATTTCAGACATGTCAATGCACTTACACTGAAAAGTAAATATCCTATTCCTGTCATAGATGAGTTACTGGATGAACTTGCTGGGGCTTGTTGGTTTTCTAAGTTGGATCTTAGAGCTGGATACCATCAAATCAGATTGGCACCAGGAGAGGAATTTAAAACTGCCTTCCAAACACATTCTGGCCACTATGAGTTCACTGTAGTGGCTATGGGTCTGACTGGAGCACCTAACACATTCCAAGGGGCAATGAACACAGATTTAGCTCCAGTCCTGAGAGGAGAGGACCAGTGTGCAGTATGTTTCTTTGATGACATTCTTATATTCAGTAAAACCCTCAAGGAGCATTTCATACATCTAGAAAAAGTGCTGAGCATTCTGTTGGAAAAACAATGGAGAGTCAAGTTGAGCAAGTGTGACTTTGCTAAGCAAGAAATTGCTTACCTAGGCCATGTCATTAGTGACAAGGGAGTTTCTACTGATGCCACTAAGATTGCAACTGTCAAGAATTGGCTAGTGCCTGTGGATGTCAAACAGGCCAGAGGATTCCTGGGTTTAACTGGATACTACAGAAAGTTTATCAAAAATTATGGAATGATTAGCAGGCCCCTAACTGACTTGCTGAAAAAGGGCACTATCTTTGTGTGGACACCAGCTAGAGAGCTAGCTTTTCAAACTCTGAAAGAAGCTCTTATTAATGCCCCTGTGCTTGCTTTACCAGATTTTTCCAAACAGTTTGTGGTTGAAACTGATGCTTGTGATGTTGGTATTGGTGCTGTACTCATGCAACAGGATCATCCCATTGCTTTTGTTAGCAGAGCATTAGGTCATAGGAACAGAGGTTTATCTGTTTATGGAAAAGAATACTTAGCTATTTTGTTAGCTATTGAACAATGGAGGCCATATCTGTAGTTCCAGGAGTTCATTATCAGGATAGATCAGAGGAGCCTAGTTAATCTAACTGACCAAAGGTTGCATACACCTTGGCAACAGAAGGCACTTACAAAAATGATGGGGCTTAATTACAAAATTGTCTACAAAAAAGGGGCTGATAATTCTGCAGCTGATGCTCTCTCAAGGAGACCTCAGGAAGGTTCCATAGTGCTAGAAATTTCTGGTGTTAAACCTAACTGGCTTGAGGAAATTGTTGTCAGTTACAAGCATGATCCCAAAGCCCAGGAACTTTTGCAACAACTGTCAGTGAAACCTCAATCCAGCAGCAATTTCAAACTAATCCAGGGAGTGTTGAGATACAAGGGATGCATCTGGGTGGACAATGACAATGAGTTGCATGTCAAGATTTGTCAAGCCTTCCATGATACTCCTCTGGGTGGACATTCAGGTTTCCCTGTTACTTACAAGAGAATTAGAGCACTTTTTAAGTGGGTTGGTATGAAGAAAAAGATACAACAGTTTGTACAATCTTGTCTAATTTGTCAGCAAGCAAAACCAGAAAGAGTAGCTTATCCAGGACTGCTATCTCCTCTACCTGTCCCTGCTAGGGCTTGGGAAACTGTCACTATGGATTTCATATCATGGTTACCCTCCTCTGACCAATATGACTGCATTATGGTGGTTATAGACAAGTTCACTAAATATGGGCATTTCATTCCTGTCAAGCATCCATATACTGCCCAGAAGATTTCTGAACTGTTTTTGGACAATATCTACAAACTCCATGGCATGCCTCGTTATATTGTGTCAGATCGAGATCCTGTGTTCACCAGCAACTTTTGGTAGGCCCTGGTGAGAAGAACAGGGGTTGTACTTAACATGAGCACGGCATATCACCTAGAAACAGATGGACAGACAGAGCGTGTCAACCAGCAAGTGGAGTGCTTCCTGAGGTGTTTTATCAGCGCTCACCCAAAAAAGTGGTTTAAATGGCTTTCTCTTTGTGAATTCTGGTACAATACAAACTGGCATTCAACACTCGACAAATCACCCTTTGAGGTTCTTTATGGCCATGGTCCTAGGCACTTTGGCATTTCAGCTTCGGATGCAGTTGGTCCTGTTGATCTGCAGCAGTGGTTGGATGCCAGAGAAGTCGTTCAGCAGTCTGTTCGCCAGCACTTGTTGCGTGTTCAACAGAGAATGAAACACCAAGCTGACAAGAAGCGCACGGAAAGATCATTTGCTGTGGGCGATCGAGTGTTCCTCAAGCTCCAACCGTATGTGCAATCGTCTGTGGTGCATAGGGCGAACCACAAGCTTGCCTTTAAGTACTTTGGACCGTTTTTGATCCTGGAGAAGATCGGAGAAGTGGCCTCTCGCCTACAGTTGCCAGCATCCAGCCGCATTCATCCAGTTTTCCATGTTTCACAGTTGAAACGATGGGTGCAACCACACCAGGAGGTTCTTAGATCGCTTCCTTCTGCTGACGCTCATCTTCAGTTCCCTGTTAAAATTCTGCAGGAGCGCATTCGCCGCGCTGACAATCGATCAGTGGCGCAGGTTTTGGTCCAATGGAGTGGAGGGGATGTTTCTTCCGCAACCTGGGAGGACAAGGACTCGCTTCGGCAGTTATTTGCGCGTGCGCCGGCTTGGGGACAAGCCGGTCCTGAAGAAGGGGGGAATGTCAGCGATCAAGGCATCGGTGTAGTGCAACCTGGAAGGCGCGAAGGGAAGGAATTGACTCATGGGCCGGTGGCTCGGCCCACTCGCGACCGGACTCTTCCCCAGTGGCTTGCAGGCCCGAACTAGGCCCGCTAAGGGTGTACGCGTTGATATAACCGTTGGGAACAGTAGCGTGTGGATTTGGGAATTGACTGGTGGCTTCGACCGAACCTTGCGAGTCGCGTGTGAGCTTGTATAGCCAGCAATGGCGTATCTCTTTCCCTAAATTCGATATCCACTGTCGGTCGCTTACAACAACAGACGCTTGGCCGGTCGGCTGGTCGGGGGTCCAGCACGCTGAGGCCGTCGGTCGCCACATGCTCCTCCTGCTCCGCCCGCTTCCGCTTCTGCGAGGGTGAGGCGGCCTCGCCGGTCAGCGGCGGGCGGCCGACAGATGCGCGCTAGCAAGCGAGACGGCCTCGGCGATGCGCCCGAGCGTGCGTTTCCTTGTTGTGTGTGTGTTTTGTTTGTGTGGCGACGGGGATGGGAGACAAATGAGGCGTGAGGGAGAGAGCTATACAAACCGCAGTCCGACCTGTCCCAGTGGAACGGTTCGTCAATTCCCGTCATGCAACGCCCTGCACCGTTACCCCGCTATACCGGCCAAGGCCCGTATATCAACTATCTACACTTTTAAACCCACCCCGTGTTTCCATGATCAATTGATATCACCTGCATGTGGGCGTTGTACCACTGGTCCACGTACCAAGAGCAAGCGAGCTCGTGTGTACTATCGCCACTCTCGTGTTTATACCCTATGCAAACAAAAAAAAGTCTTACATTTTGGTACAAAGGTTGTAGTTTTATTTCCCTGTAGCTGGTTACTGAGTGGCATGCAGTAGATTGGGATGAAGGATATGAGTGAGGATTTGACATGTAAGCGGCAATCAACGATGCAAGTCGTGAGAGTAGTCGATGTAACGCGACAATCATCATGTGCGGAAGTCACGAGAGGAGTCGTTAAAGAGCGACTTCAGCATAAGACGAGCACCAAGTACTGCAGAAAGGTGTATGCGAGACGGGGCCTATGTAAGGGACACCGCAAAAGTTAATGGGCGGCAAGGGAGATGTGTACCGGACGAAAACATTGTACTTATTTCTTTATTTTTTACTCGAAGATCAAAAGCAGTCAGTGGAGCCAGCACCAAGCTGTCAAAGCAGCGAGCGAGGCATGATCGAGCGACCTTCAGGGCGGGATGGCTGCATGCGACGACCCAGAAGGCGGCGTCACGCACGAGCGGCTCAACTCGATCGAGGCGGTCCTATGGATGGGAGGCTGGATCGCGACCGGATTGGGCGAGCCGGGCATTGACGGGAGCCAATCCAGTGGCAACACTGGGCGAGCTTGGCGGGCGTTGACCACGTGCAATCCGTTGACTTCAGGGAAAAAACCAAAAAAGGTCAAAATAGTGTGAATAGTGTCTTGTACCTACTAGTATATAGCAATATTTTTTGTTTTTTCCTAGAAGTCAACACCGGGCTTTAAAATCCCTGCCTAATAATAAAGGGGCTATCGCTTCTATTTTATGTCATGCAAATTGCCTTTAAAATTACAAAATATTAATCACCAATGCCATCTATACATGATAAACAACGTTTCACATAGGGAATACTCTGCCTGGTCCGGCCCATTTAGTAGGGACCTCCTATACTGTACTCTGCGCGCCGCATCGCGCTCTTTGTGGGCCGCCTCATGTCCTGGCGGCCTGTTTTTTAAATTTCTATTTCTATTTCTTTTTCTTTTTCTTTTTCCATTTGTATTTTTTCTACTTTATATAATTTTGGACATTAAAAAAGTTCCAAATATTAAAAATATGAGAATTCTGAAATATATATTTTAGATTAAAACATGTTCATGATTTTATAAAAAAAATTTGCTTATTCAAAACATGTTTGAAATTTTGAAAACAAATGTTCAGGAAATAAAAAATTGTTCATGATTTAAAAAAAATCGTTTATTAAAAATGTTAATGAAATTGAACAAAATTTCACCAATTC
The DNA here is from genome assembly GCF_018294505.1 of Triticum aestivum. NCBI lineage: Eukaryota > Viridiplantae > Streptophyta > Magnoliopsida > Poales > Poaceae > Triticum > Triticum aestivum. The sequence goes on from NC_057808.1 coordinate 88,272,097, forward strand.
AAAAAATGATCATGAATGGAAAAATATCCTAAAAATTCAAAAACTGTTTGTGACTTACAAAATAGTTTATTCATTCAGAAAATTTTTGCTGATTCAAAAAATGATTATGCATTTCAAAAAATGTTTGTTAAATCAAAAACAATGTTCGTGAATTTTGAAAATTATTCAACCAATTTTGAAAACAAGGTTCGTCCATTCTGGGAATGTCGCTGATTCAAGAAAATTGTTAAAAAAATGTTCACAATTTAAAAAAATATGTTTGCAAATGTTATAGAATGTTCTTGTCAAAAAATGTTCTTGATTTTAGAAAATGTTCGAAAATTTTGTAAAAGTGTTCATGTATATGAAATATGTTCACGATTTCAAATATGTTCATGAGTTTAAAAAGTTGCTCATGATTTCACGAAATTGAGGGTGATAGTGTATCTCAGTGATGCGGTAAAATGTGATCATGGTCATTGGAAAATATATTTTTTTCTCCCGTTGCAACGTACGTGCCCTTTTGCTAGTTACATAGCGATGTAAAGAAAGCCAAGTTTATTCCAAAAATACTTCTAAACTTCTCTGACTTTTCTTCTAAAGTTTTTTCCAATCCCTGGGTGTATATACATCCACGAACCAAACGTCCGCCCCCGGCGAGGATCGTAAATTAGTTGGCAAGCACGATAATTTCTGTCAAAAAATAATCTGAAGCACGAAAGTTGCCATGCTTAGCAACTAAGGCTATCATCTTCGCGTCACTAAACTTGCCATCGAAAATGTTCGGAATTGTCATGTGCTTGTAACTGACGTTTGGTAGTTATTAGATTCCAAAAATTAACATAAACTCTAATACTATGTTGAAAAATATGCAACTTTTATTTTAGATGGCCATAGGCCAGTATATATGCACGTACAAGTGCGGTACAATATGCAGAAAACCTCTTATAGAATAGGTAAAATACAAACGCGTACACAACTAAAGATACATATAACTAACAATAACCTCAGCCTTACTAGTGTTGAACACCCGGGAACAACTCTAAAGGTGAATTATGTTCAACAATTAATAGTAATGAGCGCCACCATCATTATTCAAATATATTTTTGTGAGAAATTATGGGAGTGAATTGGTTTGATAAAATAATAATTCAGTTTTGCTAAAGCACAAGATATGTCATAAGTATTGCACATCTAACACTATTGCAGGAAGGTCCTAAGACCACACATGTATAGGAGACTAATCAACCAAACTGTTTGCGATGCATCAATCTCAAATGGTACTGTAATAAAATCGTCCACAATAAAGTGAACTGTGTGTGATTGTTGATCCATCAAGCATGATTCAGATTAGAGTTGCGTGTGTGAATCATGGCATACAGTTGATCCATATGAACTGTTTGCGACGAGCCAAAAAACACAAACGGTTACCCAGATCAAAATGTGTGCAATAGACGACAAACAGTTCACTCGGGTGAACTGTTTGCGATGAGCCAAAATAACACAAACGACTACCAATAACAAGATGTGTGTGATAAACGGCATACAGGTCACTCGGATGAACCGATGATTCATAAAAACACAAATGATTAAGCATAACAAGATGTGTGTGATACCCGGCAAGCAGGTCAGTAATCAAAATTGTGTGGGAATGCCGATAATGCCATAGACGATTCCTGCTAATAAGTTGTGTGTGTTGTGGGCAAAAGCTTGCTGGTAAATAATTGTTAGGAATTGATGAAATCATCACCCACGAGTTCCGTAGTTTAATTCGGATGCGATGGGATTTGCTCAATCTGCACAACATCTATGCTTTGTCTACTGAACAACAACATATATACTTATAACAACATGATTAAATAATCAAAATAAACATCCAATTACATAACTGGCTACAGATAACATTTTCACACCTAAGTAAAAAATTACATGCATAATAAACTAGGAGAAATGATCATCAAGCAACAACTCCACTACGGCACGAGCATAGGTGTACTCGATGTCGAACCCGACCACTTTGTACTTGTCCGCAGCAAGCAACAACTCCATAGTGTGGATGGAGTTCTCCATCCAGATCGGCCCATTGGTGTGCACCATCGAGAGCTCTGTGAACCTTCTGCGGATGTCCACTACGGCACGCATGATGAACTGGCGCTCGTCGTCCATAGCCGCTGGGAGCACCATTGGAGGCACGCAGGATAACCTCTCTGTATTTGTCGTCGTGGGTGTGCTTCCTGGAATACCGCCGCACGATCGAAAGGTTGAAGAGAGACAAGAGTTAAATGGCCGCTGTAATAAATGGGGTCAGACGATGTATAATCGACACGTCTTGTCACATGGTTCCCTACGGAGAATTCCAGTGCATGCTTGAGCACCCCACACACATTTCGTTTTGCCACATGTGGGCTCGAAGAGGCGCCGATGTATTGTTGGTGAGCCTGTTCCCACACAATGACGCAGGTAACCGCGCACAATTGTGCAAGCCTCCCGCCCAGCTCGCTTGGCCACACATCGGCTCGAAGAGGGGCAAATTGTGGGCATTAATTACAAAAGCTTTGCCAAAATGAAGTGTTTGGAATGACTAAAAGTAGCGCACACATTTGACAATAAGTTTACTCGTGTGTGATGAATTCAAAGTTACACGAAGGGTAATAAGGGACACTCGTGTCTGATAATTCTGCGCTCTACAAGGCACATAGTTGAAGAAACCAACTGTATGCAATAATGTCAAAGATTGCTGTCGAGTCCACAATATAGATCGTTTGCTATGAGATCGGCAGGGGAAACACATGTGAGAGTGGTTAACAAAATCAAGTCTATTACATATTAAGGTCCAGATATTAATTTCCATTGCATATTAAGGTCAAAATAGTACTACCAATATACGAGTCTAATACGATGCCATTTCAATGATTGTATCATAAATGACAGAAATATTACAAGGTTCAAATTTCAGAGTTACAAGGCTCAAATTTGAAGATTACAAGGTTCAAACTGATATTAGAAATGAAATTCAGCTTATGCAGAACCGTTGTCATGCAGTGAGCATGAGAATGACTCAAGATACCGATATATCTCACCTTGAATTTGTAAAGTACCGCGAAGCAAAGGGAATAGCACATGATAACCAAACGTTCTCGAATGTCATTCGTGTATTCATAGGGATTGATACGGATGTCCATGGTTCCGCTATCGATCATTGAACGAAAGGGGTTTTGTTCATGTCTATGTTTTACCGAACCTACTGGTCACAAGCATAAGGTAATCGTTATCTGCTAAGTGTTAGTGGAGCAAGAGCTATGAGAAAATATTTATGAAATAAATTCATTAATATTTGAAATAGTTTCGAGAGGAACCGGAAGCATTTTGGGGTTACTAGAAGGGTTTCGGGTTTTACCGGGTAATACCGGGTACTAATATATATGTGGAAAATATTTCCAGAGATGTTAAACTAATAATAAAAGGCACTAAGGATGATTAGGAGGATTTATAATTATTTAAAAACCAATGGGCCTAAGAAAATACAATAAGGTTAAGTAGTGGATAGTTATTCGACTATAGGGCCCAATAACAAAGGTGGCGCCCCCTTAGGAGACCGAATTGGAGTGGGGGGAGACTCCTCCTCCCCACAGAGCCGGCGCAAGGAGGGAGGCCTCCTCCCCTCTTGTGGTGCCCCTCCCCTCCCTACAACCTATATATACAAGAGGTTTTGGGCCCTTTTGGACATACAAGTTTTGGAGCCTCTAGTTCTCCAATTCTAGTTCTAGTTGATCCAGTTAGAGCTAGATCTAATCCTCTCCAGTCCTCATAATTAGAAGCCTAGTGTGGCTCTAATATTCTCCCTCTAATTCTCCGGTGACAATTAGCTCTAGATGGCGAAGCGCTGCTGGATCCTGAAGACCTTACGCTTGCAAACTGTGGAGAGGTCGTGCTTCCGGTCTTTCGTTCGAGGTTCCTTCGTAAATGGCTCGAGGGGCTTCAAGTATGATCTACACAGACTCTTCTTCCGCTGCAACTCGAAGTTGGTAATGATCTGATCTAAACCGTTAATGCATCATCATAGTGTTCCTGGTTTGATCGTAGGACAATTTTTTTGTTTTCTACTATGTTTCCTAACATATACCACGCTCGCTTTAAAAAAACTTGATTGGGGAGTAGACATGTTCATGGACAACCCGACCCGCAGGCCCGAACCCGAAGTCCGACATTCGGGCCGGGCTTGGGCTCCACTTTCTCACCCGAAGCCCGGCCCGAAAGCCCGGAATATAGGTATAATAAATTAATATAATATCTCGAATATGATTAATTTAATTAAAAATGGCACTGTTCATGTACTTCGGGTCGGGGCGGGCTATGCTCAGGCTTGGGATTTTTCCTTCGGGCTTTGCCAAGCCCGGCCCGAACCCGACCTGGCCCAACCAATGATCAGGTTTATTGGGGAGCGTATGTCTCCACTACTATAACTTTGCAGATGGAGGAAAAATCTACTAAACAACTAGTAGATATGATCGAGGATGTGCTGCTAAGGCTCACTTAACATGTTAACCCTACCAATTTTATTATACTTGATATGTTTGAAGATGAAAACCTATGTATTAATCTTGGGAGACCTTTCCGTAATACCACAACTACACAAGTGGACTGTGCTGAACGAAAGGTGGCCTTTAAAGAATCTACAATGAAGAAATTACTAGGCGCTTGCTTAGGAAGCTTGGACAAGCGAAGTAGATTCCACCCTCAAGAGAACAAATGAAAAATTTCTAAAGAAGAACGAAGCCCTTGGGACCCTGGACTTGTTTGCATCATAGGGGAAGTGTCATGGCCATTCCCACTCTATCGACATACCCTGTGTGTGCTATTGATCGGCATAAAGGGCCCTTGCCATGTGTTAGGGTGAATTGGTACACCCCTGTAGAGTTAAATCTCTTTTAATAGCTATGTCTATGGTTGTGGTTATGCACGACTTGGAGATTTTGTACCTGGTCATAGAACAACTTCAACTAATAATTAATAAACCTGCCAACTTACGTGTGAGTGCCTTGGGGATCCTTCCTCGTGGGTGATGCGAAGGGAATGCAAGGTAGTGTTATGTTGTGGTGTTTATGTTAGATGGCACAAATACGCTCTCTTACCTAATAGCTATAGACACAGGTTGTAGTGTGTCTCTATAGAATTCTAGCGCTTGCTGCCGCTCAAACCACATACCCCATCTTTGAAAATGATGGATACTTAGTATAGATCTGATGTAAGTCTTGCGAGTACAACTAAGTACTCGTATTGCTTTATTTATTCTTTGACCCGGATGCTGCAAATCATATGGTAGCAACTAGAATAGGTGATCTCTAGCTGTGAGGACGACATTAACTATGGTATCCAAGGCAGTGGTCTGTTCAGGGTTATGAACGCCATATGCTTTTTTTTAGCCTTCTTAAGGCACACTACAAAAATACACTTCCGTGATGATACGTGTTTGTCACAGTAGGTCACCTTTTCTGTCATGTATGTACATCTATGACGATTTATGATAGAATCAAGATAGTCATACATGTGCTGTCGTAGAAGTGTTCCATGACAATACCAAAATTATCATCACGAAAGTGTTCACTTCCATGACGATAAATGACACGTCATGGAAGTGCTTTCGTCAAGGGTAACCGACATGTGGCATCCACCGTAACGGGTCACCGTTAAGCTATCGGGTCCGGTTTTGGATTCAATAACCCGTTAACAGCCCGGACCAATGGGGATTTTCCACGTGTAAAATTCTCATTGACCGAAGGAAACACGTGTCAGCTCGTCATTGGGTCAGATAGGCGCCTATGATATGTCGACACATGTGACGGCTCACCACTGGCCCATTTAGCTTACAAAGGCCGGCCCATTTGACTTGGTCAAAAGTTAGCGGGCTAGCACATGAAAAGCTTGTTAACGGTCTGTTTGAAAATAGCCCATTTTACGGCTCGGTAACTCATGGCCCGTCAGGGCCTTCCCGAAATCGGCCCAACAGCGTCATGTGGGCCGTCGAATATAACACCAGCCCGTTTCACTTTTGGCCCATGTATGGCCCATGACGTCTTTCGGCCCATATGAGGCCTTTCGTATCTTTAGGCCCTTTAGTGGCCCACAGTGACTCTAGCCCATAATGAATAGTAAATTTCTTTGTATCCATTAACGGCCCATGATTCACATGGGCTATTTCCAGCCCGTGTTAGCTTTCGGCCTACTGACGGCCCATACATTCTTGGGCTCCTTTCCGGCCGTCGATTACTTTCGGCCCGTTACTGGCCTGTTCCCCTAAAGGGCCAAATTCGGCATGTGGCTAGAATCGCCCCGTTTGTGGCCTATTAACCCGTTGCGTCGTTTTCTGCCCGTCCTATATTCTGGCCCATTAACGACCCATTATGCGTGCTTTCTTCCGGCTTGTTAACGGCCCGTTACTGTGCTGGCCTGATACCAATTACGCCCGTTTACGACCCATGTGGACTCATTTATCCGACAGCCTGTAGGAGGCCCATGGATCCTACGGCCTGTAGCAGGGTCAAGGTTACCACGGTACGTATATGGCCCATGGTTGTTGGAGCCACTAGCAAACCAGGGAAATGAAACTAACGCTAGGCTATTAAGGCAATTGCACAGATTACATCCACTAGGCATCAAAGTTCGCCACCAGTGCAAATATAGGGAACACCCTACACTATACATAGGGGTGGAATTCGAGCCGAGTCGAGCCAGCTCGACTTGACTCGCTAAAGCTCGTCTCATTAACGAGCTAGCTCGAATCGACTCGTTACTATAACAAGCTCAAATCCAAGATTGGCTCAACTCGTATAACTCGCGAGTTGACTCATTTAGCTTGTTAAGCTTGTTAAAGATATGTACATAAAACCTTACAAATACGATAAAAAGATTATCTGGGAATTTAAAATGTACATATATGGTCATGTACCCATGTGAATCTCCTCGTGGTTGGGCCTTGAGCTGGGACACAAGGTGTTTAGTGGTTGTTTTTTTACTACCCCTAAAAAACAATCATTTTTTTTACCGAGCCTAACGAGTTACACGAGTACTCGTGAGATCGGCTCGTTTAACTTGGTCTATAAATGATATTAAACTAAAGCTCGGCTCGACTCGTTATTGTTCGAGTTCGAGTCGATTCGAGCCGAGTCACGAGCTACTCGTTTAGCTCGCTAGCTTCGAGCTTTTTTCCAGCCCTAACTATACAAAATGGCTTGCTGTTTTCTTCAGCCGTGGCTGCACGTAAAGAACAAATTTTGTATCGCAACAAAACAAATTACAGCCATACAACAAAAGGAAGGTTGGCATAAAAGTTAACAGTCTGGTAGATAAATGCACCACCAGAAGTTCAGAAGCTCAATTCATTTGACCTGACTGTTATGTTTTCATGTTGTATTGTCCGATGGAGCACCATAACCTTCGCCTTCATTTCTCCCAGGCTACTAAACAACATAGCAAATAGTCTGATAGTCTGGTTTCAAAACCATGCATATCTTGATGACATCGAACAATGGTTGTCCTTGTTTCACAAAGGGTCTCTGTTAGGGAATGGACTTGTGTTTGGAGCATAGATATAACATTGTTTTGAGCTTGCATATCTTGATCATGAGGTAGTTTGGACGAGATTGCCTTAACAACCAACCCAGTATTACGCAGGAACGTGCTTTTGGCACTGTTAGTGGACAGGTACTGACCCACTGCAGCAAGAGGTGACATTGCGGTTATGGTTGCCTCGTCACCTTCAGAAGGTGGCGGTTCCACCATTTTTTCCATAGCTTGCTGAAAAGTTGAGTTTTTACATTAGTAGTACCAGAACAGAAGATATTAAGGAGGCAGCAAAACCAAACAAAATAGCTTTGGTCTATATACAGAAGTTATTCTGGTGAACCCGTCTAAAATATTAGTTGTATTTTACTGCAAAGTACATAATAAAACCAGGTTCCAAACATATGACCATGTACCATGGCTAATGTATTGTCTACTTCTTCACATTGTATTGACAGCTAAGGATAAAGAGACAAAGTTTATAATACAGTAAGCATAGTATGACATCATTCATATCACAAAATGACTGAGACCAGACAAACAGGCAATTGTAACGTTGTGTGGGCAAGTCCAGCACGGAACTAGATTACAGATCAAGATCAAAGGAACATCACTCCTCTCTTTTTAACCTGGTAAGGTGCAATGATACGCTAAGACAATTGTGTATAAAATTGAAAAGAGTAATAGACATTGGCTGCAAAACCATACAGTTCAATGCACAAGTCAGAGTAAGTAGTAGTTAAAAGGCATGAGGATTAAGGACTTACAACAATGGCTTTGACTGGCGTAGTCATGCCCTTCGTCTTGTTGGTTTGACAATCCTTGAAGATTTCCACAACATTTGGTTCAGGTACTTTTTGGTCCTTGCGGGCTTTCCTTTTTATTTGGAACAAGTCAATATAGATCTGATAATATGGCACAACGAAAAGAGTGAAACAACAGCTAATTACAAGAGCCTCACAGTGTGCAATATAGCTACGAGATCCTGTCGTCTGTTGGAATTTCACTTTCGTACGATTGGCCTTGTTCTTTGAACAATTCACCTACAAGAAGATATATTTGTGAGGCACATGCGTAAATAGGAGTTCAACATGTGATCTGATCACATACATATAACGTACCTAATACTTTGGATCAGACCAGTGTTTAACGAGGCCTCTCCAGTCTTCACCCGATATATTTTCCACTGGGGATGTTTGGGCAAGTTCACTGTTAGCCTTGCCTTCAAAGTGAGTTTTTCCTCAAGTTATACCCATATTGTCGCAGAGCAGACTTGAAAACATGGGTGCAAGCTTGTCTGGTTGCATCATCTTGGCTATCCAACTTGAACCTCATTTGTTGGAAATTATGGGAGTCTCATTATCAGCAACCTAGAAAGTATGGGACAGAGCAAGACGATATTACTAGTTTCCATACATAACCATACTTACAAATAAATGTTCAAGGAAGGTGTTGAAATGGGTTTCGTCTTTGTCATTCCTGTACTGAATCCATGTTGGGAGGACACGTGCATGACACCTAACGGCAACCGCTGCCTCTGATACTAACTTGGCTGACTCTGTAGCATCACGTGGCCTTTTTAAACCTGCCTCAAAACGGATCTCCACTCTTCCTCCTCTAGATTTAGTTAACCTATCAAGCATTATCCCTGATGTTTGTTTCCTCTTGCGCCTAGGTGCTAGTCCAACAACGAACATAGGAAGTGTTAGTGTACATCAAACTGTGAGACTACATATAAAGAAGCATGCAACTGTAACTTGACTCTAGCAACTACCTTCTTGATGTTGAAGCTCACAAAGTTCATCAGATCTTGCCAACTTGTCGTGTGTCAGGTGGCAAGGGAGCTTGGGAACATGCTGCTAGCTGAGTTGCGAACGAGTAACTCGTGCAGCTGGTGGTACTGTGGAAGGTGTTTCAACAACTAGGGTTGTCTCTGCTTGTTTGGTGGTAGCTATTGGTTTCTGTTTGGCTTGTTTTGTAGCTCGTGCAGCACGCGATACACCGTTTGTAGAATTTTCCGCTGGACTTTGACCTGCTATTGCACCATCAGTACCAACAGAATCTGCAGGATTCTTCCGCTTCCCTTTCTGTGTGTCCTTAGTACTAACACCATCCCCTGTCATTCTGTGTTCCTTCCTCTTTCTCTGTGCCATGTTAAGTCAAGCCGACAAGAAAAAGGAATAACAATTTAGTTCTTCAGAACAAATTGATGCGTGATACAAACGAACTGAACTTTGATGTTAGACAACCATATGATAGGAGGATGTAATATGTACGGAAACAGGACGACATGAGATAATCAGAACTATGATGTGTAAACTAAACAGAAGACATTTCACTAAATTAGAAGCAATGCAATGGAAGGAAGACACCATATGAAAGATGCTACAAATATCGCTCTGCCAAGTTAACAGTGTCTCGTCATAACTGGCGTTTAAACAAATGTGAAGCAGTACAAGAAATAAATAATATGCAAGATGCAAACAACATCACACTACCAAGTTAAAAGGTCTCTCGTCATTAGTGCCATTGCATATTCACAGCATTGCATATTCACAGCTTATGATGTGTAAACTAAGCAGAAGAAATTTCAACAAATTAGAAGCAACGGAAGCTAGACACCATATGCAAGATGCAACGAATATCAATCTACCAAGTTAAAACTGTCTTGTCATAAGTGCCATTTCAACAAATTAGAAGTAGTACAAGCTAGAAAAGAATGCGAGATATAAGGCATTCACATGATACCAGGATGGAATATGTACGAAAAACAGGACGACATGGCATATTCACAATTGTTTGTGTACACTAAGAAGAAGCCATTTCAACAAATAAGAAGCAATGCAAGCTAGACACCGTATGCAACATGCAAGACAATATCACACTACCAAGCTAGAGAAAGCACCTAAGATGCCGGTTTTGTCGGAAGACCGCCATCAGTCCCTGCCTTATTTTTTCCTTCCTCTTTCTTAATTGTATTGCCTTGTCAAGTCAAACCCACAAGAAAAATGAATAAAAATTCGCTTTTCAGAACTCATTTATGGAGGATGCTGACGAGCACTACTTTAATGTAAGGCGACCACATGATAGGACGATTGAATGTGTAAGAAAAAAAGGACAGCATTGCATATTCACAGCTATGATGTGTAAACTAAGCAGAATGCATTTCAACAAATTAGAAGCAATGAAAGCTAAACACCATATGAAAGATGCAATGAATATCACTCTACCAAGTTAAAACTATCTCGTCATAAGTACCATTTCAACAAATTAGAAGTAGTACAAGCTAGAAAAGAATGTGAGATGTAAGCTATATCACACTCCCAAGTCAAATGTGTCTTATGATAAGTGATTGTTGCAGGTTACACAAGAGTAGTACTTTGATGTAAGAACATGGTGTGATAGACAGATATTGTATGTTTTAGAAACATGAACACATGTCTTATTCACAAGTATAATGTGTAAAGTAAGCAGATGGAATTCAACAAAATTAGAAGCAATACAAGCTAGACATCATACATAACATGCAACCACATATAACAGTGCCAAGTTAGAGGGAGCACCTGTTATGGTGCACTAGGGGAGACGTGCTCATCATCAACACAGCTACGTTGAGTGTCTATGCATGTGTTGTCTCGCAAATCTTCTGGGGGGGGGGGTGGAGTAGAATCTATAGAGGCCCTCTGTTTGGAAGGAGCACCTTAATTTATCCGCTGCCTTGCTAATTTCCTTCCACTTTATTGATTTTTAATTGTCAAGTAAAACCGACAAGAAAAATCAATAAAATTCACTCTTCAGAACTCATTCGTGCATGATACTGACAATCACTACTTTGATGTAAGGCAAACACATGATACCAGGAAGGAATATGTAACTATTGACTTTCGTGCTTGCATAGGGAATCACAAACCTTAACACCAATATTCTTACTAAAGCATAAATACTCATCAACATAACTCACATATCACATCATCATATCTCAAAACTATTACTAAGAATCAAGTTTATTTTGTCCAATGATCTTCATGAAAGTTTTTATTATATCCTTCTTGGATATCTATCACTTTGGGACTAATTTTTATGTGTTGCTTTTCATAAGGTCAAACAAATATAAGTGAAGATCATGAGCATAAATTTTCTTTTCTTTCTCCCAAAATAATTGAAGTGAAGCAAGAGAGAATTTCTTCAAAATTTTACTAACTCCCAAATAAATCTAAGTGAAGAAAGAGGGCATTTCTTCAAAAATACTAAGCACAACGTGCTCAAAAAGATATAAGTGAAGCACTAGAGCAAGTCCATAGCTCATAAAAAATTTAAGTGAAGCATAGAGAGCAATTCTAACAAATCATGACATAATTTTGGCTCTCCCAAATAGGTGTGTCCAGCAAGGGATCAAGACTTAAAACACAAAATAAAACAAGCAAAGACTCATATCATACAAGACGCTTCAAGCAAAACACATATTATGTGATGAATAAAAATATAGCTTCGAGTAAAATACCGATGGTCGTTAGAAGAAAGAGGGGATGCCACTCGGGGGCATCCCCAAGCTTAGTTGGTTGCTCATTTTTGGATACTAGCTTGGGATGCTGGGCATCCCCAAGCTTAGGCTCTTCTATCCTTCCTTCATCCATTGTAAAATAACCCAAAACTTGAAAACTTCAATCACACAAAACTCAACAAAACCTTCTTGAGATCCGTTAGTATAAGAAAGCAAACCACTACTATAAGTACAGTACCAAACCAATTCATATTTTGTTTTTACATTATATCTACTGTATTCCAACTTTTATATGGCAAAAATTCATTAAATAAAACCATAGAGCCATCAAAATAAGCACACAACGCAAAGAAAACAAAATATGTCAAAACAGAACAGTCTGTAGCAATCTAAATTTTTCGAATATTTCTGTAACTCCAAAAATTCTGAAAAACTAGGAGGACCTAGGTAATTTGTATATTAATCTTCTGCAAAAAGAATTGGCATTTTATCACGTTCTGGTGATTTTTAACAATTATTTTCTTGAGTGCAAAAGTTTTTGTTTTTCAGCAAGATCAAACAACTATCACCCAAGAAGATCCTATCGGTTCTACTTGGCACAAACACTAATTAAAACACACAAAAACACAATAATAACATTAGCATAATTGTGATAACACTCAAGAACAGAAAGCAAAAAGCAAAAATAAAACTTATTCATTGGGTTGCCTCCCAACAAGCGCTATAGTTTTACGCCCTTAGCTAGGCATAAACCAAGGATCTAAGTTTTGTCATCTTTGGTTCAAGATCCATAAGATGCCCTCATGATTGATTCATAAGGTGGTTTAATTCTTGTTCTAGGAAAGTGTTCCATACCCTTTCTCAAAGGAAATTGGAATTTAATATTGCCTTCTTTCATATCAATCACGGCACCAATAGTGCGTAGAAACGGTCTACCAAGAGTAATTGGACAAGACGGATTGCAATCAATATCAAGAACAATAAAATCTATGGGCACATAATTCCTATTTGCAAGAATAAGAACATCATTAATTCTTCCCATAGGCTTTTTAATAGTAGAATCCGCCAAGTGCAAATTTAAATAACATTCTTTGAAATTGTAGAAACACTAGCACCCAAGTCACACAAAGAAAAACACTCATAATTTTTAATCTTGAATCTGATAGTAGGTTCCCATTCATCATGCAATTTTTTAGAAATTGAAACATCTAATTCCAATTTTTCTTCAAAAGCTTTCATCATAACATCAACAATATGTTTAGTAAAAGCTTTATTTTGTTCATATGCATGGGGTAAATTTATCATGGATTGCAACAAAGAAATACAATCAATCCAAGAGAAACTATCACAATTAAAGTCTTTGTAATCCAAAAGAGTGGGCACATCACTAGCTAAAGTTTTGACCTCTCCAAACCCACTTTCATCAATTTTCTCAACAAGATTATCACCCTCCGAAATATTGGGGCGCCTTCTAACTAAAGTTGACTCTTCTCCAGTCCCTTTTTCATCAATCTTAACTAAACTAAACAATGAATCAATAGAAGAAACACCAATCATTTAAAGATCTTCATCACTTTTGTCCTCTAACGAGATTGGTTTAGCGGCCATTTGATTTACTAAGGTAGCTTGTGCATCGGATATCTTTCCTAGCAAACTTTTGGCAAAAGCATACTTAGATTGGAGATTGCAAACTTCTCTACTAATATCATCAAGTTGTTTTGTAATAGCATCTAGCACAATGGAGTGCTCCTTAAGTTCTTCAGTAAAATACTTATTATGCTCAAATTGTGTAGTCATATATTCCTTAGTACTCTTCTCAATTTCAAGCAAAATATTTGGGTAAGGAACATCACAATATTTTCTTTGAGGCATCATGGCTATGCAAACAAGAACGCACACAAAAACAGATCCGGCAAGAAAACGGCGAACAGAAAAAGAGAGGCGAATAAAACGACAAATGTTGTGAAGTGGGGGAGAGGAAAATGTGAGGCAAATGGCAAATAATGTAAATTGCGAGAAAATGAGATTTGTGATTAGGAACCCGGTATATGTTGAAGATCCTCCCCGGCAATGGCGCCAGAAATTCCTTTTGATGTTGCTTGAAGCTACATCGGTATTTCCCCAAAGCGGAAGGGATGATGCAGCAGAGCGGCGGTAGGTATTTCCCTCAGATATGAAACCAAGGTTATCGAACCAGTAGGATAACCAAGCAACACAACTTAAACAGCCCGTGCACACAGATAACAAATCCTCGCAACCCGACGTGTTAAAGGGGTTGTCAATCCCTTCCAGGGTACGACGCCTCAAGATAGGCAAACGGGTGTGACATAAATTGTAGTAGATTGATAGATCGAACGCCAAACAAAATAAATAGTAATAAAACGCAGCAAGGTATTTTTGTATTTTGGTTTAATAGATCTGAAAATAAATGCAAGGAAAAAGTAGATCGCAAAGGCAAATATATGAGAAAGAGACCCGGGGGCCGTAGGTTTCACTAGAGGCTTCTCTCGAGAAAAATAGCAAACGGTGGGTGAACAAATTACTGTTGGTCAATTGATAGAACTTCAAATAATCATGACGATATCCAGGCAATGATCATTATATAGGCATCACATCCAAGATTAGTAGACCGACTCCTGCTTGCATCTACTACTATTACTCCACACATCGACCGCTATCCAGCATGCATCTAGTGTATTAAGTTCATGGAAAAACGGAGTAATGCAATAAGAACGATGACATGATGTAGACAAGATCTATCTATGTAGAGATAGACCCCATCGTTTTATCCTTACTAGCAATGATACATACGTGTCAGTTCCCCTTCTGTCACTGGGATCAAGCACGATAAGATCGAACCCACTACAAAGCACCTCTTCCCATTGCAAGATAAATAGATCAAGTTGGCCAAACAAAACCCAAATATCGGAGAAGAAATACGAGGCTATAAGCAATCATGCATATAAGAGATCAAAGAAACTCAAATAACTTTCATGGATATAAAAAGATAGATCTGATCAGAAACTCAAAGTTCACCCATCCCAACAAACACACCGCAAAAGAGTTACATCATATGGATCTCCAAGAGACCATTGTATTGAGAAATCAGTGAGAGAGAGAGGAAGCCATCTAGCTACTAACTACGGACCCGAAGGTCTACAAAGAACTACTCACGCATCATCAAAGAGGCACCAATGGAGGTGGTGAACCCCATCCGAGATGGTCTCTAGATTGGATCTGGTGGTTCTGGACTCTGCGGCGGCTGGATGAATATTTCGTCAACTCCCCTAGGGTTTTGGGAATATTGGGGTATTTACAGAGCAAGAGGCGGTCCGGTGGGCACAACCCACCAGGGCACGCCTGGGCCTCCTGGCGCGCCCTGGTGGGTTGTGCCCTCCTCGAGGCACCCCCTAGGCGCAGGCAGGGCCCATTATGTTCCTTCTGGTCCAAAAAAATCTCCATGGAGTTTCGTTGCGTTTGGACTCCGTCTGATATTGATTTCCTGCGATGTAAAAGACATGTAGAAAACAACAACTGGCACTTGGCACTATGTCAATAGGTTAGTACCAAAAAATGATATAAAAGGACTATAAAATGATTATGAAACATCCAAGATTGACAATATAACAGCATGGAACAATCAAAATTATAGATACGTTGGAGACGTATCAGCATCCCCAAGCTTAACTCCTACTCGTCCGCGAGTAAGTAAGTGATAAAAACAGAATTTTTGATGTGGAATGCTGCCTAACATGTCATATCATATTCTTTTCTTTATAGCATGGACAATTGGACTTTTATGTGATTCAAAGCAATAGTCTAGTTTTGACATAATAATTTAGATACTCAAGCATATCAACAAGCAACCAAGTCTTTCAAAATATCAACGCTAAAATAAGTTATCCCTAGCCCATCATGCTCAACCATTGATCCATTCATGAAACACACTCGCATATTAGCTACACCCAATACTCAAGTACGATCATATTGCCTCCTAGTTGGTGCTTTTTATAAGAGAAGATGGAGACTCAAATTCAAAATAAAAATTGCAAAAAGTAAAAGAAAGGCCCTTCGCAGAGGGAAGTAGGGATTTGTAGAGGTGCCAGAGCTCAAAGCGAAAAAATTAGAGATAAAAACATTTTGAGAGGTGTATCGATCCCACCAACGAAAATGACTTAGAGTTCCCAAATGCTTTCCATGCTAGATATATCATAGGCGGTTCCCAAACAAAAAATAAAGTTTATTTCTTTTTCCACCATACTTTCACTTTCCATGGCTAGCCGTACCCACGGTTGCCCTCCATACCAACACTTTCCAAGGAATTTATTATTTGACAACATAAAGTAAATTCATTTTTTCATTTCAGGACTGGGCATCCCTAAAACCTTTGCCTTACTCTCGTGCAATGACAAGTGAATAAACACTCATCGTGAGAATAAAACATCCAGCATGGAAAAAATTAGCCACCCCTCACCGCTCCGCGAGCGAAACAAATACACAGAAGAGAAGTTTATTTTGAAAATTAGAGATGGCACATGCAAATTTGCTTAGAACGGCAAAAGAATATCGCATATAGGTAGATGTAGTGGACTCATGTGGCAAAACTGGTTTAAAGGATTTTGGATGCACAAGTAGAGATCATACTTGGTGCAAAATGAAGGCTAGCAAAAGATTGAGAAGAGACCAACCTAGAAATGAATAATCTCGTAAGCGAGCATTAAGCATAAATAACACCGAATAATGCACCACAAGTAGGATATAATTTCATTGCATAACTATTGACTTTCGTGCTTGCATAGGGAATCACAAACCTTAACACCAATATTCTTACTAAAGGATAATTACTCATCAACTTAACTCACATATCACATCATCATATCTCAAAACTATAAGAATCAAGTTTATTTTATCTAGTGACCTTCATGAAAGTTTTTATTATATCCTTCTTGGATATCTATCATTTTGGGACTAATTTTCATGTGTTGCTTTTCATAAGCTCAAACAAATATAAGTGAAGATCATGAGCATAAATTTTCTTTTCTTTCTCTCAAAATAATTTAAGTGAAGCAAAAGAGAATTTCTTAAAAAAATTACTAACTCTCAAATAAATCTAAGTGAAGCAAGAGATCATTTCTTCAAAAATACTAAGCACACCGTGCTCAAAAAGATATAAGTGAAGCACTAGAGCAAGTCCATAGCTCCTAAAAAGTTGAAGTGAAACATAGAGAGCAATTCTAACAAATCATGACATAATTTTGGCTCTCCCAAATAGGTGTGTCCAGCAAGGGATCAAGACTTAAAACACAAAATAAAACAAGCAAAGACTCATATCATACAAGACGCTCCAAGCAAAACACATATTATGTGACGAATAAAAATATAGCTTCGAGTAAAATACCGATGGTCGTAAGAAGAAGGAGGGGATGCCACTCGGGGGCATCCCCAAGCTTAGTTGGTTGCTCATTTTTGGATAATAGCTTGGGATGCCGGGGCATTCCCAAGCTTAGGCTCTTCTATCCTTCCTTCATCCATCGTAAGATAACCCAAAACTTGAAAACTTCAATCACACAAAACTCAACAAAACCTTCTTGAGATCCGTTAGTATAAAAAGCAAACCACTACTATAAGTACTATACCAAACCAATTCATATTTTGTTTTTGCATTATATCTACTGTATTCCAACTTTTCTATGGCAAAAAATCATTAAATAAAACCATAGAGCTATCAAAATAAGCACACAACGCAAAGAAAACAGAATCTGTCAAAACAGAACAGTCTGTAGCAATCTGACTTTTTCAAATAGTTCTGTAACTCCAAAATTCTGAAAAACTAGGAGGACCTGGGTAATTTGTATATTAATCTTCTGCATAAAGAATTGGCATTTTATCATGTTCTGGTGATTTTTAACAATTATTTTCGTGAGCGCAAAAGTTTTTGTTTTTCAGCAAGATCAAACAACTATCACCCAAGAAGATCCTATCGGCTCTACTTGGCACAAACACTAATTAAAAAACAAAAAACACAATCATAACAGTAGCATAATTGTGCTAACACTCAAGAGCAGAAAGCAAAAAGCAAAAATAAAATTTATTCATTGGATTGCCTCCCAACAAGCGCTATAGTTTTACGCCCTTAGCTAGGCATAAAGCAAGGATCTAAGTTTTTTCAGCTTTGGTTCGAGATCCATCAGATGCCCTCATGATTGATTCATAAGGTGGCTTAATTCTTGTTGTAAGAAAGTGTTCCATACCCTTCCTCAAAGGAAATTGGAACTTAATATTGCCTTCTTTCATATCAATCACGACACCGATAGTGCATAAAAACGGTCTACCAAGAATAATTGGACAAGACAGATTGCAATCAATATCAAGAACAATAAAATCTATGGGAACATAATTCCTATTTGCAAGAATAAGAACATCATTAATTCTTACCATAGGCTTTTTAATAGTAGAATCCGCCAAATGCAAATTTAAAGAACATTCTTCAAGATCGGTAAGACCAAGCACATCACATAAAGATTTCAGAATTGTAGAAACACTAGCACCCAAGTCACACAAAGAAAAACACTCATAATTTTTAATCTTGACTTTGATAGTAGGTTCCCATTCATCATGCAATTTTCTAGGAATTGAAACTTATAATTCCAATTTTTCTTCAAAAGCTTTCATCATAGCATCAACAATATGTTTAGTAAAAGCTTTATTTTGTTCATAAGTATGGGGTGAATTTATCATGTATTGCAACAAAGAAATACAATCAATCAAAGAGCAACTATCATAATTAAAGTCTATGTAATCCAAAAGAGTGGGCACATCACTAGCTAAAGTTTTGACCTCTCCAAACCCAGTTTCATCAATTTTCTCAACAATATTTTCACCCTTCAAAATATTGGGACGCCTTCTACCTAAAGTTGACTCTTCTCTAGTCCCTTTTTCATCCATCTTAACTTTACTAAACAAGGAATCAATAGAAGAAACACCAATCATTTAAAGATCTTCATCACTTTTGTCCTCTAACGAGATTGGTTTAGCGGCCATTTGGTTTACTAAGGTAGCTTGTGCATCGGATATTTTTCCTAGCAAAATTCCGGCAAAAGCATACTTAGATTGGAGATTGCAAACTTCTTACTTATATCATCAAGTTGTTTTGTAATAGCATCTAGCACAACGGAGTGCTCCTTAAGTTCTTCAGTAAAATACTTATTATGCTCAAATTGTGTAGTCATATATTCCTTAGTACTCTTCTCAATTTCAGGCAAAATATTTGGGTAAGGAACATCATAATATTTTCTTTGAGACATCATGGGTATGCAAACATGAACGCACACAAAAACAGACTCGGCAAGAAAACGAGAACGAAAAAAGAGAGGTGAATAAAACGATAAATTTTGTGAAGTGGGGGAGAGGAAAACGAGAGGCAAATGGCAAATAATGTAAATTGCAAGAAGATGAGATTTGTGATTAGGAACCTGGTATATGTTGAAGATCCTCCCCGACAATGGCGCCAAAAATTCCTTTTGATGTCGCTTGAAGCTACGTTGGTATTTCCCCAAAGAGGAAGGGATGATGCAACACAGCGGCGGTAGGTATTTCCCTCAGATATGAAACCAAGGTTATCGAACCAGTAGGAGAACCAAGCAACACAACATAAACAGCCCCTGCACACAGATAACAAATCCTCGCAACCCGATGTGTTAAAGGGGTTGTCAATCCCTTCTGGGGTACGGCGCCTCAAGATAAGCAAACAGACGTGAGATAAATTGTAGTAGATTGATAGATCGAACACCAAACAAAATAAATAGAAATAAAACACAGCAAGGTATTTTTTATTTTTGGTTTAATATATCTGAAAATAAATGCAAGGAAAAACTAGATCGCAAAGGCAAACATATGAGAAAGAGACCCGGGGCCCGAAGGTTTCACTAGTGGCTTCTCTCGAGAAAAATAGCAAACGGTGGGTGAACAAATTACTGTTGGGCAATTGATAGAACTTCAAATAATCATGACGATATCCAGGCAATGATCATTATATAGGCATCAAGTCCAAGATTAGTAGACTGACTCCCGCCTGCATCTACTACTATTACTCCACACATCGACCGCTATCCGACATGCATCTAGTGTATTAAGTTCATGGAGAAATGGAGTAATGCAATAAGAACGATGCCATGATGTAGACAAGATCTATCTATGTAGAGATAGACCCCATCGTTTTATCCTTAGTAGCAACAATACAGACTTGTCGGCTCCCCTTCTGTCACTGGGATCAAGCACCGTAAGATCGAACCGACTACAAAACACCTCTTCCCATTGCAAGATAAATAGATCAAGTTGGCCAAAAAAAACCCAAATGGAGAAGAAATACGAGGCTATAAGCAATCATGCATATAAGTGATCAAAGAAACTCAAATAACTTTCATGGATATAAAAAGATATATCTGATCATAAACTCAAAGTTCATCGATCCCAACAAACACACCGAAAAGAGTAACATCATATGGATCTCCGAGAGACCATTGTATTGAGAATTCAGCGAGAGAAAGAGGAAGCCATCTAGCTACTAACTACAGACCCGAAGGTCTACAAAGAATTACTCATGCATCATCGGAGAGGCACCAATGGAGGTGGTGAACCCCATCCGAGATGGTGTCTAGATTGGATCTGGTGGTTCTGGACTCTGCGGCGGCTATATGAATATTTCGTTGACTCCCCTAGGGTTTTGGGAATATTGGGGTATTTATAGATCAAAGAGGCGGTCCGGGGGGCACCCGAGGTGGGAACAATCCACCAGGGCGCGCCTGGGCCTCCTGGCGCGCCCTGGTGGGTTCTTCCCTCCTCGAGGCACCATCAGGCGCAGCCAGGGCCCCTTATGTTCCTTCTGGTCCAAAAAAATCTCCGTGGGGTTTCGTTGCGTTTGGACTTTGTCTGATATTGATTTCCTGTGATGTAAAAAACATGCAGAAAACAACACTGGCACTTGCACTATGTCAATAGGTTAGTACCAAAAAATGATATAAAATGATTATAAAACATCCAAGATTGATAATATAATAACATGGAACAATAAAAAATTATAGATACGTTGGAGACGTATCAGCAACCAATATGACTCTGCCAAGTTAAAAGCGTCCCATCATAAATGGCGTTGAGGGAGTCCTGGATTTGGGGGTCCTCGGGTGTCCGGGCTATTTGATATGGGCTGGACTGATGGGCCGTGAAGATACAAGAAGAAGACTTTCCCCCGTGTCCGGATTGGGCTCCTATATGCGTGGACGACAAGATTGATGCCCGGATATGTTATTTCCTTCCCCTATGAACCGACTCAGTACAACCCTAGACCCCTCCGGTGTGTATATAAACCGGAGGGTTTAGTCCGTAGAGGCTATCAGAATTCTCATAGGCTAGACAGCTAGGGTTTAGCCGTTACGATCTCTAGGTAGATAAACTCTTGTAACCCCTATACTCATCGAATACAATCAAGCAGGGCATAGGGTTTTACCTCCATTAAAAGGTCCCGAACCTAGGTAAACATTGTGTCCCACCTGTCCCTTGTTGCCATCAATCCTCAGACGCATAGTTCGGGACCCCATACCCGAGATCTGCCGGTTTTGACACCGACATCGGTGCTTTCATTGAGAGTTCCATCGTGTTGTCAACAGAAGGATTGATCGCTCGCCTTGTCATCAATAATGATATCACTTCGGGAAGGAACCTAACTTCAGGACAGGTCCTCCAGCTCGGCGGTTTCACCGTGGGCACCCGCACGGCCGTCAAGCCGGCGGCACCCCCCGCGATCGCCAAACATCACCTCCGCATCGGTCTCGAACACTCCGAAAAGATGGATCAGACGGACGTCTCTGTAACGCCCAATATGCGACTCTATCCTAACGGAACTCGAATGTCCCACCAAGGATAGAACCGCATATTGACACGCTTTTGCAAGGTGGATATCATTACATCGTACCATTACATGATAGTTGGGGATACATACAAGGCATACAAATACCACAAGAATACATCAAACATCATACAAGAGAATAACATCCGACTACGGATGAATCACAAACAGAAACTCATACGACATCCATCCTGCTAGCCCAGGCTGCCGACCAGGAACCTAACCCAAGATCGACGACGAAGAAGAACTCCAAAACAAGTAAACATCGCCCTCACGTCATGATGATCGCATTACCTGTACCTGCAACTATTGTTGTATTAATCTGTGAGCCACGAGGACTCAGCAATCCCATTACCATGGGTATCAAGACTAGCAAAGCTTAATGGGCATGGAATGGATAAGTGGTGAGGTTGCAGGAAGCGACTAAGCATTGTATGGTGGCTAACTTACGAGTACAAGAATAAGATGAGAAACTACGCAACGGTCACAAACTAGTAATGATCAAGAAGTGATCCTGAACTACTTACGTTCAAACATAACCCAACCGTGTTCTCCTCTCGAACTTCCCCAAAAAGAGACAATCACGGTTACGCAACGCGGTTGGTGTATTTTAATTGAGTTTACTTCAAGTTCTCTACAACCGGATATTAGACAAACTCCCATCTGCCACATGACCGCGGGCACGGCTTTCGAAAGTTTAAACCCTGCAGGGGTGTCCCAACTTAGCCCATGACAAGCTCACGATTCGCGGAGAAAATCCTCCATCGCGGGAACCTCCGACCAGACTCGGAATCCTGGTGCACAAGACATTTCGACAATGGTAAAACTAATCCAGCAAGACCTCCCAGCGTGCCGACACCCTGATAGTAGCCGCGTGTCTCTCGTCTCAGGCCACGTCCGGATGAGCAAAGCATACAGGATCCAGATACCCCAAGTTATCTAGGGGCGGTCCCGCACGGTGCTCTCATTGGGACCAACACCATCGGCACTGGCCCCGCCCTGTATGTAGAAAATCCTTGAGTTCGCGACGCCCTATGCCAATTAATTATTAGGTTCAGTATTATTATGGCAAATGTTAAAACCAATGTTGGGCCTTGCTGGAAGAGTTTTATTCAAAGCGAAACATCGAGAGGGTCCCATACCCCTCATCGTGTTAGGGACGCAAAATCAAGGAACATAACACCGGTATGACGAAAACTAGGGCGACAAGAGTGGAACAAAACACCAGGCATAAGGCCGAGCCTTCCACCCTGTCAGGACCGGGTTTTCGGATATTAATTTTTCCGGAAAATGGCCCTTGTGCTCACCAGCCCCAGGATTACTGTTAGCTGATGAGGCACCAACTCGATACAGAAATTCCAAGAAAAGCACAAAATATGTAGTACAAGACCATTGTGGCCTATGAGTACAACACTTGGTTTCTAGTGGTTGATGGCGGAAGCGGTTTGTGGTTCATCTGCGTCTATGGGACTCCATTTCCCACAAGAACAGCTGACCAGGATAACACCTATCTTCGCGAGGCTGCTATCACGATTGCGTAGGTTCCGTGGCTGTCATCGCAATGGTCTCTCCAAGCAAGGAATCTGGCCAAGAAAATAGCCAGGGACAAGCCAGTGAGTACGTTTGAATGTACTCGCAAACATTAAGAGCACAGGTATAATATAACAAGGGGTAATCATGCTCCGAAAATATTTTATGATCATAACGTCTGTCATGAAATATACGAAATCCATGATGCACGCATGCGGGTAAACTATGAATATGCAATTACGGGAGTAGGATTATAGAATGCACCGATCGAGTGTCTGAAGCGACGCCTCGAAAGGATAATAAGATAAATCATGCCTCAGTCGGGCGTCTGAGCGACACCACATAAAGGGCTTATGAATAATAAATAAATGACAAACATGCCGCAGTCGGGCGTCTGAGCGACGCCACATAAAGGGCTTATAAATAATAAAGAAATGACAAACATGCCGCAGTCGGGCGTCTTAGCGACGCAACATAAAGGGCTTATAAAGGATAAATAAATAACAAGCATGCCGCAGTCGGGCGTCTGAGCGACGCCACATAAAGGGCTTATAAAGGATAAATAAATAACAAGCATGCCGCAGTCGGGCGTCTGAGCGACGCCACATAAAGGGCTTATAAATAATAATCGCAGTGAGTATCCAGGAGGTAGAACCGTCCCAGGGATACTTAATAATTCAAATAATGTAAATGGTTAGTCCATAAAAATAATAAACATAATCCTCATATGTCATAGGTCATAATCAATGTTCTAGTATAGCCGTTTCACCATCCGAAGACCGTCAGTATGTTCTAGTTTAGCCATTTCTCCATCCGAATACCGTTACTATGATCTAGTTTAGCCGTTTCTCCATCCGAAAACCGTCACTATGTTCTAGTTTAGCCGTTTCTCCATCTGAATACCGTTACTATGATCCAGTTTAGCCGTTTCTCCATCCGAAAACCGTCACTAGACCCATCTCAGACTGTAGTCCTTACCTATGGACATGGCTATCCGAATAGATATATCCTCTGCAAAGGGTGTACTTTTTACCCACGAGTACGGATTTATATAGTCCATCGGGACTAATTCCTCCTACGGCCTTTTAATTGAAAACACGCTTGACCTGCACACACCAGCTTAACTTACCGGTGTATGGAATCACCCATGACACCTGTCAAGCAAAACTCTAAGTGGGGAGGCTACAACCTCGACGTAGCATGGGATCAAATTTATATCGCGCGCTCTAAGGGGTGCCCCCCTCTCGGTCCCAACCGGAAACACCCATGCCCCCGGACCAGGTGGCATGCCTACCGGATGCAGCCGGTATCTTCCACCATGGCCTCTCTGTACGGTGTGTGCTTTGGTAAGGGGTTGACAACTTACTGAACCGTACCCTACCTGGGTAGGGACAGGTGGTAGTACGAAACAAGTATGGGGGTTTACTGGAACAAGACTCGATCTATGGCCGACTCAGGAGGCCAAAGTATTCTCTGACGGATTAGCATGACAAAAATATTCCCAATAACAGATAAACTCACCACTCATCAAGCCTCACCATGCCATACTGGACATACTCGTCTCAACGAGGAACTAGGGACAAGCTCGTGTCTACCCAAGACCGCGACTTTCCCGGCTTCCTTCCGGTAGGCATGAGAAGCTTACGAGGATGATTACCATCACCAGCATATCCATTCCTAACAACAAAGAATCTCCATTTGCACACTCATGCGTATGACTTTATCGTCACATAAAAATAACGTATGCTTCAAGTCAAGATGGTGTTGTAACCGTATCAAAACACCACACAAAAATATTATGCCAGAGTTCAAAATGCTTGCCTTCAAGAGTATGCAAGGGGGTGCACTTTTTGAAAGTTTTCTTCTCTCTCCATTTCCTATTTTGAAAAAATATTCAAAAAAAACAAATATTTCAAAAACAATGCAAAAAGTTGTCCCAAATATTTTTGAAATAAATCTTAAAATAAACTAGATGAAATTTGAGAGAGGTAGGAAAAAGAATCAACTCATTTGGAGTTCTATTTTAAAAGATATAGCCAGTCAAAGTTCTGTTTTTAAAAAAACTAGAAAAAGAAAACGTTTCGGGGGAGAATACGCTTTCGAAGCAGAGGAGACGTACTTCGGGGGTTTACGCGATCACTTAAACACACGGTGGCGGGGCTGGGTCACTGACAGTGGGTCCAGGGGGCCCACTGGTCAGGTTTGACTAGTCTC
The DNA here is from genome assembly GCF_018294505.1 of Triticum aestivum. Classification (NCBI taxonomy): domain Eukaryota; kingdom Viridiplantae; phylum Streptophyta; class Magnoliopsida; order Poales; family Poaceae; genus Triticum; species Triticum aestivum. Next base: position 88,297,782 of record NC_057808.1, read on the forward strand.
TCCTCCCTCCTCTTCCTCTGCCCGAACGGAGGCGGGGCTCCGGTGATCGCCGTCGACGAACGGCGACTCCTCGAGGGCACCTGAGGGCAGGGATGGACCCTCCAGACCGGGGCGGTCCTCCCGGTGATCGTTGGGTCAACGGTGGTGGGAGGAGTCGCCGGCGGCGAGCTCCGCGGCGGAGGGGGCTTCGGGTGGTTTGGGGGTTTCGAGCTACGGTGGTCCTTGGTTGAGTTTGATAGGCTGGGCGGCTCCGTGAGGGCGAGGGGAGTCGGGTGGTGGTGCTAACTGAGCTGGGGAGGCTTTGCTGGCGACTAGCGGGACCGGAGGGAGGCGGCGGCCGAACCTGCCGGAGGTGGGGGAGATGGCCTCTTCCGGTCAATCCGCGGCTAGGGGAGCACTAGGGGGATGGCTTGGGGTCGCCTGAGGGCTTGGACGAGCTTGGGGTCCCCTTATATAGGCGTTCGAGGTTGGTCCCGCGGCGGCCGTGGATAAGAACGCCGGCAACCGTCGTTCTGTAGCCGCAGGGCGACGTGGCGGCGACGAGCGCGTGCCGACGGGCTCCAGGATAAGCTCGAGCTGCTCCAAGGGGCAGCTGGTGCGCGCGGGTGGCTTGGGCGGCGCCGTCCGTGGCAGGAGCTCACTGCCGACGCCGGCGTGCCGCCAAGGGAGCCCTGACGGCGGCGCTGTAGGGCGCCAGGGGTGGCTTGGAGGGTTCTGGCGAGTGGGCGAGGGCAGGGCGTGGCTCTGCAGGCGAGCAAGGGCCAGGGGCGGGACGCGGCGAGGGCGGCAGTGCGACGCGGCGGCTCGGTGCGCGCGCGTGCAAAACGTGCGCTCTGGGCGCGCCCAGAGCGCGCACGCTAACTGTTCGGCCAAATGCCAATGCGCGCCACAGGGCTTGGGTGAGGCTGGCAGTTAGCAGACCTAGGTTAGGAGTAGTTAGGATCTTAGTGGACAAGGTTGCTTGGTCAGTGGATCAAGTACACAGTGCAAACTAAAACTCATGTCAAAACTGACTGTGCACACCAAGTGTTCGACAGAATGCTAAGTGCATCTAGGCAACTCTTGGAGTGGCCAAAAACTCCAGATCAGGGTCTCCCTGGATGTAGGTGATGATGGCAAGATCATTTGGGCAAAACCAAAAACTTGCTAGTGCAAGTTTTGCAAACTTTCAGTTTTGGACAGAAAGAAAAAGGTCTCATGGCATGCACTTAAAATCCTCCAATGGGTCAACTCTCCTGAACTTAAGGGTTTTGTAGGGAGGGCTACAAGCAGGAAAAAGCTCATGGGCACTAGAGCAAAATAAAATAGGGTTGCAGTACAAATCACCAAACTGGACCAGAATGAAAAAGAGGTTGATTCACTCAAACTTTTCAAAGAACATCATTGGGTTTTCGTATAAAGCTAAATTATATGCATCTACTGACATCTCCAAACACTTGGAAGAATTTTTAAAGAAATACTTAAATAGGTTGCAGTGTAAAAATACCTACTGGACCAGATTTGAAAAGTTGATGTAGAGCTCAAAATCTCCAATAACCAAAAGTTATTTTTGCATAAAAGTGATGTGGAAACATCACATGACATCCCCAAATTTTGGTGAAATTTTTAAATGCATTAATCAAATGGTTGCAGTGCAACAGAGACTCCAAATTCATGAAAAAATCATTTTAAAAGAATAAAGCTCAGGGAAAATCAATCTTGCAATTAAATCCACTGATAAAGAATTGTTTTATAGAGAGAATATACAAGTCCAACAATACTTTTGGAAAGTTTCCACTTGAGGTAAAAACCCACAATATCAAAAGGTAAATCTAGACAAATGGAAAAGTTTAATTTCCTGGCAAAATTTTAATTAATAAAACAAGGTCAAAATTTTGGGGTGTCACAACACTACCCCCCTTAAGAAAAAATCTCGTCCTCGAGATTTGTTAAAAGCTGTTTTGAACAAACATTGCTTTTACCAAAAAAAAGAAATCAACATTCTACTATGCAATAACAATGTAGCTACAGTGAGAGGGCAATAAGTGGTGTAAAAACCACAGTGTGGTATACTGGCGTTGCGTGAAAAAGTCCACGGTTGGGGAAAAACGAGATATTTCTACGTTGGATACAGTAATTTAGAATAAATTCTAAATTACTAAAATACGCTGGTCGTACCCGAGAGCACAGTGCTCTCTCTGGCTGACAGGTGGACCCGGGGCCCACTGTCGGCCTCTTCTTCTACCTCTGGCTCTCTTTTCTCTCTCGCGTGCTCTCCCGCGCTTCCTCCACCGGCGACGCCTAGCACGTAGGGCATCTAGGCCGTACTGCGGTAGTGCACGGCGTGCTAGCTGCCGGTGCAGCGTGCACTCACCTCGCGGGCCAGTGCACTGTCGGCACTGCTCGCGGACTCGCCTCCGAACACCGGCGATCGAGCGACGAGTGGCGGACCTCGCCCACTGTACACCGATCTCGAGCTATAAAATGATCGCGGTGCTCCTTTCTTCTTCCTCACACCTGACCTCGCTTCTACTTCTCCTTCCTTCTCCTCCATTGCTGTTTGCAGGAGCTCGAGACGAGGCTCTAATGGCGGAGGCGATGCCGGACTGGTACGTGGTCCTGGTGTGCGGAGGTTTGGCGACGCTGCTGGGGTTCTCCGTGCTCCTGTGTGCGATGATCCTTGATGATCGTCGTGATGCTGCCGCTCGAGTGTTAGCTCTTCACGGTGGTGGTGATCACGAGGATTAGGTGCGGCATCGAGTGCTAACTGCTGTCAGTGTGCTGGGGCAACTCGCGCCCGAATGATTACTCACGAATCTCTCTTACCGAGACTGTGGTGTCCTCGGGTGTGATTAGTTAGGTGCAAAAATGTGTACGAGGATTTGTGATTAGCGCACGAGATCGGGTGGTTGTGGTTGTGGGTCTGCCGCTGCGTGAATAAAAATCCACGTCGTGAGGAGGCATATGCTGCGGCAACTCAGGGAAAGAAATCTTACTACAATTTTTTTTGAGTGAAAGCTAGTCAGATCAAAATTAACAGCAGTAAAACTGCTCACATAATCGAAACCAAATAATTGATCCGTCGCACAGATTTTTGGGTACCACATACAAGTTACAACACATAGATAAATGCTGGAATAATAAACATAGCGGTGACGTCTACAATAAAAATGGTAAACGGACAGGATCCTGAGAAAACGTCTCTGGTATTGGGGCACACTCCTCTTCTATCGGGGGAAGCAGATTGACTAGCCGATGAATGCGTCTCTCCTGGTCAGGCCTCAGTGGTCTGCCAATAGCGATCTGAGGATTTAAATCAGCGAGGCTCTGGAGATAACCCATTACCCGCTGAGTCAAACGCTCCTGAGCGATAACGTACTGGGCAAGGTTGGCCAGTACTGGATCTCTCTCAATCCGTCCACCGGGAAAAGATGCTACTTCTCCGGGTGCTGCACGACTCAGAAAATAATAATATCCTCGTTCGCTGGCATAGGGTACCGCGAATCGAAGACGAGCGAGCGCTTCGTACGCAGTAGCTTCTATGGCCATATGCGGAGTCGGCATGGATTTCCCCACGAAGGAGACTTCCGTTGGATCTTGGTTTGGGTATGCGGGAGGGATGTGCACCACTGCCCAATATTTTGAGGTGGATGGGGTGATCCTCGATTTGAGCAACTCGTACTGGGGTGGATGGGTAGCACTCATGGTGCTGCAGGTAAAGTCCCACAATATTTGGACAAAACTACCCAGGGTTGCATCTGGGGTTCTCAGATAAATACTGGGGGTCGGCATGGCAAAGAAATGGCTGAGAGTGTTGTGCGCAAGGCGAGGGGTACTTGGCAAGGTCACGAGGTGGCCTTTTATATAGCATTGGGGCTGGGTTATCTACCGTGGTGAAGGGTAACTAGCTGTCGGTTCTGTTCTATGGGGTCGGGGTCAATGCCACAGATACACATATCTCATAAATGTGACGCATTGCTGTGGGTGTCGTCGGGTGTGGTTTTGGTAGCTGCGCCTGGAATTTAAAAGATGCATCTGTACGCTGACGTACTTATGCATGGCTACTACTCCAAAATTAGGGGCACACAAGAAGACAACAATAAAAAAATGGTGATACAGGATCACACAATTACAAGGAGTGGAAATACTAAGGCTCGGTGCTACTCGAGCGACTTAGTCTACTTCGTTAATGTCTAAGTGGGTTGGCCTTGCGGACGTCGAGGCTTCTCCACGGGTTTCACCGTCGGGATTAGCCGGATGAGGTTGAAGGGCTGCAAGGTCGGGGTAGTGGTGATGACCATCGCGGGGGTTGCTGGCAACAATCCCGTTGGAACGTGTTCCCAAAGGCGACGAAGCGCTTCTGGGGACACCAAGGCATTCGGGTTGATGGCTGGGGCAGACCTCAAGGGCTCGATCGGGTGTCCGAACAGCACGACTGGGTTGTCGGCGTCGGGCTCCACTTCTCCTCTCGCCGGGGCTCGGCGAACTAGTTCTCCACGAGCTGCGATCAGATCTAGGGTGATTTGATCGAACAGTTCCTCTAGCGCACTTACATAGCGCACCAGATGCAATAGTGCAGGATCCGTCTCGTGATCCCTGTTGGCAACCTGGGGTGGCCTACCATACCCGTCACGACTGGGGTAGTAGTAGAACGAGCGACAGTTAACTCTGGGAGACATGTGCCGGAGTTGAACTATAGCTTCTCGAGCTGCCAGTTGGATGGCTTGTGGCTCAAAGGAAGTTGTCCTTCCAGTGAACCTGTAGGGGCGTTCTAGTGATAGACCCCTACCATAGATGTGCACAGTGGCCCAGAACTGACGGCTCTCACCGCTCATGAGTCCTTGGTACACAACATATTCTGGGGGCTCTTCTAATGCATAGGCACGGCGGGTGAGATTTGCGAGCACGGTCACAAAACCTCCAAGGACGGTGGCTGTGGTCTCATTGTGAACAATGGGGCCAGGCATCGTGGCTTGGTTTGGGGGTAGAGGCTGTGCTGTGCTGTGTTGAGGCTAGCGTGCCCTTTTTATAGAAAAAGGGGACGGAGTCTTCCTTCGCACGCTTGCGAAAAGGACTATTTAGGGGCCGGTCACTAGCGCGTGATCGACAGACTAGGCTGATAGGTTGGGCACCGTCTGCCGAAAGGCGTCGGGTCACTGTGGGGCTATCTTACACGAGAAGCTTGGCTGGGGTTTGGTTAAGGTCTAGTGGGTTGGTTAACCTAGGTTTGTTGACCTGGCTAAGATAGGATTAGCCAATGGTCAGCCTGGCTCTGATACCAAGTCTGTCAGGACCGGGTTTTCGGATATTAATTTTTCCGGAAAATTGCCCTTGTGCTCACCAGCCCCAGGATTACTGTTAGCTGATGAGGCACCAACTCGATACAGAAATTCCAAGCAAAGCACAAAATATGTAGTACAAGACCATTGTGGCCTATGAGTACAACACTTGGTTTCTAGTGGTTGATGGCGGAAGCGGTTTGTGGTTCATCTGCGTCTATGGGACTCCATTTCCCACGAGAACAGCTGACCAGGATAACTCCTATCTTCGCGAGGCTGCTATCACGATTGCGTAGGTTCCGTGGCTGTCAGCGCAATGGTCTCTCCAAGCAAGGAATCTGGCCAAGACAATAGCCAGGGACAAGCCGGTGAGTACGTTTGAATGTACTCGCAAACATTAAGAGCACGGGTATAATATAACAAGGGGTAATCATGCTCCGAAAATATTTTATGATCATAACGTCTGTCATGAAATATACGAAATCCATGATGCACGCATGCGGGTAAACTATGAATATGCAATTACGGGAGTAGGATTATAGAATGCACCGATCGAGTGTCTGAAGCGACGCCTCGAAAGGATAATAAGATAAATCATGCCTCAGTCGGGCGTCTGAGCGACACCACATAAAGGGCTTATGAATAATAAATAAATGACAAACATGCCGCAGTCGGGCGTCTGAGCGACGCCACATAAAGGGCTTATAAATAATAAAGAAATGACAAACATGCCGCAGTCGGGCGTCTGAGCGACGCCACATAAAGGGCTTATAAAAGATAAATAAATAACAAGCATGACGCAGTCGGGCGTCTGAGCGACGCCACATAAAGGGCTTATAAAGGATAAATAAATAACAAGCATGCCGCAGTCGGGCGTCTGAGCGACGCCACATAAAGGGCTTATAAATAATAATCGCAGTGAGTATCCAGGAGGTAGAACCATCCCAGGGATACTTAATAATTCAAATAATGTAAATGGTTAGTCCATAAAAATAATAAACATAATCCTCATATGTCATAGGTCATAATCAATGTTCTAGTATAGCCGTTTCTCCATCCGAAGACCGTCACTATGTTCTAGTTTAGCCGTTTCTCCATCCGAATACCGTTACTATGATCCAGTTTAGCCGTTTCTCCATCCGAAAACCGTCACTATGTTCTAGTTTAGCCGTTTCTCCATCCGAATACCGTTACTATGATCCAGTTTAGCCGTTTCTCCATCCGAAAACCGTCACTAGACCCATCTCAGACTGTAGTCCTTACCTATCGACATGGCTATCCGAATAGATATATCCTCTGCAGAGGGTGTACTTTTTACCCATGAGTAACGGATTTATATAGTCCATCGGGACTAATTCCGCCTACGGCCTTTTAATTGAAAACACGCCTGACCTGCACACACCAGCTTAACTTACCGGTGTCTGGAATCACCCACGACACCTGTCAAGCAAAACTCTAAGTTGGGAGGCTACAACCTCGACGTAGCATGGGATCAAATTTATATCGCGCGCTCTAAGGGGTGCCCCCCTCTCGGTCCCAACCGGAAACACCCATGCCCCCGGACCAGGTGGCATGCCTACCGGATGCAGCCGGTATCTTCCACCATGGCCTCTCTGTACGGTGTGTGCTTTGGTAAGGGGTTGACAACTTACTGAACCGTACCCTACCTGGGTAGGGACAGGTGGTAGTACGAAACAAGTATGGGGGTTTACTGGAACAAGACTCGATCTATGGCCGACTCAGGAGGCCAAAGTATTCTCCGAAGGATTAGCATGACAAAAATATTCCCAATAACAGATAAACTCACCACTCATCAAGCCTCACCATGCCATACCAGACATACTCATCTCAACGAGGAACTAGGGACAAGCTCGTGTGTACCCAAGACCGCGACTTTCCCGGCTTCCTTCCGGTAGGCATGAGAAGCTTACGAGGATGATTACCATCACCAGCATATCCATTCCTAACAACAAAGAATCTCCATTTGCACACTCATGCGTATGAATTTATCGTCACATAAAAATAACGTATGCTTCAAGTCAAGATGGTGTTGTAACCGTATCAAAACACCACACAAAAATATTATGCCAGAGTTCAAAATGCTTGCCTTCAAGAGTATGCAAGGAGCTCACTGCCGACGCCGGCGTGCCGCCAAGGGAGCCCTGACGGCGGCGCTGTAGGGCGCCAGGGGTGGCTTGGAGGGTTCTGGCGAGTGGGCGAGGGCAGGGCGTGGCTCTGCAGGCGAGCAAGGGCCAGGGGCGGGACGCGGCGAGGGCGGCAGTGCGACGCGGCGGCTCGGTGCGCGCGCGTGCAAAACGTGCGCTCTGGGCGTGCCCAGAGCGCGCACGCCAACTGTTCGGCCAAATGCCAATGCGCGCCACAGGGCTTGGGTGAGGCTGGCAGTTAGCAGACCTAGGTTAGGAGTAGTTAGGATCTTAGTGGACAAGGTTGTTGGGTCAGTGGATCAAGTACACAGTGCAAACTAAAACTCATGTCAAAACTGACTGTGCACACCAAGTGTTCGACAGAATGCTAAGTGCATCTAGGCAACTCTTGGAGTGGCCAAAAACTCCAGATCAGGGTCTCCCTGGATGTAGGTGATGATGGCAAGATCATTTGGGCAAAACCAAAAACTTGCTAGTGCAAGTTTTGCAAACTTTCAGTTTTGGACAGAAAGAAAAAGGTCTCATGGCATGCACTTAAAATCCTCCAATGGGTCCACTCTCCTGAACTTAAGGGTTTTGTAGGGAGGGCTACAAGCAGGAAAAAGCTCATGGGCACTAGAGCAAAATAAAATAGGGTTGCAGTACAAATCACCAAACTGGACCAGAATGAAAAAGAGGTTGATTCACTCAAATTTTTCAAAGAACATCACTGGGTTTTAGTATAAAGCTGAATTATATGCATCTACTGACATCTCCAAACACTCGGAAGAATTTTTAAAGAAATATTTAAATAGGTTGCAGTGCAAAAATACCTACTGGACCAGATTTGAAAAGTTGATGTAGAGCTCAAAATCTCCAATAACCAAAAGATATTTTTGCATAAAAGTGGTGTGGAAACATCACATGACATCCCCAAATTTTGGTGAAATTTTTAAATGCATTAATCAAATGGTTGCAGTGCAACAGCGACTCCAAATTCATGGAAAAATCATTTTAAAAGAATAAAGCTCAGGGAAAAGCAATCTTGCAATTAAATCCACTGATAAAGAATTTTTTTATAGAGAGAATATACAAGTCCAACAATACTTTTGGAAAGTTTCCACTTGAGGTAAAAACCCACAATATCAAAAGGTAAATCTAGACAAATGGAAAAGTTTAATTTCCTGGCAAAATTTTAATTAATAAAACAAGGTCAAAATTTTGGGGTGTCACACACTCTTTACCAAATATATAGATGCATTAATTAAATAAGATATATTATGATATCCCATGATATCCATGCCCCAACATGGAACAACCTACAACTGCACTTGCAACTAGCAAGCTATAAGAGGGGCTGAGCAAAGCGGTAACATAGCCAAACAACGGTTTGCTAGGAAGGGTGAAAAGGTTAGAGGCTATCATGGCAATTTGGGAGGCTTGATAAACAAGTGGTAGGTAGCACGACGTAAAGATAGCATCGAGAGAACTAGCATAGCAAAGATAGTAGTGAGATCCAAGGTGACGGTCATCTTGCCTGAAATCCTGCTAGGAAGAAGATCGGGTTCATGAAGTAGACAAAGCTAACATAGTCGAACAGATCCTCACAATCGCAACGTTACTGGAACAGCATGGCCACTGGGCCGGGCGAGCTGGGCCTTGGAGGCTGGCTGGGCATGGTCCACACGGGCGTGGAGGTCAACGGGCAGGGGCGGTTGGAGGTGGAAGGGGCCGCAGTCAACGACGAAGCGGGACTTGGCGCTGGGGTCGTCCTCCTCGCGTGCGATGACGAAGAGAAGGGGATGATGGCAGGGACTTGGTGGAGGCAGGAGACGGCATCTTGGCGCGGTTCCGACGAAGGGCAACGCCGGAACGACGGGGACGCGGGTCTCCAAGGCGGCGGCCGCACGCACGAAGCAGAGGCACGACGTGAGGCGAGGATGAAGCAGAGGCAACCTGAGGTCGCAGGTGACCAGGGCGGCGCGGCGTGGTTTCGTGAAGCAGAGGTAGTGGCGGTCTGCAGGAGGCTGAAGAGGGACTTGGCGGGGCAAGGGTGCACGGGAACCGGCCGGATCCGAGGCCAGGACGGCTCTTGGGGAGGCGAACGAAGCACTCGTTCATCTCGCACGAGCAGAAGCGGCGGCAGCAGAAGTTGCAGGGGGAGCCCTGGAGATGGGGACGACAGGTGGACAAGGGGGCGGATTTGAGCCACTGGTGCTCCGGCGGAACAGCAGCGGTGGAGGAGCATCTGGGCACGGGGACGCGAGCTCCTCTCAACAGCCATGGTGGAGAGCTCCTATAGAAGAAGATGAGAGGCAGTCCTGTGAGAGGGAGACATGAAGAAGGGAAACGGGAGGAAGCAGAGGAGAGGGATGCGAGGGTCCTGCTGGAAGTGGTCGCCGGTGGAGCTCGGTGAGCATCTCCTCGGGCGCGAAACAGGCAGCGCTTGGAGTGGACGTGCTGCTCTGCAGGTACTGGATGCGTCCATGGAGGCAGGGGAGGCCGCGGCGGAGGTCGATCGAGGGGGGTGCTCGTTGGGTTCGCTACAGAGACAAGGAGGAGAAGGTGGTGGCTTGCTGTAATTGGGTGGCGGCAGAAATCAAGGGAGCTGGTCGGAGTGATCCGGTTGGCAGGGATTTTGGATCTGGAGGGATCCCGAGGGAGACATGAGAGGGGTGGTGGCGGCTGCAGGAATGGGGATGGCAGAGCTAGTGGCTAGGGTTTGATCTGTTTAAATAGCATGTGGATTTTTGGTTAGGGGCTAATCGGACCCTCCGATTAAAATCGAACGGTCGAGATAGATAGGTTAGGTAGACTGAACAAATAACCGAAGATATTTTGGGGATGTTCGGGGATGATCCAGACCCAACGGTGACGACTGCCCGGGTCGGGTTCGGGGGAGTTTCGGACGCGTACGTGAGGGATGATGCACAGTGCAAAGAGGAGTTAGGTGGTTTGACAAGAGGGAAATTGAAAACCGGTTGGGCTCGGATCAGTCAACGAAGGCAAGGGGGGACGCAGCAACTACAAACGGATGCGAGTTTTAAGAAAACATGCGGATGCAATGCTCATGATGCGATGATGAATGCAACAAACAAATAATTAACAAAGCTGACACGCAAAACATGAAAGGCATCTGGAGCATCGGTCTCGGGTCGTCACAGTCTCGTCCTTCATCGAGCTGCTAGATCGCATCGCCGCCCAGGGGCTTGCAACAAATTATGTTCGAATCGGGCTCAAACCCGATCAGAGGGAAATCAATTCCCCACCGTTCACCCATCTGGGAGCGGTCGTCGAGGTACGAGCCGAAAACACCTCTTCCCCTAAGTTAAAGACCAACTATGTTTAGATCTCCGAGCTCCTTGAGCCGGATACTCTCACTCGGATGAAATTTTACGTCCTCCGAACTCAGGCTCGGGCATAGGGCCCGGAAAGCACTTGGATCTTCCGGGACCCGAACTGGTCACCTCGGAGATTTTTCAAGCTCCGGATTCAATCTTGGGTCAGGATTCAGGTTTTAGCCCACCCACCCACCACAATCAATGTTCTCCAAGCAATTCAGGCCCTCTAAACATATGTGACCTAATGTATGTACGACAGCAACCTCAGGAAATGGTCCATCACTTCTGGGCTAGATTCCTCGTTAAAAACAAGATTAAAGATTGTTGCGACGGCGATGCAGTTCCGGTTTTTTTATCGTAATTGTATGGACGACGGAATTCTGAACGCCCTCAACCGCCATCGCATAAAGAACTTTATGGAATTATTGCACTTAGTACAGAAATACTGTGCGATGGAAAGCACATGGAAGGCCCAGAAAGCCTGGTTGGAACCTGTTGCCTTTAAGCGGTCCACCGCATGGGCAAAACGGATACGCCCCTATGAGGCATCCGATCATAAGCACGTCGGCAAGAAAAACAAACCCCTCACGGGGCACGGAACAGTTCTTGATGAACTCCTCGACAAACCCTGTCAGATACATGCGACGCTGAGTATCAAACCAACTCACAGCTTCCGATAATGTTGGGTACTCCGACAAGTGGCTAAGAGCGGTGAGGCTATCCTCACCAACGTTACTCCAGAGAAGCACTCTCCAGAGGATGACGATCTTAACGTCTTTACGGTCTTCAAGACCTTCTCTTCAAATAATCGGCACAAAAGAGCGCTCCGCGATCTCGCCGAAATCAACCAAGTAACCGCAATGAGCCCTTGGAACAACGCGGACATAACTTTCACCGTGGACGACGAAACCAAGGGCCCGATCAGTCCGAGCACCAGCCGCCTTGGTATTAAACCCAATTGTGGATGGCTTTCGACTCACCAAACTTCTCATGGACGACGGCAGTGGACTTAACCTCGTCTATGAGGACACACTCGACAAAATGCAAATTGACAAGACCCGCATCGAGCAAAGCAGTACCACCTTTCGAGGGATTATCCCCAATCGAGAAGCACGATGTTCGGGGAAAATCAAACTTGATGTAGTATTCAGCACGCATGAGAATTACAGGTCCGAAGAGTTGCTCTTCCACGTGGCCCCCTTCAACAGCGAATATCACGCCCTTTTGGGGCGGGACGCCTTCTCACGCTTCCAAGCCATACCCCATTACAGGTACATGAAGCTTAAAATGCCAGGGCCTAATGGAATAATCACAGTTACAAGTGATTCGGATAAAGCACTCCGCGCCGAAAATAAGACTGCATCCTTAGCCCCCGAGGCACTATCCGAAGCCCTTGCGGCCGAAGAACTAACTACCCTACGATCCACGATGGATAAAGATGATGTGATCCTCACTAAGAGGCCCAAATCTACCTCTTTCAAACCAGCAGATGAAATAGTTAAATTTCAAGTGCACCCGACGGATCCCAACAAAAAAGCGTCCATTGGAGCACAGCTGGATCCGGTGGTCGTTGCCGCCCTACGAGCGTTCCTGTGTGAAAATTGGGACATCTTTGCCTGGCACCCTTCGGACATGCCCGGGATCCCACATAGACTGGCCGAACATAGCCTCAACATAATCAAGGGGTTCAAACCAGTCAAGCAAATGCTACGGCGATTTTCCGAACCCAAACTACAAGCCATGGGGGAGGAGCTAGCTAAACTACTCGAGGTCGGGTTCATTAGAGAAATCAAGCACCCGAACTGGTTAGCCAACTTGGTCATGGTGCCGAAGAAGGATAAATCCTGGTGCCTTTGTGTCAATTTCAAATACCTCAATAAGGCCTGCCCAAGGACCCTTTCCCGTTGCCCCGCATTGACCAGATTATTGATGCAACCGCAGGACACGACTCATTGTGTTTTCCACGATGCTTACTCCGGATACCATCCGATTAAGATGAAGGAGTCCGACTAGGCCGCAACGATGTTTATTACGCCGTACGGGCCTTTTTGTTTCAACACTATGCCCTTCGGGCTTAAAAACACTGGTGCCACTTAGCAACGCATGACTCAAACATGTCTGAAAAAACAGATCGGCAAAACAGTGGAAGCATATGTGGACGACGTGGTCATCAAGAATAAACACGTTGAATCATTGGTGGATGATCTCCGCCTCACATTTGACAACCTCCGAACATATGACATACGACTAAATCCGGAAAAATGTGTTTTCGGGGTTCCAGCCGGAAAACTGCTAGGGTTCATTGTTTCCAATAAAGGAATTGAAGCGAACCCAGCCAAAATCCGAGCCTTGTCACAATTGGCCATGCCAACGAACTTAAAGCAGGTCCAAAAACTCGCAGGGTACGTGGCAGCTTGAGCCGCTTCATCTCCAGATTAGGAGAAAAGGCGCTACCACTTTATCGACTGCTTCGACGCACCGACCATTTCGAATGGACGGATGCGGCTACAGCTGGATTGGAAGAAATAAAAACCTTACTAGCAGGCAACCCAATCCTAGCCGCCCCAAGCGTTGGCGAGCCTATGTTGCTTTATATATCCGCGACTCACCAGGTAGTGAGCGCCGTACTCGTTGTCGAGCGGGAGGAAGAGGGACATAAATTCCCCATCCAGAAACCAATATACTATGTATCGGCGGTCCTCACACCATCAAATCCCGATACCCTCACTATCAAAAGATAGCTTACGCGGTCTTTATGGCATCCCGCAAGCTCCGGCACTATTTTCAAGAGTGTTCGATCACGGTGGCATCCGAAGTACCACTTAACGACATCATAAATAATAGGGACACCACCAGCCGCATAGCTAAATGGGCATTGAGCTCTTACCATTTGAAATTACATACAAGCCGCACCGAGCTATTAAATCTCAGGTGCTGGCCGACTTCGTCGCCGAGTGGACGGAAGCTGAGCTCCCTAAAGAGTACAACTCATATTCCAACTGGACTATGTACTTCGACGGCTCTAAAATGTTAGCCGGACTGGGGGCTGGTGTCATATTGACATCCCCCACGGGGGACACAATCCGCTACATGCTGTAGATCATGTATACGGACTCCAATAACGCAGCCGAATACGAGGCACTTCTACATGGTCTCCGAATGGCTGTCTTGATGGGCATATAACACCTCGAGGTGCGCGGTGAATCAAACCTCGCAATATCCTAGATAAATGGAGAGTTCGATGCAAAAGATCCCAAAATGGCAGTGTATCAAAACGCCGTGTTAAAAATATCGGCTCGGTTCGAGGGACTCGAGTTTCATCATGTTGCTCGAGATAGTAACTAGGCACCAGACATCCTTGCTCGAATGGGCGCCAAGCGCGAGCCCGTCCCACCTAATACCTTTGTGGAAAGGCTCTTTAGGCCATCCGTGGTGTGGCAGGATGAGAGCGGAAATACTAGTCCAGACCTGGTCACTCCCCCAGCAGCCGAACACAATACGGATATCATCGGGGGTTCGGGTACCGAAACAACACCCTCCGCACATGAAATCATGGCCGTTATTGCTCCATGGACCGAACCCTTCCCGGCCTACCTTAATAGACAGGAGCTTCCTGATGATCAAAATGAGGCCCGCCGCATAGTTCGACGTTCTAAAGCCTATAAAGTTCAAGAAGGTGAACTATACAAGAAAAGTACTACTGGAGTCCTTCAAAGGTGCATCTCCGAAGAGGAGGGACGGCAACTCTTGGTTGAAATACATGCTGGTCTAGGCGGCCATCACGCAGCGGCTCGGGCCCTTGTAAGCAAGGCCTTTTGGACAGGTTTCTTCTGGCCAACGGCCCGAGCTGACACACAAGCCCTTGTGCAACGTTGCGTAGGATGCCAACTTTTTGCCAATAAAAGTCACATGCCTCCCACTGCCTTACGAACAATCCCCATCACTTGGCCTTTCACAGTCTGGGGACTAGACATGGTCGGGCCTCTTAAAGGGGGAAGCCACAAAAAGAAATATTTACTGGTCATGGTGGATAAATTCACTAAGTGGATAGAGGCCAAACCAGTAAAAATGGCTGAAGCAGGGCCAGTGATCGAATTTATATCCGGCGTGGTACACCGTTATGGTGTCCCACACAACATCATCACTGATAATGGCTCCAATTTTTACAGCCGATGAGGTAAAAAACTGGTGTGCTAACTTGGGCATTAAGCTCGACTATGCATCCGTCTACCATCCTCAAACTAACGGTCAGGTTGAACGGGCCAATGGTCTAATAATGAGCGGCATTAAACCCAGACTGGTGCGCTCCCTGCGGGAGTCAGATAAGCATTGGGTTGAGGAACTCGATTCCATGCTTTGGGAGCTGCGGACTACGCCTAATCGGACGACTGGATACACACCTTTCTTCATGGTGTATGGCGCTGAGGCTGTTTTGCCCTGCGATATTATTCATGACTCACCTCGAGTGCGCATGTACGAAGAGCGAGAAGCCGAGCTTGATTGGCAGGATGACCTAGACGGCCTTGAAGAAGAGCGTGATATTGCAAAGGCCCGTTACGCATTCTATCAGCAAGAGGCCATGCGATACCAAAGCAGAGAAGTGCGGGCCAAGAAGTACAACGTCGGCGATCTCGTCTTACGTCTCCCAGAGAAGAAGAAGGACAAGCTCAAACCAAAATGGGAGGGGCCCTTCATCATAGATGAAGTTCTCATAGGGGGGCCCTATCTCCTTCGTAATGCATCGGATGATCGCCTTGAGCCGAATCCATGGAACGCTGCTCGGCTTCGACAGTTCTACACATAGTCCGTTCGCCTCCTTTATGTTTCCAGGCTCCTTTTCTTTCTTTCTTTCTCTTATTTTTTGTTATCCCAATGTATGTTCGGATCTACCGAACTGTTAGGGGTACACATCTTTAAATGTATATACCGCATTATAACTGGGGGGCTTCATTGAACAAAGTTTCCATTAAAATCTTGTTGCTTCCATTGCTTACGTCGTTCGCTATATACAAATTTTGCCATTATATGCACCTCTATGACTTAAGTTTTTGCCAAGCTGGGTTGCCTCCCTCCTGTGTTTATACCCTACGTTCCCGTTTGTTCGGCTAGGGTGTAAAGGGAGCACCTCTGCGATTGTTACAACTGGGTAATCCAGACCTGTACCTCAGACGGGTGAAGCCGAAAGCTAGCGTTCTTAAGAGAATAATAGGTCGACAAACAACGACAGATTGTTTACATTCGTGTAACTCTTCGAAACAATGCGGGACATGCTACCCGTAATTCAGATCAAATCCTAGGCACGCGTAATTAAGCATGCCAACCTAAGGAAAGGAGCCCTTAACATAACTATTTTCCTTGGAAGATGTTTCTTACGTTAAATAAGTAATATAACATAACTCCCTGAACTAAATTTTTGTATGTTCGAGCAATATGACTGGGTTGCCTGGTTTCTAGACATAATGAATGTTTCTTACATTCCCAAATGGTATCCGGAAACACTCCACCCTCTGGGTTCGGGGGCTGAAGCCAAAAGTCTGCGATGACAAACTTTCACATGTTCGGTTGGAGATAAAGGGTAAACGTACATTGATACATTGAGACGACAATCTACTCTTTATCTATACCATCTGTAAGACTGTCTCAACTATAGTCTTCTTGCAACTACTTTGCAGCTATCATCACTTGGTCGTATACCAAGTTCACGGGAATCTCCTTTCCGTCGGGCCCCCGAGGTCCAACTCGAGCCATATGATTCTGATCGACTCCGGTGTAGCGCGTTTCACCATCGCCCACGCTTCTCGTGCACCTTCCCGGCATGCGGACACCTTCCATAGTTTGAAGTGGCGCCGGGCACCCTTAAACAGGTTTGCCAACCCCTCCATACTTTCCGGAGGGGCATCAGATGGCCATAAAGCCTTCGCACACTTCTCATAGCTTTCCGGGCTCGTTCATGCATCACGGACAGTTCCTTAAGCACGTCGCCTTGAAATCCGGATACTTCGCTTCAGGTCGACCGGTTAACAGACCTGCAATTATAAAGTTGTGACAATCTGAACCATGGGATATTATACGTCCTTTCGATGATTCAAAAGATCATACCAAAAATTCCGCCTTTCAACTTCTTATTTTCTCGCTGAGCGGCCAATAACTAAACCTTTAAGCTCTTTATCTCTTCGTCTTGATTATCCTTTTCCTCCTCAAGTTTGTTCTTCTGATCAGCGGTCATTGTGGCCTTTTTCATCTCCGCCAGCTCTGTGGTGGCAGCATTCAACTTTATCAGGTTTGTTTACAGCTCCTTGGACAGATCGTTGTTTTTCTGCCTGAGAAACTGCAGGTTATAACGATCCTTAAATCGGTTGGCCTAACCGCTTCAAGTCGCGGGGGCTACTGGAAAATATCTATTAAATTTGCACAAACTATTACCTACATATCCTTTGAAAACAGTTGAGTAACTGATACGTCTCCAACATATCTATAATTTTTGATTGTTCCATGCTATTATATATTCTGTTTTGGACATTTAATGGGCTTTATTATACTCTTTTATATTATTTTTGGGACTAACCTATTAACCGGAGGCCCAGCCCAAATTGCTGTTTTTTGCCTATTTCAGTGTTTCGAAGGAAAATGATATCAAACGGAGTCCAAACGGAATGGAACCTTCGGGAACGTGATTTTCGGAACAAACGTGATCCAGAGGACTTGGAGTGGACGTCAAGCAACCGATGAGGAAGCCACGAGGCAGGGGCGCGCCTACCCCCTGGGCGCGCCCTCCACCCTCGTGGGCCCCTCGTAGCTCTCCTGACCGACCTCCTTCACCTATATATACTCATATACCGTGGAAACATCACATACGGAGCCAAAAACCTATTTCCACCGCCGCAACCTTCTGTACCCGTGATATCCCATCTTGGGGCCTTTTCCGGCGCTCCGCCGGAGGGGGCATTGATCATGGAGGGCTTCTACATCAACACCATAGCCTCTCCGATGATGTGTGAGTAGTTTACCTCAGACCTTCGGGTCCATAGTTATTAGCTAGATGGCTTCTTCTCTCTCTTTGGATCTCAATACAAAGTTCTCCTCGATTCTCTTGGAGATCTATTTGATGTAACTCTTCTTTTGCAGTGTGTTTGTCGAGATCCCATGAATTGTGGGTTTATGATCAAGATTATCTATGAACAATATTTGAATCTCCTCTGAATTCTCTTATGTATGATTTGTTATCTTTGCAAATCTCTTTGAATTATCAGTTTGGTTTGGCCTACTAGATTGATCTTTCTTGCAATGGTAGAAGTGCTTAGCTTTGGGTTCAATCTTGCGGTGCTCGATCCCAGTGACAGTAGGGGAAACGACACGTATTGTATTGTTGCCATCGAGGATAAAAAGATGGGGTTTATATCATATTGCATGAGTTTATCCCTCTACATCATGTCATCTTGCTTAAAGTGTTACTCTGTTCTTATGAACTTAATACTCTAGATGCATGCTGGATAGCGGTCGATGTGTGGAGTAATAGTAGTAGATGCAGGCAGGAGTCGGTCTACTTGTCACGGATGTGATGCCTATATACATGATCATACCTAGATATTCTCATAACTATGCTCAATTCTATCAATTGCTCGACAGTAATTTGTTCACCCACCGTAATACTTATGCTATCTTGAGAGAAGCCACTAGTTAAACCTATGGCCCTCGGGTCTATTTTCCATCATATTAATCTCCCGTCAACAAGCTATTTCTGGCGCCGTTTATTTTGCTTTCTTTATTTTTAGTCTTTATCATAAAAATACCAAAAATATTATCTTATCATCTCTATCAGATCTCACTCTCGTAAGTGACTGTGAAGGGATTGACAACCCTTTTATCGCGTTGGTTGCGAGTTTCTTATTTGTTTGTGTAGGTGCGTGGGACTCGAGCGTAGTCTCCTACTGGATTGATACCTTGGTTCTCAAAAACTGAGGGAAATACTTACGCTACTTTACTGCATCACCCTTTCCTCTTCAAGGGAAAACCAACGCAGTGCTCAAGAGGTAGCAGTAACTCCAGGAAGTCCGTCCCGGGTGGCTCGGATATTTGCATCCACGGAGCTGAGTGCGGTAAATTCCTGTTCAGTAAAAACCGGAGCACGCATGGCCTCTTTTAGTCGATGATGATTCATCATGCTCTCTACCTCGGAATTCGTGACAGATACATCATCCGAATCTTCTTGAGGAGGCGGGTCCGGCACTGTATCAGCCCTCGTTTTAGTTGACGAGTCTGGTGCCAGATTAGGTGACATTCGGCTAGCGAGGTGTTTTCCCACAGTTTGCCGCGTGCTCCTCCTGAAATAGAGGTAGAAGATAAAATTAACAATATGATCTCATGCTTAGGCATATATCAAAGGACATACCTCTTTGAAGGAGGAGAAGGCTCAATAGCACTCCCTCTTTCCTTTTGTTTTGAACGATCACCTTGCATAGGGGCCGCTCTCGAGGGATTGCGGCTTGCCGAGCGCCGATCCTATGAAGTACAGTTCAGTGCAATGGATAAGGTGCAAGTAGGGGCTTGTTTTTGAGGAAGCTTTTTGAATACTTACAATGGAGAAGGAGTAAGGGCGGGGGTAGTCAACCGTAATAGCCACTTCCGAGCCGTCAAGGCACGCCTGATAAAATACTCCATCTTCGAACTCTATGTATATATCCGGATCCTCGCAGAAGCCAGGGTCTTTGTTGCGATTGTGATCCTCGGGCTGTGGGGAAGGACAATGAACGTCCTCGATCATCTTCCTCCATGATTAAGACAACAAAGAACAATTTGATTAGCGTTCCTCGATGACGAGGTAAAACAGCATTGATAATCAAAATCTTACCCATTCAATGGGGTTGTACATGGAAAATCCTTCTCGGCAGTTTAAGCGGAGGAACTCTTATTTTTCCCCCTTATACAGATCGGCCAGGATCATGGCCAGTTCGGCCGAGGTGTCCGGACCCTTGCGTCTGTAACGAGATACGTCGTCTTCTTCGTTGTAACACCATAAAGGAGTTACTCTGGACTGAAGGGGCTGAATACATCATTTTATTGCAATGGCCACGACTTCGATTATTGAGAGGTCGATATGAGCTAGTAATTGACCTTGCTAACCAACCTCTTTAATTCCGCACTGTCTTCCTCCTTGGGACTCCGGGGACGCCAGTTGAGGCGTTTCTTCAAAGGAGCACTGGAAAATTTGGGGAGGCCGCGCCAAACTGGGTCCGGAAGTGGGACGTCATCAATATAAAACCACTCCGAAGACCATTCTTGGGATACCTCTTTGGGGGTTCCAATAGTGTAGCCTGATCCGGCTATGCGCCATACTTCGGTGCCACCCACTTCAAATATGGATCCCCCTCGATGGTGAGGGACGAGGCAAAAGAACTTTCTCCATAGTTCGAAATGGGCCTCGCAGCCAAGAAACAGTTCGCAGAGGGCGACAAAGCCTGAGATGTGGAGAATCGAACCTGGGGTGAGGTTGTGCAGCTGGATTCCGTAAAACTCCAACAGACCCCTGAGAAAGGGATGGATCGGAAACCCTAAGCCGCGCAAGAGAAACGAAACGAAGCACCTCTGCTAATACATCGTTGCCAATCGAAGCCAATCCCGCTCGCACAGAGAATATATCTTCAAGGGGGAGATATCCCTGTGTCTGGAGTTGACTCAATTGAAGATGAGACATTGAGCAGCTCTGCCAATCACCCTCTTGAGGGCCATGAGGGCTCGAGGAAGAGCTAGGAGCACCAGCCATGTTTTGAAGTTTTCCATGGCTAGTCTTGGTGTTCTCTGCACGATGTGGATGGCACTTGCGGATCTAACCTCCTTATATAGGCGCGGTCCCTATGTGGCCAGGTGTTTGTTGGTAAATAATTATTATGGACCGTTCGCATTCGCCCGATGCGTGGAAATCAAGGCAACGACAGGGAAGGAGTCATAAAAGCAGAACATGGAAGTCAGGGCCGAACTATCGTCTGTCCGAAGTATGATGAAGAACCTACCTTGCAAAGCCGAAGACACGAAGTCGGATACTACATCGTCATTTGAAGGCAAGTTCGGGGGCTACTGAGGGAGTCTTGGATTTGGGGGTCCTTGGGTGTCCGGGCTTTTTGATATGGGCCGGACTGATGGGCCATGAAGATACAAGAAGAAGACTTTCCCCCGTGTCCGGATTGGACTCCTATATGCGTGGACGACAAGATTGATGCCCGGATATGTTATTTCCTTCCCCCATGAACCAACTCTGTACAACCCTAAACCCCTCCGGTGTGTATATAAACCGGAGGGTTTAGTCCATAGAGGCTATCATAATTCTCATAGGCTAGATAGATAGGGTTTAGCTGTTACGATCTCGAGGTAGATCAAATCTTGTAACCCCTATACTCATCGAATACAATCAAGTAAGACGTAGGGTTTTACCTCCATTAAGAGGGCCCGAACTTGGGTAAACATTGTGTCCCACCTGTCCCTTGTTACCATCAATCCTCAGACGCACAGTTCAGGACCCCCCACCCGAGATCTGCCCGTTTTGACACCGTCAGACATTTCAAAAAATTAGAAGCAGTGCATGCTATAAATCATATGAAAGATGCAACTAATATCACACTGCATATACTAAAGGTGTCTTGTCATATTGATTGATGCGTGATACAAAAATAATAATAGTTTTATGTAAGGACATGCTTAATAGACAGATGTACTGTGTACTAAAAACACGAAGGCATGTCACATTAACAGGTATAATGTATAAACTAAGTAGAATAGCACATGCAATTTAACCAGATTGGAAGAATTACAATCTAGACACCATATGCAACATGCAACCACATATCACACTGCCAAGTTAGATCAAGTGATGTCGCTTGAAGCTACATCGGTATTTCCCCAAAGAGGAAGGGATGATGCAGCACAGCGGCGGTAGGTATTTCCCTCAGATATGAAACCAAGGTTATCGAACCCGTAGGAGAACCAAACAACACAACGTAAACAGCCCCTCACACAAATAACAACAACTCGCAACCCGATGTGTTAAAGGGGTTGTCAATCCCTTTCGGGTAACGGCGCCAGAAACGGTATATGGACGGGAGAAAATTGTAATAGATTGATAGATCGAACGCCAAATAAAATAAATAGAAATAAACGCAGCAAGGTATTTTTGGTTTAGTAGATCTGAAAATAAATGCAAGAAAAAAGTAGATCGCAAAGGAAAATATATGAGAAAGAAGACCCGGGGGCCGTATGTTTCACTAGTGGCTTCTCTCGAGAAAAATAGCAAATGGTGGGTAAACAAATTACTTTTGGGCAATTGATAGAACTTCAAATACTCATGAACATCTCGAGGCAATGATCATTATATAGGCATCACGTCCAAGATTAGTAGAGCGACTCTTGCCTGCATCTACTACTATTACTCCACACATCGACCGCTATCCAACATGCATCTAGTGTATTAAGTTCATGGAAAAATGGAGTAATGCAATAAGAATGATGACATGATGTAGACAAGATCTATCTATGTAGAGATAGACCCCATCATTTTATCCTTAGTAGAAACAATACATACGTGTCGTTTCCCTTTCTATCACTAGGATCAAGCACCGTAAGATCGAACCCATTACAAAGCACCTCTTCCCATTGCAAGATAAATAGATCAAGTTGGCCAAACAAAACCCAAATATCGGAGAAGAAATACGAGGCTATAAGTAATCATGCATATAAGAGAACAAAGAAACTCAAATAACTTTTATGGATATAAAAAGATATAACTGATCATAAACTCGAAGTTCATCACATCCCAACAAACACACCGCAAAAGAGTTACATCATATGGATCTCCAAGAGACCATTGTATTGAGAATTCAGTGAGAGAGAGGTAGCCATCTAGCTACTAACTACGGACCCAAAGGTCTACAAAGAACTACTCACGCATCATGGGAGAGGCAGCAATGGAGGTGGTGAACCCCATCCGAGATGGTGTCTAGATTGGATCTGGTAGTTCTGGACTCTGCGGCGGCTGGATGAATATTTCATAGACTCCCCTAGGGTTTCTGGAATATTGGGGTATTTATAGAGCAAAGAGGTGGTTCGGGGGGCTCCCGAGGTGGGCACAACCCACGAGGGCGTGCCTGGGCCTCCTGGCGCACCCTGGTGGGTTGTGCCTCCCTCGGGGCACCCCCAGGCGCAACCAGGGTCTGTTCTGTTCCTTCTAGCCCATAAAAATTCTCCGTGGAGTTTCATGGCATTTGGACTCCGTCTGATATTGATTTTCTGCGATGTAAAAAAACACGGAAAAAAACAACAACTGGCACTTGGCACTATGTCAATAGGTTAGTACCAAAAAATGATATGAAATGACTATAAAATGATTATAAAACATCCAAGATTGATAATATAACAGCATGGAACAATCAAAAATTATAGATACGTTGGAGACGTATCAGCATCCCCAAGCTTAACTTCTACTCGTCCTCGAGTAGGTAAGTGATAAAAACAGAATTTTTGATGTGGAATGTTGCCTATCATGTCATATCATATTCTTTTCTTTATAGCATGGACAATTGGACTTTTATGTGATTCAAAGCAATAGTCTAGTTTTGATATAATAATTTAGATACTCAAGCATATCAACAAGCAACCAAGTCTTTCAAAATATCAACGCTAAAATAAGTTATCCCTAGCCCATCATGCTCAAACATTGATCCATTCACGAAACACACTCGAATATTAGCTACACCCAATACTTAAGTACGATCATATTGCCTCCTAGTTGGTGCTTTTTATGAGAGAAGATGGAGACTCAAGTTCAAAATAAAAATTACATAAAGTAAAAGAAAGGCCCTTCGCAGAGGGAAGTAGGGATTTGTAGAGGTGCCAGAGCTCAAAGTGAAAAATTAGAGATAAAAACATTTTGGGAGGTGTATCCATCCCACCAATGAAAATGACTTAGAGTTCCCAACACTTTCCATGCTAGATATGCCATAGGCGGTTCCCAAACAGAAAATAAATTTTATTTCTTTTTCCACCATACTTTCACTTTCCATGGCTAACCGTATCCACGGGTGCCCTCCATACCAACACTTTCCAAGGAATTTATTATTTGATGACATAAAGTAAATTCATTTTTGCATTTCGGGACTGGGCATCCCTAAGACCTTTGCCTTACTCTCGTGCAATGACAAGTGAATCAACATTCATCGTGAGAATAACACATCCAACATGGAAAATATTAGCCACCCCTCACCGCTCCGCGAGCGTAACAAACACACAAAAGAGAAGTTTATTTTGAAAATTAGAGATGGCACATGCAAATTTGCTTAGAACGGTAGAAGAATACTGAATATAGGTAGATATAGTGGACTCATATGGCAAAACTGGTTTAAAGGATTTTGGATGCACAAGTAGAGATCATACTTGGTGCAAAATGAAGGCTAGCAAAAGATTGAGAAGGGACCAACCAAGAAACGGATAATCTTATAAGCAAGCGTTAAGCATAAATAACACCGAATAATGCACCACAGGCAGGATATAATTTCATTGCATGACTATTCACTTTTGTACTTGCATAGGGAATCACAAACCTTAACACCAATATTCTTACTAAAGCACAATTACTCATCAACATAAATCACATATCACATCATCATATCTCAAAACTATTACTAAGAATCAAGTTTATTTTGTCCAATGATCTTCATGAAAGTTTACATTATATCCTTCTTGGGTATCTATCACTTTGGGACTAATTTTCATGTGTTGCTTTTCATAAGCTCAAACAAATATAAGTGAAGATCATGAGCATATTTTTTTCATTCTCTGAAAATAATTTAAGTGAAGCAAGAGATAATTTCTTGAAATTTTTACTAACTCTCAACTTGAAAATTTTACTAACTCTCAAATAAATCTAAGTGAAGCAAGAGAGCATTTCTTCAAAAATACTAAGCACACCGTGCTCAAAAAGGATATAAGTGATGCACCAGAGCAAGTCCATAGCTCATAAAAAATTTAAGTGAAGCATAGAGAGCAATTGTAACAAGTCATGACATAATTTTGGCTCTCTCAAATAAGTGTCTCCAGAAAGGATTGATGACTTAAAACACAAAATAAAACAAGCAAAGACTCATATCAAACAATACGCTCCAAGCAAAACACATATCATGTGACGAATAAAAATATAGCTTCAAGTAAAATACCGATAGTTGTTGGAAGAAAGCGGGGATGCCACTCGGGGGCATCCCCAAGCTTAGTTGGTTGCTCATTTTTTGGATAATATCTTGGGATGCCAGGGCATCCCCAAGCTTAGGATCTTCTATCCTTCCTTCATCCATCGTAAGATAACCCAAAACTTGAAAACTTCAATCACACAAAACTCAACAAAACCTTCGTGAGATCCGTTAGTGTAAGAAAAATAAATCACTACTATAAGTGCTGTATCAAACCAATTCTTTTTTTGTATTATATCTACTGTATTCCAACTTTTCTATGGCAGAAAGTCATCAAAGAAAACCATAGAGCCATCAAAATAAGCACACAACACAAAGAAAACAGAATCTGTCAAAACAGAACAGTCTCTAGCAATCTGATTTGTTCGAAAACTTCTGGAACTCCAAAAATTATGAAAAACTAGGACGACCTGGGTAATTTGTATATTAATCTTGTTAAAAAAGAATTGGCATTTTATCACGTCCTTTTGATTTTTAAAAATTATTTTCGTGAGCACAAAGTTTCTGGCATTTTCAACAAGATCAAACAACTATCACCCAAGAAGATCCTATTGGTTCTACTTGGCACAAACACTAACTAAAACAAAAAAAGCACAATCATAACAGTAGCATAATTGTGATAACACTCAAGAACAGAAAGCAAAAAGCAAAAATAAAATTTATTCATTGGGTTGCCTCCCAACAAGCGCTATAGTTTTACGCCCTTAGCTAGGCATAAAGCAAGGATCTAAGTTTTGTCATCTTTATCCAACTCTTCAATCAAACACTTAGAATCCTTAAGAGATTCAACGTAAAGACTTTCAATAGCAATACTCCTAGGAAATTTTTTGAAGATTTCATTCTTGTAAAAAGGATCTCTTATCGCTTCAACAAAATCCGGGTCAATACTAATCATCTTAAGATCTCCTTTGTTACTATTACTAAAAGTTGCACCCTTGTTCTTGGATCTACCTCTCTTTACGGGAGTTTTCTCGATGGTTTTAGCGGGAGCAAAAGCCGTGCTTAGATTACTAAAGATTTCTTCTAATTTATCAATTCGAGACGGACTTTCTTCTATTCTTTCATGGATAATGGTACCCTTCTCTTTTAACAACTTAAAAACATCTCCCGCTTTTGACCCAATATTAGTGACAAAATTATGCATCTTTTTATCTATGATTTCCATATGATCTTTGGTGAGCATTTTCTTCTCAATAGCATCTAGTCTTTCCATAACATGCTCAAGAGCCAAAGTTGTTTCCTTAATCATAAGAGGTGGTGACCCCAGTAAATTTCCCATAGGATTAAAAGCATCAATAGAGGGACACATCAAGAAATTTCCACCGGTAATCATATCAAGGACGAATCTATACCAAGTGGTGATGCCAATATAAAAACAGCGAAGAAGAACAACGGTAGATTGCTTACGGATGGATCTATTATGAGCATTGCAAATTCTATACCAAGCATCTTTTAAATTTTCTCCTCCCCTTTGTTTAAAGTTGAGAACCTCGTTCTCGGGAGTACAAACGATAGAGGAAGAAGTATCCATAGTAACGGCAAACAAGGTTGCACACAAAAACAGATCCGGCAAGAAAATGGCGAACGGAAAAAGAGAGGCGAATAAAACGGCAAATTTTTGTGAAGTGGGGGAGAGGAAAATGAGAGCAAATGGAAAATAATGTAAATTGCGAGGAGATGAGATTTGTGATTAGGAACCTGGTATATGTTGAAGATCCTCCCCGAAAACGGCGCCAGAAATTCCTTTTGATGTCGCTTGAAGCTACGTCGGTATTTCCCCAAAGAGGAAGGGATGATGCAGCACAGCGGCGGTAGGTATTTCCCTCAGATGCGAAACCAAGGTTATCGAACCAGTAGGAGAACGAAGCAACACAACGTAAACAACCCCTGCACACAAATAACAACAACTCGCAACCTGACGTATTAAAGGGGTTATCAATCCCTTTCGGGTAACGGCGCCAGAAACAGTGCGTGGACGGGAGAAAATTGTAATAGATTGATAGATCGAACGCCAAATAAAATAAATAGTAATAAAACGCAGCAAGGTATTTTTGTATTTTTGGTTTAATAGATCTGAAAATAAATGCAAGAGAAAAGTAGATCGCAAAGGCAAATATATGAGAAAGAAGACCCGGTGGCCGTATGTTTCACTAGTGGCTTCTCTCGAGAAAAATAGCAAACGGTGGGTAAACAAATTACTGTTGGGCAATTGATAGAACTTCAAATATCCATGATGATATCCAGGCAATGATCATTATATAGCCATCACGTCCAAGATTAGTAGACCGACTCCTGCTTGCATCTACTACTATTACTCCACACATCGACCGTTGTCCAGCATGCATCTAGTGTATTAAGTTCGTGGAAAAACAGAGTAATGCAATAAGAACGATGACATGATGTAGACAAGATCTACCTATGTACAGATAGACCCCATCGTTTTATCCTTAGTAGCAACAATACATACGTGTCGTTTCCCTTTCTGTCACTGGGATCAAGCACCGTAAGATTGAACCCACTACAAAGCACCTCTCCCCATTGCAAGATAAATAGATCAAGTTGGCCAAACAAAACCCAAATATCGGAGAATAAATATGAGGCTATAAGTAATCATGCATATAAGAGAACAAAGAAACTCAAATAACTTTCATGGATATAAAAAGATATAACTGATCATAAACTCGAAGTTCATCACATCCCAACAAACACACCGCAAAAGAGTTACATCATATGGATCTCCAAGAGACCATTGTATTGAGAATTCAGCGAGAGAGAGGTAGCCATCTAGCTACTAACTACGGACCCAAAGGTCTACAAAGAACTACTCACGCATCATGGGAGAGGCAGCAATGGAGGTGGTGAACCCCATCCGAGATGGTGTCTAGATTGGATCTGGTGGTTCTGGACTCTGCGGCGGCTGGATGAATATTTCATAGACACCCCTAGGGTTTCTGGAATATTGGGGTATTTATAGAGCAAAGAGGTGGTTCGGGGGGCTCCCGAGGTGGGCACAACCCACGAGGGCGTGCCTAGGCCTCCTGGCGCACCCTGGTGGGTTGTGCCTCCCTCGGGGCAACCCCAGGCGCAACCAGGGTCTGTTCTGTTCCTTCTAGCCCATAAAAATTCTCCATGGAGTTTCATGGCATTTGGACTCCGTCTGATATTGATTTTCAGCGATGTAAAAAACATGGAAAACAGCAACTGGCACTTGGCACTACGTCAATAGGTTAGTACCAAAAAATGATATAAAATGACTATAAAATGATTATAAAACATCCAAGATCGATAATATAACAGCATGGAACAATCAAAAATTATAGATACGTTGGAGACGTATTAGCAAGCACCCGCGATGCTGGTGTAGGGGAAATGCGGTTATCAACTACAGACCTACGTTCACTATCTTCATCTAGCCTTGCTTTTTCTTGAGAATCATGTGGGGAGGCTGACGCTGCATTCTTTAAAAGAGCGTATTTTGTCACAGTAACCCATTGGGGTGACTATCTCATCATAAGTGATTGATGAGGGATACACACGAACATTAGTTTGATGTAAGAACATGGTTAATAGACAGATGCACTAGTATATATGTACCCAAAAAAAGAAGGCATGTCATATTCAAAGGTATAATGTGTAAGCTAAGCAGATGCAATTTAACCCAATTGGAAGCAATACAATCTAGACATCCGGCTAGAGTGGTGAGCATGATGATCGAGGAGCTGAGAGCCTGGTGGGACGCGGTCTGCTTCGCCACCATCGTGGCTTTTTAGTTGGCTTCCAGGTGATGCCTGTCTGTGATGGGCTTGTCACTGGCTCGGCTAGTGCCCTGACTAGCTATTTGTCTTCTGGTGCGCCCGGGATGGTGGTTCATGTAAAAAGTATCTTTCCTTATCTTAATAAAGACCGACTTTGGCCTTTCGAATACAAGCTAGACACCATATGCAACATGCAACCACATATGACATCGCGAAGTTCAAGCAAGCACCTAGGATTGTGGTTCATGGCGAGCGAGATCATCAACTCCAGAGCTACGTTTACCGTCTCCATCTGTTGAACATCCAACCTTTAAAGCGCGGACATGTGTCTTGCCTGCCCGCGAAGCAAGCAAGAGCGACTTCTCTCTTTTCTTTTGTGCTTCTGTCCAGGCAGAGTTTGAAATACCCTTGCATAAAAATGCAATAGTGAGAGTATGGGTGAAGTGTGTGCAAAACTAGTGCACTGTAAAAGTAGCAGATAGCAGGTTGCTGAAAAATAAATGATAGGAGACATATCATAGCTTTACAACATTGCATGGCAAATGATAACCCACAAGTATAGGGGATCGCAACAGTTTTCAAGGGTAGAGTATTCAACCCAAATTTATTGATTCGACACAAGGGGAGCCAAAGAATATTCTCAAGTATTAGAAGTTGAGTTGTCAATTCAACCACACTTGGAAAACTTAATATCTGTAGCAAAGTATTTAGTAGCAAAGTAGTATGGAAGTAACGGTAACGGTGGCAAAGGTAACAGTAGCAGTTTTGTAGTAATTGTAACAGTGGCAACAAAAAAGTAACTAATCAAAGATCAATATGTGAAAAGTTCGAAGGCAATGGATCAGTGATGGATAATTATGTCGGATGCAATTCCTCATGCAACAGTTATAACCTAGGGTGACACAGAACTAGCTCCAGTTCATCAATGTAATATAGGCATGTATTCCGAATATAGTCATACGTGCTTATGGAAAAGAACTTGCATGACATATTTTGTCCTACCCTCCCGTGGTAGCGGGGTCCTATTGGAAACTAAGGGATATTAAGGCCTCCTTTTAATAGAGTACCGGACCAAAGCATTAACACTTAGTGAATACATGAACTCCTCAAACTACGCTCATCACGGGGAGTGGTCCCGATTATTGTCACTTCACGGTTACCGGATCATAACACGTAGTAGGTTACTATTGACTTGCAAGATAGGATCAAGAACTCACATATATTCATGAAAACATAATAGGTTCAGATCTGAAATCATGGCACTCGGGCCCTAGTGACAAGCATTAAGCATAGCAAAGTCATAGCAACATCAATCTCAGAACATAATGGATACTAGGGATCAAACCCTAACAAAACTAACTTGATTACATGATAAATCTCATCCAACCCATCACCGTCCAGCAAGCCTACGATGGAATTACTCACGCACGGCGGTGAGCATCATGAAATTGGTGATGGAGGATGGTTAATGATGACGACGGATTCCGGAGCCCCGAACGGAGTCCAGATCAGCCCTCCCGAGAGAGATTAGGGCTTGACGGCGGCTCCGTATCGTAAAACATGATGAATCCTTCTCTCAGTTTTTTTTCTCCCCGAACGTGAATATATAGAGTTGGAGTTGAGGTCGGTGGAGCCTCAGGGGGCCCACGTGGTAGGGGGCGCGCCCTAGGGGGGTGGGTGCGCCCTCCACCCTCGTGGACAGGGTGTGGGACCCTGGTGTTGATTCTTTCGCCAGTATTTTTTATTAATTCCAAAAATATTCTCCGTGAAGTTTCAGGTCATTCCGAGAACTTTATTTCTGCACAAAAATAACACCATGGCAATTCTGCTGAAAGCAGCGTCAGTCCGGGTTAGTTCCATTCAAATCATGCGGAGTCCAAAACAAGGGCAAAAGTGTTTGGAAAAGTAGATATGATGGAGACGTATCAACTCCCCCAAGCTTAAACCTTTGCTTGTCCTCAAGCAATTCAGTTGACAAACTGAAAGTGATAAAGAAAAACTTTGACGAACTCTGTTTGCTCTTGTTGTTGTAAATATGTAAAGCCAGCATTCAAATTTTCAGCAAAGATTATGAACTAACCGTATTCACAATAACACTTAAGTCTCATATTTACTCATATCAATGGCATAATCAACTAGCGAGTAATAATAATAAATCTCGAATGACAACACTTTCTCAAAACAATCATAATATGATATAACAAGATGGTGTCTCGCTAGCCCTTTCTGAGACCGCAAAACATAAATGCAGAGCACCTCCGAAGATCAAGGACTGACTAGACATTGTAATTCATGGTAAAAGAGATCCAGTCATACTCAATGTAAATTAATAGTACTGCATGCAAATGACAGCGGTGCTCTCCAACTGGTGCTTTTCAATACGAGGATGATGACTCAACATAAAAGTAAATAGATAGGCCCTTCGCAGAGGGAAGCAGAGATTTGTAGAGGTGCCAGAGCTCGAGTTTTGAAATGGAGATAAATAGTATTTTGAGTGGCATACTTTCATTGTCAACATAACAACCGAGAGATCTCGATATCTTCCATGCTACACACATTATAGGCGGTTCCCAAACAGAATGGTAAAGTTTATACTCCCCCACCACCAACAAGCATCAATCCATGGCTTGCCCGAAACAACGGGTGCCTCCAACTAACAACAGTCCTGGGGGAGTTTTGTTTGCAATTGTTTTGATTTGAGCATGGGACTGGGCATCCCGGTTACCGGCCATTTTCTCGTGAGTGAGGAGCGGAGTCCACTCCTCGTGAGAATAACCCACCTAGCATGGAAGATACAGACAACCCTAGTTGATACATGAGCTATTCGAGCATACAAAACAGAATTTCATTTGAAGGTTTAGAGTTTGGCACATACAAATTTACTTGGAACGGCAGGTAGATACCGCATATAGGAAGGTATGGTGGACTCATATGGAATAACTTTGGGGTTTATGAAGTGGATGCACAAGCAGTATTCCCGCTTAGTACAAGTGAAGGCTAGAAAGAGACTGGGAAGCAACCAACTAGAGAGCGACAACAGTCATGAACATGCATTAAAATTAATCAACACTGAGTGCAAGCATGAGTAGGATATAATTCACCATGAACATAAATATCATGGAGGCTATGTTGATTTTGTTTCAACTACATGCGTGAACATGTGCCAAGTCAAGCCACTCGAATCGTTCAAAGGAGGATACCACCCTATCATACCACATCACAACCATTTTAATAGCATGTTGGCACACAAGGTAAACCATTATAAACTCCTAGCAAATTAAGCATGGTATGAGCAACTATAATCTCTAATTGTCATTGCAAACATGTTTCATTCATAATAGGCTGAATCAGGAACGATGAACTAATCATATTTACAAAAACAAGATAGGTCGAGTTCATACCAGCTTCTCTCATCTCAACCAGTCCATCATATATCATCATTATTGCCTTTAACTTGCACAACCGAATGGTGTGGATAATAATAATAGTGCACATGCATTGGACTAAGCTAGAATCTGCAAGTATTCAATACAAGGGAGATGACAAGGTAATATGGTCTCTTGGTTAAATCAACAATAATGCATATAAGAGCCACTTCAACATTTTTATCATGGTCTTCTCCTCTCGACCCCAAAGAAAAGAAAGGAAATAAAACTATTTACACGGGAAAGCTCCCAACAAGCAAAAGAAGAATGAGAAATCTTTTTGGGTTTTCTTTTAATTATTACTACTACAGGCACGAAAAGTAAACTAGCTAAAAACTACAACTAATTTTTTTGGTTTTTCTTAAGGTTATTCAAACACACAAGAAGAAGCTTAGAAAAGAAAATAAACTAGCATGGATAGTACAATGAAAAAGTATGAGCACCGACTACTGGCATGAGTGTGTGAACATGAATGTAATGTCGGTGAGAAATACGTACTCCCCCAAGCTTAGGCTTTTGGCCTAAGTTGGTCTATGGCCACAGCTCAAAGCTGCCCTCTCTAGTGTACGGAGGAGTGTCCTCTGGGTGCCACTGGTTGGCGATCTCCTCCGGACCCCACTGATAAACAGACTGTCGATAAGGGTCCAGGGGTGGCTCCGGCTCAGGCTCTGGAACTAATGTCAGGCTGCAGTATGCATAAACGGCCTCCGGCAAGATGAGTTACGTGCCTGAAAATATGTTAAACAAAGAGGATGCATGCAAGGTAATAACCTTATAGTGAGTTTTGCCAAAAATCAAATTATACTTAAGCAGTTTCTTTTTGTTTTTAACAATAAAGTCATGTGCTACCATACTCTTATAATCTAGAAAAATAGGAGGCAACAACTTTTCTTCTTTCTCAAAATGCCTAATAGGTATCTCAAAGTGTGCAGCAAGGCGCGAAGCAAAGATGCCGCTGAAGATGGGCCCCTTTGTACAGTTCAGACTTAATCGTTTAGCAATAATAGCGCCTAAACTGAAAGTTGTATCACGAAACAAAGCATGGCGCAAAATGACAATATCAGGAGCACTGAGATTTCCACTGCTCCCGCGACCAATTAAACATCTACTAGCAAATATTGCAAAGTAACGTAGAACAGGAAAATATATGCTAGTAATTCTTGCATCGGAAACTTTCCTCGTTTCCCCTATAGCAATTTCATCAATAAATCCCTCCACATCACTACGATGTGGTTCCTTGATGCTGCCCACAAAGGGTATCTTGCAGACCCGACAAAATTCACGGAGTGACATCTCCTTAACCTCATCATATAAATGAAACTGCACTGAAGGTGGTGATTTCTTAGCATGAAAATAAAATTTTTGCATGAAAATATTAGTGAGTAGGAGATACTGTTCGCGCTGGTCGTTGAGGAAGTCGGTGAGGCCTGCATTCTCAGCCAAGTGATAAACATCATCATAAATTCCGGCGGCTCGCAAGAACTCATCACAAGGCCATTCGCACGGCCGAACCTTCGCAGTGCGAGGAAGATTATATTTGGGCTTCTTATTCTCTTCACTTTTCTTATCCTTCGAGCTTCGGCTCGAAGAGCCCCTCAACAACCTCTTCAACATTTTCTCCCTCTGAAATTTTTAGTGACTCAAAATAAAAGTGAACCAAACTCAACAAGATTGATAGCAACTACTCCCACAAGTGCCTAGATGCTATATCATGCATTAGAACTACTTGGGACCAAATAAATTTGACGTGCAAGATCAAGAACAGGGTCACCTAAGCAGCAAAAATTTGCAATAAATAAAGCCCTAGGACAAAAACTAATTGGACCATTGGAGGAGTCACATACCGAAGAACAATCCCCCAAAACAGTTTTGTGAATGGAGCTTTGAGCAAGGAGATCGAAAATGGTAGCAAGATGAGCTAGAACACGGGTTTGAGCTATGGGAGGATTTTTCTGGAGGAAGACGAAGTGAGTGGGTGCAGGAATAAGTGGAGGGGGTCCACGTGGGGCGCACGAGGCAGGGGGCGCGCCCCAGGGGGGTGGGCGCGCCCTGGACCCTCGTGGCCAGGTGGTGGCCCCCTTTGGCGTGTTCTCAGTGCTAGATATTCTTAAATATTCTACAAAAAATCATATTTCAATTTCAGGACATTTGGAGAACTTTTATTTTCGGGGTATTTTTTATTGCAAGGATAATTCAGAAAACAGACAGAAAATACTATTTTTGCTTTATTTAATCTAAATAATAGGAAGTAAAAGGAGGGTACAAAGGGTTGTGCTTTCTAACTTCATCCATCTCATGCTCATCAAAAGGAATCCACTAACAAGGTTGATCAAGTCTTGTTAACAAACTCTTTCCGAATAACATGAAACCAGAGAATTTTTTAATAACACTAGGTTACCTCAACGGGGATATGCACATCCCCAGCAATAAGAATATCATATTTCTTCTTGACAGTAGGAAGAGGAAATTCAAAACCTCCAATGATAATCGTTGGAATTTTTCCAATAGAATTGATACTGTGGACTTGAGGTTGTTGCCTCAGAAAGTGTACCATATGCTCATTACCATTAACATGAAAAGTGACATTGCCTTTGTTGAAATCAATAATAGCCCCTGCAGTACTCAAAAAAGGTCTACCAAGAATAACAGACATACTATCGTCATCGGGAATATCAAGAATAACAAAGTCCGTTAAAATGGTAACGTTTGCAACCACAACAGGCACATCCTCACAAATACCGACATGTATAGCCGTTGATTTGTCGGCCATTTGAAAAGATATTTCAGTAGGTGTCAACTTATTCAAATCAATTCTACGATATAAAGAGAGAGGCATAACACTAACACTGGCTCCAAGATCACATTAAGCAGTTTTAACATAGTTTCTTTTAATGGAGCATGGTATAGTTGGTACTCCTGGATCTCCTAGTTTCTTAGGTATTCCACCTTTAAAAGTATAATTAGCAAGCATGGTGGAAATTTCAGCTTCCGGTATCTTTCTTTTATTTGTAACAATATCTTCATATACTTAGCATAAGGATTCATTTTAAGCATATCAGTCAAACGCATACGCAAAAAGATAGGTCTAATCATTTCAGCAAAGCGCTCAAAATCCTCATCATCCTTTTTCTTGGATGGTTTAGGAGGAAAAGGCATGGGTTTCTGAACCCATGGTTCTCTTTCTTTACCGTGCTTCCTAGCAACAAAGTCTCTCTCATCATAACGTTGATTCTTTGATTGTGGGTTATCAAGATCAACAGCAGGTTCAATCTCTACATCATTGTTATTGCTAGGTTGAGCATCAACATGAACATCATCATTAACATTATCACTAGGTTCATGTTCATTACCAGATTGTGTTTCAGCATCAGAAATAGAAATATCATTGGGATTCTCAGGTGTGTCAACAATAGGTTCACTAGAAGCATGCAAAGTCCTATCATTTTTCTTTTTCTTCTTCTTAGAAGAACTAGGTGCATCAACATTAGTTCTCTAAGAATCTTGCTCAAATCTCTTAGGGTGGCCCTATGGATACAAAGGTTCCTGAGTCATTCTACCCCCTCTAGTCACAACTCTAACAGCATTATCATTTTTCTTATTATTTAATTCATTGAGCAAATCATTCTGAGCTTTAAGAACTTGTTCTACTTGAGTGGTAACCCTAGAAGCATGTTTACTAATAAGTTTAAGTTCACCTTTCACTCTAGACATATAATCACTCAAGTGTTCAATCATATAAGCATTACGTTTCAATTGTCTACCAACATAAGTATTGAAGTTTTTTGTTTAACCATAAAATTATCAAACTCATCTAAGCATCGGCTAGCAGACTTATAACGAGGAATATCACCTTCATCAAATCTATAGAGAGAATTTACCTTTACTACCTGTGTCGGGTTATCAAGACCATGTATTTCTTCAATAGGTGGTAAATTCTTAACATCTTCAGCTTTAATACCCTTTTCTTTCATAGATTTCTTTGCCTCTTGCATATCTTCAGGACTGAGAAATAGAATACCCCTTTTCTTCGGAGTTGGTTCAGGAAGTGTCCAATTATTATCATTACTCAACATATTATTCAATAGCAATTCAGCTTGATCAACAGTTCTTTCCCTGAAAACACAACCAGCACAACTATCCAGGTGGTTTGTGGAAGCATCAGTTAGTCCATTATAAAAGATATCAAGTATTTCATTTTTCTTGAGAGGATGATTAGGCAAAGCATTAAGTAATCGGAGAAGCCTCCCCCAGGCTTGTGGGAGACTCTCTTCTTCAATTTGCACAAAATTATATATTTCCCTTAAGGCAGCTTGTTTCTTATGAGCGGGGAAATATTTAGCAGAGAAGTAATAAGTCATATCCTGGGGACTACGCACACAACCAGGAGCAAGAGAATTAAACCATATTTTAGCATCACCCTTTAATGGGAATGGAAATAACTTAAGGATATAGTAGTAACGATTTTTTTCTCATTTGTAAATAGGGTGGCTATATCATTTAATTTTGTAAGATGTGCCACAACAGTTTCAGATTCATAGCCATAAAAAGGATCAGATTCAACCAAAGTAATTAACTCAGTGTCGACAGAGAAATCATAATCCTTATCAGAAATACATATAGGTGAAGTAGCAAATGCAGGGTCATATTTCATTCTAGCATTCAAAGACTTTTCTTTCAGCTTAGCTAATAGTTTCTTCAGATCATATCTATCTTTGCAAGCAAAAAAGTCTCTAGCAGTTTCTTCATCCATAACATAACCCTCAGGTACATCAGGCAATTCATATCTAGGGGGAGAATCTTCATCATCACTTTCATCAATATTATCAGTTTCAATAATTTCATTCTCTCTTACCCTAGCAAGTTGTTCATCAAGAAATTCACCTAATGGCATAGTATTATCAAGCATAGAAGTAGTTTCATCATAAGTGTCATGCATAGCAGAAGTGACATCATCAATAACATGCGACATATCAGAATCAATAGCAGGAGTAGGTTTAGGTGTCGCAAGTTTACTCAAAATTGAAGGTGAATCAAGTGCAGAGCTAGATGGCAGCTCCTTACCTCCCCTCGTAGTTGAGGGATAAATCTTGGTTTTTTCATCTTTCAAGTTCCTCATAGTGATCAACAGATATAAATCACAAGTGACTCAAAGAATAGAGCTATGCTCCCCGGCAGCGGCACCAGAAAATAGTCTTGACAACCCACAAGTATAGGGGATCGCAACAGTTTTCGAGGGTAGAGTATTCAACCCAAATTTATTGATTCGACATAAGGGGGGCCAAAGAATATTCTCAAGTATTAGCAGTTGAGTTGTCAATTCAACCACACCTGGAAAACTTAATATCTGCACCAAAGTATTTAGTAGCAAAGTAGTATGGAAGTAACGGTATCGGTGGCAAAGGTAACAGTAGCAGTTTTCTAGTAATTGTAACAGTGGCAATGAAAAAGTAACTAAGCAAAGATCAATATGTGAAAAGTTCATAGGCAATGGATCAGTGATGGATAATTATGTCGGATGTGATTCCTCATGCAACAGTTATAACCTAGGGTGACACAGAACTAGCTCCAGTTCATCAATGTAATGTAGGCATGTATTCCGAATATAGTCATACGTGCTTATGGAAAAGAACTTGCATGACATCTTTTGTCCTACCCTCTTGTGGCAGCGGGGTCCTATTGGAAACTAAGGGATATTAAGGCCTCCTTTTAATAGAGTACCAGACCAAAGCATTAACACTTAGTGAATACATGAACTGCTCAAACTACGTCATCTTCGGGAGTGGTCCTGATTATTGTCACTTCAGGGTTACCGGATCATAACACATAGTAGGTGACTTTGACTTGCAAGATAGGATCAAGAACTCACATATATTCATGAAAACATAATAGGTTCAGATCTGAAATCATGGCACTCGGGCCCTAGTGACAAGCATTAAGCATAGCAAAGTCATAGAAACATCAATCTCAGAACATAATGGATACAAGGGATCAAACCCTAACAAAACTAACTCGATTACATGATAAATCTCATCCAACCCATCACCGTCGAGCAAGCCTACGATGGAATTACTCACGCACGGCGGTGAGCATCATGAAATTGATGATGGAGGATGGTTGATGATGACGACGGCGACGGATTCCCCTCTCCGGAGCCCCGAACGGAGTCCAGATCAGCCCTCCCGAGAGAGATTAGGGCTTGGCGGCGGCTCCGTATCGTAAAACGCGATGAATCCTTCTCTTTGATTTTTTTCTCCCCGAACGTGAATATATAGAGTTGGAGTTGAGGTCGGTGGAGCCTCAGGGGGCCCACGAGGCAGGGGGCGCGCCCTAGGGGGTGGGCGCGCCCTCCACCCTCGTGGACAGGGTGTGGGCCCCCTGGTGTTGATTCTTTCGCCAGAATTTTTTATTAATTCCAAAAATATTCTCTGTGAAGTTTCAGGTCATTTCGAGAACTTTTATTTCTGCACAAAAATAACACCATGGCAATTCTGCTGAAAACAGCGTCAGTCCGGGTTAGTTCCATTCAAATCATGCAAGTTAGAGTCCAAAACAAGGGAAAAAGTGTTTGGAAACGTAGATATGATGGAGACGTATCAGCAAACAAAATTAGATTCTACTCCATATGATTTTGTAATATATGAGCACAGGGATGGCTGGGAAATGCAGGGACTCCTCCAGCACACCACCACATGTGATCCTATCAAAATAACAGCCGACTGAAAATAAATAGGTCAGTCGATTTTTTATGAACCGTGTGATCTATAAGGAACGGGTAGATGGCCTTCATCTAGCTCCCGCCAGTCACTGTTAATGATCTTTCTCGAACCGCCAGCGACCACCGGCCCAGACCCCTACCTCCGCCGCCCCGCCCTCCCCTCGACCTCACACCACCGCCGTGCTTGGCAGCACCCCCCGGCCATCCCTTTAATCCCGGCCGACTTCCAGATCGGGCGCCAGTAGCTCCTAGGCCCCACACACCCCTAAGATGAACACCGAGGCGCTGCTTCCCCGGTGTAATAGGCGGACTAGCGCCTGTTACGCTGGGGAATGCTTACTTTAATTGGGAATCAACTAACCAGGAATTGAGATCTAGGGGGCGACGGACCTTTAGCTAAGGTGAAATAGTATATGAGGAGAAACCTTGTGCATCACGAGTTACTAGGAACATCTAGTATCAGGAAGAAGCAGTCGACTAGTGTTTTCTGTGGGATGAATATGGTGCAAGCAGACACGTAAGATTTGCACGATTAAGGGAAGAGGAGTACCATTTCCGGTTGCCAGTGCTGTGTCCTCCGGATGTTGCGGCGATTTTCTTGTTTTTACCGGGGAAACCGATGTTTTGGAGGAGGGTGGAGCCTTGGACGAACCCATGGCCAAATTGTTGACTGTGTTGCGGTGGTCGTTTGTCAGCGGAGGGGAAGCAGATCCGAGGCGGCGAAGGACGGCGTAGTGGGAACAACTTCGGCGCGGTGGACGGTGGCAAAGTTGGAGCGGCAGTGGTGAGGCGCAGGACGGCGTGGTTGAACTGGCTCGGGTACGGACAGCTCGACCTCGGCTTCAACTACTAACTGTAGAGGGTGTTGCGGTTGCGGTGGACGACGACATCGGGGTATCGGCTCTGGCGTGATGGAGGAGGACGACGGTTGATGGGTGGGATGGGGTGGCGGAAGGATGACTCCGGGGTTTCGCGGCTGGTGGAGAGGTAGTTTTGGCGCCCACGGAGTACGAAAGGGGAATTGGACGGGGGGTGGGGGGAGCTAAGGGAAAACCATGTTTCGGTCTGGGACACGCTTGTTTTTGTTTTTTGTTTTGTTTAACAGATGGGACGCGCTTGTTTGAAATTTGGGGAAAGTACAAACTTTGCCCCCCTCTTAAATTTCGGCCCTACTGCGGGTCGGGGGTAGGATGGTAATCCCAGGTGTCCCAAATAGTGGATGGGAGTGATTTCGGCCACGCGCATGTGTGCTTAGGCGGCAATTGTGTATGAATGTTTTTCGGAGGAGGTTGCGTGGTATCTAGATGAAGCTACAAACCTACCCCGGTTTAGACCTTTGGAGGTCGGGCTGGTAGGTTCACAGGTCGGAGTTAGAGAAGTAATTTCCTTCTACCAAACATTGGTCTCACGCGGTTTCGAGCAAGTAGAGGCTCTTTTGAAGCTTCGTTTGAAATATTGAAACAGAAGCATCCACGTTTAGAGTACTCTTGAACTTTGAGGATTGACCTAAATAGACAACGTTAAATTTGACCTTGTATGTTTGAAAACCTCATTAAATTATGCGCTTCTTTTTGAAATTTTGACATTTGAAAATCCTATAACTATGATTATTTTGGAATGGAGGAGGTAAATTTGAATCTATTTTGTACACTACTATATGTGCTATTATGTACAAAAGCAGAGCAAAGATTGGTGCCCCCATAATTTAGGTATGAATTACAAATGCCATGATATCGAATTCAAATAATTGAATGGACTTCATGTTGAATTCGAATTTTTTAAACCACCATAAGTTGAATTCAAATATATGCTAGTTCATAGCTAGCTATTTATAATGTTAATTGTGTAACTTTTGTATGTATAATGTGCTTTACACACACAACATACTCACGTTTATATTTGATTGCTAAAGCGATGCATTGTCTGGAGTTCAAAATACTAACTATGTGGATCAATTATGTTGAATAATAAAATAGACATGCTCAAATTTGATAGAATATAGATGTCTGATGGATCAATGACTGTTCCTTACGCGAGTTGCAAATATCATGATCCCATCATAATATTTGGATACAATTTATATTTTTAATCAATGTCTCCATCGGTTGTCTCTCACACATGCTCACACACTCTCTCCCGAGGTGTCTTTCTTGCAGACATGCTCTCGATATAACCCTCCCTCCCTCTCGTAACCATTTACGACTGTTCACTAACCTTTATCACAAGCACTCTTCCTCTCACAAGCATAAACACGCACAATCCCCATCAACCCTTTCTATATACATAGACCTGCCTACGTGTCTACCGCACGCACATTATCTTTAGGCCTGTCTCTCACGCATTGTCTCCACCTCTCTTCCTAATTGACGAGTATGATTCTAGCAGAGCATTCTGTAGGATGCCCCTTAAAGTTAGGTTGGATGAATAGTAATATCATAGATAAGGGGTTACCTTAGTCCGAGTACCTAGGGTTACTAATCCTAGCTGGCTTTGTCAGTGGACACAGAGTCCTTCATGACTCTGCTATCTTTGTCTTGTACGACTAGTCCTCCATGGGTCTCCCTAAATGCGTCACGGGCCGACCAATGTGGTGCAGGACGGAACCAAACCAAGGGCCTCACCTCGGACCACCGGACCTCACGCGGTGACACACCCTCTGCCCCCAGGTCTCGTTATCTTCTCACACGCACACATACCAACACCGACACCACACACAAAAATTTCTCCTCGTGCCTCTATCCCCTTCCCCCTTGCATATACACACTCAAGCGCATCTCTCGGTGTGACATCATATTCGTCTCTCTCTCTCTAGACCTCTCTCATTTCTCATGCTATCTCTCCCATGCCCCCCCCCGCCGGCCCCTCTATCAATGCCTCTCTCGAATACGTAATACACACACATACCTCTCTAGGCCCTGCCAAATACATCAACTACACATTCACACATGTTACATCACGTACCCCATTGATCTAAAAAGCCCTCTCTTCACATTTATTTCGCATACAACATTCCTTTTGAATAAAACCACACAAAGTGTGGCCAAAAAATTATATTAGAATTTCTACATATATACAAAATTACAAAGTTATATGGAGGAGTATGAACGTTACTTTGCATTGCATGGCGCCCACAATGATATTTATTCTGCACTGTTAATTTTTTATATTTTTATACTGTATATAAAGTTAGTCATAATAAAGAGAAATGAAGAGCATCTCTATCTCCATCGCATACACCCCCTCTACGCCCCTTTCACGTACGCACACAAACTATCTCCAGGTCCTCTAAAAGTACGCCCCCAGCACATTCACGCATGTTTCATCTTTCTCTTTCGATATATACAGTGACGATCATTGTATTTGAAGCGAAAGCACGATACGTAAATTGGACTTCAGAATCCACTCATTACGGTCACCATTTACGTTTTGTGGTTATTATACAATCACTGGCTCACCGTACAGATCTATATTTGCTCAAGACACGACTAGTTGACTGATACGTCTCCGATGTATCTATAATATATGAGGTATTCATGCCATGTTTACAATAATTCTATATGATTTTGGTATGATTTGATTATAACTAACCCGTACTGACGCTGTTTTCAGCAGAACTACCATGGTGTTGTTTTTGTGCAGAAATAAAAGTTCTCGAAATGAGCTGATAATTAACGGAGAATTTTTCTGGAAAATATAAAAAATACTAGAAGAAAAAGATACGGAAGAAGAGTCCCGGGCTAACCAAAAGGGTGGAGGGTGCCCCCACCCCCAGGGCACGCCCTTCGACCTTGTGATCGCCTCGTGAGGCCCCGTGATGTGAAACCGACGCCAACCCCTCCTATAAATCCTAAAAACCCTAGACCAGAAGAGAGATCGGAAGTTCCGCCACCGCAAGCCTCTGTAGCCACGAAAAACCAATCTAGGCCCTCTCTGGCACCCTGCCGGAGGGTGCCATCATCACTGGAGGCCATGGAGGAGGATCCCGGAGGGGGCCATCATCGCCATGGAGGCCAAGGACTAGAGTGAGACCTCTCCCCATCTAGGGGGGTGGCCATGGAGGAGGAAGCACAAGGGGGAGAACCTCTCCCCCTCTCTCTCGGTGGCGCCGGAGTGCCATCAGGGGAACCATCACCGCGGTGATCGTCTTCATCAACATCACCATCATCATCACCATCCTCATCTCTTTTACGCAGTCCACTCTCCCGCACCCCGCTGTAATCCCCTACTTGAACATGGTGCTTTATGCCACATATTATGATCCAATGATGTGTTGCCATCCTATGATGTCTTGAGTAGATTTCCTTTGTCTTTTGGGTTGATTGATGATATAGATTGGTTTGAGTTGTATGTTTTGTTTTGGTGTTGTCCTATGGTGCCTTCCATGCCGCGCACATGTGAGGGATTCCCGCTATAGGGTGTTGCAATACGTTCATGATTCACTTATAGTGGGTTGCTAGAGTGACAGAAGCTTAAACCCGAGTAAGGGGGTTGTTGAGTATGGGATAAAGGGGACTTGATGCTTTAATGCTATGGTTGGGTTTTACCTTAATGATCTTTAGTAGTTGCGGATGCTTGATAGAGTTCCAATCATAAGTGCATATGAGCCAAGAAGAGAAAGTATGTTACCTTATGCCTCTCCCTCATATGAAATTGCAATAATGATTACCGATCTTGTTAACAATTGCCTAGGACAATTCCGCACACCGACCCATCATTATTCCACACTCGCTATTTATAATTTATAGTAATATATTCTAATTTTATGATAACATCACCTAATTTTATATTTTAGTTCTCCGATATCATGCAAAGTTATCCTCTTCATACCCACAACGTAGTTTTATTTCTCGTTTCTAGATGGAAGCAAACGTTCGGTGTACGTAGAGTCGTATTAGTGGCAGATAGGACTTGAGAGAATATTGATCTTAACTTTAGCTCCTTGTGCATTCGACACTCCATACTTATCACTTCCACCTTTGGAAATTGCTACGATGATTCCTTGCACTTGGGGATTATCAAGCTCTTTTCTGGCGCCTTTGCCGGGGAGCAATAGCATGGGGTTGATATTCTCGTGTATGCTTGTTTGCTTTCTTCACTAAGTAGATTTTGTTTTCCATTTTGTATTTGTTTAGTTGTGGGTGAAACAGACAAAAAAATTACAAAATGAAAATACAAAAAAATTACTTGCCTCTTATGCCAAAAAACTTTTTCAAAAAG
This sequence comes from Triticum aestivum, assembly GCF_018294505.1. Taxonomy (NCBI): domain Eukaryota; kingdom Viridiplantae; phylum Streptophyta; class Magnoliopsida; order Poales; family Poaceae; genus Triticum; species Triticum aestivum. Next base: position 88,341,862 of record NC_057808.1, read on the forward strand.
AGAAGTGATTGGAAGCTTATGCATTGAAGAAGTGAGGGTCGACCTTGAACACTTGTGTTCATGCTCATGGAAACAATGTAGAATTTTTCATGGAAGTTTCTCAAAAATAAGTATCCCCTTGTAAATGTTCATTGTATTATAAAAATAATGTGCCAAGTTTTGGTTGTAGGATGATTAGATTGTTTGTTTGCTATGTGCAGTGCAAAAACAGAAACTTTGGCTGTAGTGCATGAGCTCTCATTTTTTACTGGAACATCGAATGCCTATGAAACTTTTTGCACAGTACTTCTATACAAATTGTTTAAATTTTCCTTTTTTAGAATTTTTGGAGTTAAAGAAGTATAAGAAAGTTGCAGATTACTACAGGTTGTCCTGTTTTTGACAGATTCTGTTTTCCACATGTTGTTCACTTATTTTGATGAATCTATGGGTAGTATCGGGGGGTATGAACCATGGTGAAGTTGGAATACAGTAGATATAATGCTAATATGAAATTGGAATGAGTTTACAACAGTACCTAAGGGTAGTGATTTTTTTTATTATACTAACGGATCTCATAAGATTGTTTGTTAAGTTTTGTGTGGATGAAGTGTTCGAAGAACGAGGAGTTACCGATATGAGAAGAATAAGGAGAGGCAAGAGCTCAAGCTTGGGGATGCTCAAGGCACCGCAAGTAAATATTTCAAGGATACTCAAGCATCTAATATTGGGGATGCCCCGGTTGGCATCCCATCTTTCTTCTTCAACAATTATCAGTATACCTTAGTTTTTGTTTTGTTCACATGACATGCGTCTTTTGTGTTTATTTTTTCCTTTCTTTTCCTTTATGATCCATGCTAGTATGAGATAGCCCTTCATTGATTTGTAGAATGCTCTTTGTGCTTCACTTAAATTCTTTGAGTATGGCTTTATACAATGCTTTTGGTGCTTCACTTAAATCTTTTGAGTATAACTTTATAGAATGCTTCATGTGCTTCACTTATATATTTTGAGCTTGGATGTTGGTAAATATATATCATTTGTAGAATGCTCTGTGAACTTCACTTATATCTTTTAGAGTATGAACAAAATTATCATCGGAATTGGGCTTGGAAGAGTATCGTTAGAATATCATGCCTAGCTAAAAGGCATTAAACAATAGCGCTTGTTGGGGGGAAACCCAACTTTATTTTTGTTTTTGCTTTTTAGGTTCTGTTTTGCATTAAATAATTCATCTATCCTCTGGTTAGATGTGGTTTTGTGTTTTAATTAGTGTTTGTGCCAACTAAGGCCTTTGGGATAGCTTACGGTAATAGTTGATTTGATCTTTCTGAAAAAATAGAAACTTATGCGCTCTGTCCCAGAATTTATTAAAATCACAGGAGCGTCGAACAATTATGATTTTTTTATAGTAGATTGATATAAAAATTGCTTAGGTCTTCCTAATGTTTCAGGATTTTTGGAGTAGCAGAAGTATGGTTTTTTGACCTGGAAGACTGCAGGGCTTACACCCCACAACATTTTATTAAAGCTCACCCACAAATATACAAAAGGTTCCTCAAGAAGAGGAACAAAAACAGAAAAGAAAGGGCTATACAAGGCAGGCTACACTAAGCCTAAAACTAAGAAAAGGAAAATATATCTGTGAAACAGCTCAAGGAGGTAAGAAGTCAATCCACTTGAGCAAAGCATGCCTGTATCTGGTCTTGATCCTGTGGGATAGGAGAGTAATGTCATGAATGAAACCATTCCTCCAGTGACTGAAAGAAGGGTTGATGTGTCTAAAAGCCCTATCATTCCTGATTTTCCAAATGTTCCACCATGCAAGGAAGACCACTTCTGAGAAGAACAGTTTATTAAAATCCTTCCTGGCATGTAAGGCAATTTGGACCATGTCATTGCTATCCAAACAGGTGACTTGGAGATAATTCCAAATTCTCATACTAAAGTTGCATTGGAAGAAAAGATGGTTCCTGTCCTCAAGCACTCCAGTCAAGCAAAGAACACACTCAGGCCCATCATTAATTTTCCAATGCCTACGTTCAATCATATCCTTGGTGTTAACTCTGTCCATTATGACAAGCCATGCAAAAAATTTAACTTTCATGGTACAACAGCTCTTCCAAACCCAACTCTGTATGGGGTTGGCAAGAACTGGTTGGTGAACGAAATCATAATACTTCTTTGCTGAATATTCAGATTTCTTCCCATGCCTCCAAACCCAGGTGTCATTACAACCATTGTCCAAAGAGATCTCAACCAACATGCTTGATAGTTGGTTGAGCTCCTTAAAAGCCAATTCAGACAGAGGCAAAGAAAACATGTGCTGCAAATCTCCTGCTTGTAACATTTCCATAACAGAGTTTTTTATCCAAACAGAATGAGAAGAGCCTTGGAAATCTGTCTTGAAGAGGAATACATGAGTTATCAATCTCCCAATGATCTGACCAAAAAAGCACTGTATCTCCTGTGCCAACTGTGACAGAAGTAACAGCCCTGAATTTGTCCATTAATTTGCAAATGTCTCTCCACCAGAAGGAACCACAGATGATAGTGTCATGAGGAACTCTGTGAAAGTAATAAGAGTCCCATACCAAATGAACCCATGGTACATCTGCTCTATTGTAAAATTTGTTCAGATATTTGAGGAGCAGAGCATCATTTTGCAGTCCCAGATTGAGAATTCCAAGTCCTCCCTTAAGTTTGGGCCTGCAAAACATAGGCCAAGCAGCCAAAGAATGCCCCTTCTCCTGACCATATTTCCTCCATAGACACTGTCTTTGAATTCTCTCCAATTGCTTCAGGATACCCTGTGGTATTGACAGACTACAAAGGAAATATATAGGCAGTGAGGAGATTACAGATTTTACCAGCTGCAACCTACTACCTTGGGGCAGAAACCATGAGCTAGCAGTTAGCCTTCTCTCCATGCAGTCTACTAAAGGTAGTAGGTCTATGATTTTGGGCCAAGTGGTGCCCACAGGTAATCCCAAATATGTGAAAGGCATTGAACCTAATTGGCAACCAAATTCGGTATCAAGAGTAGAGGCAACAGTGGTCTCCACATTAATTGGATACATTGAAGATTTGTGGAAGTTAATTTGCAAGCCAGTTGCCAAAGAAAAGGAATTCAATACTACTTTGAGAACCTCCAATTGAGCTGTATCAGCAGCCACAAAGAGCAAAGTATCATCTGCATACTGCACCACTGGGTAATCTGGGTCATGTGTTGAGAAAGGCAAAGTTAGCAAGCCCTGACGTAGAAGATCATTAATCATAGTCTGCAAAAGATCAGCAACAACCACAAAGAGCAGAGGATAGATATGATCTCCTTGCTTTACAACACACTTGCACTTGAAGTGCTTTCCAGGTACACCATTCAAGAAAATGGAAGAAGTTGCAGATGATAACAGCTGCTGAACCCAGGTGATCCATTTGTTGTCAAAACCTTTTGCCACAAGAATCTTTATAATTGCCTCATGCTGAATAGAATCAAAAGCCTTTTCAAAATCAAGCTTGAGCAATATGATTGGCTTCTTTGATTGGTTGCACTGAGGAATATATTCAAAGGTCCAAGCAATGCAATCTCAAATTGTTCTTGACTTAAGAAAAACATATTGATTCTTATGAACACATTTGGTGATTTCTTCCTGAAACCTATTAGCTGCAAGTTTAGTGAGAAACTTCAGCCCCACACTGGTCAAAGATATTGGCCTAAAATCTCCAACAACCTCAGGTGTTTGCTTCTTAGGGATCAGTGCAATGAAGGCCTCATTGAGATTCTCCAAATGAGCAGTTCCTGCATGAAATTCATTAACCAGCCTAATAAAATCACTGGAAATAATATGCCAACACCTCTTCATAAATAGCCCCTTAAAGCCATCAGGCCTTGGTGCCTTATCAATGGGTAATTCCTTAATCACATGCTCAATTTCTTTTACCTCAAAAGGTTTTGTGAGCACCTCAAGCCCCTGCACTTTTGGAATAAGAGAGAGAATGTCACTACCCAACAAAATCGGCTTGACAGTTCCCATTCTACCCTTGAATGTATCCAAAAATTCTTTAGCCATTTCCCCATGATCTGAAGAAATTGTACCATCAGACAGCTGCAGACTGGAAATAGAATTCTTTTCTATACCTCTCAGTGGTAATGGCCTGGAAGAACTTTGAGTTTTCTTCTCCCACTTTGATATATCTAATAGTGCATCTTTTCCTCCAGTATAAAAACTACAAGTGCAAGAGGTGTTCATGGTGCATTTTCACCACCTTCCTGAAATTGAATTCAGATCTACACAAGGGTCTCAAATCCTCCAAATTATCTAACCAAAGGATTACCCAATTACACTTCTCAATCAGTGTTTTGATATGGGACAACCCTTTCTGCCATTTCTGGAGTGCAAACCTCAAGGATTTCAATTTGTCCACAATAACGGCTGAGATATGAGTTTTATAAGAAGTTATGTTCCAAACCTCCTGCACACATTCCATAAAACCAGGTTGATGCACCCAATAGTTTTCAAATCTAAAAATATGAGCTCTTGGGATAGTGGTGCAGATAGAGATTAAACAAGGAACATGATCTGAAGCAGTTTTAGCAAGAGGTGTGACTTATGTCATAGGATACAGGTTGATCCAACTAGTAGAGGTAAAAAACCAATCCAATTGTTCAAGGAGTGGAAAATCCTACATGTTTGACCATGTGAATCTTCTGCCTTTTAAAGGAAGCTCCAATAGCGCCAAGTGACCTATGATCTCATTAAAGATGAAAATATCATTGACATCTCCACCAGGAAGATTTCGGTTATCCATGGATCTTATAAAATTGAAATCTCCCAACAACAGCCATTTCTGTTCAGGTTCTACCTGAAGATTGTAAAGCCAGCTAACAAACTCATTCCTCAGTACACCTTGGCAAGGCCCATAAACATTTACCAAAAACCATTGATCATTATTATGCACCGATGCGAAATTGATCACAATACCAAAGGGTTTTACTTCTATAAAGTACCCGTAAAAACATTTGAACGCCACACAGTTAGAATGCCTCCAGACGCTCCTCTAGAGGGAGATTCAATGAACTGATCAAAACCCGCAGGGCAAATGCTTTTAATTAAAGTACGAGAGCAATCAAAGATCTTAGTTTCTTGCAAGAAAACCACTGCACACTGACTTTCAGTCACTTTCTCTCTAACAAAGCGTTTCCGTGTTTCAGAATTCGGACCACGGACATTCCAACAAAGCACCTTCTAGTTACGCATGTGCATTCGATTCATATAGAAACAAATAAAAGTGTAGCAGAAATAGCATGACATACAATGCCATACATCCCAAGTCATAACAGACAAAATGCACCCAGTTTTGACCATACTCCATCAGTTTCAGAACGACATAAAAGAAAATAGATTTAACAGGCTCGCTACACCTAGATAAAGTATTAAACGTCAACATTCAAACGCTGGAGGAGGAGGAGTCATCCTTGGGGTTAGCCATAAGCTTATCCCTGGAGAGCAGCTTGGGGTCGATCTCCAGCTCCACTCCAATTGCCTGCAGCACCTTGAGAGAAGTGTGTGGAGGAACATCTTCAGACTTGTCATCACCGCCAGCATCTTCAGTAGTGGGCTGGGCCATGGCTTCTATGGGCTTGGACCGAGGACACCTTTTAGTGGGCTGAATAGAGAGTTCTTCAAAGATCACCGGTTTAAAACCATCCAGCTTTGCCACGCTTCCTGTGCACCTCCTCACAGAAGTATCCACCAATGGGGCAGCCGTCTTCTTTCTTCATCTCTGTTTCTTTTCCTTAATCTGCGACTCAGCTGTAAAAACCACAGAAGAGGAAAGAGAGATCTCCTCCAAGCCACCAGGCACAACATCTCCAGATATAACATCTTCAGGCACAACATTGTCAGTACCAGATAGAACATCTTCAGATAAACCTCCAAACAAAGCTCTGGCAACTGGGCGTTTAGCCATAACAGTTTTTCTCGGAGGCAAGATGCTGGGCAAAATGTCTCTGTTGGTGCCTAGCAGAAGTATGGTTATTATTCAGATCATTACAGAATGTTCTGTTTTTGACAGATTCTGTTTTCAATGCATAGTTTGCTTGTTTTCTAGTTTCTATGGCTTATATTGCTCAATATAAATTGTAGATATGATATGGTACAATAGGCATTGTGTGAGAACAATTATGAATCTTGTCTTGATAGTACCAAAGTGAATGATTTGCCTTTCTCATACTAACCCATCTCACGAAGTTCCGTTAAGTTTTGTGTGATTGAATTTTCAAGTTTTGGGTGAGATATCGATACAACGAGAATAAGGAGTGGAAAGATCCTAAGCTTGGGGATGCCCAAGGCACCCCAAGATAATATTCAAGGAAGACTCAAGCGCCTAAGCTTGGGGATGACCCGGGAGCCATCCCCTCTTTCGTCTTCAAAACCATCGGTATACCTTACTCGGAGCTATATTTTAATTCGTCACATGATATGTGTTTTGCTTGGAGCGTATTTTCACTTTACTTGTTGTTTGAATAAAATCATTGGATCTGAAATCTTGAATAAGAGAGATTCCTCCCATGGCTAGTTAATTATTTGACTACTCATTGTCCTTCACTTATATCTTCTTGGAGTAGTTTTTCATTTGCTCACGTGCTTCACTTATATCCTATGAGTAAATGAGTGAATGAATTGAATATCATAGATCTGAAATTTTATATGCTTCATATGCTTATCCCATGGGGAGTAATGACTTCACTTATAATAAGAATAGGTGGTAAAATTTATTGAAAGTTAGCAAAATCAACATTGGTCTTGAACAATTCATGAAAGAATATTGAAGGAAGAGAGATTTCACATATAAATATACTATCTTGGACATCTTTGGTAATTGTGAGCACTCATTAAAATATGACATGCTAAAAAGTTGACGTTGGACAAGGAAGACAACATAATGAGTTATGTTTTCTTATACCTAAATAGAATTTATATTGTCATGGATCATCCAAACATGTTGAGCTTGCCTTCCCACCTCATGCTAGCCAAATTCTTTGCACCAAGTAGCGATACTATTTGTGCTTCCAAACATCCCTTAAACCAGTTTTGCCATGAGAGTCCACCATACCTACCTATGGATTGAGTAGGATCCTTCAAGTAAGTTGTCATCGGTGAAAATTGCTCTCTCTAAATATGTATGATCTATTAGTGTGAAGAAAATAAGCTTTATACGAACTTGTGATATCGAAGAAATAAAAGTGACAGATTGCATAATAAAGGTCTTTATCACAAGCGACAATATAAAGTGACGTTCTTTTGCATTAAGATTTTGTGCATCCAACCATAAAAAGCGCATGACAACCTCTGCTTGCCTCTGTGAAGGGCCTATCTTTTACTTTTATCTTCTACCCTTATACAAGAGTCGTGGTGATCATCACCTTTCCTTTTTACACTTTTTCTTTTGGCAAGCACTATGTGTTCGAGCGATCCTGATATATATATATATATATATATATATCCACCCGGATGTAGGTTATCATAAATTATTATTGTTGACATTACCCTTGAGGTAAAAGGTTGGGAGGCGAAACTATAAGCCCCTATCTTTCTCTGTGTCCGATTGAAACTTTGAACCCATAAATATCATGTGAGTGTTAGCAATTGTGAAAGATTAAATGATAGTTGAGTATGCGGAATTTGCTAAATCAAAGCTCTTACATAGACCCTTCCTGAAAATAAGATGAATTGCAATTGTTTGATGACTAAGAACATGGTTTGTTAATTTTCAAGAAAGTTTATGGTCTATACTTTAACATGTGAATAGCTCGTTACTTGATCATGAGAAGTTTTATGAAGATGAGCTACTGTTTATGATAAAGAATAATGCTAGAAAAAGTGCTTGGAACTTTCATTGATCAAACTTGTGCACTTGATAGCATTCACACTTCATAAATTATTTCTTTTATCATTTACCTACTCGAGGACGAACAGGAATTAAGCTTGGGGATGCTGATACGTCTCCGACGTATCTATAATTTATGAAGTATGCATGCCATGTTTACAACAATTCTATATGATTTGATTAGAACTAACCCAGACTGGCGCTGTTTTCAGCAGAACTACCGTGGTGTTGTTTTTGTGCAGAAATAAAAGTTCTCAGAACGAGCTGAAAATTAACGGAGATTTTTTCTGGAAAATATAAAAAATACTGGAAGAAAAGATACGGAAGAAGAGTCACGGGCTAACAACAAGGGTGGAGGGCGCCCCCACCCCCTAGGGCACGCCCTTCGACCTTGTGATCGCCTCGTGGGGCCGCCCTGACGTGAAACCGACGCCAACCCCTCCTATAAATCCTAAAAAATCCAAAACAGAAGACAGACCGAAAGTTCTGCCGCCGCAAGCCTCTGTAGCCACGAAAATCCAATCTAGGCCCTCTCTGGCACCCTGCCGGAGGGGGCCATCATCACCGGAGGCCATGGAGGAGGATCCTGGAGGGGGCCATCATCGCCATGGAGGCCAAGGACTAGAGGGAGAGCCTCTCCCCATCTAGGGAGAGGCCATGCAGGAGGAAGCACAAGGGGGAGAACCTCTCCCCCTCTCTCTCAGTGGTGCCGAAGTGCCATCGGGGGAACCATCGCCGCGGTGATCGTCTTCATCAACATCACCATCATCATCACCATCCTTATCTCTTTTACGCGGTCCACTCTCCCGCACCCCGCTGTAATCCCCTACTTGAACATGGTGCTTTATGCCACATATTATGATCCAATGATGTGTTGCCATCCTATGATGTCTTGAGTAGATTTCCTTTATCTTTTGGGTTGATTGATGATATAGGTTGGGTTGAGTTGTATGTTTTATTTTGGTGCTGTCCTATGGTGCCTTCCGTGCCGTGCACACGTGAGGGATTCCCGCTGTAGGGTGTTGCAATACGTTCATGATTCGCTTATAGTGGGTTGCTAGAGTGACAGAAGCTTAAACCCGAGTAAGGGGGTTGTTGCGTATGGGATAAGGGGGACTTGATGCTTTAATGTTATGGTTGGGTTTTACCCTAATGATTTTTAGTAGTTGCGTATGCTTGCTAGAGTTCCAATCATAAGTGCATATGATCCAAGAAGAGAAAGTATGTTAGCTTATGCCTCTTCCTTATATGAAATTGCAATAATGATTACTGATCTTGTTAACAATTGCCTAGGACAATTCCGCACACTGACCCATCATTATTCCACACTCTCTATTTATAATTTATAGTAATATATTCTAACTTTATGATAACAGCATCTACTTTTATATTTCAGTTCTCCGATATCATGCAAAGTTATCCTCTTCATACCCACAACATAGTTTTATTTCTCGTTTCTAGATGGAAGCAAACGTTCCGTGTACGTAGAGTCGTATCAGTGGCAGATAGGACTTGAGAGAATATTGATCTTACCATTAGCTCCTTGTGGGTTCGACACTCCATATTTATCACTTCCACCTTTGGAAATTGCTATAATGATTCCTTGCAGTTGGGGATCATCATTGACCAGTTACACGCTCCACGTGGAACCTCTAGTGTTGCATCACATTATCTCACTACCATTGGGCCCACCTGTCGGCGTGTATCTACTCTACTCTTATAAAAAACAGAGTTGGTGATGATGGTGTGCCTGCCATCCTGCAATATAGGCCGTCCGATTTATATCTGGCGGGTAGGAAGGAGACTATGGCAATTTTGCAAAAAAGGTACCCACACCCCTCTCCACATTTGCAAATAAGGTCTTCCCTCGTTCATCCTTTTCTCACACAAGATAAACTACTCATACAAATGCATCTTGATGTTACGTCCAACGCACGGGTATCTTGCTAGTAAGAATGAAAACAGATGATAAAAAAAATATTGGACGGTGGTTCGAAGTCATGACCGCAGGCACAACGGTCAAGGTGGCCTTGTATTGGTATGCTGAGCCGTCTGTTCTAACACACATGAGCTGGTGTGGTGGTTATACACACACGCACGCATGCACACAAACTGCATGCACACAACACTCACACGAACACACACAGCCACGCATGCACGCAACACTCACACATACACACATAGCCACGCACACACACGCAACACTCACACGCACACACGCACGCATGCATGCACACACCACATGACCAACACACACTCTTATGCTCAAGTGCTCAACCTACATGTGCATGCGCACACATCAGGCCCTGAGAGACACATACACAACCAGGTGGTTCCCGCGCACGGGTTGGAGTCTTGTCACGCCTGCGTAAATTTGTGTTTATCTGACCTTTTTCCTATGCAAACTGACAGGTGGGACCCACAAGGAATGTGGTCAATTTAACTAGTCAACATAGTGCCACGCAAACTATTTGGCCGGTCAACAGAGTGCAATCCGATGCTGAACGGTGAGCAAGTGACCGCATAATCACCGCAAAACATATATAGTGACCGTAATGAGCGTATTCTGAAGTCCGGTGACCGTATTACGCTTTTCTCTTTGTAGGCCCTCCAAAACTACATCTCTACACGTTCTCGCATGTTACATCTAACAACTATGTAATACAACATTACTAATACACTCTAACATAATAAATCATATGTGTTTTTAGTTTTACTAGATCTCATATTGTTACTTAATTATTCAGTTTGCATACATTCAAATTGCCTTTGAAATGTATGGCCAGTATCATCTATCGCGCGGGAAAAATCCCGCTCTTTCCTGTTTAATCAGGTTTGTATCGATGGATCGTGCGAAACAGCAAAACTATAGTAGTAATACAGTACAAGTAATAGTTCACTAGGCCGCCGTGTCGTGTACTCCTCCGTCGTAAGAGTGGAGCGCTTGCTTTCATAAATTTTCTAGTCCCTTTCGCCGACATGTGGGAAATCAAGCAACCGGGTCCACGTGCCATACCGAAATACAGTGCAGAGCAGCAGGGGTGAAGCAACCTAATCATGGCGTCGACGTAGTAATGAGCAATGAGGCGTCAAATCACAAAGTTGCACCTTTCCCACAATTAAGTTGGAGGGACAAAGAAATAATGCTAAAAAAGAAGTTGGAGGGACGAAGCAAACATCATTTCACTCGTTGCTGAATCCGCTTCTCCCTCGTCTTCGTCAAGTTAACCACGTGTTGCTTCTGCCGTTGTTCTGTCTCATGTGGGACGCGGATTGGCGTGGTAAAGCACTGACACGTGGGACCGCATGTTAGCAAACCGCCAGGCCAACGTCCTCTAAAAATAAGAAACCTCTCCCGCCATCCACGCGGCAAAATCACCTCCTTTTTACTAATCTTGATACTATAATTTTTTAGATCAATATAATTGAGATTTGTATAGATAGCACACAGGAGCAAAACCTAGTGGTACGGTTAAGGGCATCCACATTGTTTAGCCAAATGTGAAAATAGCTTTTGGCATTGATGGGAACCATTGTGGACGGTGCTGCCAAAGCTAAAAAGATGGAACCGAAGCTCCCTAATTGATTGATTGAAGGAATAAAAAAATTCAACGTCTCCCCTTTTTCTCCCGTGCTTGGACGCATGTACAGTATAGAGCACAGAGTCTACTCCCCTGTCCCTTCTATCACAAACCACAAAGCAGTGAGGCGTCAAATCACAAAGCACGGACGAAGCAACCATCATTTCACTCTTCGCTGACTCCTCACCGCACTAAGCTGGACGGACGACGCTATTGTGTAGTACTTTTTTATGCGAGGACTATTGTGTAGTACTAGTGCATTTACGCGTCCTTTGGTTCAACGGACTTCCTGGATGCAAATCAGGCGGTTGTCTCGGCTTACAGGTGGCACTTGCGAACGACTTGCCGTGGTCTCCCTCAATGGTATTCTCCGTCGAACGCACTTCGCCAAACCACAACGTTCGAGATATCATCGACGTCACCGCAATGGGGAAGGAAGTCAAATAGTTACTACCTCCATTTTTTGTACACAAGGTCAGTATATCAAAATGACAATTTGCAGAAGGTCGCTGACACTAACTGGGGCAAAATTGATGGGGTTTGCCTCGTACTAGCAACCAAGGACATTAATATACCCTTGCATGCATGCGGAAGTGAGAAGGTTGGTTTGCATGGTGCTGCATTAATCAAGCGATGAGTGAGATGGTTAGGTTTGTGGGCGTTGGAGAAAAAATACGCATTAATTGACACGTCAAACGAGGATTTGTATCGATCAATCCCGCGAAGGAAAACCCTGCCTTTCTTTTTAACACAAGTAGTACTCCTACGTACGTACTTGTATCCTGTTTGGGTCTAGGCCTTGCATTGCCATACTTCGCCACACATTTTTGCCAAGCTTGCCTAAAGTTTTCAAAAATGAAAAGGAGGTACACTTGCGCAGTGCTGTCGCGGTCGCACCGCACCCTCACACAGTTGCTCCTGCACGCCGCGGTCGCACTTCACCCTCACACAGTCGCTCCTGCATGCCGCAAACCCAACCAAGGGAACGCACCCTCACTGACATGTGCTACCGCATGTGATCAAACCAAACTCAGCCATCCTACCACTGACACATAATTTTCGTTCATACAGTATGTTTATCCAACCGCATGTTGGGGAAGATCCGTACCGCTCGTGCGGTGGTCTGTTGGGGAAGAAGAAGAGGTGAGGAAGAAGGGTTAGGAGGCGTAGGATATTCATCCAACTGCCTGAAATGGTCGACTGGCCCAAATGATGAAAGTCGGGCGACTTGCATAAATATATGTTTTTACACAGCAAAAGATCCCTAAAAATAACAACATAAAGAAAAGCTATCACTACTCGTAGAACGAGACAGCCTCGTCGTCTTTGGCTGCCGGCGCGAACCAGCTGTAGCTGCCGACATGTGTCTCCGCACCGTGGTTGTCCTCGGCCTCCAGCTACTCGTTCACGCGGAGCGTGCGAGCGCTCTGGACGGACGAGAGCACCGCCCGGTTCAAGTCCAGGACGTCCGGTTCCGCATGTGGGAGGGCCTCGATGGCAGCGGCATCCGCGCGCTCTGCGATGAGTTGAGCCTCTGCCGCCCGGTTCAAGTCCAGGATGTCCGGTTCCGCCTGGAGGAGGGCCTCGATGGTAGCGGCATCCGCGCGCTCCGCGTCGAGTTCAACCTCCGTCGCCCGGTTCAAGTCCAGGACGACTGGTTCCGCCTGCAGGAGGGCCTCGATGGTAGCGGCATCCGCGCGCTCCGCGTCAAGTTGATCCTCCGCCACCTAGTTCACATCCATGACATCCGGTTCTACGGCAGGAGAGCCTCGATTGTAGCGGCATGCGTGCGCTTCGTGTTGAGTAGAGCCTCCGCCTCCCGATCCTCCTTTAGTATTGCCAGGTTGAACCACTGGTCCGCCTGCACCATGGGGGACCCGGACGCTGGCACGAAGTCGATGTCCATCGTCTCATACGCATCAACGGCCTTCTGCGCCGCGACCTCCGCCATGAACATTGGATCGACTTCCTCCTCCTCGAAGCTTGGCTCCAGAGAACTCAGGGATTGGCCCGCCGCAAAGCGAGCTTGGGAACGTAGTTCTGTGGCGCCGACCACCGCCGCGATTTCTGCACGGCGCTCCGGCGTCAGCATCTTGTAGTACAAGATCTTGCGGCGCACCATGGCTTTCCGGCGAACTAGGGGACGCTTAATGCGGGCTAGGGTATCGAAAGGTGGGGGAATGGGCTGGAGAGGAGGTGTGGTTTTGGGGCAGTGGCTAGCGTAGGCCGAGCAGTGAAGGTTCTGGTGTGAATAGTGGTCCGGTGACGACCGATCAATTGGTTTTGACTGTACATCGCTCTTGTCGTGTTCGCGTTGCACCCCAGCACGCTGGACCCTCCATGTCGCTCACCGAATGGATCGCGCTTCGTCTTGCGTTTTCACTCGCTTGTGGGACCGCAGTTGAGAGCAAACCGACGTCCCTCCCCCTCCCCCGCCCTCGTCATACTACTCCCTCTGTTTTATGCGGAGTAAATAAAAACAAAGGGACTATACTACGGATGAGGATCCCCTGACGTGGCCGAACCCATTCAGTAACTGACATGCGGGGCCTAGCAAGCATGGGGCCCCCAGTCAGCGACCGAAAGGCAGGGTAAGGCAGGGATACCTACGTCAGAGGATCCACTTCTACTACGACTCCCTCCTTCCATCTATACAGGGCCTAATGCGTTTTTCGAGGCTAACTTTGACCAAATGTTAGAGTAATAATATATGACATGCAACTTACACAAAGCATATGGTCAAATTCGTATGTGAAAGGAGCTTCCAATGATATAATTTTCACATTATACATCTCATGTACTATTAATCTTGTCAATAGTCAAAGGCGGTTTTAAAAAATGTATTAGGCCCTATATAAATGGAAGGAGGGAGTACTAGTACTATGAGCACTGCATACACTACTACAGATGTTGTCAGTACTCCACTAGTACTATTGGACAGGGAGCTTAAAAAAGTTACTATTGGACTGGCTATACGTGGCGAAATCCTAGTAGGAAGAGCATGCACGAGAACAAGAACATTCACGTGTTTGAAAACAAATTGGAAACCATCTCTGTTTGAATACAAATCTAGGAGTACGTATGAATCAAACAATATTGATTGGGCGTTGTTGAATGTTGATATTTTTCTATAAGTTTGATCAAAGTAGAGATACTTTGACTACACATAAAACTTATATGTAAACTAGAAAGGATCGGAGGGAGTATATTGTACGTTCAAAAGCGAAATGAACATTGAATACCCTTTATATATGATTTGCTAATGTTATGATCACCGGTTCAAAATTTTGAATCTGCCTTAGGTATCACACATGAACCCACTCGTTCTCTCTCGGTTTCATCTCGGGGTCCGGAGATCGATTGAAAGAGGACTAGGGTGGGTACAGTACGTTCGTTTCGCTTATGAACGTACAATATACTCCCTCCGACACGGTCAGCTTCAGTGTGCGAGGGTGGCGTTAGCGCTGTGGCACGACCAGCAGATCAACACCCGGCTCGTCGAGGATGCACAAGGCGCCGAAGTGCGCGCGCGCCGCGACGCGTCCGTGGAGTGTTGTAGCGTGGCCTACTGCATCCCCAGGACCTGAGACCATGCTGTGTCGTCTTCCTTTTTCAATGACATGTGGGGATCGCATGTGAGCAAAGGGCATCTCCAACGTTGCCACGACCGCAGCTGACTACCCTGGCACACCAAAAACCCTCGTCCCTCGCGCCGTCGCGTGGTGCGTTTCAAGCCGGCACCAGCTGCCTGCATTCATGTCGTCCGTCCGTATGCTGTGATTAAGAGGCTCGGTGCCTGAGGAACCAACTTCGACGACTTAATGACGCACCCGGACGCTTGGGCTCACTGGAATGTGCTACTTAAAGTGGCAACGCCCAGCTAAACTCCACACCATAGCGCATCATCCTGCTACCTCGCACCACATCCGCCATGACCGCGAGCGTGAACGCTCTGCGGGAGAGCTTCTCTTCGGGGATGAAGCTCGAAGTCGTCGCCCTCCCTCAAGTCGCCGCTCGCGACACAATAGCGGAGTAGCCGGACGCGGACGCGACTGCACAAGCGGTGGCCACGCTGGCGGCCGACGACGGGAGCACCGTCAGCCACGCATCCTACTTGTCGTCGTTGAACGTCCGACAGAGCCGAGGTCGGGGACTCCTTTGAGGATGAGTAGGGCATGGGAGGCGGCAGGGCATGGTGTGCCAACTGGCCGGTCCGTCTCCCGTGTTCTACTCTTACTCGCCGGAGACCGCACCTTCACTTCATGGGTCTTGAACCCCGCCCCCGTACATGGAGATCGCAGATGGAGGACGTCGGTCGCCGCCACAGAATAGGTTTAGGGTCGGGTTTGTTTTATTTTTCTGTCCTATAAAAGTTTGAAATGTAATGAAAATCTGTCGTGTTTGCATTAATCTCGTCCGGTGTATATGAACTTTCACAATAATAGTAAGATATATTGTAGGAGTATATGGAATGATGATTTGTTTTTGTGTGTATAAACTTAGAAGGTTTGAACCGAGACAAAGCTAACATACGAAGTAAATAAACACATAGGGTCTACATACACAATTTATCTTAGGCACTCCAATAGTACGTCCACTACACATTCACGCATTTCACATCTTTCTACATCTACGGGAACCTACCACAGGGTTAACGTAAATTGTCTCTCTCTCTCCCCTGATTTTCATGGTGGTGGGCCCCTCCCTCCCCCAATCTACAATCAACAGCTCACACGTTTCACATTACGTTAATTAGGTAACTGGAATTACGTATGTGTAGCATTACTCGTCCTAAAAAAACCAACTAAGCCAACCTCCCAACATATCGCGCAGGAAAAGACCTGGCCGCGCTGTTTCAGTCGGGATTACCGGATTACTAGTAGTAGTATTGATGGATCGCGCGAAGCACCAAGTTTTTTTTTGAGGGGGCGAAGCACCAAGTTTAAAAGGAAAAAAAGGCGGTACACTCGCAACACGCCTGTCGCGGTCGCATTGCACCCCACACACGGTCGGTCCTGCACTTGGAGAAACTGACCATGCGCCAAACTCCTCTCGCCCACCGCGCGAAAATCCCCCCCAAAAATTCCCCCAAATCCCAAATTCAACCGCCCTTCGGCCAACTAGCCAATAATATTCCCCAAACCCCCCCGGCCCCCTTCACTCCATTTTCTCCACCAAAGCCGCCCTCCCTGCCGCGCTGATACGTCGGTGCCACGGTTCATCAAGGGGACGCATGGCGATCCTCTCGCTCCCACGGTACGCTCTCGTAGACTGCCGTCCTCTAGTCGCGCCACCACTGCTAGTGACGTTCTTGTGGAGACGCACGGCGGTCAGCGCCACCACCGCTGGCGACGTTCATGTGGATACGCACGGTGGTTAGCTTCTCCCACGATATGCGCATTCTAGATTGAGGCCCCGTGCATGTCGGTCTAGCGCTGGATGTTAGCTGATAGACGCTGTTAATCTCACACTTTGCCGAAGTAGTTTACAGTCAATATGTTCTGCTTAAGAAGCTTCCTTGCCCTGTTCTGCACTCAATCTGCTTAGCTAAGATGGCATGCCAAGCTCGATTACACTAAAGAAACACATCCGTGACATTTTGGGTCGAACACATTTTTTTCCTGTCATGCTTATGACACTTCTATGACGATAATTGTGACAAAACCCGGTATCATCATAGATGTGGTGGGATCCTACTTCTATGACCAAAAATCATGAAAGAAAATGGGCTTTTCATCCTGGGCGGGCCAGAGACGCACATGCATGACATTCTTTGGGTTGTCCATGACGGAAAAAATCATGGTAGAAGCGAGGGCGAGGAAAATATTAGGGAGTTTCCGGTTACGGTGGGTGGTCGGGGCCGAATGATGCATGGAGGTTTGCGCGTTTCTCTCGTACACGTACGCGTGTATGTGTGTGAGGCGTTGTGCTTTAACTGAACCCGAGCGAGGCGTTGGGCTCTAACTGAACCCGAGCGATTGCACTAGCTACGTTACTGAACCCCGGTCGATCCCTTGCTGTTAACTGAACCCGAGTGATTCCTTCGCTGCTGCTGCTAACTGAAGCCGATCGAAGCTGCCTCTTGATGAACAGTTCCTGGTGGGGGTTGGATGAAAAGTTCTCGGTGAGGGTTGGATGAACAGGATCCCGTGGTAGTAGAGGTCGTTGCCGTTGGATGAACAGGACCACGATCAAGGAGGCGTGGGGGTGGATGAACAGTAGCCGATGGAGGGACCCTGTACGTGGAGGGCTGGTTGAACAGGACCCCGTGGAGGGGCTGGTTGAACAGGACCCCGTGGAGGCCTGGTTGAACAGTAGCCGGTGGAGGATGGATGAGCAGGACCACGTGGAGGGCTGGATGAACAGTAGCCAGTGGAGGATGGATGAACAGGACCCCGTGGATGAACAGTAGCTGGTGGAGGCTAGAGGAAGTCGACGGTGAATGAACAGTAGCAGGTGGAGGCTGGAGGAAGTCGACGGTGGATGAACAGTAGCCCGTGGAGTCCCATTTTGCGGTACGCCACACCCCTCCCAATGAACAGGACCCCGTTTCGACCGTAGGCGCTCCAACACTAGTTTGTTTCCTACGTTTTGCGGTACGCCACACCCCTCCCGATCGACAGGACCCCGTTTCGATCGTACCCGGTCGAACACAAGCCCGTTTCCTCCGTTTTGCGGTATGCCAAACCTTCCCATGAGCAGGACCCTGTTTCGACCATACGCGATCGAACAGAAGGCCCGTTTCCTCTGTTCTGGATTACGCCAGACCTCGTTTGTTCCGTCCAAGCCAGTTGGCTGCCGATGAACATGACGTATTCCGTTGCCTCCCGATGAACACGACGGATTTTGTTGCCTCCCCATGAACACGACGCAGTTTTTTCCGTTCTGACCCAGTCGGTTGGCTTCCGATGAACAGGATGCAGTTGCTACTGTCGTCCGTGGCCTCTCCATGTACACGAGCCCTGTTCGTACGTATGCGCGAGTACGCGTTGGAGACCCTGCCCGTATGTATGTATGTGGCCGTATTTTTTGGCATCTGGCTGTACGTACGTGTACACGGTTTTGACTAGACTGCCTGAACTGCTACCGCTCCTTACTCGGCCACGGTTCATCGTGGCAGACAAACCGATCGACCGGTATGTACACAGACAACGCTACGTACGTTTCGACCGGGTGGGTCCCAGCTGCCAGGGAGGATAAGGACGCACTTCCTTGCGTGCGAAGATATAGCCGGTGGGGTCCCAGCTGTCATGGGGAAGAATCATTTTTTTTTCCCGTAATAAGGACGCACTTCCTTGCATGCGAAGACGTAGCTGGTGGGTCCCAGCTGTCAGGGGGAGAAAACATTATTTTTAGTGTAAAAAGGATGCAGTTGCATGCATGCATCCATGGGTGTGGTGCGTCACCACTGTCAGCCTCTCCACGTACAGTCATCTTCTGATGACTCTCGTTTGTTGATCACGTTGACCACACCCCGCACCAAGCCGGTGGACGACGGCGAGGCCCCAGACTGGAACGCCCCGGAGATGGGGAAGACGCCGCAGTGGAGTCGCAGACGGAGAGGAGTGGGAAACTTGACTGGTTCGGGTGCGGGGTGGGCCTACACTCGGTAGAGAATAACAGGAGGTGCGGAGGAGTGGAGGGATGGCCAGGCCGTCGGTGGGGTAGCATTTTGCTGCGAGGCGCACAAAACAGCGCAGCTGGACGCCGGAGGCTGGAGCAGGCGGTCCCGACAGCGCTGGGGGAAGAAGACGAGAGATTGAAGAAGAATACTGGCTGTTGGATGTAAATCCAATGCCTTGCTTAGGCCTCGACCTTTGTATTTTATTTTTTGCGAAAGTGCTTAGGCTTCGACCTAGTGGCCCACATGTCAGCCAGTCCATTTCTTTTTTTAGTCCATTTGGTGGGCTAGGTGAAACAATGATGTAGCATCTATGCAGCCCGTTTATATATTATGGTAGAATTTGAAGCCCATTTGCATTTATCTGAAATCCGCGGACTTGTTGGGCTAGGTGAAAATATCATGTTGGGCTAGACGGAGAAATGTTATAAAAACATAAACACATGATTGCACGTCTATTACTGCATTGGTCAGTAAAATCTTTGCAAGCTTATGTACGCCATCACTAGGAGTTAATAGGACGTGGGGTATTATTATTTTTTAGACTAGACGCGGGACAGTTGAGTTGGTTCTAGGGAAAAGTACTGGGAGAAAACACAGATTACATCGAAAAAAAAGTGGGAGAAAATTCAGATATAGGATTAATGAAAACGAAAAAGAAAGGAAGTGGGGAGGTCTATAAAGTGGTTGGGTGAACGACAGGTTTAAAGGAACCTTATGTTGTTTCTATTATATATATATATACACACACACACAATTATAGAAGGGAAAACATAGGTTCAATTTTGCATTCTTATAGAAAAATAGAATTGAGCTGTGCGTCGTCTTGAAAAAACAAATATAACTTGGGTTGCTGATGTTATAGACAAGCTAGGATGGGAGGCCCAGAGGCCGCTTGATACCTGCTGGATCCAAAAAAAGTTGAACCATGTCATGGGCTGCCCATGTTAAACAACAAAACCTAGGCCATAGACCTGGTGGGCCTGGGACTGTCAGCCTCTCGAGGAACAGTCGTCTCCCTGTTCTTCTTGTTTTACTGACCATGTTGGGAACGACAGACGGCAGCGCCGCAGCGAGAGCTGTTGACACCGATTTCGGCCAAAAGTAAAATATGGCGCATAATTCAAATAAAATCATTTACATAAAATGATTAAAACAAAAAAGTGATTTGCCGAATACATGGATAAAAAATACAATGATAAAATAGAAGACCCGAAAATAAAAGAGAAGAAAATGAGCCATATCATCGTATAAATTAGAGGACACGTGACTTTCATACACATACGCCATCATCAACGGCGAAGTTCCAACGTTTACGCAAATTCAAAGTTTCATAGACGACGCTAATATTGCCAAAATTTTATATCATATTTACGAGCATTATTCTATCATCGCTAAAAAAATATTAGCACAATAATGTTCACGTAAAATAATATAACGCGCGACGATGTATAAAGAAAATATCAAGCCGTCATATAAATATCAATGAAAAAATGATTTCCCATGTCATTACAATTAATTTGGCCAAGCTAGCCCACGTATACAAATGGCAACATGCATGCATGGTGCAAGTACTATCAACGTGCATGCATCTGTTATGTCTTGATTAATTATGCGGCAAGATTAAGAAGTAATAGACTAATTACCCAGCCCATGGCCCAAACACATGGATGTCTCCCGGACTGCTAACCCATGCAAAGAGAACTAATAACCCAATTTAGTTACTTTAATCAAATAGGTATTAAGAAATTCACCGAGGAGACTTGGCGTACAATCAGCCAACACGCCCACCACTCCCACGTTCCTGCACACGACCTCCAGTACGTGCGTGCGTTCATCTCAGGCGCTGGCCGCCTATATAAAGGCTAGCACACAACGTTGCCAAGGCTGCTGAGGACCCATCCATCGATTGCTCACGCACATACATACGCTCGCCGGCCGTTCGTTTGCTCGCCGTCGTCGCCACCGGTCTTCCGCTCATCATCATCGCCGCCGATCGTCCACTTGCGGTCGTCTATGCACTCATCGCCGGCCGGCTAGTCGCCATTCGTCCGCTCGTCGTCTGCACTGCTCGCCTCCGGCCGTCCGATATCCACAAGCTACATACACCGGCGGCTGCTCATCTGCATCATCACTTCACAAGTACATGAGGGAACCCAGGGAGAGGTGGGATTCATGGCTATATTTTCCCTCACCTCTTGATGGATAATGCTTTGCTTCCACCGTACACCTCATATATGTTCGGTGCTACCCATGGATTTGTGCTTGATTCGGTCTCATGGCGATCTTGATCCCATGCTGATACAAATCAAGATAATGCATGAGATGCCTAGTGGTCATATATCACTCCTCAATCCTATAATGATGCAAACTAAGAGCACACTATGCAACTAAAATTCTTCTTGTTTTGGTCTCATGGTGATCTTGCATCCCCATGTTGATACAAGTCAAGACCAAAAAATTATGCTCATCTTGTTTTGGTCTCATGGCGATCTTGCATCCCATGTTGATAGAATTCAAGAATAAAAATATGTCCATCTTGATTTGGTCTCATGGTGATCTTGCATCCCATGTTGATACAAATCAAGGATAGAAATAGAAATAAAGTTCATATTGATTTGGTTTCATAAAGTCCTATTTTGTTGGCAATTCACATATGTTTCTTTCATATAATTTATAGTCTGGCTAGACCCCTAAATGCATCAGTATAGGGTGTAAAATTGGAGCATGTGGCTATATGTTCATTAGTCTCAAGAAGTAGCATTATACGCTCAGATTTTGTACTAGTGAAAACCCATGTGAAACAAAGCCATGACAACTCAATATACATGACTTTTCCTCTTCATAGTTTAGGGCCATATATCTAGACTTTGAGAATTGTCATATACTTCATCATGTCCATGCAAAATATAAACTGATATATATACTTGTGTTTGGTTACACTACGAGCATACAGTTTGTGCTACGTTGGTGATAATACAAGCAAGAAGAAATCAACATACTTCACTTGGTTATGCTACGCATGGGCACAATGTTGCTACATGATGTTAGTACTAATGCAAGTGAAGTGAAACTTCATAAAATATTCTCATGAACCCGCAAATCCGAAGTTATATAAATATTTGACTAGATTCACTTAGTCACATGCCCATATATGATATGTTTGAGACTAGCAAAACTAGTATTTAAGCATAACCCATATGTCATAAAAGAATCCCTCATACAGATAAAATTAAATCATGCATTCCTCTCATATAGGTGAATGCATCCACAAAACTAAAAGATAATTAGGGTCACAGCCTATGTTGATTGCACTAAACATGGCATAGTGCAATTGAATATGTCATCACCAAATTTCATATAGCCCTCGCATATGATAGCTCGGTGCAACGCTATATACGTTGCTATAAAGTAAATCAAATATTCCGCCATTTCAGGAATGCACATAGAAATCACTTGCGTGTCAAAATTAACTCATAAAAAGAGTTATGCCCCATATTGCACATACGCACGTTAGCCCGGCTAGTTAACCATTAAATAGATCTTCATATGACTAAAAAGACAACCACTACATATTTGCGATGGTTAATGAGCTAGGCATGAATGCGCTATATGAATGAACATTGTCAAATCATGAATGTTATGCAACACATATGTTAGCATAGACGAAGTTCAAGGCTCTCCGAGTACGCCGATGTCGAAGACAGCGAGGAGGATTTTGATTTCTACATTTTGTAGTCTTCTTTTATTTCTACATTTCGTAGTACTCGTGTGATGCTAATAGGATAGTTGGAATTCTTAATCAGGGTTTTTCTCTACAGAGATGTAATTAACAGATCTTTTATGTAAATGTAAGAGTTCTGGAAATAAAGTGCCTGCAATGTTTGATCCTATTTTTATTGTATGCATTTAAATTATTCATTCCGTATCAATGACGTGGACGCGTATTTTCACACCTGCCATTTTCCTGTCAGCAGATTCTGGCATGCCCGGTGGGACCTATTTCTCCGCTCATCTTTGAATTCCAACATAGGATTGCAACATATGAATTTCTAAAGTACACAAAATGTATAAACATTGTGTATGCTAAATATACTAAAAGAAAACTGATATAAAGTTTTCTTTATTCAAAGGTATGGATGGTCAAGTGCCGCAGTCGGTCACGCTCTGCATTGGAGACATTTGGCTTGATGTGCCAGTTGGTCCATGTGCGGCTTCAACAAATCAGCATCTGGATAATATGACTGCATCACCAACTGAACATAACCAAGGAATGGAAGTCTTCTCTCCACTCAAGTTTGAGGGAAGTATGAGGGTAGAAAAAGAAGGAAAAGGGAAGACAATGGACAAACTCCACTATGAACAACCTATGAATGGGGGCAATACCATGATTATATTTCCCTCCTCATCGTTTCTGCATGGAAGGATGTCAAAGGTTCAGAATAAAGTTCAATTTGATGCTTCAGAGCCTATTCTTCCACTGGCCGATAACTCCATTGGAGAATGCTCTGAGATGGTTCTCAAGTTTCCCCTTGAATGCAAGAAAAAGAACCCCAATTCCCATGGCTATGAAACATGTCATGTGAACCCAACATCAACATTGTCAAGTCCCTTGTCGTCATCAACACCCGTTGCATATGATTCCTCTCTGACTTTGTTTGAGTCGATGTGCCCTCAACCTCAGCGAAGAAATGTTCGCCATGTCAACCTTCACAATATTAAGGTCGGCAAAGTCCGTGTCCAATTCCCCAAGAGTGTGGACAAAAATCATCCAGACCGCCTTTTTCATATCAACAAGGGGAGTATAAGAATTCATACTACCGTGACTAGAAACCCTTCAACAGTTGTTGCCTTCATCAGGTTCATCTGGAAAAAGTATCTTAATCACGCCAAGTGCCGTGTTGTCGGCCTTGACTGTGAATACACTAGATATGTCCACAGCAAAGAGCGTAAGAAGCTTCCACTTGAGCAACAAGTTGCTCTCTCTAATTAAGAGCCACAACGGGCTGCTGTCTTGCAGCTTTGTGTGGGCAAGCATTGCCTAACTTACCAGTTATACAAGGCTCGTGCCAGGAGTTTTATCCCTCCACTTCTGCGCAACTTCCTTGACAATGACACAGTCGAATTTGCGGGTGCCTCCATTGGCAATGACATAGAAAAACTCAAGTTCTATAACTTGGGTATCAGAAAACCTGTTGATGTGCAGGGACTGGGTATCAAGGTTCCTAACCAAAAAGCAGGCAATTTGGTTTCATTGGAGAAGCTAGCAAAGAAGGCTGCAAACATAAGTCTTAACAAGGACAAAAGCATCACTGTCAGTCAGTGGGAGAAGTCCAACCTGGACCATGACCAGATCAAGTATGCATGTCTGGATGCCTATGCGAGCTTTGAGGTCTATAGGCGACATTCCAACATAACTGGTTATCTTAGGACCCGGTGAAATGTTTGTTCCTGAGTGAAATATGTAACCGGTTATCTTCTGAAATGTTTGTTCCAAGGTGAAATATGTAAGAAAAGGTTGTTCAGTCTTTATCAAAGAAAAGGATGTACATGACCATTGTTTCTTTATATTATGGTTATGACTATTTCACTAGGTGCATTTTTAATATGATGATGCATGGAAGCAAATGGTCTTGTATCATCATAATTTGTTCTCATAGAAGACAAGTGAAGCTGAATAGAAAGGACATATATTTTGAATTAATGCCTGCAATACAAATGATGCTACATTATGTGCACCTAATTAAAAAATCATGACACAAAAAATACTCCAACGACTTATGAGTATAAACTATGATGAAAAAAATCAAACCATCAAACATACTCCAATAACTTACGAGTATAAACTGTGGCATAAAAAAATATACTCCAAAAACTTACAAGTCTAAACTATGACGCGAAAAAACATCAAAGGTACTCCGAGACTTCATGAGTTTAAACCGTGTCAGATAAAGAAGATATACTCCAAAATCTTAAGAGTCTAAATTGTGTGATATAAAAAGAAAAGGCAAAGTTACTCCAACAACTTACGAGTATAAACTGTGATGCAAAAAAAGAAAAAAATCATCAAACATACTCCACACCCTCATGAGTATAAACTGGGGCACACAACAAAATTACTCCAAGAACTTACGAGTATAAACTGTGATGCACAAAAATCATCAAACATACTCCATACCCTCATGAGTATAAACTCGGGCTCCCAAAAAAATTACTCCATACCCTCACGAGTCTAAACTGGGGCACAAAATAATAATTACTCCAACGACTTACGAGTATAAACTGTGATGCAAAGAAAATAAATCATCGAGCGTACTCCATACACTCATGAGTATAAACTGGGGCACACAAAATCACTCCAATAAACTTACGAGTCTAAACCATGGCACTTAGAATAAAATAAATAAATTTCACTCTGTCGGTGTGGAACGACACCTATGGGATCACAAGAATCCCTACTACGGTTCCCGGGGCGCAGGGTTGCGAGAAGAGCAGGATTAGTAATCAACACAAGGATCGTTTACCCAGGTTCGGGCCGCGAGGATGCGTAAAACCCTAGTCCTCTTTGGTGGATGTATTTCAGAGAGTTCTTGAGCTCTCGAACTATCTATGGTGGGTGCGTGGTTCCAAAGAGCCGAAACCTTCTCCAGTATGCCATGGGCCTACTTTTATAGTCGAAAGGGGCTGCCACAGTGGCATACAGGAGGTGGAAAGGCGTACAGTATTGCGAGCTTATCGCTCGTATTACAGGACAAGACGCATTTAATGTGCCACTGAGGTGTCCCCTAGCTTTATCGGGGACGGGGGCGAGGCCCGTCCCGTCCGTCGCCGCTCCTCCTCGCTTCGACACGCGCCCTAGCCAGCGATGCGTGCGGCGCCATGTAGGCAGGCAGGCAGCTGAGGTGGCGCGGTGGTGGAGCCTTCACGAAGATCTGCATGCCGCCACGCAGACGCTTGATTAGTTGGCCTGGGAGCTGCATGTTGCCACGCAGGTGCCTGCTCAGCTGGTTGAGCAGGCAGCTGCATGCGAACGGTGGCGGAGACTTGGTTGGTGCGGGTCTGGAAGTGGCCCGGCTGGCGTCCTCGGTGAGGGCCTTGCCGGGTGGCCCGGCAAGGGTCTTGCCGTGGCGCGCTGTCGTCCCCGGCAAGGATCTTGCCGGGGGTCTGGTGGCCTTCCTCGGCAAGGATCTCGCCGAGGGCTATTGTCTTTTAATCCTTATCTGATCTTGAACATTCCTTGGTCTTGACAAAGATCTGCATGCCACCATGGGGGTGCCTCCGGAGCCCTAGTTCCAACGTGGTTGGCTGAGTTGGAACCCGTGGGCTCGAGGGTGGCTCACTCTGATGGTGTGGGCGAGCTGCCCCGGCAAGGATCTTGCCGGGGGAACCTGCTTCGCCTCTCTGCTTCTTTGCGGTCTTGATCTTGGCGTTGCTCTGGCCGTCTTAGCTTTGGTTTTTCCTTGGTTCACCTCCTCCGCTCTGCTTGGTGCGGCCGCGGGCGCGGCTTCGACTGTCCGTGCACAGGAAAAGGGGTACATAAGTGCGGCCCCTCTTTTGTACACCGACAGGAGCCCCCGGGCCTGGGCCACACATAAGCGCGACACGTTGTTGGGCCAGGCCCAAAACGGTGGGCGGGCAGGCGGGGCGGTTTTTACCGCAGTAAAACTTTTCGCGCGCCGCGCTTCCCACGACTTGTCTGGAATGCGCGACGTGGAGGGGTGCGTGTGACGTGGGCAGCATGCGTGGGGCGGTTCCCGCACGCATGCGTCACATCGTAGTAAAGAGGCGGCTCGCGCCTTCCCCGTAAAAGAGGGAGGCGTGGAGGCGCGGCTCAATTACTGAATGGGGCCGGGTTGCGGTCTTCAAGGCGTCCACACCCCACGATCACTGGGTGGGTAACGTTGCTTCACCCGTCCCCTCGGTTTTGCACGTTCGCCATGCGTCCTTCATGTGCCTGGGGTGGCAAGCGGTGGAGGCGGGAAATCGGGCCGTCGCTGGTTGGGGCAGCGGGTCGGTCTCGATCCCCTGCGCCTCTGGAGTCTGGATTGGTCGAGCGGGGCGGCTGAGCCCCGTCCCCGCCTCTTTCTAAGGAGAGGGAAGGGGGATGGCATCCCGCATTCTTCTATCTTCTATCTCCTCCTGCTTCTGCTTCTTCCTCTCACCCGCCATGGAGAAGGGGAATCCCGGTCCCTCGATGGTGGCGGCGAGGGTCGCCGCTCGACAACGCCTCCCTCCTTCTCCTGAGCCCGCGGTGGTGGAGCCGGCCGCAAGGAGAAGGGGGAGGGGGCGAGGCCGTGGGCGCGGCCGCGGCAGAGGTCGTGGTGCTCGGGTAAGAGGAGGACGGGGCGGCGCGCCGGCCTCGCCCCCGCCAATGATGCCTTTTCCGACGGAGTGCCACATTGAAGACCAGCCCAGCGAGTTCTTCATCAGGCTACGCCGGCCTCTGCGTCGTCGTCTTTGTCTCCCCGCCCCGTTTGCTCGGTTGATGGGGCGTGACCCGCCCTAGACCCTCAGGTTGCACATGAGGGGCTGTGGGAATGGGGGCACACGGGTCGACGTTGACTTCCCGGCTCCTCGGGTCATGTATCTCCGCCGTGGATGGAAGACGTTCACTCGCATCCACAGCCTGACGGCGGGGCTCGTCCTCTACTTCAAATTAATGAAGGACGGCCTGCTCTCCGTCAAGGTCTTCGGAGAGTTTGGAACTCGCCTGAAGTGCTGCGTGGAGAGCTCCTCCGACGGAGACTCCGACGATGGAAGCTCTTCCTCGAGCGATAGTGACGAGGAGGACAGCGGCGCAGATGACGGGGACGAGTCTAAATAGGCGTCGGACGCCCCGCGCCTCGGCGGGTGCGGCAGCAGCAGCATCTGCACTTGGCCGCTCCTCCGACGGGGTTTCGCCGGGGGAGGGGCCAGCTCCTTGAACTTCTCGGGGCCGTCTCCTTGGGCGGCTGGCGTCGGGAGGCTGCGGAAGAGGAAGAGGGTGGGCGGCAAGGCCGTCAACTTGGAGTACGCGGGCACCGACGCCTTCATCGCGTATTGCCGGTCTTGCCGCCTCGTCTTCCAGCTCCTTTCCCGGCACCGTCATCACCGGCCCACCCTTGGGTAGCCACCGAGGTGTTCTCTTGGTGCTTTCTGCTGCTCGTAGCTCGCCTAGGCGCCCCTTTTGCCCTTTAGCCTCCTTGACCTGCCTCCTGAGGAGAGGGACAAGAAAGGGATTACGGGCATCTTATCTCTTTTTTAGTTTGTAAGCCTGCGGGCCTTCGTTAAATTTAGAACTTTTAATCCCCTTGCTCATGTTTTTCATTCTGTATGAACTGTACCTGTATGGGATGCTTTTAATGAAAAAGGGATGTTTGCCGGGTTTTTCGTTCGCGGGTAGACCCCGCGACAAGGAGCAAATCCTTGTTATTATTTAAGATAAACGTTTTTCGCCCGGCAATAGGCCTTGCCGCCCCCCTCACTTCACTCGACCATTCTCGCGCTCTTGGCAGAGGCAGGGATGAAGTGGGCTTAGGCTCCTCATTCTCTCTCCTTGCCGTTGCGGCTACAACCAAATCTAGACCTAGGAGATAATCCTTAGGTATAGGAAAAAGGGGAGCACGGTAGTTTGGAGATAAAACGAGGTTTCACATGCCCCAGTTCCGTTCCGAAATGCATGACAGAGGATAAAAGACTTATCTGGATCTGCAGCCCCCGGCAACCTTGTCTCACCGCGGTTGGATCCTTGTACTTGCAGCCCCCGGCAACTCTGGTTTGCCGGGGTCGGGACGCCGGTCCATTCCCTTTCTTCCAAGTAGCTCAGCAGAAGTGCTCATGTGCCCTGCAAACCAAAGGAGGACAGAAAAGAACGGAGAGACGCGCACTCGACCTCTAGGCTAGGGGTTAGTCGCCGCTAAACACTATCAACCCTAACCAAGGAAGAGACTCGACCTAGCATGCATGCTATAACTCGCCAGCGCTCAATTTGTTTGTGCTCAGGGTCTGCGCCTGGCTTTGTACAAAGGGTTACATGCCTTGCCGGCAAGGCTTGTACAAAAGGTGGCTTGTCGGGGGGCCCGGCAAGCCGCGCCTTATGGGTAAAACTTGCGAAGATGCTCAATGTTCCAGGAGTTTCTAACTGGAACGGCATCTTCGGTCTCCAGGCGGACTGCGCCGGGCCTGGTGACTCGTATTACCCGATAAGGGCCTTCCCACTTCGGCGTCAACTTGTTGGAATTCTTGATCGACTGAACGCGCCGAAGAACAAGGTCGCCTTTCTCAAAGCTTCGGGCATGAACCTTGCGGCTATGGTAGCGGCGCAAGGCTTGCTGGTAGCATGCTGCTCTCACAGCCGCCCGAAGACAATCTTCCTCAAGGAGCGTCGTGTCATCTTGCCGCAACTGCTCTTGCTCAAGCTCATCCTAAGCGAGCACTCGAGGTGACCCGTATATGAGTTCCGTGGGGAGAACTGCCTCTGCCCCATATACTAGGGCGAAGGATGTCTGATCGGTGGCTCGATTTGGCGTCGTCCTGATTGACCAAAGAACCGCCGGCAACTCATCAATCCAGCGCCTTCCGCTCTTGTGCAGCCTGTCAAAGGTCTTCATTCTCAGGCCTCTCAACACTTCAGCGTTCGCCCTCTCTGCTTGGCCGTTGCTCTGGGGGTGTGCCACGGAAGCAAAATAGACCTTGCTGCCAAGGTCTTGAATGTACTGCATGAAGGTGTAGCTTGTGAACTGCGTGCCGTTGTCGGTGATGACTCTGCTTGGCACACCAAAACGGCAGACTAGTCCTTTGAAGAACTTGACGGCTGACTGGGCTGTCACCTTCCTCACTGGTTCCACCTCTGGCCACTTTGTGAACTTGTCGATTGCAACGTACAAGTACTAAAAGCCCCCGACAGCACGGGGGAAAGGGCCCAGTATGTCGAGCCCCCAGACCGAGAATGGCCAGGAGAGAGGGATCATTTGAAGGGCTTGAGCCGGTTGATGAATCTTCTTTGAATGGAACTGACACGCTTCACACTTGGTTACTAGTGTCGTCGCATCCTGGAGGGTGGTGGGCCAGAAGAAACCTTGCCGGAACGGCTTCCCGGCAAGGGCCCTCGACCCTATGTGGGAGCCACATATGCCTCCATGTATCTCTGCCAACAGCTCCAGTCCTTCCTCCCGGGAGATGAACTTCAATTTCACACTGTTCGGCCTTCTCCTGTACAGGACGTCATCGACGAACTGGTACAGGGCAGACCGACGGGCTACTTTTTCCGCTTCTTCCTGTTCCTCAGGAAATTCCCCTGTTTGGAGGAATCGGACAGTATGCTGCGCCCACGCCGGAGCCTGGGGCTCGACAGCAAGGACCAAAGGCATTTCCTCCGCCATGGGAGCGGCTGTCTCTACGGCCAGGGCTCGACGCCCTGCCGGAGGCGGTTGCTCTCTGGCAGGCTCGGCGTCCACGGCAGCATCCTTGTCGGCAGCCCCAGGGGGCTCGATAGGAAAGTACTCGCCGGGACCTAATTTCCTTTGCTTGTTCCGCCCTGTTGATGGTTCGACGGACGGCTGCGTTAACCGGAGCAAAAAGGTACCTGGTTCCACAGTAGCTTAAATGCAGCACACTTCGACAGGTAATCGGCGATGTCGTTCTCCACTCGGGGAACGTGCTCCGCCTGGATACCGTCAAAGCGTTCCTCCAGCTTCCTCACTTCATCTACGTAGGCCTCCATCAATGGGCTCTGGTAATCCTTGTTGACCTGTCTGACGACAAGCTGCGAGTCACCCCTGACGATGAGCTTCTTCACCCCGAGGTCCGCCGCGATCCTGAGACCGGCAAGCAGCCCCTCGTACTCAGCAGTGTTGTTTGTGGACATCTCCCTGGAAAAGTACATCTAGATCACGTACTTGAGGTGCTCTCTGGTGGGTGCGACAAGCAGCACACCGGCACCTTGCAGCGAGAAAGCCCCATCAAAGTACATGATCCAGTCGCGGTCCGCTTCCTTGCTGGGGAGAACGGTCTCTTGGATTTCTTCGTCAGGTGTTGAGGTCCATTCTGCAATGAACTCTGCCAAGATTCTGCTCTGGATTGTTGAATTACTTTCAAACTTCAACCCAAAGCTTGGCAACTCCAAGGCCCATTCGACAATCCTTCCGGTCGCATCTGGGTTGTGCAGTATCCGTTGTAGCGGGAGGCAGGTGACGACAGTGATCTCGTGGGCTTGGAAGTAATGACGCAGCTTCCTCGAGGCCATAAGGAGGCCGAAGAGCAATTTCTGCACACCGGAGTACCTCGACCTAGCCCCCTGCAAGAGGGAGCTAACAAAGTAAACCGGGTGCTGCTTCATCTTCTTCTTCTGCACCACTTCGCTTGACTGTGCGGGTGTTGCCCCGACGGCGTCGGACTCTGCCGGGGGCCTTGCCTTGCCGGCACCAGGTCCTGCCGGGGGAATCTTTGGCTCGCCATCTGCTGGTTCTGTTGTCGCCATTGCCTCCTCGTCGACCTCCCTCTGTGCCACCAGTGCGGCGCTGACCACTTGATTCATTGCCGCTAGGTACAGCAGCAACGGTTCTTGTGGCTTAGGCGCAACCAGTATTGGCGTGGAGGCAAGGTATTTCTTTAGATCCTGCAATGTCGCCTCGGCTTCTCGGGTCCACTCCATCGGACCTGCCTTCTTCAAGATTTTGAAGAAGGGAAGGGCGCGCTCGGTGGACTTGGAGATGAATCGGCTCATGGCGGCGACGCAGCCGGTGAGCCTACGCACATCCTTGATCTGCTTGGGCGCCTCAATCTGTTCAATAGCCTTGATTGTGTCTGGGTTTGCCTCGATCCCATGCTGTGACACAAAGAACCCGAGAAGCTTGTTGGACGGAACGCCGAAGACACACTTCTCAGGATTCAGCTTAAGGTTGATCTTGCGGAGGTTGGCAAACGTCTCTTCCAGATCTTGCACAAGGGTTGGCCCGTCCTTGGTTTTGACCACTATGTCATCCATGTATGCCTCCATATTTCACATGGGGTGATGAATGTTGTCTTCTCTTCATCTTCTCTCGTCATAAAGATTTGGTGCTAGCCTGAGTAGGCGTCGAGGAATGACAGCAGATCACACCCGGCCGTGGAGTCGACAATCTGGTCGATGCGCGACAATGGGAAGGGGTCCTTAGGACAAGCCTTATTGATGTCTGTGTAGTCAATACACAGCCTCCACTTCCCATTTGCCTTGCGCACCACCACCGGATTGGTCAACCACGTCGGATGGAGCACTCCTCTCGCCAAACCCGCTGCCTCCAACTTCCTCATCTCCTCTGTGATGAACTCCTGCCTCTCTAGAGCCTGCTTTCTAACCTTCTGCTTGACGGGCCGCGCATGAGGACAGACAGCTAGGTGGTGCTCAATCACCTCCCTGGGAACACCGGGGATGTCGGTGTGGAAGGACACCTATGGGATCACAAGAATCCTTACTACGGTTGCCGGGGCGCAGGGTTGCGAGAAGAGCAGGATTAGTAATCAGCAGAAGGATCGTTTACCCAGGTTCGGGCCGCGAGGATGCGTAAAACCCTAGTCCTGCTTTGGTGGATGTATTTCAGAGAGTTCTTGAGCTCTCGAACTAGCTATGGTGGGTGCGTGGTTCCAAAGAGCCAAATCCTTCTCTAGTATGCCATGGGCCTCCTTTTATAGTCGAAAGGGGCTGCCACAGTGGCATACAGGAGGTGGAAAGGCGTACAGTATTGCGAGCTTATCGCTCGTATTACAGGGCAAGACGCATTTAATGTGCCACTGAGGTGTCCCCTAGCTTTATCGGGGACGGGGGCGAGGCCCGTCCCGTCCGTCGCCGCTCCTCCTCGCTTCAACACGCGCCCTGGCCAGCGATGCGTGCGGCGCCATGTAGGCAGGCAGGCAGCTGAGGTGGCGCGATGGTGGAGCCTTCACGAAGATCTGCATGCCGCCACGCAGGCGCTTGATGAGTTGGCCTGGGAGCTGCATGTTGCCACGCAGGTGCCTGCTCAGCTGGTTGAGCTGGCAGCTGCATGCGAACGGCGGCGGAGACTTGGTTGGTGCCAGTCTGGCAGTGGCCCGGCTGGCGTCCTCGGTGAGGGCCTTGCCGGGTGGCCCGGCAAGGGTCTTGCCGTGGCGCGCTGTCGTCCCCGGCAAGGATCTTGCCGGGGGTCTGGTGGCCTTCCTCGGCAAGGATCTCGCCGAGGGCTGTTGTCTTTTAATCCTCATCTGATCTTGAACATTCCTTGGTCTTGACAAAGATCTGCATGCCACCATGGGGGTGCCTCCGGAGCCCTAGTTCCAACGTGGTTGGCTGAGTTGGAACCCGTGGGCTCGAGGGCGGCTCACTACGCTGGTGTGGGTGAGCCGCCCCGGCAAGGGTCTTGCCGGGGCCGCTGAGGCTGCCCCCGGCAAGGATCTTGCCGGGGGAACCTGCTTCGCCTCTCTGCTTCTTTGCGGTCTTGATCTTGGCGTTGCTCTGGCCGTCTTAGCTTTGGTTTTTCCTTGGTTCACCTCCTCCGCTCTGCTTGGTGCGGCCGCGGGCGCGGCTTTTCGACTGTCCGTGCACAGGTAATGGGGTACAAAAGTGCGCCCCCTCTTTTGTACACAGACACACTCCAATAAACTTACGTGTCTAAACTGTGGCATAATTTTTTTCTCCAACAACTTATGAGTATAAACTGTGATGCAAAAAAAAACTCCACACCATCATGAGTATAAACTGGGGCACACAGAAAAAATGCTCCAATATCTTACGAGTTTAAACTCTGACGTAGATATTCAACAAAGAAAAATAAGGCTTCGAGTCATAAAAAAAGGGAAAATGTAAACAAATAAAGGTTACAACATTAAATGTATAGGGTCACTTAAGCTAGCTCATGCGCTAGTACAGAAAGTCCATACGAAGGGGCCTAGCTAAATAAAGGTGTTGCATTGTCCTCAAGCATACGTGAATAAACAAACGACATGGCTGAGATAAGCAAAAGCAAAATGGATAATTAATAAAGGAAAGCAGAAAAAGGGGGTTCAGTTTGGCACAGAGCATCAATTCTTTAAGTTGCCGATGATGCCTGCAATGTCACCGTCCAGCGAGGATACCTTCTCCTCAAGAACCTTCAATTCCTGAACACCTTTCGCATTGATCTCAAGCAATTTTTCGCGCTGCTCCTTGGCTTCAGATTGCTTGGCTGATTGTTCCGACTCCAGCTGCGTAATGGCTTCATCAGTCCCCTGCAACGTGAAGGTAGCTGCCTTCAGCTTCGCACCAAGGTCTTCCACGACCTTCTCCTCTTCTTCACGCTGCTTCTTCAAGGCTAACATTTTCTTTGACGTAGCTTTCAAAGTGTCTCCAAGCAATCTACTTTCCGTCTCCGCTGCATTAACAGCTTCAACTTGTTTCCCAGAATGATCAGCAATACCTTTGCGGGCTCCTTGCATTTCATTTGAAAAAGAAATGAGTTTTTGCAAGTCAGTCCAAACAGTGGCAATTCGAGGAACAATATCCCCAGTCGACAGCATCAAATAGACTGCTTGAAGAATGTCATGGCGCTGAGGATCTGCTATAGTGGAATCATTTATGCCTTCGAAGGCCCTCGCCAGCGCCTTGTCGATGGTCTCTACAAAAAGCTCAGTGATAGGAGAAACGTCCGTGGATGGCATCGCCAACTGAGTGGAAGTTTCCTCGTCCACAAACGGAGCGTCCTCTACAAAATAAATAAATAATCTTGCAAAAATAACAGTATAGCAAACAAATGAATAAGAGCTATATAAGCTACCATGTGTAGAAGCGGACAAAATGTTTAAAGCATCGGCTGTTGGAGGTAGGTTTGAGTCTAGACGTGGCGAAACAATGGTAGGATCAGAAGTCAAGCCCGATACACCATAATCATCCACAGTTAAATTATCTAGGTCACCTAGACCATGATCTATGTCTCCACTAAGTACCCCATCGAGTACTGCACCACTAAGGTCACCCACGTGGAGAGGCACATCCAATTCTATTGGACCAAAATCATTCTCAACATCAATGGTGTCAATCTTTCTTCTGATAGCGGGCCTTGCGTCCTCCAAAGAGCTATTTTCAGTCATGTGAGCTTCTTCTTCCCCATTAGTCAAAATCTTTTGGACAGGAGAAGATATAGAAAAAATGAGACAAAGAAAGGAGCAAACGAACTACGGTAGTACCAAATATATATATATGTGTGTGTGTGTGTGTGTGTGTGTGTGTGTGTGTGTGTGTGTGTGTGTGTGTGTGTGTGTGTGTGTCTCACCTTTTTAGAGTTGATTAAAGGTTCATCATTCGAGAGAAAGCCAGACAGAATGGGACGCCGGTGGTCCATAATTCTCCTTTCATTCAGTTTGATGGCAGCAATATGCTCTTCCTTACCCCTGGCGGAGACTTCCTTTATAACAACAAAACCATTTTTTGAAAGCTTGCGAGGAACTATGTACTCCTCTCTGTGTTTCAGAAAATTACGGTTCCATGGATTATAATTCTGGCCATTCGAAATGCCCGGGCGGAGAGTACTGAATATGTTATTAAATGGTTCCATAAATTCCACCCACCAGTTGTTCCAGGCCACAGAAGAAAATGCCTCATGTGCATCATTAAGAAGGTACTGGAACTCTCCCTGGTCCGAGCGTAACAAATGCGACCAATACGCATACGCAACTCCAGTATCCTGCCTTGTGTACATGCTGACCAACGGAGCATAGGGCACTTGTTGTCTCGAAGTAAGTTGTCGTGCAACTCGATCAGGACGATATGGCTCCGCTATGCAAAGATCATCAACATCAGTAGCACGTCGCCATGGAAGCATACCCCGATGGGAAGAAATGGTGAAGGACCTTTGTAACTGATCCACCCCGACTAAGTTGTTTGGAGTATAAGGATTCCTAAGAATATTGGCTCGATCATCAAGGAAAGTGCGTGCCTTAGCAGGACTGAAAATTGTGGGAACTTGAAACATAGTTTTAACCATGGTTGGTTGCATCGGCAATTGCTTAACATCTGGAAGATGTTTCCCTTTCACTTTGTCCTTAAATAGTTTTCTTAGATAAAGACCCATCCACCCCGCAATATAATGCACTGGCCAAATTCTTTCTCATAAGAGGGGGAGCGACGGGGTGCATACTGATCCTTCGAAGAGAATAATACAATGCACAAAGAGCTGAATGAGCCAAAGAGATATTGCGACCAGAAACGATCCAAGAGGCCATAAGAAGGACACCGGGACGAATATAAGGTCCCCCACCAACAACCACGTAAGAGCAAAGCCAGTGGGCTGTAAAAGCCGCAACGTACATGTGTTGTTCCCGAAGGGAGGTGAAAGATGAAGTGCGTTCGCGTTTGTTATGGAAATGGTCACACCAAACTTGAAAATCACACTTCCATTTTCGCGGCTGAGCTGATAGAATTCTTCTAAAAGGCTAGATTAGAAATTTGGGAACATAAGCTTTGAAGGTTCTAGGTCATCTATAGAGGGAACATATTCCTTGTATGGATATTCAACTAAAGGAAGACCCGACATTAGAAGCATGCCAAGCAGGGTCACGGTGCGTTCACCAGATGAAAAAGAAAAGTATTTGTTTCCGGATCCCATCTTTCCAGTAGTGACCTCAGTAACGAATCTGAAACTTCATATTCACCGAGGGAGCAGTAAATGGCCCCATATATGTAAACGGTGTTCTCCGCTTCTCCTTTCAAACAAAACGAGTGGTTATTCAATATAGAGATGCCCCACTCAACATAGCCTTTGGGTTGCGGAACATACTCGACTGTGTGACCATCCCAACCTAGACCTTTTGCTACCATCCTGGTCCCTAGGGTGTAGGCTTCATGATCAGGTTTAGGATAAGGCGCTAGTGGATGAAAAGAATAGTCACTAAGAGTAGACCCCACATTCCAACCACGAGGATGGCGCGTCAAATTCGCATGTGTGAGCACCTGCTGTCTGATCACTGGGTTGACCTCTTCACTAGTATTAGGCTCATATAGATGTCGCTCAGCTAACTGACAAATCGATAGTTCATTGGAAGGAACAGACCCTTGACCATGCGCCATCTATATGAAAAGGCATAAAATGAATATGACGGCATGTATATGTGTAAAAATAAACGCCTAGTAAAAAAAAAGGAAATGTCACGGTGTGTTACCTAGCTTTATTGGCAACTATCTTCAGCCAACCATTAAATACTTTCCCTATAAAACAAAAAGGGAAACACTGGAGTAGATAAAAGACATCAGATCCAAGCATTGGTTGTATATGTTATGTGGCACTTATAATTGTCTCCACGGTCATACGACGGACCAAGCCAACGTAGGGACTTGCCGGGACGCCAACCGTAGGAAAAATATATTTTCAACATAATATATATGTGGCGCTAATAATTGCCTCCACGGTC
Organism: Triticum aestivum; assembly: GCF_018294505.1. Classification (NCBI taxonomy): domain Eukaryota; kingdom Viridiplantae; phylum Streptophyta; class Magnoliopsida; order Poales; family Poaceae; genus Triticum; species Triticum aestivum. The sequence continues at coordinate 88,379,302 of NC_057808.1, forward strand.
GTACGACGGACCAAGCCCACATAGGGACTTGCCGGGACGCCAACCATGGGAAAAATAAATTTTCGACATAATATATATGTGACGCTTATAATCATCTCCACAGTCGTACGACGGACCAAGCCCACATAGGGACTCGCCGGGACGCCCACCGTGAGAAAAACATATTGCTGGCATAATAAATATACATGACACTTGTAATCATCTCCGCAGTTGTACGACGGACCAAGCCGATATACAGACTTGCCGGAACGCCAACTGGGAAGAAATCATATTGTAAACATATATGCTATACTTACTGATCTCAACGGTTGTATGACGGACCAAGCCCGCATAGGGACTTGCCGGAACGCCAACTGAAAAGAAATCCGGTGCTGATCTCAACGGTTGTATGACAGGCCATTCTCATATAAGAACTTGCCAAGCAAAATTCGTGAGTAAATTATTGGCATAGGTTACATAAAAGAAAATCGATTAAAGATGAAAGGGATCTATACTACACACATGAGTCTTCACGGCTGTACGACGGACCAAGTTCAAACAAACTTGTCGGCACGCCAGTCGTGAAACCAAGATGTTGCTTGATCACACATACATTCAGAAGAGACACCGCCCTCATATATAAACAGAGAATCGCGTGTCATAGTGTTGTACGTTGCTATGCATGTTTACCATACCGTACACTAAAAATAATTCATACCTCAGTGGAAGCAGACGTACGTACTAGGTGGGGATCGATTGATATATAGCAGACCTTGAGTGAGTCTCCCTGTGTAGAAAAATAAATAATCTAAGTGCACAATAGGATACAGGATGTATATATGAATCCTTGGGAAAGCATATGAACTCACCGGGAGAGGAAGTGAGGATCTGATCTCTGTTATCCAAGATCGCCAAATTGTGCTGAAACACCAGTATCTCCTATGCCAAGGAAACAAAGGCGTCAAATAGATCATCACAAAGAATCACAAAGAGGCAAATGCAATAACGTGGCATACTGAGGCCAGGAGATCTGATCTGATCTCAATACGGCAAGCTACACGCAGGGCAAAACTACCCTGTGGATGACAATGCAAAGAAAGATATAGAAACGGGTCTACGCCTACGCTTCTGTTGGAGTATATCTATCTAGAGGCAACTTGATAACAACCCTTCAAGATGGAGGCCTTATCCAATTAAAGGATCCAAACATACTTTCAAATAACATAGGAACTGTACGCTCCTGGCCTACCGTCAAGCCGGCCATTTGAATAAAGTACACGCACACATGGGCAAAGCCAATTCTAGGAGGCAAGTTAAAAAAAGGGATCCATGTATTTTCGAGCTCTGAATCCGAATAAAAAAATCCATTCGCATTCAGACCTCGAGGGGCATCTGGTGACACCAATTTCGGCCAAAAGTAAAATATGACGCATAATTCAAATAAAATCATTTACATAAAATGATTAAAACAAAAAAGTGAATTGCCGAATACATGGATAAAAAATACAATGATAAAATAAAAGACCCAAAAATAAAAGGGAAGAAAATGAGCCATATCATCGTATAAATTAGAGGATATATTACTTTCATACACATATGCCATCATCAATGGCAAAATTCCAACGTTTACGCAAATTCAAAGTTTCATAGACGACGCTAATATTGCCAAAATTTTATATCATATTTACGAGCATTATTCTGTCATCGCTAAAAAAATATTAGCACAGTAATGTTCACGTAAAATAATATAACGCGCGACGATGTATAAAGAAAATATCAAGCCGTCATATAAATATCAATGAAAAAAATGATTTCTCATGTCATTACAATTAATTTGGCCTAGCTAGTCCACGTATACAAATGGCAGCATGCATGCATGGTGCAAGTACTATCAACGTGCATGCATGTGTTATGTCTAGATTAATTATGCGGCAAGATTATGAAGTAATGGACTAATTACCCAGCCCATGGCCCAAACACATACGGATGTCTCCCGGACTGCTAACCCATGCAAAGAGAACTAATAGCCCAATTTAGCTACTTTAATCAAATAGATATTAAAAAATCCACCGAGGAGACTTGGCGTACAATCAGCCACCACACCCACCACTCTCACGTTCCTGCACACGACCTCCAGTACGTGCATGCGTTCGTCTCATGCGCTGGCCGCCTATATAAAGGCTAGCACACAACGTTGCCAAGGCTGCTGAGGACCCATCCATCGATCGCTCACGCACGTACATACGCTGCAACGCCGCCGTCGCTGCCGGCCGTCCGCTCGCCGGCCGTTCGTCTGCTCGCCGTCGTCGCCACCGGCCGTCCGCTCGTCATCATCGCCGCCGGTCGTCCGCTTGCCGTCGTCTACGCACTCGTCGCCGGCCGGCTAGTCGCCGTTCGTCCGCTCGTCGTCTGCACTGCTCGCCTCCTGCCGTCCGACATCCACAAGCTACATATACCGGCGCCTGCTCACCTGCATCATCACTTCACAAGTATGTGAGGGAACCCAGGGAGAGGTGAGATTCATGGCTATATTTTCCCTCGCCTCTTGATGGATGATGCTTTGCTTCCACCGTACACCTCATATATGTTCGGTGCTACCCATGTGATTTGTGCTTGATTCGGTCTCATGGCGATCTTGATCCCATGCTGATACAAATCAAGATAATGCATGAGATGCCTAGTGGTCATATATCACTCCTCAATCCTATAATGATGCAAACTAAGTGCACACGATGCAACTAAAATTCTTCTTGTTTTGGTCTCATGGTGATCTTGCATCTCCATGTTGATACAAGTCAAGACCAAAAAATTATGCTCATCTTGTTTTGGTCTCATGGCGATCTTGCATCCCACGTTGATACAATTCAAGAATAAAAATATGTCCATCTTGATTTGGTCTCATGGTGATCTTGCATCCCATGTTGATACAAATCAAGGATAAAAATAGAAATAAAGCTCATATTGATTTGGTTTCATAAAGTCCTATTTTGTTGACATTCACATATGTTTCTTCCATATAATTTATAGTCTGGCTAGACCCCTAAATGCATCAGTATAGGGTGTAAAATTGGAGCACGCGGCTATATGTTCATTAGTCTCAAGAAGTAGCATTATACGCTCGGATTTTGTACTAGTGAAAACCCGTGTGAAACAAAGCCATGACAACTCAATATACATGACTTTTGCTCTTCATAGTTTAGGGTCATATATCTAGACTTTGAGAATTGTCATATACTTCATCATGTCCATGCAAAATATAAACTGATATATATATACTTCTCTTTGGTTACACTATGAGCATACAGTTTGTGCTACGTTGGTAATAATACAAGCAAGAAGAAATCAACATAGTTCACTTGGTTATGCTACGCATGGGCACAATGTTGCTACATAATGTTAGTACTAATGCAAGTGAAGTGAAACTTCATAAAATATTCTCATGCACCGCAAATCCGAAGTTATATAAATATTTGACTAGATTCACTTAGTCACATGCCCATATATGATATGTTTGAGACTAGCAAAACTAGTATTTAAGCATAACCCATATGTCATAAAAGAATCCCTCATACAGATTAAAATTAAATCATGCATTCCTCTCATATAGGTGAATGCATCCACAAAACTAAAAGATAATTAGGGTCATAGCCTATGTTGATTGCACTAAACATGGCATAGTGCAATTGAATATGTCATCACCAAATTTCATATAGCCCTCGCATATGATGGCTCGGTGCAACGCTATATACGTTGCTATAAAGTAAATCAAATATTCCGCCATTTCAGGCATGCACATAGAAATCACATGTAAGGATGGCAATTTTATCCATGGATACCCGACCCGAATGGACAGGGTTTGGATCAACTTTTATGTCCATGGGCCATGCCCAAACCCGATCCGACTAGTCGTGGATAGGGTATGGATATAGTTTCATACCCGTGGACATGTCCAAATCCGGCCCGATCATTTTTAATATGAAAAATTCCTACGCCACTATACCTTACCCATCGTTTTTAATCTGAAAAAGTGCAAAGCAAATTCCCAACCAGAATTTACTCCACCATAATTTACTCATTGCCCACCCTTTCCCATTCTCCTCGTATCTGTTGACTCGTCTCCCCTTCTCATTCTCAATTAAAGATTTGTCATAATTTACTCGGTGAGAAACGTAGACTGAGAAACAATTTGTTGTGCACTTGTACTTATATGATATTGTCTAAAGTGCTAATCTTGGAATGATATGCGTCTTTGTTGTTTCCTAAGGTATCATGTATGCATGTTGAGAGTACCCGATGGATATCCATATCCTACGGATATCCACCGGGTTTGGACATGGACATACTTTTCTATCCGTGGGTTTTTTCGTGGATGGGCAAAGAATGCTTTCATGGATATGGATATGGATTCAATATTGTTCAACACGGACCAAACCCGATCCATTGCCATTCTTAATCACATGCGTGTTAAAATTAACTCATAAAAAGAGTTATGCCCCATATTGCACATAGGCACGTTAGCCCGGCTAGTTAACCATTAAATAGATCTTCATATGACTAAAAAGACAACCACTACATATTTGCGATGGTTAATGAGCTAGGCATGAACGCGCTATATGAATGAACATTGTCAAATCATGAATGTTATGCAACGCATATGTTAGCATAGACGAAGTTCAAGGCTTTCCGAGTACGCCGACGTCGAAGAAAGCGAGGAGGATTTTTATTTCTACATTTTGTAGTCTTCTTTGATTTCTACATTTTGTAGTACTCGTGTGATGCAATTCTATGTAATAGGATAGTTGGAATTCTTAATCAGGGGTTTTCTCTACGGAGATGTAATTAACAGATCTTTTATATAAATGTAAGAGTTCTGGAAATAAAGTACCTGCAATGTTTGATCCTATTTTTATTGTATGCATTTAAATTATTCATTCTGTATCAATGACGTGGACGCGTATTTTCACGCCCGCCATTTTCCCGTCATCAAGAGCACTAAGGCAGAGGACGATGTCGATACCTCGGACCGAATGAACCGGAGCGGGGGAAGACGCAGACGGAGGGGAGTACGAGGGTTGACTTGTTCGGGTGCAGGGTGGGTCCGTGGAGCTGCCGCCACCGGACAATGTGTGGGAGTAGAGGGATGGCCTGGCCAACGCCATAGGCTATGATGGGTCACCGAGGCGTGCGCGGCAGCGCCGCTGGCCGCTGTATAGGAAGAGGACGAAAGATTGAACAAAATAAAAAATACAAATGGATAGGTGGTTGGTCCCATATGTCTGTGTACGAGACCTGCTGGGTCCACCTGAGAAGGGGAATATGTTGGGAGAAAGGAGATTCAAAGCACGGCAACCGAGTGAACTAGTTACATACATAAGCAAATAGCCACTCAAAAAAGCAAACAGGTTAATGGGTTCTTAGAAGAAATATTTCGGACAAAACAGATACTTACGACACATAGGCTAATGCATGAAACACTCATATGATAAAGGTGCTTAAACAGATAAAGTACAACATCTAGACCTTCCTGGCACGCTTGATCATGACGTTGTGGCTGTCCGTGTACTCGTCGGTTACGGGAAGTAGACACGCCCTCATGTCCATGATCCGCCTGTACATGTCGTAGCATGCGTATGCGTCCTTGGCCGCGTAGGTTATGTAGGCTAGATTCAGAGGTACCTCCCATGTGTTCATGTCCTTGGTATCGTTGTCTTCTTTCATGTTGGCGTAGCAGGGGTCGATGATGGTCTCGGCGAGGTCAACCACGGAGTCCTTCTTCTGCCCGTTGCCGATGATCTTGTATTGCTTCTGGATGTTGACAAGCTTGTTGCACCAGATGAAACGGGCGAATGCTCGAGAACCTCTGATGGCCCTACAATAGTGGTAGACGAGAACCTCGTCCCGCACGCATACCTGGACGACGGCGATCCGCTTGTCCCTGTCAGGAGATGAATGGATGGGCACAAGGTCTAGTCCTGCGACCTTGTGCTTTCTCATCCTCTAGGCACTGCTTGAACTCGGCGAGGCAGAGCTTCACCGAGTCCGGATCGTTGGTGTACATCACATTCAACTTGGTGCAGCCATGGACTGAACGGAGAACTCAAAGGTGAACTCCTTGCTGAAGTCCATATCCAGCAGGCTCACCCCTCGGATCGCCAATGGAGTCTCTTCAAGTGAACGAGTGGGTAGGCGGCGACATCAGTTCGTTTTTCAGGTCTTGGGGAACTGGATTCAACAGTAAACTGAGTGTGTACAGGCGACAATAGTTACTACCAATCCCTCGCCCGTTGCACGCCCGACAGAACATGCACCTCGGCGCATTCAAACGCCTCCATTAAGAAACCTATTCCGGCCACATGTCGGTTCACGAGCGGGTCTATATTCGTATTGTAATAACAAGTGTTAGTGGACACTTTACTTAAATTTAATTAGCTTTAATTGAAATTTATTCTTAAAACAAGCAATGCATTGGCTCGTTCTATCAGTGCCACATGATCAACATGCACAACAATTAGAATTATTATTCTCAGGACGCACACGATCAGCACATGTGTCGAGCTTCCACACAGATATAACGTTCCTGTGCATTACATAGTTGTGACAATCCGAACTATGGGATATTATACAACCTTTAGATGGTTCAATAGGTTATACCGAATATGCCGCCTTTCAACTTCTTATTTTCTTGCTGCACTGCCGATAACTGAGCCTTTAAGCTCTTTATCTCTTCGGCTTGCTTATCCTTTTCCTCCTCAAGCTTGTTTTTCTGGTCAGTGGTCATTGTGGCCTTTTTCATCTCCGCAGGCTCTGTGGTGATGGCATTCAGCTTTGTCTGGTTTGTCTTCAGCTCCTGGGACAGCGTGTTGTTCTTCTCCCTGAGAACCTGCAAGTTGTAATGATCCTTAAATCGGTTGGCCTAACCGCTTTAAGTCTCGAGGCCTACTGGCATATATCTATTTGCACAGACTATTACCTACATATCCTTTGAAAACAGTTGAGTAACTCCAGCAAGTCCGTCCCGGGCAGCTCGGATATAAGCACCCACGGAGCTGAGTGCGGTAAACTCCTGTTCAGAGAAAACTGGAGCGCGCATGGCCTCTTTCAGTCGACGATGATTCATCATGCTCTCTACCTCTGAACTCGTGATGGATACGTCATCCGAATCCTCTTGAGGAGGCGGGTCCGGCACTGTATCAGCCCTCGTCCTAGTTGACGAGTCTGGTGCCGGATTAGCCGACATTCGGCTAGCTGGGCGTTTTCCCACGGTTTGCCGCGTGCTCCTCCTGAAATGGAGGTAGAAGAGAAATTTAACAATCTGATCTCATGCTTGGGCATATATCAAAGGACATACCTCTTTGAAGGAGGAGAAGTCTCAACAGCACTCCCGGTTTCTTTTTGTTTTGAACGATCGCCCTACGTAGGGGGCGCTCTCGAGGGAGCGCGGCTTACCGAGCACCGACCCTATAAAATGCAGTTTAGTGCAATGGATAAGGTGCAAGCGGGGGTTTCTTTTTGGGGAAGTTATTTGAATACTTACAATGGAGAAGGAGTAAGGGCGGGGGTAGTCGGCTGTAATAGCCTTTAGATGATAACATAGTTGTGACAATCCGAACTATGGGATATTATACAACCTTTAGATGGTTCAATAGGTCATACCGAATATGCCACCTTTCAACTTCTTATTTTCTTGTTGCGCTGCCGATAACTGAGCCTTTAAGCTCCTTATCTCTTCAGCTTGCTTATCCTTTCCCTCCTCAAGCTTGTTTTTCTGATCAGTGGTCATTGTGGCCTTTTTCATCTCCCAAGCTCTGTGGTGATGGCATTCAGCTTTGTCTGGTTTGTCTTCAGCTCCTGGGACAGCGTGTTGTTCTTCTCCCTGAGAATCTGCAAGTTGTAACGATCCTTAAATCGGTTAGCCTAACCGCTTTAAGTCTCGGGGGCTACTGGCATATATTCTATTTGCACAAATTATTACCTACATATCCTTTGAAAATAGTTGAGTAACTCCAGCAAGTCTGTCCTGGGCAGCTCGGATATAAGCATCCATGGAGGTGAGTGCGGTAAACTCCTGTTCAGAGAAAACTGGAGCGCGCATGGCCTCTTTCAGTTGACGATGATTCATTAAGCTCTCTACCTCGAAACTCGTGATGGATACGTCATCCGAATCCTCTTGAGGAGGCGGTTCCGGCACTGTATCTGTTTATTCCTCCGTTTTAATGTGTGTACTCTGTTTTCCGTTCTTATATGTTCTGTTTCAATGTGTGTATATACGCTTTCCATTCTGTATATGTGGATGATAACAACTAGATTCAAATTTGGATTACGGTCATTAAATGGCTAGAAAATCACTTAAATATGTTTAAAAGGTCAAATGACCCCTAAAATTTTCCAAATTTTAACATGACAGTTGTATTAGTGCACGTTAAACTTAGAAAAAATTGAAGGCCGTAAGAGGAAGCTATCTCCCGTTCGTGATCAAACATGCATTGTTCCCTCTCGGAACCATGAACCTTCTAGTGAGCTGCTCCGGTTTGTGAGGGGTGTGTGTCCACACATTCGTCAAACAGGCCAATTTTTTTACCACATCATCGTGGTGGCATGACATTAAATCAAGCAAGGTTTCATGTTTTCTTGATCATTTTTTTAATTTTTCGGAATTAAAATGCCATGGCACTCCATGCATGTGCCCATGCCATGAGACCAATATGTTTGAAAATTCCTTCTAATTTACTGCACATGGAATTAACTCGCACACAAGTACACAAATATGATTTTTCAAACCGTTATGGTTAGGCGTTGCATGTAGATGTAGTTCAAATTTGAATTACGGTCATTAAATGGTTAGAAAATCAGTTAAATGTCTTTAAAAGGTTAAATGACCGCTAGAATTTTCCAAATTTTCACGGTACAGTTGTAGTAGTGCACGTTAAACGTAGAATAAATTTTGAAGGCCGTAGAAGAAGCTATCTCCTGTTCGTCATCAAACATGCATTGTTCCTCCTCGGAACCACGAGCCTTCTAGTGAGTTGCTCCAGTTTGTGAGGGGTGTGTGTCCAAACTTTCTTCACACATGCCAATTTTATACCACATCATCTTGGTGGCATGACATTACATCAAGCAAGGTTTCATGTTTTTCTGATCATTTTTTAATCTTTTGGAATTAAAATGCCATGGCACTCCATGCATATGTGTGCATGTGTCCATGTCGTGAGACCAATATGTTTGAAAATTAATTCTAATTTACTGCACATGGAATTAACTCGCACACTGCTACCTCTTGAGCACTGCGTTGGTTTTCCCTTGAAGAGGAAAGGGTGATGCAGTAAAGTAGCGTAAGTATTTCCCTTAGTTTTTAAGAACCAAGGTATCAATCCAGTAGGAGACCACGCTCAAGTCCCACGCACCTACACAAACAAATAAGAACCTCGAACCAATGCGATAAAGGGATTGTCAATCCCTTCACGGTCACTTACGAGAGTGAGATCTGATAGATATGATAGATAATATTTTTGGTATTTTTATGATAAAGATGCAAAGTAAAATAAACGGCAATAGAAATAGCTAAGTGTTGGAAGATTAATATGATGGAAAATAGACCCGGGGGCCATAGTTTTCACTAGTGGCTTCTCTCAAGAGCATAAGTATTACGGTGGGTAAACAAATTACTGTCGAGCAATTGATAGAATTGAGCATAGTTATGAGAATATCTAGGTATGATCATGTATATAGGCATCACGTCCGCGACAAGTAGACCGAAACGATTCTGCATCTACTACTATTACTCCACACATCGACTGCTATCCAGCATGCATCTAGAGTATTAAGTTCATAAGAACAGATTAATGCTTTAAGAAAGATGACATGATGTAGAGGGATAAACTCATGCAATATGATATAAACCCCATCTTTTTATCCTCGATGGCAACAATACAATACGTGCCTTGCTGCCCCTGCTGTCACTGGGAAAGGACACCGCAAGATTGAACCCAAAGCTAAGCACTTCTCCCATTGCAAGAAAGATCAATCTAGTAGGCCAAACCAAACTGATAATTCGAAGAGACTTGCAAAGATAACCAATCATACATAAAAGAATTCAGAGGAGATTCTAATATTGTTCATAGATAAACTTGATCATAAACCCACAATTCATCGGATCTCGACAAACACACCGCAAAAGAAGAGTTACATAAAATAGATCTCCAAGAAGATCGAGGAGAACTTTGTATTGAGATCCAAAGAGAGAGAAGAAGCCATCTAGCTAATAACTATGTACCCGAAGGTTTGAGGTAAACTACTCACACATCATCGGAGAGGCTATGGTGTTGATGTAGAAGCCCTCCGTGATCAATGCCCCCTCCAGCAGGACATCGGAAAAGGCCCCAAGATGGGATCTCACGGGTACAGAAGGTTGCGGCGGTGGAATTAGGTTTTCGTGGGCGCTTCTGATGGTTTGGGGGTACGTAGGTATATATAGGAGAAAGAAGTACGTCGGTGAAGCCACGAGGGGCCCACGAGAGTGGAGGGCGCGCCCTGCGGGGGTAGGTGCGCCCCCTACCTCGTGGCTTCCTCGTCTGTTGCTTGACGTCCACTCCAAGTCCTCTGGATCACGTTTGTTCCGAAAATCTCGTTCCCAAAGGTTTCATTCTGTTTGGACTCCGTTTGATATTCTTTTTCTGTGAAATGCTGAAATAGGCAGAAAAACAGCAATTTGGGCTGGGCCTCCGGTTAATAGGTTAGTCCCAAAAATAATATAAAAGTGTATAATAAATCCCAATAAACATCCAGAACAGAATATAATATAGCATGGAACAATAAAAAATTATAGATACGTTGGAGATGTATCAAGCATCCCCAAGCTTAATTCCTGTTCGTCCTCGAGTAGGTAAATGATAAAAACAGAATTTTTGATGTGGAATGCTACTTAGCATAATTTTCAGTGTAACCCTCTTAATTGTGGTATGAATATTCAGATCCGAAAGATTCAAGATAAAAGTTTAATATTGACATAAAAGCAATAATACTTCAAGCATACTAACTAAGCAATTATGTCTTCTCAAAATTTCATGGCCAAAGAAAGTTCATCCCTACAAAATCATATAGTTTGGTCATGCTCCACTTTCGTCACACAAGAATGCTCTCATCATGCACAACCCCGATGACAAGCCAAGCAATTGTTTCATACTTTAGTAATCTCAAACTTTTTTCAACTTTCACGCAATATATGAGCGTGAGCCATGGATATAGCACTATGGGTGGAATATAATATGATGATGGGGGTTATGTGGAGAAGACAAAAAAAGGAGAAAGTCTCACATCAACGCGGCTAATCAACGGGCTATGGAGATGCCCATCAATTGATGTTAATGTGAGGAGTAAGGATTGCCATGCAACGGATGCACTAGAGCTATAAATGTATGAAAGCTCAACTAAAGAAACTAAGTGGGTGTGCATCCAACTTGCTTGCTCATGAAGACCTAGGGCATTTGAGGAAGCCCATTGTTGGAATATACAAGCCAAGTTCTATAACGAAAAATTCCCACTAGTATATGAAAGTGAAAAAAAAGACTATCTATCATAAGGATCATGGTGCTACTTTGAAGCACAAGTATGGAAAAAGATAGAAGCATTGCCCTTTTTTTGGGCCTTTCTTTTTTTTGGCTTTTTTTGGGACAATGCTCTATGAATGATGATCATCACACTTGTATTTATTTACAACTCAATGATTACAACTCGATACTAGAACAAAGTATGACTCTATATGAATGCCTTCGGCGGTGTACCGGGATGGGCAATGAATCAAGAGTGGCATGTATGAAAAATTATGAACGGTGGCTTTGCCACAAATACGATGTCAACTACATGATCATGCAAGGCAATATGACGATGATGAACGTGTCATGATAAACGGAATGGTGGAAAGTTTCATGGCAATATATCTCGGAATGGCTATGGAAATGCCATAATAGGTAGGTATGGTGGCTGTTTTGAGGAAGATATAAGGAGGTTTATGTGTGATAGAGCGTATCGTATCACGGGGTTTGGATGCACCGGCGAAGTTTGCACCAACTCTCAAGGTGAGAAAGGGCAATGCACGGTACCGAAGAGGCTAGCAATGATGGAAGGGTAAGAGTGCGTATAATCCATGGACTCAACAGTAGTCATAAAGAACTCACATACTTATTGCAAAAATCTACAAGTCATCAAAAACCAAGCACTACACGCATGCTCCTAGGGGGATAGATTGGTAGGAAAACACCATCGCTCGTCCCCGACCGCCACTCATAAAGAGGACAATCAAAGAACACCTCATGTTCCAAATTTGTTACACAATGTTTACTATACGTGCATGCTACGGGACTTGCAAACTTCAACGCAAAATACTTCTCAAATTCACAACTACTCAACTAGCACAACTTTAATATCACTACCTCCATATCTCAAAACAATCATCAAGCATCAAACTTCTCTTAGTATTCAACACACTCATACGAAAGTTTTTACTAATCTTGCATACCTAGCATATTAGGACCAATTACACAATTAAAGCAAATTACCATGCTGTTTTGTAGGACTCTCAAAATAATATAAGTGAAGCATGAGAGAACAATAATTTCTATAAAACAAAACCACCACCGTGCTCTAAAAGATATAAGTGAAGCACTAGAGCAAAAACTATATAGCTCAAAAGATATAAGTGAAGCACATAGAGTAATCTAATAAATTCCGAATCATGTGTGTCTCTCTCAAAAGGTGTGTACAGCAAGGATGATTGTGGTAAACTAAAAACAAAGACTCAAATCATACAAGACGCTCCAAGAAAAACACTTATCATGTGGTGAATAAAAATATATCTCCAAGTAAAGTTACCGATGGACGAAGACGAAAGAGGGGATGCCTTCCGGGGCATCCCCAAGCTTTGGCTTTTTGGTGTCCTTAGATTACCTTGGGGTGCCATGGGCATCCCCAATCTTAGGCTCTTGCCACTCCTTGTTCCATAATCCATCAAATCTTTACCCAAAACTTGAAAACTTCACAACACAAAACTTAACAGAAAATCTCGTGAGCTCCGTTAGCGAAAGAAAACAAAACACCACTTCAAGGTACTGCATTGAACTCATTCTTTATTTATACTGGTGTTAAACCTACTGTATTCCAACTTCTCTATGGTTTATAAACTATTTTACTAGCCATAGATTCATCAAAATAAGCAAACAACACACGAAAAACAGAATCTGTCAAAAACAGAACAGTCTGTAGTAATCTGTAACTAACGCAAACTTCTGGAACTCAGAAAAATCCACCAAAATAGGAAGACCTAGATAATTTGTTTATTGATCTACTACAATTGGAATCAGTATTTATCACGTTCTGGTGATTTTTAACAATTGTTTTCGTGAACAGAAAGTTTCTGCAATTTTCAGCAAGATCAAATAACTATCATCCAAGAAGATCCTATAGGTTTAACTTGGCACAAACACTAATTAAAACATAAAAACAAATCTAACCAGAGGCTAGATCAAAGATTTATTCCTAAACAGAAGCAAAAAGCAAAAATCTAAAATAAAATTGGGTTGCCTCCCAACAAACGCTATCGTTTAACGCCCCTAGCTAGGCATAAAAGCAAGGATAGATCTAGGTATTGTCATCTTTGGTAGGCAATCCATAAGTGGCTCTCATAATAGATTCATAAGGTAATTTAATCTTCTTTCTAGGGAAGTGTTCCATGCCTTTCCTTAACGGAAATTGGAATCTAATATTCCCTTCCTTCATATCAATAATTGCACCGATCGTTCTAAGGAAAGGTCTACCAAGAATAATAGGACATGAAGGATTGCAATCTATATCAGGAACAATAAAATCTACGGGCACATAGTTCCTATTTGCAACAATAAGAACATCATTAATTCTTCCCATAGGTTCCTTAATGGTGGAATCCACAAGGTGCAAATTTAAAGAGCAATCATCAAATTCACGGAAACCTAACAAATAACACAAAGTTTTTGGAATAGTGGAAACGCTAGCACCCAAATCACACAAAGCATAGCATTCATGATCTTTAATTTTAATTTTAATAGTAGGTTCCCATTCATCATAAAGTTTCCTAGGGATAGAGACTTCCAACTCAAGTTTTTCTTCATAAGATTGCATTAACGCATCAACGATATGTTTAGTAAAAACTTTATTTTGACTATAAGCATGAGGAGAATTTAGCACGGATTGCAACAAGGAAATACAATCTATCAAAGAGCAATTATCATAATTAAATTCCTTGAAATCCAAGAGAGTGGGTTCATTGATATCTAAAGTTTTGACCTCTTCAATACCACTTTTACCAATTTTTGCATCAAGATCTAAAAACTCCGAATTTTTGGGACGCATTCTAACTGAAGTTGACTCATCTCTAGTCCCGTCATTATCAAGATTCATATTGCAAAACAAAGATTTAATAGGGGACACATCAATAACTTTTAAATCTTCATCTTTATTCTAATGAAAATCAGAAGAACACGCTTCACAAAGCAATCTTGCTTAGCATGCATCCTAGCGGTTCTTTCTTTGCACTCATCAATGGAAATTCTCATGGCTTTGAGAGACTCATTGATATCATGCTTAGGTGGAATAGATCTAAGTTTCAAAGAATCAACATCAAGAGAAATTCTATCAACGTTCCTAGCCAATTCGTCAACTTTAAGCAATTTTTCTTCAAGCAAAGCATTGAAATTCTTTTGAGAAATCATAAATTCTTTAACACTAGCCTCAAATTCAGAGGGCATCTTATTAAAATTTCCATAAGAGTTGTTGTAGGAATTAACATAATTATTAGAGGAATTACTAGGATACGGCCTATGATTAAAGTTTCCTCTATACGCGTTGTTACCAAAATTATTCCTACCAACAAAATTCACATCCATAGATTCATTATTATTCTCAATCAAAGTAGAACATATCATTAGGATCAGAAGAAACACTTTTAGTAGCAAATAATTTCATAGGTTCATCCATCTTTCCACTCAAAACATTAATTTCTTCTATCGCATGCACTTTTTTATTAGTAGATCTTTCGGTGTGCCATTGAGAATAATTAACCATAATATTATCTAGGAGTTCAGTAGCTTCTCCTAAAGTGATTTCCACAAAAGTGCCTCCCGCGGCCGAATCTAAAAGATTTCTAGAAGCAAAATTCAATCCGGCATAGAAATTTTGTAACATCCATAAATTCAAACCATGAGTAGGGCAATTACGTATCATTAATCATCCTCTCCCAAGCTTGTGCAACATGTTCATGATCAAGTTGCTTAAAATTCATGATATCGTTTCTAAGAGATATGATCTTAGCGGGAGGAAATACTTAGAGATAAAAGCATCCTTGCACTTATTCCATGAATCAATACTATTTTTAGGCAAAGGCGAAAACCAAGCTTTAGCACGATCTCTAAGCGAAAAAGGAAATAGCTTCAATTTAACAATATCATTGTCCACATCTTTCTTCTTTTGCATATCACACAAATCAACGAAGCTATTTAGATGGGTAGCGGCATCTTCACTAGGAAGGCTGGCGAATTGATCTTTCATGACAAGATTCAACAAAGCAGCATTAATTTCACAAGATTCAGCATCGGTAAGAGGAGCAATCGGAGTGCTAAGAAAATAATTGTTGTTGGTATTGGCAAAGTCACACAATTTAGTATTATCTTGAGCCATCGTGACAAGCAAGCAATCCAACACACAAGCAAACAAGAAGCAAGCGAAAAAGAGGCGAACGGAAAGAGATGGCGAATAAAACGGCAAGGGTGAAGTGGGGAAGAGGAAAACGAGAGGCAAATGGAAAATAATGTAATGTGAGGGATAAGAGTTTGTGATGGGTACTTGGTATGTCTTGACTTGTGCGTAGACTCCCCGGCAACGGCGCCAGAAATCCTTCTTGCTACCTCTTGAGCACTGCGTTGGTTTTCCTTGAAGAGGAAAGGGTGATGCAGTAAAGTAGCGTAAGTATTTCCCTCAGTTTTTGAGAACCAAGGTATCAATCCAGTAGGAGACCACGCTCGAGTCCCACGCACCTACACAAACAAATAAGAACCTTGCAACCAACGCGATAAAGGGGTTGTCAATCCCTTCACGGTCACTTACGAGAGTGAGATCTGATAGATATGATAGATAATATTTTTGGTATTTTTATGATAAAGATGCAAAGTAAAATAAACCGCAATAGAAATAGCTAAGTGTTGGAAGATTAATATGATGGAAAATACACCCGGGGGCCATAGGTTTCACTAGTGGCTTCTCTCAAGAGCATAAGTATTACGGTGGGTAAACGAATTACTGTCGAGCAATTGATAGAATTGAGCATAGTTATGAGAATATCTAGGTATGATCATGTATATAGGCATCACGTCCGCGACAGGTAGACCGAAACGATTCTGCATCTACTACTATTACTCCACGCATCGGCCGCTAGCCAGCATGCATCTAGAGTATTAAGTTCATAAGAACACAGTAATGCTTTAAGCAAGATAACATGATGTAGAGGGATAAACTCATGTAATATGATATAAACCCCATCTTTTTATCCTCGATGGCAACAATACAATACGTGCCTTGCTGCCCCTGCTGTCGTTGGGAAAGGACACCGCAAGATTGAACCCAAAGCTAAGCACTTCTCCCATTGCAAGAAAGATCAATCTAGTAGGCCAAACCAAACTGATAATTCGAAGAGACTTGCGAAGATAACCAATCATACATAAAAGAATTCAGAGGAGATTCAAATATTGTTCATAGATAAACTTGATCATAAACCCACAATTCATCGGATCTCGACAAACACACCGCAAAAGAAGAGTTACATCAAATAGATCTCCAAGAAGATTGAGGAGAACTTTGTATTGAGATCCAAAGAGAGAGAAGAAGCCATCTAGCTAATAACTATGGACCCGAAGGTCTGAGGTAAACTACTCACACATCATCGGAGAGGCTATGGTGTTGATGTAGAAGCCCTCCATGATCAATGCCCCCTCCGGCAGGACGCCGGAAAAAGCCCCAAGATGGGATCTCACAGGTACAGAAGGTTGCGGCGGTGGAATTAGGTTTTCGTGGGCGCTTCTAATGGTTTGGGGGTACGTAGGTATATATAGGAGGAAGAAGTAGGTCGGTGGAGCCACGAGGGGCACACGAGGGTGGAGGGCGCGCCCTGGGGGTGTAGGCATGCCCCACTACCTCGTGGCTTCCTCGTCTGTTGCTTGACGTCCACTCCAAGTCCTCTGGATCACGTTTGTTCCGAAAATCACGTTCCCGAAGGTTTCATTCCATTTGGACTCCGTTTGATATTCTTTTTCTGCGAAACACTGAAATAGGCACAAAAAACAGCAATTTGGACTAGGCCTCCGGTTAATAGGTTAGTCCCAAAAATAATATAAAAGTGTATAATAAAGCCCAATAAACATCCAAAACATAATATAATATAGCATGGAACAATCAAAAATTATAGATACGTTGGAGACGTATCAAGCATCCCCAAGCTTAATTCCTCCTCGCCTCGAGTTGGTAAATGATGAAAACAGAATTTTTGATGTGGAATGCTACTTAGCATAATTTTCAGTGTAACCCTCTTAATTGTGGTATGAATATTGAGATCCGAAAGATTCAAGATAAAATTTTAATATTGACATAAAATTAATAATACTTCAAGCATACTAACTAAGCAATTATGTCTTCTCAAAATATCATGGCCAAAGAAAGTTCATCCCTACAAAATCATATAGTTTGGTCATGCTCCATTTTCGTCACACAAGAATGCTCTCATCATGCACAACCCCGATGACAAGCCAAGCAATTGTTTCATACTTTAGTAATCTCAAACTTTTTTCAACTTCCACGCAATATATGAGCGTGAGCCATGGATATAGCACTATGGGTGGAATAGAATATGATGATGGGGGTTATGTGGATAAGACAAAAAAGGAGAAAGTCTCACATCAACGCGGCTAATCAACGGGCTATGGAGATGCCCATCAATTGATGTTAATGTGAGGAGTAAGGATTGCCATGCAACGGATGCACTAGAGCTATAAATGTATGAAAGCTCAACAAAAGAAACTAAGTGGGTGTGCATCCAACTTGCTTGCTCACGAAGACCTAGGGCATTTGAGGAAGCCCATTGTTGGAATATACAGGCCAAGTTCTATAACGAAAAATTCCCACTAGTATATGAAAGTGACAAAACAAGAGACTATCCAGCATAGGGATCATGGTGCTACTTTGAAGCACAAGTATGGAAAAAGATAGTAGCATTGCCTCCTTTTTTTGGGCCTTTCTTTTTTTCTTTTGGCCTTTTTTTGGGACAATGCTCTATGAATGATGATCATCACACTTCTATTTATTTACAATTCAATGATTACAACTCGATACTAGAACAAAGTATGACTCTATATGAATGCCTCCGGCGGTGTACAAACATGCATTGTTCCTTCTCGAAACCATGAGCCTTCTAGTGAGTTGCTCCGGTTTGTGAGGGGTGTGTGTTCAAACTTTCGTCAAACATGCCAATTTTTTTCCACATCATCTTGGTGGCATGACATTACATCAAGCAAGGTTTCATGTGTTTCCGATATTTTTTAATTTTTTTAAATTAAAATGCAATGTCTCTCCATGCATACATATGCATGTGTCCATGTCGTGAGACAAATATGTTTGAAAATTCCTTCTAATTTACTGCCCATGGAATTAACTCGCACACAAGTACACAAATATGATTTTTCAAACCGTTATGGTTAGCCGTTGCATGTAGATGTACTTCAAATTTGAATTACGGCCATTAAATGGCTAGAAAATCACTTAAATGTCTTTAAAAGGTCAAATGACCCCTAGAATTTTCCAAAATTTCACATTACAGTTGTAGTAGTGCAATTTAAATGTAGAAAAAATTGAAGGCCGTAAGAGGAAGCTATCTCCCGTGCGTCATCAAACATGCATTGTTCCCTCTCGAAACCACGAGCCTTCTAGTGAGTTGCTCCGGTTTGTGAGGGTGCGTGTCCAAACTTTCGTCAAACATGCCAAATTTTTACCACATCGTCTTAGTGGCATGACATTACATCAAGCAAGGTTTCATGTGTTTCTGATATTTTTTTAATTTTTTGGAATTAAAATGCCATGTCACTCCATGCATGCATATGCATGTGTCCATGTCACGAGACAAATATGTTTGAAAATTCCATCTAATTTACTACACATGGAATTAACTCGCACAAAAGTACACAAATATGATTTTTCAAACCGTTATGGTTAGCCGTTACATGTAGATGTACTTCAAATTTGAATTACAGTCATTAAGTGGCTAGAAAATCACTTAAATGTCTTTAAAAGGTCAAATGACCCCTAGAATTTTTCAAAATTTCACATTAAAGTTGTAGTAGTGCACGTTAAGCGTAGCAAAAAATTGAAGGTTGTAAGAGGAAGCTATCTCCCGTTCGTTATCAAACATGCATTGTTCCCTCTCGGAACCACGAGCCTTCTAGTGAGTTGCTCCGACTTGTGAGGGGTGTGTGTCCAAACTTTCGTCAAACATGCCAAATTTTTTACCACATCATCTTGGTAGCATGACATTACATCAACCAAGGTTTCATGTGTTTTTGATATTTTTTTAATTTTTTGGAATAAAAATGCCATGTCACTCCATGCTTAATTGTGTCATAGCCGTTAGACCATATGTTTGAAAATTCCTTCCAATTTACTGCACATGGAATTAAATCACACACAAGTACACAAAATATGATTTTTCAAACCGTTATGGCTACCCGTTGCATGTACATGTAGTTCAAATTTCAATTACGGTCATTAAATGGCTAGAAAATCACTTAAATGTCTTAAAAGGTCAAACGACCCCTGAAATTTTCCAAAATTTGACATGACAGTTGTATTAGTACTACAAAATTTCTCATACATTTAAAACACCATCCATTGACACTTTACTCCAAATTCGTCTTTCACAGCTAATAAAAAATATCTACAACATCACACAAAGTTGTTTTCTAGGAACCGTTTGCGATGAAAATATCTGGGTCTATTTAAGTCTCCCTCCTTAAGCTTCGCCGGCTTGTCTGCTCCAGTGCCGGCAACACCCGAATCCATGAATCCCGATCCCCATTCCTGCACCCCCTTCTTGCAAAGATGACGCCATGGAAACACTTCGTGAAGGCCCGTACGGTGGCCGCATCCCCCCCCGAGCGCCGCTGCCTGTGCCAAGAGCGCCGCCGCCTATGCCGAGAGTGCTGCCGCATCCGCATTGAGCGCTGCCGCTTCCGCCGAGAGGGCGTCTGCGGTAGCCGACAGGGCAGCTGCAGCAGCCGAGACAGCTACAGCTGCTGTTGCAACGGCGGTTGCAAACGCCGAGAGCGCTCAAGCTGCCGTCCGTGCCCGGGTCGAGGCCATCCACGCCAAGATCGAGGATGCACACGCCAAGATATTCCACGCCACCTCGGACTCCGAGATGCAAACCACGTCCGAAAAGGCGTGGTGGGCATGGAGCACCTGCTTCCTCATGAGGTCGCCGAGCGGGAGCTGGAGATGCAGGAGGCGGCGGAGATCGAGGAGCGTCGGGAGGAGGAGTTGCGCGTGGCCGAGATCAAGGTAGAGAAGAGTCTGTCCGTCGAGGAATCAGCGGTGGAGTACCAACGCGAGCTCTGGCGCAGCCACTACTACGAGTACTACAACCTTGAGGTCGGCGCCGAGGACGAGGACGAGGACGAGGATGAGGTAGACTTCAGCAGGGGGGACACGGAGTCCACCAACGGCGGCATGTCGCCAGGACAAGTCATCGACGTCTCATCTCACACCGGCGATGCATAGGCTGGCGCGACGGTAGATTTGTTAAAATTATGCATACATAGGCTTTGTTTTTAATGCTGGTCTTTTGTTGGTGCAATGTTTAGGTCAACTGGCTCTGTTTAATTACTAAAATTGCTCGATTCGGTAAGTGTGGTCTCTCTGCTGTATGCTCTTTTGTGTGCCCAAATTAGCAAGCGATGTTAAATTATGCAATGACGTACCCGGGGAAATTTCCACCAAAATTTGAATTATCAAACTCATCCCATGCGCGTAAAGCAGAAGAATCGTTTGCGATGCACACAATCATTCAAAGTGAATGGTCCGGCGGCACCGCGTGCAAAGTTTCCCTCCACATTTCCAAAACTTTTGCCTACCGCCAAAATATCTACCCCCGCCCCCTCCTCCCTTCCCCACCCCCTTTTCTCCTTGACCATAAGTCACATTTCCCCTGTTTCCTCCTTCCTTCCTAAGCTATATCCGGTTCCTCGCTCTCGCCGTCTCGCATCCTACCGCCGGGGTCGCCATGGTCTTCTTCAAAGACCTCTCCAGCGGTTCCTCCTCCGGCGATGACTCCTTCACCACCCGGGTATGCCTCTCTTCTCTCTCTCGGGCTATGACTTGGAATGAAGGATTTTTACCCAGCGGTCGATTTGAGACATTTCTTCCTCTTGTAGCTCCCTAGGACCATTAGTGGCAACGAATGGAGCGGGGTGGCTGAAGTTTCTGGCATGTGCAAAGAAGGTTAGACCCTCTTTCGTTGTTACAAATCATTTGTTAGATGTGATTCAGACACTGTCATGGTCCCAACCCATTCATACCACACCTTCAACCAAACGCATCCTAAGACAGTGTCACAGTTTGTACCTAGTATCTTAAATTGTTGCCATCTCATCAGCGGTGCCATTAGAAAATTATTTGGCACCGCTTCAGCAGTTTGTGCCGCCAACTTTGGTCCACACATCCGAGTAGCCAAGCAGTAAAATACTAAATCTTTATGGCACGAAGGAAGTGGGCATCGAGCAACTACGTGCTCCGAAGTTCAGGTCCCTGATTTTTTCCGCTGCATCGGCTCGTCAGTGCAGGGCACCGGTGCGAGATGTAGCAACAGTTGTCTTTACCACAGTTTTGGCATACATAGTGGATGGCCTTAGTGCTATTAGTTCTATGTTACTTAATTTGTGCATGTAAACACCTGTTAGTATCAATTTGTTGTCATCCAAACACTGTCGCTATGCTGTTGCAGTTATATTTAGCTTCCTCGTAAAATGTTCAATTTGTTATTTATTGTACATGAGTAAGAACCTGTAGCGTTGTTGTAGTTAATTATAGCTTCTGATGTTCCAGAATTTGGTTGTTGTCTCAGTAGCAATTAATTAATTTGCACATTGATCTTTTTGAGAAGATATGTCATAATTAACATGTTTCTTCAGTTTTTCAAAATAAGCATTGGTGATTTTCTATGTTGCTATAAACCCATTTCCCCTACAATTGTTACTGATCTAGTTTTCAATATTATAGGATGAACGGAAGTGTTCTTACTTAGAGTGGGTTGATCAAGAGTGGCCACAGTCTTTGAAGATGTGCCTAGCGAAGCTCTGGAGCATGTATGAGGAAGAGAACAGACGTAGGCTTAGAGAAACTGTTGTCAACACTGAAGAATATTTGAAGATGCGGGATAAAAAGTTGAAGGTGGAGAATGAGCTCAGATTTTTTTAAATCAGACTTTTCTAAGATGGTGTTGGCGAAGGAGGAGGCACTTTCCCAGTTGGCCCGTGCAAAACAGGTTCTTACTATACTGAAAGCAGAGGTGGATAAGACGAGCCTGGATGATCTCGATTAGGGAAATGAATATATTGTTCTAATATTGTTCTTATGAAATTGAACTAGCTATATGTTGTACTGTGTTGTTTTCATGTAGCTATCATACTGTGATGTTATAATATATTTATGTGCATGATATGAAATTGGCAAACAGCTGTTTGATATGAAATGTAAATTTGCATAATACTGGAATTATTAATTGTAAACTAATAAACCTGCTAAATGTCTCATGGAACTTTGCAAACGGTTCTAGCAGTAAAAGCGCTTGTGATGGATAGCCCAATGCCACACAGTTTTCTTCATCAAATCGTGTGTGATGTAGTTGATAAAAGCAAACAGTTAACCAAGGCAGAGCGTGTGTGATAGTTACACCTTTCACATACGAGCCTACACATAAAACTGTGTGGGATGTACATACGAACGGAAACCTTTTCCCTGGATTGACTGTGTGGGATGTACATAAGAACAGAAACGTATTCCTTGGATTGACTGTGTGTGATATACATACGAATGGAAACGTTTTCCCTGGATTGACTGTGTGGGATGTACATAAGAACGGAAACGTATTCCTTGGATTGCCTGTGTGTGATATACATACCTACGGAAATGTTATTCTGAGATTCACCGTGTGGGATGTACATACCTACGGAAATATTTTTCTGGGATTCACCGTGTGGGATGTACATACCTACGGAAATGATTGGGTTTCGATACTTCGCCCGATCGCACACGAGCTCATTTGGTGTCCCAGGAGGGCCTATCCCCGACGATTTCTGGGTCGTGTGGGAAAGACCCCCCTATTGCCCACACTCACTTGGCGACGGTTCCAAATGCCATCGCGGAAAGGGGTTCAAACTCGTTTGTATAGCACCAACGCGTACTAGTGTTTATAGTTTGGTGGCAGTGATTGAAGAACTCTGTCAATGACACTATCATCCAGAAGGTTAACTCCTAGCTGAGTCAAGTGGTTATGGTACCCAGACATTCTGAGTATGTGTTCACTGACAAAACTGTTCTCCTCCATCTTGCAGCTATAGAACTTGTTGGAGACTTCATATCTCTCAACTCAAGCATTTGCTTGAAATATTAACTTCAACTCCTGGAACATCTCATATGCTCCATGATGTTCAAAGCATCTTTGAAGTCCCGATTATATGTTGTAAAGCATGGCACACTGAACTATCGAGTAGTCATCAGATTTAGCTTGCCAGACATTCATAATGTCCGGAGTTGCTCCTACAGCAGGCCTTGCACCTAGCGGTGCATCAAGGACGTAATTCTTCTGTGCAGCAATGAGGATAATCCTCAAGTTATGGACCTAGTCTGTGTAGTTGCTACCACCATCTTTCAACTTAGCTTTCTCTAGGAACGCATTAAAATTCAAGGGAACGGTAGCACGGGCCATTGATCTACAACATAGATATGCAAAAACTATCAGGACTAAGTTCATGATAAATTTAAGTTCAATTAATCATATTACTTAACAACTCCCACTTAGATAGACATCCCTCGAGTCATCTAAATGATCACATGATCCATATCAACTAAACCATGTCCGATCATCACGTGAGATGGAGTAGTTTTCAATGGTGAACATCTCTATGTTGATCATATCTACTATATGATTCACGATCAACCTTTCGGTCTCAGTGTTCCGAGGCCATGTCTGTACATGCTAGGCTCATCAAGTTTAACCCGAGTATTCTGCACGTGCAAAACTATCTTGCACCCATTGTATGTGAACGTAGAGCTTATCGCACCCGATCATCATGTGGTGTCTCGGCACGATGAACTATCACAACGGTGCATACTCAGGGAGAACACTTATACCTTGAAATTTTAGTGAGGGATCATCTTATAATGCTATCGCCATACTAAGCAAAATAAGATGCATAAAAGATAAACATCATATGCAATCAAAATATGTGACATGATATGGCCATCATCATCTTGTGCCTTTGATCTCCATCTCCAAAGCACCGTCATGATCTCCATCGTCATCGGCTTGACACCTTGATCTCCATCGTAGTGTCGTTGTTGTCTCGCCAACTATTGCTTCTACAACTATCGCTAACGCATAGTGATAAAGTCAAGCAATTACATGGCGATTGCATTTCATACAATAAAGCGACAACCATAAGGCTCCTGCCAGTTGCCGATAACTTTTACAAAACATGATCATCTCATACAATAACGTATATCACATCATGTCTTGACCATATCACATCACAACATGCCCTGCAAAAACAAGTTAGACGTCCTCTACTTTGTTGTTGCAAGTTTTACGTGGCTGCTACGAGCTTCTAGTAAGAATCGTTCTTACCTACGCATCAAAACCACAACGATGTTTCGTCAAGTGTGTTGTTTTAATCTTCAACAAGGACCGGCCGTAGTCAAATTCGATTCAACTTAAGTTGGAGAAACAGACACCCGCTAGCCACCTTTATGCAAAACAAGTTGCATGTCTGTCGGTGGAACGAGTCTCATGAACGTGGTCATGTAAGGTTGGTCCAGGATGCTTCATCCAACAATACCGCCGAATCAGAATAAGACATTGGTGGTAAGCAGTACGACTATGATCGCCCACAACTCTTTGTGTTCTACTCGTGCATATCATCTACGCATAAACCTAGCTCTGATACCACTATTGGGAAATGTAGCTTGCAATTTCAAAAAAATTCCTACGATCATGCAAGATCTATCTAGGAGATGCATAGCAACGAGAGGGGGAGAGTGTGTCTACGTACCCTCGTAGACCGAAAGCGGAAGCGTTAGTTTAGCGCGGCTGATGTAGTCGAACGTCTTCACGATCCAACCGATCAAGTACCGAACGTACGGCACCACCGAGTTCAGCACACGTTCAGCTCGATAACGTCCCTCGAACCCTTGATCCAGCAAAGTGTTGAGGGAGAGTTTCGTCAGCACGACGGCGTGGTGACTGATACGTCTCCATCGTATCTACTTTTCCAAACACTTTTGCCCTTGTTTTGGACTCTAACTTGCATGATTTGAATGGAACTAACCCGGACTGATGCTGTTTTCAGCAGAATTGCCATGGTGTTATTTTTGTGCAGAAACAAAAGTTCTCGGGATGGCCCGAAACTTCACGAATATTATTTTTGGAAATAATAAAAAATACTGGCAAAAGAATCAAGGCCAGGGGCCCACACCCTGTCCACGAGGGTGGGGGCGCGCCTGCCCCCCTGGGCGCGCCCTTGCCTCGTGGGCCCCCTGGAGCTCCACCGACCTCAACTCCAACTCTATATATTCGTGTTCGGGGAGAAAAAAATCAGAGAGAAGGATTCATCGCGTTTTACGATACGGAGCCGCCGCCAAGCCCTAATCTCTCTCGGGAGGGCTGATCTGGAGTCCGTTCGGGGCTCCAAAGAGGGGAATCCGTCGCCATCGTCATCATCAACCATCCTCCATCACCAATTTCATGATGCTCACCGCCGTGCGTGAGTAATGCCATCGTAGGCTTGCTAGACGGTGATGGGTTGGATGAGATTTATCAGGTAATCGAGTTAGTTTTGTTAGGGTTTGATCCCTAGTATCCACTATGTTATGAGATTGATGTTGTTATCACTTTGCTATGCTTAATGCTTGTCAGTAGGGCCCGAGTGCCATGATTTCAGATCTGAACCTATTATGTTTTCATGAATATATGTGAGTTCTTGATCCTATCTTGCAAGTCATTAGTCACCTACTATGTGTTATGATCCGGCAACCCCGAAGTGACAATAATCGGGACCCCTCCCGGTGATGACCGTAGTTTGAGGAGTTCATGTATTCACTATGTGTTAATGCTTTGGTCCGGTACTCTATTAAAAGGAGGCCTTAATGATACGTCTCCAACGTATCTATAATTTTTTATTGCTTCATGCTATATTATATTCTGTTTTGGATGATTAATGGGCTTTGTTATACACTTTTATATTATTTTTTGGACTAACCTATTAACTAGAGGCCCAGCCCAAATTTCTGTTTTTTGCCTATTTCAGAGTTTCGTATAAAAAGAATATCAAACAGAGTCCAAACGGAATGAAACCTTCGGGAACATGATTTTCGGAACAAACGTGATCCAGAGGACTTGGAGTCTACGTCAAGAAATCAACCAGGAGAGCATGAGGCAGGGGGCGGGCCTACCCCCCTGGGCGCGCCCTCCACCCTTGTGGGGCCCACGTTGCTCCACCTACGTACTTCTTCCTCCTATATATACCTCCGTACCCCCAAACCAACAGATGCATCCACGAAAACCTAATTCCACCGCCGCAACCTTCTGTACCCATGAGATCCCATCTTGGGGCCTTTTCCGGCGTCCTGCCGGAGGGGGCATTGATCACGGAGGGCTTCTACATCAACACCATAGCCTCTCAGATGATGTGTGAGTAGTTTACCTCAGACCTTCAGGTCCATAGTTATTAGCGAGATGGCTTCTTCTCTCTTTTTGGATCTCAACACAAAGTTCTCCACGATTCTCGTGGAGATCTATTCGATGTAATCTTCTTTTGCGGTGTGTTTGTTGAGACCGATGAATTGTGGGTTTATGATCAAGTTTATCTATGAACAATATTAGAATCTCCTCTGAATTCTTTTATGTATGATTGGTTATCTTTGCAAGTCTCTTCGAATTATCAGTTTGGTTTGGCCTACTAGATTGATCTTTCTTGCAATGGGAGAAGTGCTTAGCTTTGGGTTCAATCTTGCGGTGTCCTTTCCCAGTGACAGCAAGGGCAGCAAGGCACGTATTGTATTGTTGCCATCGAGGATAACAAGATGGGGTTTATATCATATTGCATGAGTTTATCCCTCTACATCATGTCATCTTACTTAAAGCATTACTCTGTTCTTTGAACTTAATACTCTAGATGCATGCTGGATAGCGGTCGATGTGTGGAGTAATAGTAGTAGATGCAGGCAGGAGTCGGTCTACTTGTCACGGACGTGATGCCTATATACATGATCATACCTAGATATTCTCATAACTATGCTCAATTCTATCCATTGCTCAACAGTAATTTATTCACCCACCGTAATACTTATGCTCTTGAGAGAAGCCGCTAGTGAAACCTATGGCCCCCGGGTCTATTTTCCATCATATTAATCTTACAACACTTAGCTATTTTTACTGCCTTTTATTTTACTTTGCATCTTTATTATAAAAATACCAAAAATATTATCTTATCATATCTATTAGATCTCACTTTCGTAAGTGACCGTGAAGGGATTGACAACCCCTTTATTGCGTTGGTTGCGAGGTTTTTATTTGTTTGTGTAGGTGCGAGGGACTTGAGCGTGGCCTCCTTCTGGATTGATACCTTGGTTCTCAAAAACTGAGGGAAATACTTACGCTACTTTACTGCATCACCCTTTCCTCTTCAAGGGAAAACCAACGCAGTGCTCAAGAGGTAGCAAGAAGGATTTCTGGCGCCGTTGCCGGGGAGTCTACGCAAAAGTCAAGACATACCAAGTACCCATCACAAACTCTTATCTCCCGCATTACATTATTTGCCATTTGCCTCTCGTTTTCCTCTCCCCCACTTCACCCTTGCCGTTTTATTCGCCCTCTCTCCGTTCGCCTCTTTTTTGCTCGCTTCTTGTTTGCTCGTGTGTTGGATTGCTTGCTTGTCACGATGGCTCAAGATAATACTAAATTATGTGACTTTACCAATACCAACAACAATGATTTTCTTAGCACTCCGATTGCTCCTCTTACCGATACTGAATCTTGTGAAATTAATGCTGCTTTGTTGAATCTTGTCATGAAAGATCAATTCGCCGGCCTTCCTAGTGAAGATGCCGCTACCCATCTAAATAGCTTCGTTGATTTGTGTGATATGCAAAAGAAGAAAGATGTGGACAATGATATTGTTAAATTGAAGCTATTTCCTTTTTCGCTTAGAGATCGTGCTAAAGCTTGGTTTTCGTCTTTGCCTAAAAATAGTATTGATTCTTGGAATAAGTGCAAAGATGCTTTTATCTCTAAGTATTTTCCTCCCGCTAAGATCATCTCTCTTAGAAACGATATTATGAATTTTAAGAAACTTGATCATGAACATGTTGCACAAGCTTGGGAGAGGATGAAATTAATGATACGTAATTGCCCTACACATGGTTTGAATTTGTGGATGATTATACAAAAATTTATGCCGGATTGAATTTTGCTTCTAGAAATCTTTTAGATTCGGCCGCGGGAGGAATCTTTTATGGAAATCACTTTAGGAGAAGCTACTAAACTCCTAGATAATATCATGGTTAATTATTCTTAATGGCACAATGAAAGATCTACTAGTAAAAAGGTGCATGCGATAGAAGAAATTAATGTTTTGAGTGGAAAGATGGATGAACTTATGAAATTATTTGCTAATAAAAGTGTTCCTTCTGATCCTAATGATATGCCTTTGTCTACTTTGATTGAAAATAATAATGAATCTATGGATGTGAATTTTGTTGGTAGGAATAATTTTGGTAACAACGCGTATAGAGGAAACTTTAATCCTAGGCCGTATCCTAGTAATTCCTCTAATAATTATGGTAATTCCTACAACAACTCTTATGGAAATTTTAATAAGATGCCCTCTGAATTTGAGACTAGTGTTAAGGATTTT
Organism: Triticum aestivum; assembly: GCF_018294505.1. NCBI lineage: Eukaryota > Viridiplantae > Streptophyta > Magnoliopsida > Poales > Poaceae > Triticum > Triticum aestivum. The sequence goes on from NC_057808.1 coordinate 88,408,524, forward strand.
ATGAATTCACAAAAGAATTTCAATGCTTTGCTTGAAGAAAAATTGCTTAGAGTTGATGATTTAACTAGGAACGTAGATAGAATTTCCCTTGATGTTGATTCCCTGAAACTTATATCTATTCCACCTAAGCATGATATCAATGAGTCTCTCAAAGCCATGAGAATTTCCATTGATGAGTGCAAAGAAAGAACCGCTAGGATGCGTGCTAAGAAAGATCGCTTTGTGAAGGCGTGTTCTTCTAGTTTTGTGAGAATAAAGATGAAGATCTAAAAGTTATTGATGTGTCCCCTATTAAATATTTGTTTTGCAATATGAATCTTGATAATGATGGGACTGAATATGAGCCACCTTTACCTAGAAGGCGTTCCAAAAATTCGGAGTTTTAAGATCTTGATGCAAAAATTGGTAAAAGTGGGATTGAAGAGATCAAAACTCTAAATATTAATGAACCCACTATTTTGGATTTCAAGGAATTTCATTATGATAATTTCTCTTTGATAGATTGTATTTCCTTGTTACAATCCGTGTTAAATTATCCACATGTTTATAGTCAACATAATGCTTTTACTAAACATATCGTTGATGCTTTGATGCAATCTTATGAAGAAAAACTTGAGTTGGAAGTTTCTATCCCTAGAAAATTTTATGATGAGTTGGAACCTACTATTAAAATTAAAATTAAAGATCATGAATGCTATGCTTTGTGTGATTTGGGTGCTAGTGTTTCCACGATTCCAAAAACTTTGTGTGATTTGCTAGGTTTCCGTGAATTTGATGATTGTTCTTTGAACTTGCACCTTGCGGATTCCACCACTAAGAAACCTATGGGAAGAATTAATGATGTTCTTATTGTTGCAAATAGGAACTATGTGCCCGTAGATTTTATTGTTCTTGACATAGATTGCAATCCTTCATGTCCTATTATTATTGGTAGACCTTTCCTTAGAACGATTGGTGCAATTATTGATATGAATGAAGGAAATATTAGATTCCAATTTCCGTTAAAGAAAGGCATGGAACACTTTCCTAGAAAGAAAATTAAACTACCATATGAATCTATTATGAGAGCCACGTATGGATTGCCTACCAAAGATGGCAATACTTAGATCTATCCTTGCTTTTATGCCTAGCTAGGGGCGTTAAACGATGGCGCTTGTTGGGAGGCAACCCAATTTTATTTTTAGTTTTTTGCTTTTTGCTTCTGTTTAGGAATAAATATTTGATCTAGCCTCTGGTTAGATTTTTTTCTATGTTTTAATTAGTGTTTGTGCCAAGTTAAACCTATAGGATCTTCTTGGATGATAGTTATTTGATCTTGCTGAAAATTCCAGAAACTTTCTGTTCACGAAAACAATTATTAAAAATCACCAGAACGTGATAAAATACTGATTCCAATTTCTGCTGATCAATAAACAAATTGTCTAGGTCTCCTTATTTTGGTAGATTTTTTGGAGTTCCAGAAGTTTGCGTTAGTTACAGATTACTACAGACTGTTCTGTTTTTGACAGATTCTGTTTTTCGTGTGTTGTTTGCTTATTTTGATGAATCTATGACTAGTAAAATAGTTTATAAACCATAGAGAAGTTGGAATACATTAGGTTTAACACCAGTATAAATAAAGAATGAGTTCAATGCAGTACCTTGAAGTGGTGTTTTGTTTTCTTTCGCTAACGGAGCTCACGAGATTTTCTGTTAAGTTTTGTGTTGTGAAGTTTTCAAGTTTTAGATTTGATGGATTATGGAACCAGGAGTGGTAAGAGCCTAAGCTTGGGGATGCCCATGGCACCCCAAGATAATCTAAGGACACCAAAAAGCTAAATCTTGGGGATGCCCCAGAAGGCATCCCCTCTTTCGTCTACTTTCATCGGTAACTTTACTTGGAGCTATATTTTTATTCACCACATGATATGTGTTTTGCTTGGAGCGTCTTGTATGATTTGAGTCTTTTCTTTTTAGTATACCACAATCATCTTTGCTGTACACACCTTTTGAGAGAGACACACATCATTCGGATTTTATTAGAATACTCTATGCGCTTCGCTTATATCTTTTGAGCTATATAGTTTTGCTCTAGTGCTTCACTTATTATCTTTTAGAGCACGGCGGTGGTTTGTTTTATAGAAACTGTTATTCTCTCATGCTTCACTTATATTATTTTGAGAGTCTTAAACAGCATGGTAATCTGCTTAAATAGGAAAATTAATCCTAATATGCTAAGTATTCAAGACTAGTAAAAACTTTCTTATGAGTGTGCTGAATACTAAGAGAAGTTTGATGCTTGATGATTGTTTTGAGATATGGAGGTAGCGATATTAAAGTTGTGCTAGTTGAGTAGTTGTGAAATTGAGAAATACTTGTGTTGAAGTTTGCAAGTCCCGTAGCATGCACGTATGGTAAACGTTATGTAACAAATTTGAAACATGAGGTGTTCTTTGATTGTCTTCTTTATGAGTGGCGGTCGGGGACGAGCGATGGTCTTTTCCTACCAATCTATCCCCCTAGGAGCATGCGTGTAGTGCTTGGTTTTTGATGACTTGTAGATTTTTGCAATGAGTATATGAGTTCTTTATGACTAATGTTAAGTCCATGGATTATACACACTCTTACCCTTCCATCATTGCTAGCCTCTACGGTACCGTGCATTGCCCTTTCTCACATTGAGAGTTGGTGCAAACTTCGCCAGCGCATCCAAACCCCGTGATATGATACGCTCTATCACACATAAACCTCCTTATATCTTCCTCAAAACAGCCACCGTACCTACCTATTATGGCATTTCCATAGCCATTCCGAGATATATTGCCATGCAACTTTCCACCGTTCCGTTTATCATGACACGTTCATCATTGTCATATTGCTTTGCATGATCATGGAGTTGACATCGTATTTGTGGCAAAGCCACCGTTCATAATTTTTCATACATGTCACTCTTGATTCATTGCCTATCCCGGTATACCGCCGGAGGCACTCATATAGAGTCATACCTTGTTCTAGTATCGAGTTGTAATCATTGAGTTGTAAATAAATAGAAGTGTGATGATCATCATTCATAGAGCATTGTCCCAATAAAAAAAGGGAGGCCCAAAAAAAGGGACAATGCTACAATCCTTTTTTTCACACTTGTGCTTTAAAGTAGCACCATGATTTTCATGATAGAGAGTCTCTTGTTTTGTCACTTTCATATACTAGTGGGAATTTTTCATTATAGAACTTGGCTTGTATATTCCAACAATGGGCTTCTTCAAATGCCCTAGGTCTTCGTGAGCAAGCAAGTTGGATGCACACCCACTTAGTTTCTTTTGTTGAGCTTTCATGCATTTATAGCTCTAGTGCATCTGTTGCATGGCAATCCCTACTCCTTGCATTAACATCAATCGATGGGCATCTCCACAGCCCGTTGATATTAGCCGCGTTGATGTGAGACTTTCTCCTTTTTTGTCTTCTCCACATAACCCCCATCATTATATTCTATTCCACCCATAGTGCTATAGCCATGGCTCACGCTCATGTATTGCGTGAAGGTTGAAAAAGTTTGAGATTACTAAAGTATGAAACAATTGCTTGGCTTGTCATCGGGGTTGTGCATGATGAGAGCATTCTTGTGTGACGAAAATGGAGCATGACTAAACTATATGATTTTGTAGGGATGAACTTTCTTTGGCCATGTTATTTCGAGAAGACATAATTGCTTAGTTAGTATGCTTGAAGTATTATTGTTTTTATGTCAACATTAAACTTTTATCTTGAATATTTCGGATCTGAATATTCATACCACAATTAAGAGGGTTACATTAAAAAAATATGCCAAGTAGCATTCCGCATAAAAAACTTTGTTTTTATCATTTACCTACTCGAGGACGAGCAGGAATTAAGCTTGGGGATGCTTGATACGTCTCCAACGTATCTATAATTTTTGATTGCTTCATGCTATATCATATTCTGTTTTGGATGATTAATGGGATTTGTCATACACTTTTATATTATTTTTTGGACTAACCTATTAACCGGAGACCCAGCCCAAATTGCTGTTTTTTGCCTATTTCAGAGTTTCGCAGAAAAAGAATATCAAACGGAGTCCAAACGGAATGAAACCTTCGGGAACGTGATTTTCGGAACAAACGTGATCCAGAGGACTTGGAGTCTACGTCAAGAAATCAACCAGGAGAGCACGAGGCAGGGGGCGCGCCTACCCCCCTCCCCCGGGCACGCCCTCCACCCTCGTGGGGCCCATGTTGCTCCACCGACGTACTTCTTTCTCCTATATATACCTACGTACCCCCAAACCAACAGAAGCATTCACAAAAACTTAATTCCACCGCCGCAACCTTCTGTACCCGTGAGATCCCATCTTGGGGCCTTTTCCGGCGTCCTGCCGGAGGGGGCATTGATCACGGAGGGCTTCTACATCAACACCATAGCCTCTCCGATGATGTGTGAGTAGTTTACCTCAGACCTTCGGGTCCATAGTTATTACCTAGATGGCTTCTTCTCTCTTTTTGGATCTCAATACAAAGTTCTCCACGATTCTCGTGGAGATCTATTCGATGTAATCTTCTTTTGCGGTGTGTTTGTTGAGACCGATGAATTGTGGGTTTATGATCAAGTTTATCTATGAGCAATATTTGAATCTCCTCTGAATTCTTTTATGTATGATTGGTTATCTTTGCAAGTCTCTTCGAATTATCAGTTTTGTTTGGCCTACTAGATTGATCTTTCTTGCAATGGGAGAAGTGCTTAGCTTTGGGTTCAATCTTGCGGTGTCCTTTCCCAGTGACAGCAGGGGCAGCAAGGCACGTATTGTATTGTTGCCATCGAGGATAACAAGATGGGGTTTATATCATATTGCATGAGTTTATCCCTCTACATCATGTCATCTTACTTAAAGCGTTACTCTGTTCTTTGAACTTAATACTCTAGATGCATGCTGGATAGCGGTCGATGTGTGGAGTAATAATAGTAGATGCAGGCAGGAGTCGGTCTACTTGTCACGGACGTGATGCCTATATATATGATCATACCTAGATATTCTCATAACTATGCTCAATTCTATCAATTGCTCAACAGTAATTTATTCACCCACCATAATACTTATGCTCTTGAGAGAAGCCACTAGTGAAACCTATGGCCCCCGGGTCTATTTTCCATCATAGTAATCTTACAACACTTAGCTATTTTTATTGCCTTTTATTTTACTTTGCATCTTTATTATAAAAATACCAAAAATATTATCTTATCATATCTATCAGATCTCACTTTCGTAAGTGACCGTGAAGGGATTGACAACCCCTTTATTGTGTTGGTTTCGAGGTTTTTATTTGTTTGTGTAGGTGCGAGGGACTTGAGCGTGGCCTCCTACTGGATTGATACCTTGGTTCTCAAAAATTGAGGGAAATACTTACGCTACTTTACTGCATCACCCTTTCCTCTTCAAGGGAAAACCAACGCAGTGCTCAAGAGGTAGCACTTAATATCCTTTAGTTTCCATTAGGACCCCGCTGCCACGGGAGGGTAGGACAAAAGATGTCATGCAAGTTCTTTTCCATAAGCACGTATGACTATATTCTGAATACATGCCAACATTACATTGATGAATGTGAGCTAGTTCTATGTCACCCTATGTTATAACTATTGCATGAATAATCGCATCCGGCATAATTCTCCATCACCGATCCAATGCCTACGAGCTTTTCACATATTGTTCTTCGCTTATTTACTTTTCCGTTGCTATTGTTACAATCACTACAAAACTATCACTGTTACTTTTGCCACCGTTACCGTTACTTCCATACTACTTTGCTACTAAATACTTTGCTGCAGATACTAAGTTATCCAGGTGTGGTTGAATTTACAACTCAACTGCTAATACTTGAGAATATTCTTTGGCTCCCCTGTGTCGAATCAATAAATTTGGGTTGAATACTCTACCCTCGAAAATTGTTGCGATCCCCTATACTTGTGGGTTATCAAGACTATTTTCTGGCGCCGTTGCCGGGGAGCATAGCTCTATTCTTTGATTCACTTGGGGTTTATATCTGCTGATCACTATGAGGAACTTCAAAGACGAGAAAACCAAAATTTATCCCTCAACTACGAGGGGAGGTAAGGAACTGCCATCTAGCTCTGCACTTGATTCACCTTCTGTTTTGAGTAAGCTTGCGACACCTACGCCTGCTTCTGCTATTAATTCTGATATGTCGCATGTTATTGATGATGCCACTTCTGCTATGCATGATACTTATGATGAAACTACTTCTATGCTTGATACTACTGTGCCACTAGGTGAATTTCTTGATGAACAACTTGCTAGGGCTAGAGAGAATGAAATTATTGAAATTGAAAAAATGATGAAAGTGATGATGAAGACTCTCCCCCTAGATATGAATTGCCTATTGTGCCTGAGGGTTATGTTATGGATGCAGAAACTGCTAGAGACTTTCTTGCTTGCAATGATAGAAGTGATCTTAAGAAATTATTAGCTAACCTGAAAGAAAAAACTCTGAATGCTAGAATGAAATATGATCCTGCTTATGCTACTTCACATATCTTTGTTACTGATAAGGATTATGAATTCTCTGTTGATCCTGATATAATTACCTTGGTTGAATCTGATCCTTTTTTATGGCTATGAATCTGAAACTGTTGTGGCACATCTTACTAAATTAAATGATATAGCCACCCTGTTCACTAATGATGAGAAAACCCGCTACTACTATATCCTTAAATTATTTCCGTTCTCATTAAAGGGTGATGCTAAAACTTGGTTTAATTCTCTTGATCTTGGTTGTGTGCGTAGTCCCCAGGATATGATTTATTACTTATTTGCTAAATATTTCCCCGCTCATAAGAAACAAGCTGCTTTGAGGGAAATATATAATTTTGTGCAAATTGAAGAAGAGAGTCTCCCACAAGCTTGGGGGAGGCTTCTCCAATTACTTAATGCTTTGCCTGATCATCCTCTCAAGAAAAATGAAATACTTGATATCTTTTATAATGGACTAACCGATGCTTCCAGAGACCACCTAGATAGTTGTGCTGGTTGTGTTTTCAGGGAAAGAACTGTTGATGAAGCTGAAATTCTATTGAATAATATGTTGACCAATGAAAATAATTGGACACTTCCTGAACCAACTCATAAGCCAACTCCGAAGAAAAGGGGTATTCTATTTCTCAGTCCTGAAGATATGCAAGAGGCAAAGAAATCTATGAAAGAAAAAGGTATTAAAACTGAAGATGTTAAGAATTTACCTCCTGTTGAAGAAATACATGGTCTTGATTCATTACCTATTGAAGAAACATACGGTCTTGATAACCCGACACGGGTAGTAAAGGTAAATTCTCTCTATAGATATGATAAAGCTGAAATCCCTCCTACCAAGTTTGCTAGCCAATGTTTGGATGAGTTTGATAACTTTATGGTTAAGCAAGAAGATTTTAATGCTTATTTTGGTAGAGAATTAAAATGCAATGCTTATATGATTGAACATTTGGGTGATTATATGTCTAGAGTTAAAGGTGAACTTAAACTCATTAGTAAATATGTTTCTATGGTTACCACTCAAGTAGAACAAGTACTTAAAGCTCAGAATGATTTGCTCAATGAATTGAATAGTAAGAATAATGACTTTGCTGTTAGAGTTGCAACTAGAGGGGGTAAAGTGACTCAGGAACCTTTGTATCCTGAAGGTCACCCTAAGAGAATTGAGCAGGATTCTCAAAGAAATAATATTGATACACCTAGTCCTTCTAAAAGGAAGAAAAAGAAGAATGATAGGACCTTACATGCTTCTAGTGAACCTATTGTTGACACACCTGAGAATCCCAATGATATTTCTATTTCTGATATTGAAACACAATCTGGTGATGAACATGAACCTGGAGATAATGTTAATGATGATGTTCATGTTAATGCTCAACCTAGCAATGATAATGATGTAGAAATTGAACCTGTTGTTGATCTTGATAACCCACAATCAAAGAATCAACGTTATGATAAGAGAGACTTTGTTGCTAGGAAGCACGGTAAAGAAAGAGAACCATGGGTTCAGAAACCCATGCCTTTTCCTCCCAAACCATCCAAGAAAAAGGATGATGAGGATTTTGAGCGCTTTGCTGAAATGATTAGACCTATCTTTTTGCGTATGCGTTTACTGATATGCTAAAATGAATCCTTATGCTAAGTATATGAAAGATATTGTTACAAATAAAAGAAAGATACCGGAAGCTGAAATTTCCACCATGCTTGCTAATTATACTTTTAAGGGTGGAATACCTAAGAAACTTGGAGATCCAGGAGTACCCACTATACCATGCTCCATTAAAGGAAATTATGTTAGAACTGCTTTATGTGATCTTGGAGCCGGTGTTAGTGTTATGCCTCTCTCTTTATATCGTAGACTTGATTTGAATAAGTTGACACCTACTGAAATATCTTTGCAAATGGCCGATAAATCAACTGCTATACCTGTCGGTATTTGTGAGGATGTGCCTGTTGTGGTTGCAAACGTTACTATTTTAACGGACTTTGTTATTCTTGATATTCCCGAGGACGATAGTATGTCTATTATTCTTGGAAGACCCTTTTTGAATACTGCAGGGGCTGTTATTGATTGCAACAAAGGCAATGTCACTTTTCATGTTAATGGTAATGAGCATACGGTACACTTTCCGAGGAAACAACCTCAAGTCCACAGTATCAATTCTATTGGAAAAATTCCATCGATTATCTATTGGAGGTTTTGAATTTCCTCTTCCTACTGTCAAGAAGAAATATGATATTCTTATTGTTGGGGATGTGCATATCCCCGTTGAGGTAACTAGTGTTATTCGAAATTTCTCCGGTTCCATGTTATTCGGAATGAGTTTGTTAACAAGACTTGATCAACCTTGTTAATGGATTCCTCTTGATGAGCATGAGATGGATGAAGTTAGAAAGCACAACCTTCTGTACCCTCCTTTTACTTTCTGTTATTTAGATTAAATAAAGCAAAAATAGTATTTTTCTGTCTGTTTTCTGAATTATCCGTGCAATAAAAAAATACCCCAAAAGTAAAAGTTCTCCAAATGCCCCGAATTGAAATATGATTTTTTCTAGAATATTTGAGAATATCTGGCACTAAGAACACAGCAGGGGGAGCAAGCACTTGGCCACGAGGGTCCAGGGCGCGCACCCTGCCTCGTGGGCCCATGGTTGCTCCCCTCCACTTATTCCAGCCACCACACACTCCTTCTTCCTCCCAAAAAAATCACAACCAGCTCAAGCACGAGTTCTTACTTATTTTGCTGCGATTTTCGATCTCCTAGCTCAAAGCTCCCCTCACAAAACTGCTTTGGGGGATTGCTCTTCCGTATGTGACTCCTCCAATGGTCCAATTAGTTTTTGTTCTAGTGCTTTATTCATTGCAAATTTTTGCTGCTTAGGTGACCCTGTTCTTGAGCTTGCATGTCAAATTTATTTGGTCCCAAGTAGTTCTAATGCTTGATATAGTCTCTAGGCACTTGTGGGAGTAGTTGCTATCAATTGTGTTGAGTTTGGTTCACTTTTATTTGAAGTTACTAAAAATTTCAGAAATTTTCAGAAAATGATGAAGAGATTTTTGAGGGGCTCTTCGAGCCGAAGCTCAAAGGATAAGCAAAGTGAAGAAGAAGAGAGGCCCAATATAATCTCCCTCGCACCGCGGAGGTTCGGCCATGTGAATGGCCTTGTGATGATTTCTTGAGAGCAGCAGGGATTTATGATGATTTTTATGAGTTGGCTGAGAATGCAGGCCTCACCGACTTCCTCCGTGACCAACGCGAACAGTATCTCTTACTCACTAATATCTTTGTGCAAAATTTTCATTTCCATGCTAGGAGGTCACCACCTTCGGTGGATTTTTATTTATACGATGAGTATAAGGAGATGCCCCTCTCTGAATTTTGTGAGGTTTGCAAATTGCCCTTTTCGGGCAGCGTAGAGGAACCACATCGTAACGATGTGGAGGGGTTTATTGATACAATTGTTGTAGGGGAAACTAGGAAGGTTTCCGATGCAAGAATTACTAGCATACATTTTCCTGTCCTATGTTACTTTGCAATTTTTGCTAGTAGATGCTTGATTGGTCGCGGAAACTGTGGCAACCTAAGTGCCCCTGATATTGTTCTTTTGTGCATGCCCTGTTTCGTGATGACACATTTAGTATGGGCGCTATTGTTGCAAAGCGGTTAAATCTTAATCGTACTAAAGGCCCCATCTTGGGAGGCATCTTCGCCTCGCGCCTCGCTGCATACTTTAACATACCTATTAGGCGTTATGAGAAAGAAGAAAAGTTGTTGCCTCCTGTTTTTCTAGACTACAAGAGTATGGTTGCACATGATTTCATTGTTAAGAACAAAAAAGTAGCGTAACTATAGACTGATATTTGATAAAAATCACCTTGAGACTATTACTTTGCCTGCTCCTTCCTTGTTTGACTTATCTGCAGGCAAGTACCTGGTTCCGCTGGAGGCCATCCACGCCTACCGAAACCCCACATCAGCTATAGAGCCAGAGCCGGAACCACAATTTGAACCTTCACGACAGTCTGTTTACCAGTGGTATCCAGAGGAGATTGCCAACCAGTGGCAATCCGAGGCTCCTTCTCAGTACGACCCCAACTATAACTTTGATCCATGGGCATATACCAACTTAGGCCAAAAGTCTAAGCTTGGGGGAGTACATATTTCTCACCGACATTACATTCATATTCTCACACTCATGCTAGTTGTCAGTGCTCATACTTTTTCATTGTACAATCCATGCTAGTTTATTTTTCTTTTTATGCTTTCTTCTTGTGTGTTTGAAAAACCTTAAGAAAAAACCCAAAAAATTAGTAGTAGCTTTTAGCTAGTCTACTTTTCATGCTGTAGTAGTAATAATTAAAAGAAAACCCAAAAAGATTTCGTGTTCTTCTTTTTGCTTGTTGGGAGCTTTCCCGTGTAAATAGTTTTATTTCTTTTCTTTTCTTTGGGGATCAACGGGAGAAGACCATAATGAAAATGTTAAAGTGGCTCTTATATGCATTATTGTTGATTTAACCACGAGCCCGTATTGCCTTATCTTCTCCTGTTTATTGAGTGCCTGCAGATTCCAGCTTAGTCCAATGCATGTGCACTATTATTATTATTGACATCGTTCGGTCGTGCAAGTGAAAGGCAATTATGACGATATATGATGGACTGATTGAGATGAGAGAAACTGATATGAACTCGACCTCTCTTGTTTTTGTAAATATGATTAGTTCATCGTTCCTGATTCAGCCTATTATGAATAAACATATTTGCAATGACAATTAGTGATTATAGTTGCTTATGCCATGCTTAATTAGCTAGGAGCTTATAATGGTTTACCTTGCGTGCCAACATGCTATTAAAATGGTTGTGATGTGGTATAGTAGGGTGGTATCCTCCTTTGAATGATTCAAGTGACTGGACTTGGCACATGTTCACGCATGTAGTTGAAACAAATCAACATAGCCTTCACGATATTTATGTTCATGGTGGATTATATCCTACTCATGCTTGGACTCAATGTTTATTAATTTTAATGCATGTTCATGACTGTTGTCGCTCTCTAGTAGGTCGCTTCCCAGTCTTTTTCTAGCCTTCACTTGTACTAAGCGGGAATACTGCTTGTGCATCCAATCCCTTAAACCCCAAAGTTATTCCATATAAGTCCACTATACCTTCCTATATGCGGTATCTACCTGCCGTTCCAAGTAAATTTGTATGTGCCAAACTCTAAACCTTCAAATGAAATTCTGTTTTGTATGCTCGAATAGCTCATGTATCAACTAGGGCTGTCTGTATCTTCCATGCTAGGCGGGTTATTCTCAAGAGGAGTGGACTCCGCTCCTCACTCACGAGAAAATGGCTGGTCACCGGGATGCCCAGTCCCATGCTTTATGCAAATCAAATCAAAATAATTGCAAACAAAACTCCCCCGGGACTCTTGTTAGTTGGAGGCACTCGTTGTTTCGAGCAAGCCATGGATTGATGCTTGTTGGTGGAGGGGGAGTATAAACTTTACCATTCTGTTTGGGAACCGCCTATAATGTGTGTAGCATGGAAGATATCGGGATTTCTCGGTTGTTATGTTGACAATGAAAGTATGCCGCTCAAAATATTATTTATCTCTATTTCAAAAACCGAGCTCTGGCACCTCTACAAATCCCTGCTTCCCTCTGCGAAGGGCCTATCTATTTACTTTTATGTTGAGTCATCACCCTCTTATTAAAAAGCACCAGCTGGAGAGCACCGCTGTCATTTGCATCCATTACTATTAATTTATATTGGGTATGACTATGACTGGATCTCTTTTACCATGAATTACAATGTTTAGTCAGTCCTTGACCTTTAAAGGTGCTCTGCATTTATGTTTTGCGGTCTCAGAAAGGGCTAGCGAGATACCATCTTGTTATATCATATTATGATTGTTTTGAGAAACTGTTGTCATCCAAGATTTATTATTATTGCTCGCTAGTTGATTATGCCATTGATATGAGTAAACATGAGACCTAAGTGTTATTGTGAATATGGTTAGTCATAATCTTTGCTCAAAACTTGAATGCTGGCTTTACATATTTACAACAACAAGAGCAAACAGAGTTTGTAAAAGTTTTTCTTTATCACTTTCAGTTTATCAACTGAATTGCTTGAGGACAAGCAAAGGTTTAAGCTTGGGGGAGTTGATACGTCTCCGTCGTATCTACTTTTCCAAACACTTTTGCCCTTGTTTTGGACTCTAACTTGCATGATTTGCATGGAACTAACCCGGACTGACGCTGTTTTCAGCAGAATTGCCATGGTGTTATTTTTGTGCAGAAACAAAAGTTCTCGGAATGACCTGAAACTTCACAGAGATTATTTTTGGAAATAATAAAAAATACTGGCGAAAGAATCAAGGACAGGGGGCCCACACCCTGTCCACGAGGGTGGGGGCGCGCCCCGGCCCCCTGCCTCGTGGGCCCCCTGGAGCTCCACCGACCTCAACTCCAACTCTATATATTCGTGTTCGGGGAGAAAAAATCAGAGAGAAGGATTCATCGCGTTTTACGATACGGAGCCGCCGCCAAGCCCTAATCTCTCTCGGGAGGGCTGATCTGGAGTCCGTTCGGGGCTCCGGAGAGGGGAATCCGTCGCCATCGTCATCATCAACCATCCTCCATCACCAATTTCATGATGCTCACCGCCGTGCGTGAGTAATTCCATCAAAGGCTTGCTGGACGGTGATGGGTTGGATGAGATTTATCATGTAATCGAGTTAGTTTTATTAGGGATTGATCCCTAGTATCCACTATGTTCTGAGATTGATGTTGCTATGACTTTGCTATGCTTAATGCTTGTCACTAGGGCCCGAGTGCCATGATTTCAGATCTGAACCTATTATGTTTTCATGAATATATGTGAGTTCTTGATCCTATCTTGCAAGTCTATAGTCACCTACTATGTGTTATGATCCGGCAACCCCGAAGTGACAATAATCGGGACCACTCCCGGTGATGACCATAGTTTGAGGAGTTCATGTATTCACTATGTGTTAATGCTTTGGTCCGGTACTCTATTAAAAGGAGGCCTTAATATCCCTTAGTTTCCATTAGGACCCCGCTGCCACGGGAGGGTAGGACAAAAGATGTCATGCAAGTTCTTTTCCATAAGCACGTATGACTATATTCGGAATACATGCCTACATTACATTGATGAATTGGAGCTAGTTCTGTGTCACCCTATGTTATAACTGTTGCATGAATAATCGCATCCGGCATAATTCTCCATCACCGATCCAATGCCTATGAGCTTTTCACATATTGTTCTTCGCTTATTTACTTTTCCGTTGCTATTTTTACAATCACTACAAAACTATCACTGTCACTTTTGCCACCGTTACCGTTACTTCCATACTACTTTGCTACTAAATACTTTGCTGCAGATACTAAGTTATCCAGGTGTGGTTGAATTAACAACTCAACTGCTAATACTTGAGAATATTATTTGGCTCCCCTTGTGTCGAATCAATAAATTTGGGTTGAATACTCTACCCTCGAAAACAGTTGTGATCCCCTATACTTGTGGGTTATCAGTGACGGTGATGGTGATGTGATCCGCACAGGGCGTCGCCTAAGCACTACAACAATATGACTGGGTAAACTGTGGAGGGGGGCACCGCACACGGCTAAGAGAACAATTGATGTGCTTTGGGGTGCCCCCTGCCCCCGTATATAAAGGAGGAGGGGAGGAGGCCGGCCCTAGGGGGCGCGCCATGGGGGGACCGACTTGGACTCCTAGTCCTAGTTGGCCCCCCTTCCTTCTTTCGAAGGGGGAAGGAGAGGGAAAGGGAGAAGGAAAGGGGGCCGCTCCCCCTCCCCTTGTACAATTCGGACTGCCCATGGGGGCGCCACCCCTTGTGGGCTGCCCTCTCTCTCCCCTATGGCCCATGTTGGCCCATTACTTTCCCCAAGTGTTCCGGTAACCCCCTCGGTACTCCGATAAATACCCGAATCACTCTTAAGCCATTCTGGTATCCGAATACTATCGTCCAATATATCAATCTTTATCTCTTGACCATTTCGAGACTCCTCGTCATGTCCGTGATCTCATCCGGGACTCCGAACAATCTTCGGTCACCAAAACACATAACTCATAATACAAATCATCATGGAACGTTAAGCGTGCGGACCCTACGGGTTCGAGAACTATGTAGACATGATCGAGACACATCTCCGTTCAATAACCAACAGCGGAACCTGGATGCTCATATTGGTTCCCACATATTCTACGAAGATCTTTATCGGTCAAACCGCAATGACAACATACGTCATTCCCTTTGTCATCAGTATGTTACTTGCCCGAGATTCGATCATCGGTATCCTCATACCTAGTTCAATCTCGTTACCGGCAAGTCTCTTTACTCATTCCTTAATGCATCATCCCACAACTAACTCATTAATCACATTAATTGCAAGGCTTATCATGATGTGCATTACCGAGAGGGCCCAGAGAGACCTCTCTGATACTCGGAGTGACAAATCCTAATCTCGATCTTTGCCAACCCAACAAACACCTTCGGAGACACCTGTAGAGCATCTTTATAATCACCCAGTTACGTTGTGACATTTGATAGCACACAAGGTGTTCCTGTGGTATTTGGGAGTTGCATAATCTCATAGTCAAAGGAATATGTATAAGTCATGAAGAAAGCAATAACAATAAGGCTTAACGATCATTATGCTAACCTAACGGATGGGTCTTGTCCATTACATCATTCTTCTAATGATGTGATCTCGTTCATCAAATGACAACACATGTCTATGGTCAGGAAACTTAACCATCTTTGATTAACGAGCTAGTCAAGTAGAGGCATACTAGGGACACTTTGTTTTGTCTATGTATTCACACATGTATCAAGTTTCTGGTTAATACAATTCTAGTATTAATAGTAAACATTTATCATGATATAAGGAAATATAAATAACAACTTTATTATTGCCTCTAGGGCATATTTCCTTCACCGGTCAGCCCAGCGTTTGATGCCGGTTTGAGGCGATCGTCTAAGTCAGAAAAAGTTGATTGGTCAGTGATGGGCCGTCCATATGCTCTAAGCTCGTTTAGTTTTTTTGCATGGTAATACGTGTCTCATTCATATCATAAAGATCAACGTACAAGTCACATAATGGCTGTCATGATAAAACTGGAAAGATAGCAGAACATCTCTGAGCTTGACATGAACGCCCGTCACCTGCCTCCTGCACCACCACAACAGCCACCGAAGAAAAGATTGACAGATCACCTCCTCACCCGATCTCGACACGGCTCCATTGCTGATATGCAGCTTTGCGGACCTCCAAGATGGCTCACCAAAAGTGAAGCAATTGCCGTTGAACGAATCAGACTGATGCAACACCCCGGACATGCCATTGAACTCCAGATCTGGCACCCCACCACGTCTAAGACGCCGAAGGAGGAAACCACACCTGCCATTCATCAACCACGAACCCAACACACATTTTGTCTTTCAGATGTCGTCGATGCAAACCACAATCTGCATCCGCTCCTGGACGACCTCCCAAGCTCTGCGCCGACGTTGGAGCAGACATCGACACAACGGCAGAGCCCGAGGACACATGTCCAGCACGAGGATGCCGCCGCCACATCATCCTTGCTTGAACAGACTGGTTTCCAAAACCATCCACAACCATAGGGTTGATCGCCTTGTGGAGGAAGGATCTGAAGAATCTTTATTCAACGCCACCATCGTCGTCACCGAAGCCAAGACAATGAACAACCTAAAAACAAAGCCACTTTAGCCTAAAACTATCCACACACGTGGATCCGGCCACCCCCCTTAGAGCAACTCCAACCGGGCGACCCAAACGGACGCGCCCTTTGTCCGTTTGGGTCGGCCCAGCGGACACCCTTGTCTGCTTTCGCGTTTGGGTCGGCGCTTGCGCCCAACGCTGGTCCGACCCATTTTTGAGTTCGCGTGTGAAAAAATAAATAACGCAATATTTTGAAATTAAAAACATAATTAAACATAAATGCCGGCCACAAAGGACGGTGAGCGTCCACGCGTCCATATTTTACATTAATTAAAAAATTAATAAAATTAAAAACGAGGAGGCGCGCTGCCCTAGGAGTCCTCGTCCTCAGTGTCGGGTCGGTCCGGTCGACGAGCGTCGGCCTCAGCCAGCCTAGGGGAACGCCATCTTCCAGGCTATGGCGACGTCCTGCGGCGTCAGCTTGACCGCCGCCGGCTAGGCTGCGCAGGCCCGACGCTCCTCCTCCTCTGCCTCGCGCTCCCACTACTCAAGGCGCTCGCCCTCACGGCGCTCCTCCGCTAGCTAGCGCTTTCTCCACTGCTCGAGGTAGATCTTCTCCTGCGTTGGCGTCACCCCAAACCAGATGGGTGGTGCGCTAACCCACTCGCGCACCTCTCCTTGCCAGGTGTAACGGCGGGGCGTCTGCAGATCCGGGGGACGGCGCTTGCTCGGGATTGACAGGGACGGCGGCATCAGCGGCAGCACGACGCAGTAGCCGGAAGTGGAGAGTGCGATGGCCTCCGACAGGCGCGCCTGGTACGCCTCCTCCTCCTCCGCCTTGCATCGCTCCTCCTCTTCGCTTTCCTGCATGGCAGCTGCCAGGGCCGCCTGGTAGGTGGTCTCCTCCTCCCGGTCCTCGTCGCACTCGAAGGGGGGCGACGGGGTTGCAGCTCGCACGTGCTGGACGCCGCGCCGGCGCTGCTCATCGTGCTCGAGGGCGAACCAGACCTCCCAATCAGGAGAGTCTGCTGCATAGGCGGGGTTGAGGCGCTGCTCCAGCGTCAGCAGATGGTGCTGGCAACGCACTTCTTCCGTGTGCGCCCGCGCCGTCCGCGGCACCGCCGGCACTGGGATCCTATCTGGATCCAAATGCTAGTCATGTGGCAGGGTAACGTCGGGGTACGGGAGGGGGATGCAGTGCTCCCAGTGCCACCTCGCTTGGTGCACTGGAACGCTTATCCGCCGCCTCGCCGGGCGGGCAGACGCCGGCGGCGGCGGGGGGAGCGCGTGTGAAGAGGACGAGGCGGGGGCCTTGCCCTGTTCTTGCCGGCGAAGAAGCCCATGGTGGCGCGAGCTAGGCTAGGGTTGTAGCTGGCGGGGGAGCAGCAGGGTGGTTAGATGAGGACGGAAGGCTTGAAGAGGATGAGGCCAGCCCCCCGCATGCTCGGATTAAAAAAGGACGCTCGCCGTCGCTGACGCGTCGCGGTCTATGGCCGTCATTAATAAAGATGCGGGAGGTAGTTGACCGGTCACCATGTGGGGACGCGGCGGACATTGAGCGGACGCGCGGCACGTCCGCTTCGCGTTTGCGTCGACACATTTGTGGACCAAATTTGAGCCGGAAATGGGTCCGCACGGACGCAAAACGGACGCGCTTTAGGAATCAGTCGGTGCGTCGGGCCAACATTCTTGTCTGCGGCGATTCAAACGACATAGGCGGATGAAATGGGCCACCCGATTGAAGTTGCTCTCACGACGAACCATCGAGGTCCTTGACGGAGAAACTCTCATTGGAAGAGACGATGGCGAGATCGTCTTTTTTCTTCCGGAGGAAGAAAGTACGACCCGTAGTGAACCCAGACTCCTCTGTTTGATCGATCTTGTTTCAAGAGTAACCTGATATGTACGCCGGGATCCTAATGACATGATACCCTACAATACTAGATAGGAGGCACGGCTTGCCGCGCGTTGCCCGCCGAACGGGCGGGCTAACAAATAGGGTGTTGAGATGTTAATGGAGATAATTTCAACATCCTATAAACATATATCATAACGATGATTGTTTAGAGGATAACAATGGATCTAAAATGCATTTAGGTAATCAATGTGTAACAGAAGGCCATACGTTCATCTACAAACATGTGTAAGCAATGCACCAAATACGGTTCATAGGACAAGATGGTGTTTATGATCTCACAAACGAGAAGGTGCATTCACCAAAGTAACCTGCTAATCCCATATGGACGCGTAATAAAATGAGACAACATAAACACAATAAACAATCCACAAGGGAGCCGACGAATGCAACCCATATATATCAGATTTCGAATTACGATATTGACACTGATGAGGTTCAAAGATTACAAAGCAGGAGAGTGACCATGTGAAGAGAGTGTATCAATCGCCCATATTGAACATATAAAGCCTCCTAGAGTACCCGCCGATCCAGCGCCATCGCGATTTCAAAATGATCCTGCGCGCACGCTTCACCTCGCTGGCGGGGTAACAGTGATTTTCGTCGACCTGGTAAGTATCCCGCCGCTCGTTTTTCTGTACGCCCCGTGATCGGCCCAGGAGCAGCTGACGAGTGGGCCACGCTTGCGCATGGGGCAGCCTTGCAGCGACACGCTTGTTGCTTGTTTCTGTCGATGAAAAGCAGGGGCGGGGCGGTTGTGGGCTGTGGCCAATGGGTCGTGGGTGTCCTGCTCGACAATCGCGATCTGGAAAAAGAAACCCTACACCCACGAGCCAATCCCGCAGCCGCCTCCCCCGCTTCCTCCGCAATCCCGCAGCCGCCTCCCCCCGCGCCTCGCTCCGCAGCCGCCTCCCCCGCATCCTCCGCGCCTCTCCCTGTGCCACCCATCTCCTCCCTGCTGTGCTGGCCATCACACCCTCGCCATCGACGATTCATGCGGCCGACAGCGAGCGCCGGTGAGCGACCGGGAGGCCGCCACCTCTCCTGGCCTCCTCCCAGAGGTTCCCGATCTGGAGTGGAGAGGCCAACCCCCTCTTCACACGCAGGTGATCCCCTCTTCCCTGGTTCCCTCTCTCTCTCTCTTCCCTGACCCTCTCGATGGCCAGAGGGGCGACGGGGTGGATCGGGTGGCGGTGATGTCAGAGCTCGAGGCAGAGATGGCGGAGCTCGGGCTGGAGCGCTCACGGGATGACGGATTCAAGGGCTGGAGCGCTCACGGGATGGAGGTGCTCAGGCTAGAGGCAGGGGAGGACGCCCTACGGGCGAGCTGGAGGTGGAGGCGGTGAGAGCCCTCTCCCCATATCTCATTTTCTCCATTTCTTTCCCTCCAACATCTCACTACTGCTCCTGTATGGAACAACAAAGGGGATGGGAAGAGGCCTGGAGTTGCTTAGCATCGGTTCTGTCAACCTGCAAGGTTACAATTTTTCTTGCTCTTATCCTGTTCGATAAAATGGTTGTGGGCTAAACATTGTTTTTTTTGTTTCCTTGCCTGTCCAGGTGGTTTGCTCGACCACTCACCGTTGGTTCTGTCAATATGCAAGGTTAGACATTTCTTGCTCTTGTCCTGATCAATAAAATGGTTGTGGGCTAAATCATTTTTTTGGTTTCCATGCCTGTCCATGTGCTTTGCTCAATCGCTCGCCGTCGATTTCATCAATCTGCAGGCTTAGATATTTTCTTGCTCTTGTAATGTTTGATAAAATGTCTGTGGGCTAAATCATCGTATTTTTTTTGGTTTCCTTGCCTGTCCAGGTGATTTGCTCGATCCCTCGCTGTTGGTTCTGTCAAACTGCAAGGTGAGATGTGCTCTCATATGCCCCCTTACTTCGTTGGTTCTTTCTATTGCAAGAAGGTGCGACTTTGTTTGCTCACGGTTGCCCTGGTGGTTCGCTTCCTCCTTGCTTATTGGAGAAGATATTTGTACATTTTGGTTTGTGTGCATGCTTGTGTGCTGTCGTCGGTTTTCAGTGCCCTGCAGTGCCAATTTAGGTTGGTTCTTGGGTGGAACCAATATGATTGTTGCTTACTGATTGGTAGGCATGATGATTGTTTGCGTTAGTGCTTTGGAAAGTATGTGTGCAGTGGGTAGTGGTTGCTGCTTCGTGATGAAGGCAAGGCCGTCTACTTACGCTAATATTTAATCTGTGTGCTTCATAATGAAATTACCACCTGCTCATTTTTTATGTATGTGCCACCCAATGGTTGCTCGTGCCTAATTATATGGATGATGGGCATATGCATGCTTGCTCTGTGGGTTATCTGCTTGTTGTTTTTATGCATCTTCTCTTGATTAATTTTTGTTTCCTTATTGCCCACTGATTCTGTCTATAACATGTTGCTAGGTTCTTCGTTCAGCTGGATTGTAGGTTGGCTCCAGTCCTTGACCAGTTCTTCTGCAAGGAGAGTTTCAGTGCTCAGCATATTGCAGTCATTGCAGCAGCGAGTTTTATGAACCACCTCAATGGAGGGGACATAGTCAATGACAATCTCCTCCCATTTAATTAGATGGTTTGCCAGTTTCTTCCTGTAGATAGTATCACAATGATGCGATTCAGATGTTTATAATTCTTTTCTAACATTACATGTTCTTGTAGTCATTCATTTTGAAACCACGGAGGCCGTCGCATTATGCATTGGTTAGACTAGGTAATTTCTGTTAAGGCTATAATTTTTCTATCAATATGCCAAGATCGACTGTTCGCCTCACCTTTATTCTGCAAATGCCAAAATGTCCAGAACATAAATTTCAAGCTTTTAGACCTTACATATGTTATGAACTTATGAAGTTATGATATATGTCTAAATTCAGCTGGATCTTTAATTAAATCCTGAATTATAGATGTTTTATCCTTTTCTACATCTGAGTATACACTAATTAGTTAAACCTTTTCTTCTCCGGATCTGCATTCCACTTGTACTAATTGCCAGATTATATATGTGTTTGTGTTCATTCTTAATTAAAATTAGACCTAGCTGTATATACTACAAAATTTGTTAAACTTGCGCTGGGCAGGTTTCCATGATGAGTTCGTAGCCTTTACGAAGTTGCTGCCGCTTGTTTTCTGTAATCATTGCTCATTTTCGTCTCCATAGCAAAAAAATTGATTCTTGCATCTAACCCTGATCCTGATGGTGCAGCTCACTGTTTTTTCTCTTGCCATCATCTCCAATAGTGTCGAGTCCCCTTCCTGTCGCCAATTGCAACACATATCTCCTTTGACTGATTAGCCATTGTTTCCTACAGCCGGTTTAGTTTTGTCTCGAACATCCGTTTTCTTTGAGATTTGTTTTTGTCGTGTGCTAATTATTTAGACATCCTCGCTGCCACCACAACCTATCCAAGCAAGCAACAGATCGAGGAGGACGGAGGCACGGCGCGACGACGACCGTGGCATGGATCAAGAGCATACTCATGGGCTCATGGCCTGGGAGCGAATCGGGCATCCTGGATCATGACGGAAGCTGGAAGCCGCGGGGGCTGCCCGAAGAAGAGGGCGACGAATCGGGGGTGGAAGAGGGTGTGTCTGTGGTTATCGCCTTCCAAGACGACGCGACTTGATGATTTAGATTCGCCTTCCGAGACGATGCGACGCGGCAATTCAAATTTCTCTCCTTCCTCGCCTCAACGACATGCTCTGCTTCTCTAGCTTGTAGGTTGTGGCCTTTCTCTTCTCCTCTTGTTTCCTTGCATTCTGATCAAGCCATGGTGCATATTGCCTCTGGTTTGCTTATGTGAGTGTGCTTCTATACCGAAAATTTGATTTGCTTGTTTTTCACTTCTTTAGGGGTATGAGGAGAGAGCTCTATTGTTTGCAGCGGCTGCATCATTTCGACAAGTGATATGATTGATCTTTGCTATGTGGACCAATGGCATGATCTGTACCTAAGGTTGGAGATGCTGAATTCGGTAAGAAAAAGATGACAACCATTTGCTTGTTTTTCACTTCTTTAGGGATATGAGGAGAAAGCTCTATTGTTAGTCAGCTACTTCCATTTAGGATGATTAATTATTTGCATGAAGGTTCAGAGAATGGCCTTTATTGCCTTACAGTCCAACTGGTAAACAGAACAGTGCCTTACATAAGCACTAATGGCGATATTATATACTTATATGTATATGTTTTCTTTATGCAGAACACGTGAGAAATCACTGATGCGCATGGCTGGCAGCTTTCGCACGAAGAAGTAAAATTGGCAGGTGCTTTTCTCTACTTTCTAATATTATCCATATATCACAGGGCAATGATAGTTAGTTTTAGCAGGGGTTAGTGGTTCATCGTAATTTTTCTAGCTTCTTTTGTCCTTCAAATGATACAGAAGGCAGTCAAGTTCCATCCTCTAATTTCTTGTGATCTTTGTAGGACCAATTAGGATGCATACCTGAAGGAGTGAATCTACTGGTTCAGCTGAAAATTGATCTCTATTTGGTTTCTGATTTTGCGTTTGGTTTTGCCGTCCGCTCGTCCTTGGTATGCTCATCCATCTTGGCTGCTCTGCTTGCCTGCTTCTCCTCTCTAACTCAGGTAAATGGACCGTTCTTTAATTTGTTTGGGAACGACTCTTCTTTTACCTGTCTATTCCATAGCATGCCGGTGCACTGACCACTTCATGTCCATTTATTTATTAGGTTCTGCGATCTCTTGTGTTGCTGCATCGCGATCTTCTGCTTTGTTGCATCTCTGTTCTGTCATCGAGGTTTGCTTGCTTTCTGTCTAGCTAAAATGCATATTTCCTTTCCTGTACGTGTTGTCATGGTGTTTAAATTGCTGATCATTTTAATTTTCTGGATCCGGCACGCCATCGTGTATTGTTCGGCCTCGTCCCGCTTATATGTCATGCTTGTGTGTGAGCAGAATGTGTCCACTTATTTCAGTCGTTATACATGTTTTGGAGGTCGTGGTGGCGACGTAGTGCGGTGTGCTTTATGACGCTTTCGAATTTGTGTGAGGTTGCAGAGGACGTGTCTGTACTTCTGGGGTAGAATTCAAATTGTGAGGGATGGTTGTGCTCAGATTTGGTCGCTGCTGGTCGGTTCGTGACTTCAGCGCATGAAAACCTGCAACTGCTATCAAGCGAACCACAGGTAACTAAACTTATGATTTGGTGACATAGACATAGATCTAGCTGATCCCAATTGCTGGAGTATTTTAGTTCTATTGATTTGTAGCATCTATATTATTAGATATACACTTACGGATGTGCTTCTTTAGTGTGCCTTCTCTCATCTCACATTAAATTATTTTGTTGTTCTAAATAATTGCTGCAGGAGGGAGCAGCAGGCATAGAAGAAATCGCAAGCCAATTTTGCTCAATTGTAGCATCTTCCACTGACAATAAGTCTGCACAGCAGCCCGGTGAGGTTTGTTCTTGCATTTAAAAACATAAGTCTTCCAGTTGCTCTCTACTCGTTGGTAAAAATGCATAATGAATTTCCTTTGTAAATACCCAGCTGAAGAATATCTTAGTTAAATCAATCAATAGAGTTGTATTACTAGAGAGTAGAGACGTAAGAAAACGCCCTTAGGAGTGACACTCTACGTGGTTACCTTCTTAGTCCCAGCTATTGATATCATACTGAGATCACACTCTGCCAAGCGGAATGTTTGTTTCTATGTACTTTTGGATGCTAATTTACCGTTCTTGATTTTCGTGGGGATATTCCTTCATTATTTGGTTACCTGTCAATGTTCGGTCCTATTTCCCACCTTGTGCTTTGACTTCTTGCATTTTTCCATCTAAGTTATTAGGCTACTGCTGCCTGGTTTGCGCATGATGAACCACTAATTATGATGCACTGCTGGCTGGTCTGCCTTTTTTTATGCTTTTTTAGTGACAACCTTCAGACTTAATGTGTATTACTTCATTTCAGAGTTTTAAATTAAGACATCGCGGTCAATTTATATAGTAGTCTTCTGAAGTTTCACCTTCCCTTTGTCATATTGGCTTGATCAAATCAATGGGAAGCCAGCATTACTTTGATGTACTTGCCTACAGTCTTATTAAGTACTCCCTCTTCAAACTAATACAAGACCTTTTAGATCACTACTTACCTTTTAGATCACTAAAATAGTGATCTAAAAGGTCTTATACATCTTAGCGCACATTTAACTACTTTATTTGTTGTACTACTGTGGATGTACCGCAGAATAAAGCAGCCCTCCATTTTTCTTCTCTGCAGGCTGATGTTCTTGCTCAGTATAAGCCAACAATGAAGAAACTGACCAAGCTATCTTTCATGATCAGTTACACACCAAGCCTATATTTTTGCTGCTTCTACATGTTGCTATGATGGCCATTCAGCCCATTTTCTTGAACCTGCACTACAACGAGAGATCTGGGCAGCTTCTTTGTGGCTTCCAAACTTGAAATGTTTGTTTGGAAGTTAGTGTAGTTTTTTGTTGTGGATTCACAGCTTCTCACATGTACCGTCCTCTTAGATCTTCAGATTTCCAAAGAAACTAAATGAAGATATAGTGATATGGTCTCAATAGTACAACTTAAAGCCTTCCATGCCTTATATTTTCTCTGAAATTTGCTCTTGAAGAATCATGTATCTATGTTAGATCCGATGAGAAAATGCGGCTTTCAGGTAGAGAATGCGGGAGTGTTGGCAATATTTGGTTTTCAACTGGGTGTCTAAATATTCTTACAATACTTGGCTCCCTTCCGGCCTTTGCGCCATTGACGCAACGAGTCATCTAGTATTTAGAAAGGAAGCATCCAAGTACTTGTTAGCCTCTACAAACAGATATCACCGTGGCCGAAACCGAAACAAGACGGCTAAAAGCGCTTCATATGGTGTGCATGCCAAGCCATTCGACTTCCCATTTCACTCCGGGGCACCGAGTCCAGGATATGTATTCATCGATCCTGTACCTGAACACATGTAATGGACAGGGACTAGGGATGGCAACGGGCCCCATACCCGCCAAACCGCCAAACCCGTGGGGATTCCATCTATTAGGGTGTGGGGGATGGGCGAAAAACATCCCCATGAGAATATTTACCAAACTAATTTATTCCCCATAGGGTACAACGGGGATGGGGACGATATCCTATTCCCGGACCCAATACCCATCGGGACCCGGTTAGTAACTGTGACACTGCGGTCAACCATAAAATATTCACAAACAAACTTGTGAAAACAAAAAAGCTCTGAAAATAGCCTTAAACCTATCTCACATCCTCACCTTAGCTGCCACCATGACCAAGAAGTCAATACAAGCTAGATAGGCATTAGCAGGACAAGGACAACACCATGTATGTATGTTAATTATAGGGTGTCATATTATGTATATGAGTATTTGTTTATGGGGATGGGGACCCTAATGGGGCCCGTTCCCCAGTGTGACAAGGACTCAACACAGAATAGTATACATATTTTAACCAAGAAACGAGACAAGAAAAAAATGAATCTAAATCATCTGAACCTGACAAAAGGACGGTTTATATCCAAGTAGCTTGGTAGTCCAACTGGACAGCAACATGACTGATAGCAGCCATTGTTGCCCATAAGCAACCAAGTGATGTGGTGGTGAGTGCCTGCGAACGAAGCTCAAGCAGGGGACTCGCTCGTACAGGCATATTGATAGGAAATCATCCATTTACAGCAACGTCAACCAAGAGTCTTGGATCTCCAAAAGACGCCTCGCCTCCTAAAACAGCACGAAGACAAACAAGGAACTACGAGTGAGAATGTGAAGTGTTAATAGAGGCCACAAGAAGAATCAAAGAATTTTGAATAAAGAAAGCACAGCAGGAGACACTGTAATTACCCATGCTATGTTTCTACTTCTTCCTGACCTGCTTGCTCGGATTGCTTCGAGCATCAGTAGGCATGGATGGTTCAGAACTCAAAATGCCACGCTGAATGTAGCAGTTTTGCAATGCAACCAAAGCACCTGGGTATAAGTAAAGAAATGTCGAGTGCTATTTGCATCTGACGTCTCACCAGGCAATGTTAAGTTATCTTTCTGAATGTCAGTGCTAAGTTGTGGTGTCTTCTCCTTTCCAGCAATAGACTCATTAACTGAACCTAGTGTTTCACCAGACTGGGAGGAAACACGCGTAAAATAAGTAAGCATAGACAGAAAGTGTGTGCTTCAAAAGACAGATGATCTGGAAGTAACCAAGCGTAAAATAAGTAAGCATAGACTGAAAGTGTATGCTTCAAAACATAGATGATCTGGAAGTAACCAAGCCCTCGCCATCTGCATCAACAAGCTCATCGTCGAGTGGATCAGATACTGGGTTGACATTTGAGACAGCTTCATTGTCTTTAAAAAGAACCCACTGAAACTTTGGTTTAATTTCAGAGGCCACGCACAAAGCCAAAGCAAAAACAGTAAAGAATCCCAAAGCCAAAGCACACCTTGAACATTAACTTGCATGTTGTTGGCAGCAGAAAAATAGAACTACCAAAATTAATCCAATAACTAATTAGGTAAAATAGTGTAGGAGTCAAACATGTTCATAGCTAAACATAGTTTGCATTCACAGGGATAACCGATCTCTAACTTAGTATCATATGTGGGACCACTGGATCATGTCGTTCAAAAGGCGAAACAACAAATGAACTCAGAAAAATAAAAACCTCTAGAATAGGCATTATGTGCCTTGCAGAGTCTCCTTCCATCAATGATATTCCGGGAGCTTATATCAACCGAAGCACGGAAAAATATTCCAGTCAACCATAGTTCGATGTAATTGTAATAAGCTTCAGGAAGAACTAATATTCCAAAGCAAAACAAATACTCACATCACCACAAGCAAGCACAAACAGTCCATGTTAAGTTGAATTTGAACTTCGCAAGCAAAGTAATATAGGAAATAAAGAATTCAACAAGTAAATGAGGGTACTATTGATTCCTATTTTGCAAGGAGCCGAGGTATTTGCAGTTCACAATATATACAAATCAAACCGTGAGAAACAAAAGTGCCTTTCTAATTCTCAAGCAAGTAGACAAAATCTCTGAATATACTACAGTTTAGAGCGAACCTTTGTCATGTTGTTTTTACGTTTCTGAAAGACCCCATGGAGAAAATAAGCATCTCCAAGTTCTTGCTGATATGATTCAAACATTCAAAATTTTATCGTGCCTGACAAACCTACACAGTCGAAAGCTAAATTAACATCATACTGACTATCCAAGAGCGACAACAGCGGACACACTCCATCAGAAGGCACTATCATTAACCGGACAGTAAACACCTCAGGCACAAAATCTCAAATTCTCTCTCTAACCAACAATGTAAACCAGACTGACACCATCATAATAGCCCAGCGAGCCCAAATCCAACACTCTTCCTGACCAAAACCATATGAGCTATCTAACTACTAAGACACATGAATATAAGCAAGGATGAACAAAAACAAGCCAGCACTGACACCATCATAATAAGTTAGGGAGACCAAATCGAACAATAGAGGCCAATGAACAGGCCATTCTTCCCCATTCTCTTTCAGAAGCACCAATCCAACACAAAGAAACCAAACCCTTTGTTTTTCACAATAAGGGACAAATCGAACTAATGTTGTAGCTAAGCGGAAAAGAAATCTAGCCAACTGTTCTAACAGATGTTCAGTCGATGAATCACACATCACCGGGCTATTTCTCTCACATGGAATAATTTTTTCTGTTCTTTCAAGATAAAATCACATGACAGAAGACTAAGTCCCAGAAAGGGAGAACTCACTCCGATTCAGTACTTACTCTGAATCTGAATTTAGTTTGTGCATATTCCTAGAATCAATCCATAAGTGAAGGCTTACGATGGTGAGGACGCTTTATACTTATCAGGCTACACACATGGCTAGAGCAAAATAAATATGAAACAGGAGAGAGAATAGTTGGAGATATACTGTACCACATGAAGTGGAGGCAGCAAGAGAGGCCCCGAACTAAAAGAAAGTTAACAAAAAAATAAGAACAAAATATCTGAATGGTGCATACAAAGGACCACCGAATAGTAAACTAACAAGCACCATGACCAAACTAATAAGCAGTAACCTAGAACAAACTAACAAGCAGTGACCCCTCCCTGCAAATAAAACCACATCTGAATCAACCATCTAACAAGAAAATGACCACAAATGAATCATGGACAACCAACAGAAATCAAAACTTAAATATGATTGTAACAGTTGGCTTCCTCGCCGCCATATGCCCCTGCAACCACGGCCGGCTTTCATATATCTCAGCGACGCCAAGACTGCGACCCAATCGGCCGAGGCTGGGGATAGATATATAGACTGAGAGAGGGTGTTCTGCTCACCGAAATAAACTTGCCTCCCTTTCTTCTTCCTCTGCGGCTCTGTGCATGTGTTCTTGTTCCACAAGTGCGCCTCGAACCGCCCCGTGCACTCTGAGAGAGAAGGAAGAAGAGGAGAGGGTGAGAGATGGAGCAGATCAGAGAGGAGGCGGAGGGGAATGAACTCACCAGAAACAGAGGATGCCCAGCCCGATGTGCCCCTTAAGGCTGAACCCCATGGCCAACGGGAAGTGGAGCCGCGCGTGGGGACGAGGAAGAAGACGGAGACGAGCCGCCGGAGTCCACCTGCCAGACGCCGATGGCGGCGTTGACGACGAGGACGAGGAAGATGACGAGCGGCTCGACGAAGGCCGGGGGCCATGGCGATGGAGATGGCGCGCTCCGCCTGGATCTCCTCCTCCGCTCCGGCCATGGACGCGCCCTCTGCGGGGTCGGAGCAGGAGGTTGGAAGGGGAGGGGAGCGGCGGCGGCCGTGTGACGGGAGGGGAGGAGAGGGGGGACGGGAGCGAAGAGGCCCGCAGGGATTGGGCAGCGTCTGGGATATTTTCCCACCCAGGCGAAATGCCATAAATGCCCTCGGCAGGCTCTGGGAATTACCCACGGTGGCATGAGATCTTTTACAGCGGGAGGTAACTATTCATTGTAGCAGTGCTTCTTTTCGATCCAACGGCCGATGCCCACCAGTGGCTTGATCCGGCGGTGCAGAACGCATCAAAAACTCGATCCAACGGCTAGATTTGTCTAAGCTCTGAGAACGCTCGGGGGCTCCTAGATACTTACTCCTGGATGTGATAGGGACTGCTTGAGGATCTATTAGGTGATAACAATTATCTGGGATACAAGCTTGATTTGATACACAAATGGCGAAGGAAGAACTAGGGTTCAGAGACAGAGGGAGTAGGTAGCCGCCGGGTTCGCCTTGATCCTCTGGATGCCTCTCCCTGCTGATGCGGCTGCTGACAAGTAGTAGATTGGCTGGGCCTATTGGACCCACTCTGGCCCAGTTACTCTTGCGTTGGCCTTGGCCTGTCGATGAGGCCGGCCTTCACCTGGTCCGTAGCTGGTGGTACGTGGGGCCTGCATGTCAGGGGCAGGGACGCTGACATCCCCCCCTTCTTGTGTTGAGGCTTGACCCCAAGCCTCTGCCTGAGGGAACTTGTCGAAGAGCGCGGCCTTGTCCTCCCAGGTGGTGCCCAGCGTGGATTCAGGTGACCACTGCACCTGGACTTGCTCGATCATTGCGCCCGCCGTCTTGCGCCAACGTGTTTGAAGGATCGCCAGTGGTACAGCCTTCGCGTCCTGTTCCACCGGCAGGTGTGTCGACGCCTCCATGCCTGGGAGAAGTGCTCGACGCAGCAAAGAAACGTGGAAGACCGGGTGCACCGTGGCTCCAGGAGGCAGCTGCAGCTTGTAAGCAACGTCATTTATCTTGCGATGATGGGAAAGGGCCCAAAAAACTTGAAGGAGAGTTTGTGATTCGCCCGTGGTGCGACTGAAGCTTGGATGTATGGTTGCAGTTTGAGATAAACTTCGTCCCCCACCTTAAATTGCCTCCAAGATCGCTTCTTGTCAGCCTGCGCCTTCATGCATTGACGCGCCCGATTCAAATGCTGTTGGAGGATGTTCTGAATGACAGTTCTTTCTTCCAACCAAGACTGCAACGATTGAACTGAACAGTCCTCCGAGGCTGTGACGCCCCACTGGCGTGGTTCGTGACCAAACAAAGCTTTGAATGGGGACATACCGATAGCTGAGTGGTGAGATGAGTTGTACCAGAATTGTGCCATAGGTATCCAGTAGCTCCAGCGCTTCGGGCAAGCTTGCGTGAAACACCGCAGATATGTTTCCAGACACTGATTGACACGCTCCGTTTGCCCGTCCGTTTGCGGGTGATTGGCTGTACTGAGATGAAGCTCGAAACCCGCGTGCTTGAAAAGCTCTTGCCAGAAGTGGCTGGTGAAGACCGGATCACGATCCGAGACAATTGCACCCGGTAACCCATGCAGCTTGTAAATCTGGTTCATGTAGAGGAGGGCCACTTTGGCTGCAGTGTAGGGATGCGCCAATGGGAGGAAGTGCACGAACTTGGTGCGCTTGTCCACAATCACCAGGAGACAGTTGAACTGAGCTGATTGCGGGAGTCCGTCGATGAAATCCATGGATATCATCTCCCAAGGAGCTGTGGGAATGGGAAGTGGCTGAAGAAGTCCCGGGGAAGCAGCACGGTCTGGTTTCGCTTGCTGGCAAATTGTGCAGCAGCGAATGTATTGGTGAATGTGTGTCTTCATCTTCGGCCATGCAAACAGGCGTCTGATACGGCGGTAAGTGGCTGGGATCCCGGAGTGACCTCCCATAGGACTGTTATGGAAGGCGCTGATGATGCGCTGTTGCAATGCTGTTGAGCCACCCAGCCAAATTCGACCACGGAAACGAAGAATCCCTTGAGTAAGAGAGAAACGATCCTTTGGGTCGGCCCGGATGGCGAGCTCTTCCAGGAGCTTCTGTGCTTGGGGATTAGAGTTATAGCTGGCCACAACATCATCGAGCCATGCTGGCTGGTAGGAAGTGACAGCTGCTAACATCTCTGTTGGTTCCGCTCTTGAGAGGGCATCTGCGGCGTTGTTATCTGTCCCTTTTTTGTATCTGATGGAGTATTGGAGGCCAAGCAACTTTGTGAAAGCTTTTTGTTGCCAGGGTGTCGAGAGCCGTTGTTCCTCCAAGTGAATCAAGCTTTTTTGATCAGTCAGGATGGTGAATTCTCCATGTTGCAGGTACGGGCGCCATTGATCCACAGCCACTATCACTGCCAAGTATTCTTTCTCATATGTTGATAATCCTTGATAGCGCGGGGCCAATGCTTTGCTCATGAAAGTGATCGGGTGCCCTCCTTGTTGTAGCACCGCTCCTATCCCTCTGTCGCTGGCGTCCGTTTCTACACAGAATGGCTTGGTAAAGTCTGGCAATGCGAGGACCGGAGCTGTGGTGAGCTGAGTTTTGAGGAGTTGAAACGCCGTTTCTGTGTGCTGAGTCCACACAAACGGTACCCCCTTTTTGAGGAGATTGAACAGGGGGCGCGCAATGACACCAAAGTTGCGCACAAAGCGTCTGTAGTAGCCAGCTAGTCCCAGAAAGCTGCGCACCTCCTTGACAGTGGCTGGTGTCTTCCATTCAGAGACTGCTTTAATCTTGGTTGGATCCGTAGCTACGCCCTCCGCGCTGACTACATGTCCCAGATATGCCACTTTGTGTTGGCCGAAGGCACACTTGCTGAATTTAACCTTCCACTGATCTCTGTGGAGTAGTTCGAGGACTTGCCGCAGATGCTTGATATGGTCGCGTAGAGTACGGCTGAAGACCAAAATGTCGTCGAAGAATAGCAGCACGCAGTGGCGTAGAAGGGGGTGCAAGGTATTGGTGACCGCACTGTTGAATGTCCCCGGTCCACCTGCCAGCCCGAAAGAGACCACGCGGAATTCATAATGGCCCGAGTGTGTGTGAAATGTTGTCTTGTACTCC
This sequence comes from Triticum aestivum, assembly GCF_018294505.1. NCBI lineage: Eukaryota > Viridiplantae > Streptophyta > Magnoliopsida > Poales > Poaceae > Triticum > Triticum aestivum. The sequence continues at coordinate 88,440,558 of NC_057808.1, forward strand.
TCCCCCTCAGCGAGCCTGATTTGGTGGTAACCTGCCCGCAGATCTAGTTTGGAGAACCAACAGGCACCATGCAGCTCGTCTAACAGTTCGTCAATGACTGGTATGGGAAACTTTGTAATGCACGTGATGGCATTCAGGTGACGATAGTCGACGCAGAGCCTCCAAGTCCCGTCCTTCTTTTTGACCAGAATTACCGGTGAAGCTATCACTCCGGTACGCAACAACTCTGCCACTTGACGCTCGATCTCGTCCTTGTGCTCTGGCTTGTGACGATATGGACGTATGTTGAACGGCTGCGCGCCCGGTATAAGAGGAATGTGGTGATCACACTCGCGTCGTGGGGGCAATTCCGTTGGTTCTTCAAAGAGATCAGGAAATTCAGCAATGACTTGTTGGAGAGCTTCTGGGATGTTTGTGCTTTGCTCACTGTCCAGTTCCACTGTGTGTAGTTGCACCATGTAAGCCACTGCATTGTTTTTGCACAATCCTTGTAATTGCGGACTATTGATGAGCAAACAATCAGTTGACTCCGCTTCGTGGCCCTGGAGCGAGATCACTCCTTGTGCTGACGGCATTGCAATGGATTTGGCTTTCCAGTCAACTGTCATGGGACTGTGCTCCTCTAGCCAGTCCATCCCCAATATCGCGTCATACACACCCAGGGATAGTACTTTCAAATCCGTGGTGAACTCATGTCCTTGTGTATACCAACTGCACTGCGGGATGATGGCTGAGCATTTCAATTCACCGCCATCAGCTACTCGTACTCTGTAAGTTTTGCTCAAAGGTGCAACTCCTTCCAGAAACTTGGCCAGATCGGTGTTGACAAAAGATGTCGAACTCCCCGAGTCCACCAACATCAGCGCTTCGCGCCCCTGAATCCATGCCTGCAGCTGGAATGCTTTAGCTGAAACTCCTCCAGATATTGCTGAGCGTGAAATAGCCATCACTGTTTCTTCAAGCTGTTCTGTCGTCTCTGTCACACTGTCTATGCCGAAGAGCTCAAGTAATTCCTCGACAACGTGTAGTTGAACAGAGGTGGGACACACATGATCGTGTCCCCACCGCTCGCCGCACTTGAAACATAGGCCACGGGCACGCCTGTAGTCTCGCAGCGTCTTGAGCTTGGTGGTGTCCGCTCTTGCTGCTTCAGTGCCCCGCCGATCGGTCGCCCCTGGTGCCGTCGCGTTGGGACGCGTTGGGGGTGGCGGGAGTGGCAACGGTCCATTGGCGCGGATCTGTGCCTCGGGAGGTCGTCGCAGATGCTGACGGAGTGGTTCAGCACGACCACCCTCCGCCACCTCTTCTTGAAGGAGAGCCAGCGCGCAGGCCGTGTCCAAATCGGGTGGGCGTTGGACCAACACCACCGCTCGGATGTCCGGTCGCAGGCCCTCGACGAAGCGTGTCAGAAAGTAAAACGGATGAGTGGTGTCAGAGTATGAACTCAGATGATTGATAATCAATTCAAATTTCTCTATGTAATCTGCTACTGTAGAATCCTGTCGTACAGTATAAAATTGCCTAATCAACATTTGGTGCCTATCACGGCCGAAGCGCGTGCAAAGTAATGCGGCAAATGAATCCCAGTCATAATCAGAGAGTTTTTTCTGGATTGATTGGAGCCAAATCGATGCGGATCCAGAGAAGTTGAGGGCTGCCATAGGTACCCAAAACGTGCGGTGTATACCGAACATCTGAAAGTATTGCTCACATAACGTTTTCCACAAATTCGGGTTCTCCCCAGAGAATTGTGGAAACGTGATGGAAGGATGAGCTTGCCCCAACCCTGTCAGGAGCTGGCTTGCGTGTGCAAATGGAGAAAGCGGTGTCGTTGGAGGGATGGGATTAGACTGACCGTTGGCAGGGAGCGGCGGCGGCGTGCGAAACGACGCCGCCGGCAACCCCCGTGTGATGTCGAAGACGCCGTGGTCATGAGACCCGTGGATCACTCCGCCCGCGCCTGGCTCGGGCCCGATGGGGGCACCGAGAGTCGCCGGGTGTGGAGAGTGAAGTTTCTCCGTTGGGAGCGCCACCGTAGGAGTTGAGGACGACGAGGGGCGCTCCTGCTGGAGTGCCGTGACCGCCTCGCCGAGCTCTGCAACGCGTTTCTCCAGATCCGGCCGCCAGGCGACCAGATCGTCGATCTTGGCCGTCTGGGCTTGGATCGTTGCGATTGATGTGGAGTGAGCGACCAGTGTCGCGTCCAGCCGGTCGAGGAAGGCCTGGATCGATGGATCCATGGTTGTGAGCTCGGATCGGGCCTGATGGATGCGCCGTGTTTCGATGAATTGGGCCAGTGTGGAGGCGGAAGGGAGGTGAGTGGTCTCTGATACCAGATGATAGGGACTGCTTGAGGATCTATTAGGTGATAACAATTATCTGGGATACAAGCTTGATTTGATACACAAATGGCGAAGGAAGAACTAGGGTTCAGAGACAGAGGGGGTAGGTAGCCGCCGGGTTCGCCTTGATCCTCTGGATGCCTCTCCCTGCTGATGCGGCTGCTGACAAGTAGTAGATTGGCTGGGCTTATTAGACCCACTCTGGCCCAGTTACTCTTGCGTTGGCCTTGGCCTGTCGATGAGGCCGGCCTTCACCTGGTCCGTAGCTGGTGGTACGTGGGGCCTGCATGTCAGGGGCAGGGACGCTGACAGGATGCATGTCCACCTCGCACGTTTCCCATCGGGAAAACGTTTTCTCTTGCCCAGAACGTGATCGATCGCAGATTTAAAAAAAAGCTAGTACGCATGAGTGACGGATAGATAGGACAGGATCAGTTGCTATCCAGATGACTCCACGATGGATCTCTCTGTAGAGATAAATGAAGCAGTCATATCAGCATGGTCAAACCTACTGTACTGCATTTTCTTCCGTCTGAGTTAACTACCAATGTGCTACGCTTATTTTGCCAGTTCTTTGTGTATCTGAGCAAACGCATATTTTGCTCATGATTGCACTATCCTACCGTTCCTACGGCGCGCAGTTGTAAGAGCAACTCCAATGGGCCCAAATCGTCCGCGCCTATTTGTTTGGGTCGAAACGAACAAAAGCATCGGCCCAACATAGAGACCCCATATTTAGGTCATATTTGGATCGAAGGCGGACACAAAGCGGACTTTTTACGCCCGCCTCGTCCATCTGTGTTCGGGCCTGGCCCATCTGTCACACACACACCTTCTCCCTCATAGTTATGTTATTCGCTGGCCCTCAAACCTCGCTGCATGTGGTCATGGTCGCCGCACCGCCTAACAGGTCGGAGCTGGCGTCGTTGCTTTCCTCGTCGTCCTCGTCGTTCTCCATCTCCATGCGCCGGAGTAGCATCTGCTCCACCACCTCATTCGCGCCGCCGCTCCCCGCGCCATGCCCGGCCTCGCCTCCGCATCCCCCATGCCCGGCCACCTCTGTTGGACCGGTAACCTCCCGACCATGCCCGCTCCCGTGCTCGCACAGAGGCAGCAGAGGACGGGCGGGCTCGCCTCGTCCGGTGCCCATGCTCCGCCGTGGCGGGCTTGTGCCCTCCCGCGCCTGTGCACCGGCGTGGGGCATTCATGCTCGCGCGGCCTCACCTAGCTGTGTCATGCTCACCGCGCCCAGCCACCATGCTCGCCATGAGCTCCAGGCTGCGGGGCGGGGCGGCGCGGCGCCTCGTGCTCGGCTCGCGGCGGCGCCTCGTGCTCGGCTCGCGGCGGCAGCTGCAGGGTGCAGCGGCGCGAGCTCGGAGCTCCGGGCAGCAAGGTGTGGCAAGGCGAGAGCTGCAGGCCGTGGCGAACAGCAGGGCGGGAGCTACGTGGCGGGGCAGGAGCTGGGCAAGCAGCAGGGCGGAGCTGCGTGGTAGGAGCAGCAGGGTGGCAGCAGCGGCGACCGCGCGGAGGCGGCGCTCGTGCACCGACGTCATTCCTCGTCAAGCTCCCTGCCTGCTACATGTTCGACGAAATGATGAGGCAGACATGTGAAAAAACGCGTCCATCCCCGTTGGGTGCATCAGCCGACCCATTTAAAAAAGCGTACACGGACAAGCGGACAGACGATCCAAACAGACAAAAAGCGGATAAAATCAACATCCATTTGAGTCGGCCCATTGAAGTTGCTCTAAGGTACTCACATGCATAAGTTGTACTCCCCCGATCCGTATTAATTTTTGAAACGGCCGATTTATATTAAGTGTTCCTGATTTAATACAAAATTGTACTAAATCAACAACAATTAATATAAATTAGAAGGAGAAACTATATTTTTATATTATAAGATAAACTTATTGGTTGTAATAATATCTTATATTATGAAACGGAGAAAATTATACTGTTCAAATGGAGCTATATTTTATCCTTTAGACCAGATATAGCAAGCATAATTTTACTAGTTTCACACCATATTATGTGGTTGGCCAGATCCTGCACCCTTTATCTTTTCTATACATGAAGGATTTTACCAGATAAGTGTTGCTAAATTTCTCCTTTTCGTGCATTTCGTCTATGAAACTGCGAGTGAACTGAAACATAACCTTCCTCTTGAGATATTTATTTTCCCATTGGACATAGATGAGCAGGCACACATACCTGTCCAAGTCTAAGGCTGAAAATATCCGTGGGCCAAGAACCGCTCGACACGTTAAAGACTCGTTGGCCCTGCCTGACACTACAGGTAAGTCGTCGGGCGAGCGAGTCAAGTCGTCTATTCCCTCCTTGTCACCTCCAGCCGGCATACAGTTAACCACCACATGACATGTTCCTGTCCAACAAAAGAAAAACCCATGACATTGTTCAAAATGGACCGGACGAAGGCAGCTCTTCTCTAACATCAAGATCTTGCATCCGCCTCGTCTTTCGTCAGCTTCGAATCGTGAGGTCTTTGTCGTGTTTCATTTTTCTTTTATGTTGCTTATTCACCTTGTACTCCCTCCATTCTCTTATATAAGGTTATTATAAAAAATATATTTTGCATCTTTACAAGGCCACTAACAGTAACCGAGGTAAAATTTAATGATGTTTTCTCGTACTAGCAACTTATTTAATACTTGCATGCATGTAGTTATAATGACACTGTGTTACTTCCTTATTCATCCTTCCTTGCATGCATGCGGGCGCATTAATGATCTCAATTAACAAGAAAAAAAGTTGACTTGCAAAGTAGTCATTAAATTTTATCTCGGTACCTGTAATTTGAGTTTGTGGTCTTGTATAAGGAAATGGAGGGAGTATCTGATTTGTCAAACTTCATTTTAATCTAAAGCGACGGGACGTGTTATTGTCTTATGTCTCTGTCTTATTGTCTTATTGTGCTTATTCACCTGTCACGACCAAGCCAAGCCAGAGGAGGTAAGAGGAACCAGTGGCGGCGCCAGCACTCCAAGCCTGTCGGGTCGGCTTTTACAATATGTGAGGTCAGAGTAGCTAATAATAGCCAGGGGTCAAAGGATCTGGGTGGCGTTATATCTAAGTCTTCCCGTTGTTATTCTTAGTTGTGTGTTTTTGCATGATCCAGTTATCCGCCTTGTAAAAGGGCTATCTCTTTTCCTTTGTATTGTTCGGACGTGTACTCTATTCAGTTGTTGCTTTATATATAAAACAAGAAGAAAACTTATTTCAAAAGAATCAAAGGATGATAAAAACATGTGGAGTCAGCTGACCCCACAGTTATAATGCGGCTTCACCACTGAGAGAAACCATATTAAAACTACTCCTTCAAAATACAATTGTCCTAGTAGTCTAATCCCATTGAAAGCCTCATAAAAAGGAGGTACATCTCACACACAAAGTGTTTTCTTTCCTCGTGTCGCAGCTTAGAGCATCTCTACCCGTCCCCCCAAGACGCCTCCCCAAGCTACTTTTTAGGCGCCGGTAGTAAAAAATGCGTCCACTCACGCCCCCAAAGCCCCACTTTTCGCCGGATTTGGAGAAAACTGACGCCGGCGTTCCCACCCCAAACCCAGCCCCGTGGGGGGCAGCTGGGCGTGCCGTCGGTTTCATTCTTTTGCGGTTGGCCCACCCTCAGCCTCCCACCTCCCTCTCTCCTCTCTTTTCATCTGGACCCCACCCACGTGCCCTTACCCTCTCTCCTCTCTTTTCCTCTCTCCTCTCCCATGCCTCTCTCTCTCGCGCGCCGATGAGGCCCCGACCCCGCCGCCCAAGCCGCCGCGCCCCTCTCCTCTGACCCCTCCTCCTTCCCAACCCAACCACCATCGGGGGTGAGCGAACCCCCCTCTCTCTGCCTCCTCCCTCACTGGCCGTGCTCCGGCACGCCTCGCCGCGCCTCCGCCCGCGCCTGCCCGTGTCCTCTCAGCACCGCCGCCGCCCCCAGCCCCGCACTGCTGCCTTCGCTGGCGTCCGCCGCCTCCCCGCACCATGGCCTTGTCTTCGGCCGTCGCACCCGCCCCCGCGCCGCTCCTCTGCACCCACCCCCGCGCCGAGCCCGATGCGGCCCGCACATGCCACGCCCCGCAACTCGCTCGCCGGCCGTGGCCTGCAGTTGCCTCGCGTCGGCGTATCCCGCCCGCTCCGGCCGCTCGCCCCATGCGCGCCCGCGTGCTTCCCTCGTCGCCCCGCTCATCGCGTTGACCGCGCCATGGCAGGCCACCGAGCCGCGCGCGCGCTCACCACTGGCCGGCGTCCCCAAGCAGGAGAAGGAGCAGGAGCGCCGTCCCCGCGAGCGCCTTCGGCGCTGCCGAGGAAGCCCAGCGCCCACCTCTGCCTGCTCGCGCTCCCGCTGGCCGGCGTGGCGGACGGGCCGGCGCCGGAGATGCCGTGGCGGAAGGAGGAGGAGTAGGCGGCGGCAGAGGCGTAGCAGAAGGAGTGGTCGAGTGCGTCGTCCCTGCAGCGTTCGTCGTGCTCGCCGGCCTCGGCCCCTGCTGCATGGGGGGCGCAACGAGTGGAAGAAATTTCACCCCCATGCCAAAATTTTCGCCGGAAGCCCCCCATGCGGCGAAAAAAATTCCTTCTGGCGGGCTCAACGGCTGGAGATGCTCTTAGGTGATAGGCGGTGGGTGATCTACTCTACTCCTTGGCAAGGCTGAAGATCCTTTCTACATGCCATCTCCAGTGTTTTCTTCATTGGGGATAGTGATTTACTATGCAAGATCGTAGTGGTCGTTGTCTTTTGCTCTACATCGACGACTTCCCATACAAGATCCTATATTTTTATAAGTTTGCTCCGCTTAGATGAAGTTCTAGAGGTGATAACAAGCTTTCCTAATGGCACGCCACTGGTGAATTTAAGAAGAGGAATTCGGCACCCCAAGGACTTGGATATATTTTCAAATTTCTGTAAGTGTGTTTTCATAAGGGCATTTGTTACTTAACATAAGGCCGTTGGCCTGTCCGAAAAAACCGCAAAAAAACACTAGCCCAAAATATTTGCTCCCAAATGAACAGTAAGGTTCGAAAAAAATGGCATTAAAGATGCTTGAGTTTTCTAGACGCGTGTAATTTTCTTTTTGTCATATGACATTGGGAGACCTCTGGAAAAAAAAAATAATGCTCCAAAACCCAAGTTTATGAACCTTTTTCGAAGCTTCGATTTTTTCCACTATGACATATCGCCAAAATATTTCACTCTTTAGAAAATCTCAGCATTTTTGTGCCAATTGTTTTGATTTTGTTTGTTGTTTTTCAGAATTTGCTGTTCTTCATAGAAGGAGATGAACCCAGGATATGAAACGCCACGCCTCTATATTACATTTTACGGGTTTGCTAATTCTCATCTATATGAGAATTAACCAAGTCTCATCGACTCCTACATCATTTAATTAAACAAGAAAATAAAAGAAAAATCCCACACGAATCTTTATGTAAAATTAAATGGTGCAGTAGCTAGATGAGACTTGGTTATTTCACATCAGAGGCACGCCCTACATTTTATTGCCGGAATCGAGCCACACCAATAGCTATTCAAAATATAATGGAGATAAAATTATAGTTGTTTAATCAGTATGAGTATCACCATTAATGCCGGATCATGCTAATAGTGACTTCAATTTTTAATCTTGACACACACAGATTTCATCTTGTAAAGTCAATGGTGAGTAATAAAAAGTTGTATCATGCAACATGACCAGGGGACCCCTTGCTTTGGCCTGGACTGCTATGAAAAGTCGTACTGAATATTCTCTTAAAAAAATCGTACGGAACATTATGGTGTACGCACAGCAGCCCTCTTAAACACCAACTATTTAGGTTTCCGTGGCCAGAAAAAGTCTACATAAACACCAAGACATTGTTGAACTTCATGCACCTTTCTCATGGTCATGGAGGTCTCATCCTCGCATGCCTTGCTCTTAGCTTCTCTTCTCCTCCTCCTGTATCTGCTCTCCTCCCGTGGCAAGAACTCTAGCAATGGCAGCATCCCTAGCCCACCAGCGCTTCCCGTCATCGGCCACCTCCATCTCCTCAAGAAGCCGCTGCACCGCTCTCTCGCCGCGCTGGCCGTGCGCTATGGCGGCGGCCGGGACGGCGCCGGTCTCCTTCTTCTCCGGTTCGGCACAAGGCCGGTCCTCCTCGTCTCCTCCCCGCCCATTGCGGAGGAGTGCTTCACCGTCCACGACGTCGCGCTCGCAGATCGCCCGGGGCTTGCGTCGCGGCGGCTGCTCAGCGGCGATGAGTGCCCCAGCATCGCCGGCGCGAGCTACGGTCCGGTCTGGCGCCACCTCCGCCGCATCGCTACCGTGCACGCGCTCTCCGCGCACCGCCTTTCGCTGACGACCGCCGCCCGCGATGCCGAGGTCCGCGCCATGGCGCAGAAGCTCTGGCGAGCCACCCGTCTGGGCGCCACGGCGGTCAGCGTGAAGCTCGCGGCGTTCGAGTTTGTTGTCAACGTGATCATGGCCATGGTCGCGGGAAGGCGCATGGCGGAGGACGAGGTCCTCCGGTTCAAGGCGATGACCGAGGCGGGGTTCGCGGCCGCGGGTGCGGCGAACCGGCACGACTTCTTGCCACTGCTACGGCTGCTGGATTTTGGAAGGACGAAGAGGAGGCTCGCCGGCCTGGCCAAGGAGCGGCACGAGTTCGGCCAGGGTCTCGTCGACGAATACAGACGCCTTCACCACCGTCACGGTGTCGTCGGTGCTGTCACCGAGGACACGCCGTCGACGTCGGCACAGAGAACGGTGATTGGGGACCTGCTCCGGCAGCAGGAGGGGTCGCCGGAATTGTATGCCGACGTGGTCATCCGCACGATCTGCCTGGTGAGTGAGCGTTTGCACAGACGAAATAATAGCAAGTGTCAGTATGCATGCATTAGCTAATTATTAGTGTCAATAACTCAGTGTTTCTGAGCTGTGGTGATGTGATCTACCACTAGAAGCTTAATTTTTTCCTCAAGTCTCAGTTAGTGTACTTTCAACTTTGTGCTGCACATGTTTACACTACTGGCCACGCAATTAGTTTATGACAACACTGTCTGATGTGTACTACACTGGCCATTTGGTAGTGACAATAATTCAATTTCGATTAATAAATGTACTGGTAGTGAGATACACGTAGCCAGGTAGCTCAGTTTTTAACAAAGATTTTACAAAGCCAAGCCACCGTTTCACTAGTTTACTCGAATGCATTGATGTTAGGCTGGTTTTGAAGAAATTTTCAAGATATTTTCATCTCAAGATCGTGAATATACTCCCTCCATTTTTATATATAAGGCCACCATCAAAATTACATTTTGCAGCTATACAAGGTCACTAACATCAATCTAGGTAAAATTGATATGGCTTGCCTTGTACTAGCAACCGAGAACATTAATACCCATTGCATGCATGTGGGAGTGAGAAGGTTGGTTTTCATGCACCACATTAATCAACCAATGAAGAATGAGAGGGTTGTCTTGTTGTGGGTTGAAGAGAAAAATACACATTAATTAACACGTCAAGCAAGGAGAAAAGACTACTCCCTCTCTCTCAGTTTACAGGGCGTGCGCGTACCCCTAGGTCGTCAATTTGACCAACCTAAGACCAACCACATGGGGAATAACTTCAGCAGTAACATCGAGTCCAACTCAGTAAATTTGCTTATGTGGCAATGAGTTAATGAGGAAAGAGGGAGTTGTAGTAACTTAGCTAGTTACTGTAACATCACATGTTCCAATGTAATATGAGTCTATAACATAATAAATAAAGCTTTGCATGTTACCACACTTATGTTACTACCCACTATGAAGGTAGTAACATAGTCTAGGATTATGTGTACGTTACTAGTGTATGTTACTCTCCAATGTGGCTAGTCTAATACAAGTCATATATTACAAAAAATATATGACATTGGCCTAATACAAGCCAAGCCACCGTTTCACTAGTAGTAGTTTGCGACATTGGCCTAAGTAGGCATTATTTTTTACCTTGGTATCTGTAATATGGGTTTGTGGATTTGTATACAAGAATGGAGGGAGTAACAATGTTAACCAGCCACAAACTTTCTGAGAATGAAGTTAATACATCACGATAAGAGTCATATACCCGCAGATTGTGATTTGTGACACATAGTCACTCACACTTGCCTTGATTGATTGTTCGATCGCTACGTTCATAATTTCGTAAAATTGTGATATTGACAAATCCCTTTTCAACATATGATTGTGCAGAGCTTGCTTCAAGCCGGGACGGACACGTCATCTAGCACGATCGAGTGGGCAATGGCTCTTCTACTTAACAATCCACATGTTCTTGCAAAGGCGAAGGAGGAGATCGACGCCGTTGTGGGCACATCCCGGCTGCTCGAGGAGCACGATCTCGCATGCCTCCCGTACCTTCGTTGCATTATCACCGAGACCCTTCGGATGTACCCTATCGCCCCGCACCTTGCCCCGCACCAAGCCTCCTCTGATTGCGTCGTTGCTGGCGGGCAATACATCATCGCCTGCGGAACAATGGTGTTAGTTGATGTGTACTCCATGCAGCGGGATCCTACCATGTGGGATGAGCCGAACAGGTTCATTCCTGAGAGGTTTGAGGTTGGCATTGGTGAGGACGGCGACAAACAGGTGGTCAGGATGATGCCATTCGGCATGGGCCGGCGGAAGTGCCCCGGTGAGGGGCTAGCATGGAGGACAGTGGGGGTAGCACTTGGGTTGATGGTGCAGTGCTTCAGGTGGGAGCGGATGGGGAAAGAGGAGGTGGACATGAGCGAGGGGTCAGGGTTCACCATGCCCATGGTTGTGCCACTAGTGGCGATGTGCCAACCCCGTGAAGAAATGGATGAAATTCTCAAGAGGATTTAGAAGTTTGGTCATTCTAGCATTGTACCCTTGCAAGGCCAATCAAAGAAGAAAATACATTTACATCTGCCACCTTGTCTACGCGCATATTAAATTAGTATGACCATTTCCTAAGAAAAACTAACATTGTTCAAGGCCACCAAACATAAGTTACGTATATCTAAGCTCAAAAGCAATTGTAGGATCAAAGAATGTGAACTAGAGGGGGGGGGGGGTTTGTATAGAAGATTTAAATTTCTTCAGAAAACACAAATCTCTCTGCGAAAAAACAGTAAGCAGATGTAGTTCTACCTGAAGATAAACTACTCCTAGAAATAACTTAGAAGAAAAGATAAGTGCCGGTAGATGAAGAACATGTGAACACACAAACATATCATTTTAAGTACAGTGAGGAAAAATATGAAGGATAACATATTAGTCGGTACAGATGGAAATGCTTATCAGATATGAAGAACAAATCACCAAAGAAGAACACAATGAAGGGCCACTCAATAGAATGTAAGTACTGAAGTAAATATGGTAATTAAGAAAGAAATTGTGTTGCTAGATGGCGACAAGATATTTGTTCTACCAGTTCACTCTTCTACAAAAAAAAGCTAGGTCTAGATGGAGGGCCTTGTAAATGAACACATACGCAAACCTCTCTCCGTCCTATTCTCTCAACATGAAGTTCCTCGAACTTCAGTTGATTTCACTCGTGGTATACTCTTCAAGGCAATCTCCAAACCTTTGCATATTTTGTCTTCAATAAACCACAAAGACTCTTGGTTGCTCAAGATTGACGCCTACCATCTAGAGAGTGACAGCTCTTGCGAGTAATAGGCCCAAGCTAATTCAACTTAGTTCCCTGTGATGCTCAACCACTAAGTTTTGGCTCTAGGGTTTTCTCTCAAAGGATTCACTCAAATCTCTCGGAGCAGGGTGCTCAAACAAACACTTGTCAAATTAAACAGAGCACCAAGAAGCAAGGATTGAGAAGGAGCGGCTATTTATAGTCGAAGCAATCCCGAGGGTGAAATGACCAATAGGGGCCTGCCGCCACTGGCCAACTAACACGTGTCCGACGGTCGGATTTTGAACTCCCGTGTCAACTTCACTTGAGGAAGAAGTAAAGCTGACTCCACTACCCAAGGTTTTCTCTCGAAGCCCAGAAGAACATCTTCTATGGCTCACAAGTAAAAATCAAAACACACAGAGATTTCTCTCACCGTCACTTTGGATAAGTTCAGGGTTAAGCATCAGCATCGACATAAGCGTAGAAAAACTTAAACTCCCGTTAATAGTATGGTTGCCCTATGACTCAAATGAAAGAAATGAAACTACGAAAAAGAGTTACGCCTTCTCGCTGTCTTCATCTTCTTTCCTGTAGTCAATTTTTTTCTCAAACATTTTCTTCACCTTTATTTCAGATCTTGGGCCAAAATCACATCTTCCTCATCTTGAAGAGAATTTTGCTCAGCTTCTTTCCCAACTTGGTTTTCATTTTCCATTTGAGTTTGGTGCTCAAATGACTAGTTCAAAAAAATATCTTCTTTTTATTCTTCATGAGAGCGAGGCCCGGGTGGAGAGATTTCACATTCCTCGAGAACTTACTTGGAGGAAGAATCAACAGCCTTGTCCTTGGCTGGGGTTGGAACATGAATTTCTTCCGAAGCGCTAGGTTAATCTAAAATGAATACCCAACAAGACCGAACTTGTAATCTTTGGTTTATCAAAGCCCTAAATTTGGGGTTTGAACAAGATATCTATGGTGTGTTTAGTAGTAGTTCTCACCCTAGCATGGTTGTTCCCTTTTGATACATGCTCAATGTAGCCATGTTGAGCACATGTAACTGCAGTTGTTTGGTAGTCATGTATATGTTGAGACATGACGGGGTGAGACTGTGTTTGATAGAAATGAAGGAAATATGCCCTAGAGGCAATAATAAAGTTATTATTTATTTCCTCATATCATGATAAATGTTTATTATTCATGCCAGAATTGTATTAACCGGAAACATAACACATGTGTGAATACATAGACAAACATAGTGTCACTAGTATGCCTCTACTTGATTAGCTCGTTAATCGAAGATGGTTATGTTTCCTAGCCATGGACATGAGTTGTCATTTGATTAACGAGATCACATCATTAGGATAATGATGTGATTGACTTGACCTATTCCGTTAGCTTAGCACTTGATCGTTTAGTATGTTGCTATTGCTTTCCTCATGACTTATACATGTTCCTATGACTATGAGATTATGCAACTCCCGTTTACCGGAGGAACACTTTTTGTGCTACCAAACGTCACAACGTAACTAGGTGATTACAAAGGTGCTCTACAGGTGTCTCCGAAGGTACTTGTTGAGTTGGCGTATTTCGAGATTAGGATTTGTCACTCTGATTGTCGGAGAGGTATCTCTGGGCCCTCTCAGTAATGCACATCACTATAAGCCTTGCAAGCAATGTGACTAATGAGTTAGTTGCGGGATGATGCATTACGGAACGAGTAAAGAGACTTGCCGATAACGAGATTGAACTAGGTATTGAGATACCGACGATCGAATCTCGGGCAAGTAACATACTGATGACAAAGGGAACAACGTATGTTATGCGGTTTGACCGATAAAGATCTTCGTAGAATATGTAGGAGCCAATATGAGCATCCAGGTTCCGCTATTGGTTATTGACCGTAGACGTGTCTCGGTCATGTCTACATAGTTCTCGAACCCGTAGGGTCCGCACGCTTAAAGTTTGGTGACGGTCGGTATTACGAGTTTTTGTGTTTTGATGTACCGAAGGTAGTTAGGAGTCCCGGATATGATCACAGACATGACGAGGAGTCTCGAAATGGTCGATACGTAAAGATCGATATATTGGATGACTATATTCGGACACCGGAAGTGTTCCGAGTGGTTTCGGAGAAAACCGGAGTACAGTGGGGTTACCGGAACCCCCCGGGGAGTTAATTGGGCCTTATGGGCCTTAGTGGGAGAAGAGGAGGGGCGGCCAGGGCAGCCGCGCGCCCCCTCCCCCTCTAGTCCGAATTGGGCAAGGAGGGGGGCGGCGCCCCCCTTTTTCCTTCTCCTCCTCTCTCCCTTCCTTCCCTCTCCTACTCCAACAAGGAAAAGGAGGAGTCCTACTCCCGGTGGGAGTCGGACTCCCCCCTTAGCGCGCCCTCCTCCTGGCCGGCCGCCTCCCCCCTTGATCCTTTATATACGGGGGCAGGGGGCACCCTAGAACACACAAGTTGATTTGTTGATCTATTCCAGCCGTGTGCGGTGCCCCCCTCCACGATATTCCACCTCAGTCATATCATAGCGGTGCTTAGGCGAAGCCCTGCGTCAGTGGCAACATCATCACCGTCATCACGCCGCCGTGCTGACGAAGCTCTCCCGTGAAGCTCTGCTGGATCAGAGTTCGCGGGACGTCATCGAACAGAACGTGTGCTGAACTCAGAGGTGCCGTACGTTCGGTACTTGGATCGGTCGGATCGTGAAGACGTACGACTACATCAACCGCGTTGTGCTAACGCTTCCGCTTTCGGTCTACGAGGGTACGTGGACAACACTCTCGCCTCTCGTTGCTATGCATCACCATGATCTTGCGTGTGCGTAGGAATTTTTTTGAAATTACTACGTTCCCCAACGGTGGCATCCGAGCCTGGTTTTATGTGTAGATGTTATATGCACGAGTAGAACACAAGTGAGTTGTGGGCGATACAAGTCATACTGCTTACCAACATGTCATACTTTGGTTCGGCGGTATTGTTGGATGAAGCGGCCCGGACCGACATTACGCGTACGCTTACGCGAGACTGGTTCTACCGACGTGCTTTGCACACAGGTGGCTGGCGGGTGTCAGTTTCTCCAACTTTAGTTGAACCGAGTGTGGCTACGCCCGGTCCTTGAGAAGGTTAAAACAACACTAACTTGACGGACTATCGTTGTGATTTTGATGCGTAGGTAAGAACGATTCTTGCTCAGCCCGTAGCAGCCACGTAAAACTTGCAACAACAAAGTAGAGGACGTCTAACTTATTTTTGCAGGGCATGTTGTGATGTGATATGGTCAAGGCATGATGCTATATTTTATTGTATGAGATGATCATGTTTTGTAACAGAGTTATCGGCAACTGGCAGGAGCCATATGGTTGTCGCTTTATTGTATGCAATGCAATCACCCTGTAATTGCTTTACTTTATCACTAAGCGGTAGCGATAGTCGGAGAAGCAATAGTTGGTGAGACGACAACGAGGTGTCGCGCCGGTGATGATGGCGATCATGACGGTGCTTCAGAGATGGAGATCACAAGCACAAGATGATGATGGCCATATCATATCACTTATATTGATTGCATGTGATGTTTATCCTTTATGCATCTTCTTTTCCTTTGATTGACGGTAGCATTATAAGATGATCTCTCACTAAATTTCAAGATAAAAGTGTTCTCCCTGTGTATGCACCGTTGCCAAAGTTCATCGTGCCGAGACACCACGTGATGATCGGGTGTGATAAGCTCTACGTTCATCTACATCGGGTGCAAGCCAGTTTTGCACACGCAAGATACTCGGGTTAAACTTGACGAGCCTAGCATATGCAGATATGGCCTCGGAACACTGAGACCGAAAGGTCGAGCGTGAATCATATAGTAGATATGATCAACATAGTGATGTTCACCATTGAAAACTACATCTCACGTGATGATCGGACATGGTTTAGTTGATTTGGATCACGTGATCACTTAGATGATTAGAGGGATGTCTATCTAAGTGGGAGTTTTTAAGTAATATGATTAATTCAACTTAAATTTATCATGAACTTAGTACCTGATAGTATTTTGCTTGTCTATGTTGATTGTAGATAGATGGCCCGTGCTGTTGTTCCATTGAATTTTAATGCGTTCCTTGAGAAAGCAAAGTTGAAAGATGATGGTAGCAATTACACGTACTGGGTCCGTAACTTGAGGATTATCCTCATTGCTGCACAGAAGAATTACGTCCTGGAAGCACCGCTGGGTGCCAGGCCTACTGCAGATGCAACTGACGACGTTAAGAACGTCTGGCAGAGCAAAGCTGATGATTACTCAATAGTTCAGTGTGCCATGCTTTACGGCTTAGAACCGTGGCTTCAACGACGTTTTGACGTCATGGAGCATATGAGATGTTCCAGGAGTTGAAGTTAATAGTTCAAGCAAATGCCCGGATTGAGAGATATGAAGTCTCCAATAAGTTCTATAGCTGCAAGATGGAGGAGAATAGTTCTGTCAGTGAACATATACTCAAAATGTCTGGGGTATAACATTCACTTGATTCAACTGGGAGTTAATCTTTCGGATGATAGTGTCATTGACAGAATTCTTCAATCACTGCCACCAAGCTACAAGAGCTTCATGATGAGCTATAATATGCAAGGGATGGATAAGACAATTCCCAAGCTCTTCGGAATGCTAAAGGCTGCGGAGGTAGAAATCAAGAAGGAGCATCAAGTGTTGATGGTCAACAAGACCACTAGTTTCAAGAAAAAAGGCAAAGGGAAGAAGAAGGGGAACTTCAAGAAGAACAGCAAACAAGTTGCTACTCAAGAGAAGAAACCCAAGTCTGGACCTAAGCCTGAGACTGAGTGCTTCTACTGCAAGCATACTGGACACTGGAAGCGGAACTGCCCCAAGTATTTGGCGGATAAGAAGGATGGCAAGGTGAACAAAGGTACATGTGATATACATGTTATTGATGTGTACCTTACTAGAGCTTGCAGTAGCACCTCAGTATTTGATACTGGTTCTGTTGCTAATATTTGCAACTTGAAACAGGGACTACGGATTAGCGAAGACTGGCTAAGGACGAGGTGACGGTGCGCGTGGGAAATGGTTCCAAAGTCGATGTGATCGTCGTCGGCACGCTACCTCTACATCTACCTTCGGGATTAGTTTTAGACCTAAATAATTGTTATTTGGTGCCAGCGTTGAGCATGAACATTATATCTGGATCTTGTTTGATGCGAGACGGTTATTCATTTAAATTTGAGAATAATGGTTGTTCTATTTATATGAGTAATATCTTTTATGGTCATGCACCCTTGAAGAGTGGTCTATTTTTGTCGAATCTCGATAGTAGTGATACACATATTCATAATGTTGAAGCCAAAAGATGCAGAGTTGATAATGATAGTGCAACTTATTTGTGGCACTGCCGTTTGGGTCATATTGGTGTAAAGCGCATGAAGAAACTCCATACTGATGGACTTTTGGAATCACTTGATTATGAATCACTTGGTACTTGTGAACCATGCCTTATGGGCAAGATGACTAAAACGCCGTTCTCCGGAACAATGGAGCGAGCAACAGATTTGTTGGAGATCATACATACTGATGTATGTGGTCCGATGAATGCTGAGGCTCGCGGCGGGTATCGTTATTTTCTCACCTTCACAGATGATTTGAGCAGATATGGGTATATCTACTTAATGAAACATAAGTCTGAAACATTTGAAAAGTTCAAAGAATTTCAGAGTGAAGTGGAAAATCATCGTAACAAGAAAATAAAGTTTCTACGATCTGATCGTGGAGGAGAATATTTGAGTTACGAGTTTGATCTACATTTGAAACAATGCGGAATAGGTTCACAACTCACGCCACTCGGAACACCACAGCGTAATGGTGTGTCCGAACGTCGTAATCGTACTTTAGTAGATATGGTGCGATCTATGATGTCTCTTACTGATTTACCGCTATCATTTTAGGGTTATGCTTTAGAGACGGCTGCATTCACGTTAAATAGGGCACCATCGGAATCCGTTGAGACGACACCTTATGAACTATGGTTTGGCAAGAAACCAAAGTTGTCATTTCTTAAAGTTTGGGGTTGCGATGCTTATGTGAAAAAGCTTCAACCTGATAAGCTCGAACGCAAATCGGAGAAATGTGTCTTCATAGGATACCCAAAGGAAACTGTTGGGTACACCTTCTATCACAGATCCGAAGGCAAGACATTCGTTGCTAAGAATGGATCCTTTTTAGAGAAGGAGTTTCTCTCGAAAGAAGTGAGTGGGAGGAAAGTAGAACTTGATGAGGTAACTGTACCTGCTCCCTTATTGGAAAGTAGTTCATCACAGAAACCGGTTCCTGTGACACCTACACCAATTAGTGAGGAAGCTAATGATATTGATCATGAAACTTTAGATCAAGTTACTACTGAACCTCGTAGGTCAACCAGAGTAAGATCCGCACCAGAGTGGTACGGTAATCCTATTCTGGAGGTCATGTTACTTGACCAAGGCGAACCTACGAACTATGAAGAAGCGATGGTGAGCCCAAATTCCGCAAAATGGCTTGAGGCCATGAAATCTGAGATGGGATCCATGTATGAGAACAAAGTGTGGACTTTAGTTGACTTGCCCGATGATCGGCAAGCCATTGAGAATAAATGGATATTCAAGAAGAAGACTGACGCTGACGGTAATGTTACTGTCTATAAACCTCGACTTGTTGCGAAAGGTTTTCGACAAGTTCAAGGGATTGACTACGATGAGACTTTCTCACCCGTAGCGATGCTTAAGTCTGTTCGAATCATGTTAGCAATTGCCGCATTTTATGATTACGAATTTTGGCAAATGGATGTCAAAACTGCATTCCTGAATGGATTTCTGGAAGAAGAGTTGTATATGATGCAACCAAAAGGTTTTGTCGATCCAAAGGGAGCTAACAAAGTGTGCAAGCTCTAGCGATCCATTTATGGACTGGTGCAAGCCTCTCGGAGTTGGAATAAATGTTTTGATAGAGTGATCTAAGGATATGGTTTTATACAGACTTTTGGAGAAGCCTGTATTTACAAGAAAGTTAGTGGGAGCTCTGTAGTAGTTCTGATATTATATGTGGATGACATATTGCTGATTGGAAATGATATAGAATTTCTGGATAGCATAAAAGGATACTATAATAAGAGTTTTTCAATGAAAGACCTAGGTGAAGCTGCTTACATATTAGGCATCAAGATCTATAGAGATAGATCAAGACGCTTGATAGGACTTTCACAAAGCACATACCTTGACAAAGTTTTGAAGAAGTTCAAAATGTATCAAGCAAAGAAAGGGTTCTTGCCTGTGTTACAAGGTGTGAAGTTGAGTCAGACTCAATGCCCGACCACTGCAGAAGATAGAGAGAAAATGAAAGATGTTCCCTATGCTTCAGCCATAGGCTCTATCATGTATGCAATGTTGTGTACCAGACCTGATGTGTGTCTTGCTGTTAGCCTAGCAGGGCGGTACCAAAGTAATCCAAGAGTGGATCACTGGACAGCGGTCAAGAACATCCTGAAATACCTGAAAAGGACTAAGGATATATTTCTCGTTTATGGAGGTAACAAAGAGCTAGTCGTAAATGGTTACGTCGATGCAAGCCTTGACACAGATCCGGACGATTCTAAATCACAAATCGGATACGTGTTTACATTGAACGATGGAGCTGTCAGTTGGTGCAGTTCTAAACAAAGCGTCATGGCGGGATCTACGTGTGAAGCGGAGTACATAGCAACTTCGGAAGCAGTAAATGAAGGAGTCTGGATGAAGGAGTTCATATCCGATCTAGGTGTCATACCTAGTGCATCGGGACCAATGAAAATCTTTTGTGACAATACTGGTGCAATTGCCTTGGCAAAGGAATCCAGATTTCATAAGAGGACCAAGCACATCAAGAGACGCTTCAATTCCATCCGGGACCAAGTACAGGTGGGAGACATAGAGATTTGCAAGATACATACGGATCTGAATGTTGCAGACCCGTTGACTAAGCCTCTTCCACGAGCAAAACATGATCAGCACCAAAACTCCATGGGTGTTAGAATCATTACTGTGTAATCTAGATTATTGACTCTAGTGCAAGTGGGAGACTGAAGGAAATATGCCCTAGAGGCAATAATAAAGTTATTATTTATTTCCTCATATCATGATAAATGTTTATTATTCATGGTAGAATTGTATTAACCGGAAACATAATACATGTGTGAATACATAGACAAACATAGTGTCACTAGTATGCCTCTACTTGACTAGCTCGTTAATCGAAGATGGTTAAGTTTCCTAGCCATGGACATGAGTTGTTGATACGTCTCCAACGTATCTATAATTTATGAAGTATTCATGCTATTATATTATCCATCTTGGATGTTTTATGGGCTTTACTATGCACTTTTATATTATTTTTGGGACTAACCTATTGACCCAGAGCCCAGTGCCAGTTCCTGTTTTTTCCCTTGTTTCAGTGTTTCGAAGAAAAGGAATATCAAACGGAGTCGAAACGGAATGAAACCTTCTGGAGAAGTTATTTTTGGAAAGAAAGCAACCCGGGAGACTTGGAGTCCACGTCAAGAAAGCAACGAGGAAGGCACGAGGCAAGGGGGCGCGCCCACCCCTGGGCGCGCCATCCATCCTCGTGGCTCCCCTGACGTATTTCTTCCGCCTATATATACCAATATACCCTAAAACCTTCGGGGAACAGAATAGATCGGGAGTTCCGCCGCCGCAAGCCTCTATAGCCACCAAAAACCAATCGGGACCCTATTCCGACACCCTGCCGGAGGGGGGATCCCTCACCGGTGGCCATCTTCATCATCCCGGCGCTCTCCATGACGAGGAGGGAGTAGTTCACCCTCGGGGCTGAGGGTATGTACCAGTAGCTATGTGTTTGATCTCTCTCTCTCTCGTGTTCTTGAGGTGATACGATCTTGATGTATCGCGAGCTTTGCTATTTTAGTTGGATCTTATGATGCTCCTCCCCCTCTACTCTCTTGTAATGGATTGAGTTTCCCCTTTGAAGTTATCTTATCGGATTGAGTCTTTTAATGATTTGAGAACACTTGATGTATGTCTTGCGTGGGATACCCGTGGTGACAATGGGGTATTCTATTGATCCACTTGATGTATGTTTTGGTGATCAACTTGCGGGTTCCGCCCATGAACCTATGCATAGGGGTTGGCACACGTTTTTGTCTTGATTCTCCGGTAGAAACTTCGGGGCACTCTTTGAGGTTCTATGTGTTGGTTGAATAGATGAATCTGAGATTGTGTGATGCATATCGTATAATCATACCCACGGATACTTGAGGTGACATTGGAGTATCTAGGTGACATTAGGGTTTTGGTTGATTTGTGTCTTAAGGTGTTATTCTAGTACGAACTCTAGGGCTGTTTGTGACACTTATAGGAATAGCCCAACGGATTGATTGGAAAGAATAACTTTGAGGTGGTTTCGTACCCTACCATAATCTCTTCGTTTGTTCTCCGCTATTAGTGACTTTGGAGTGACTCTTTGTTGCATGTTGAGGGATAGTTATATGATCCAATTATGTTATTATTGTTGAGAGAACTTGCACTAGTGAAAGTATGAACCCTAGGCCTTGTTTCCTAGCATTGCAATACCGTTTACGCTCACTTTTATTACTTGTTACCTTGCTGTTTTTATATTTTCAGATTACAAAAACCTATATCTACCATCCATATTGCACTTGTATCACCATCTCTTCGTCGAACTAGTGCACCTATACAATTTACCATTGTATTGGGTGTGTTGGGGACACAAGAGACTCTTTGTTATTTGATTGCAGGGTTGCTTGAGAGAGAGACCATCATCCTACGCCTCCCACGGATTGATCAACTTTAGGTCATCCACTTGAGGGAAATTTACTACTGTCCTACAAACCTCTGCACTTGGAGGTCCAACAACGTCTACAAGAAGAAGGTTGTGTAGTAGACATCAAGCTCTTTTCTGTCGCCGTTGCCGGGGAGGTGAGTGCTTGAAGGTATATCTTTAGATCTTGCAATCGAATCTTTTAGTTTCTTGTTTTATCACTAGTTTAGTTTATAAAAGAAAACTACCAAAAAATGGAATTGAGTTTGTCTCATATGCTTGATCTTTTTAATATCTTTCGTGAGTATGATGGAAAGGAAAATTGTGCTAAAGTGTTAGAAGAAGAATGCATTAAAATGTTTGGCACTAAATCTTTGAATGATGAGCATGATTGCAATGTTGTTAGTATGAACTCCTTGAATATCCATAGTACTAATGATGATTGCACTAGTCATGATGAAAATATCTCTTATAAGCATGTCGATTTTTGTGGAGTGTATTGGGTTTGCAAGTACACACCAAATAGGGAAGATAGATATTGCAAGAGGCATAAACATTTACAAACTAAATGGTTGCAAGAAAGGCTAAATGTTAGTGCTGAAAATTTAAAATATCTTAGCCATACTTGTGAACTTTGCAATGAACATGGTCATTTAAATATCAAATGCAAATTGTTTCATGATTGAATCGTGTCCAAAAATTGTGATGACTTGATTTCCCTTGCACATCATAATGAACTTAGTTTGCTTTTGGGTTATGAAGAAATGAAACGTCAAACTAAGCATATTCCTGAATATAACCTTGAGAAATTCCTCGATATTGATCTAGAGGAAATTTATATGTATTGCACGGTGAATTGCATTGAAAATCCTTATATTGCCAAGTACATAAAGAAAAGAAAGCAAATAGAAGATGAAGAGAATACTAATGAAAGGGAAGAGACTTCCCAATATCCTCCTATTATTTCTTATGATGAATCAGGTAACGAGGAGGAGCCTTCTATTCAACCAATCTCATTAATAAGGAGCTCCAAAAAGAGGATTGAACCCACACATGATGTGGTGAAGAAGAAGAAAAAGAAGGAAGAGAGGTAAAAAGGTATCCCTCCCAAATAATGTTGCTCCTATTATTGTTGTGCCTCATGAAAATGAATCAAAAATAATTGTGGAAGATGATGCACTTGATGATGATCTCGTTATGCCTATTGCTTGTTGTTGTGATGATTATGATTGGGAATATAATGATACTTCTTATGATCTTGAAAATCGTTTTGGCACTTGCTTGGAAGAATATGATAATTGCTATACTATTGGTGCTATCCATACTATTAATGATGAGAGTGATTATGATTATGATATGAAAAGGCGCAAGATTGGGGATGCTATGTTTGAAGAAGATGATGTTTTTGAGAATATATTTGCTGCAATTAATGTTTGTCCCAAGCTTGGGGATGCTATGTTTAATAATGATGATATTTTTAGCCTCCCAAGTTTTGATATGCAAAGTTGTTATGATGATATCATGCCTTCTACCTATGATGATTATAGTGATGAAAGTGGGTTTGGAAGAATGTCAACTTTAGGAAGTAATGATCCCACTATTTTGGAGGATGTTGAATCATATAATATTTATAAAAGTGGATTAGGAGAGGTCATGACTTTATTTAGTGATGTATCCACTATTTCGGAAGAGGTTTCAATCGATTATGATGAGAACAAGGTTGCTACTTATGATGATTATTGTGATGAAACTTATGCTATAAGAAGTAGTGATGATTATATTTATAAAACTTGTCATTATTATGATTACACTTTTTCTGAACATTACTCTTTTAATGTGGAAACAATTTATAGTATTCAAGTCTCTTATGATACTCCCACTATTCCGAATGAGAAGAATTTTGCTTATGTGGAGAGTAATAAAACTTATATGCAAGTAGATCATGAAAAGAATGCTTTAGGTGCTGGTTATATTGTGGAAGTCATTCATGATGCTACTGAAAATTATTATGAGGGAGGAATGTATGCTTGTAGGAATTGCAATAATATCAAGTTTCCTCTCTATGTGCTTAAAATCTTGAAGTTATGCTTGTTTTACCTTCCTATGCAAGTTGATTCTTGTTCCCATAAGTTGTTTTCTCACAAAATCCCTATGCATAGGAAGTGGGTTAGACTTAAATGTGCTAGTCATATTCTTCATGATGCTCTCTTTATGTTTCAATTCTTATCTTTTTGTGAGCATCATTGAAATCATCATGCCTAGCTAGGGGCGTTAAACGTTAGCACTTGTTGGGAGGCAACCCAATTTTTATTTTAGTTCTTTGCTTTTTGGTTCTGTTTAGTAATAAATAATCCATCTAGATTCTGTTTAGATGTGGTTTTGTGTTTTAATTAGTGTTTGTGCCAAGTAGAACCTTTGGGAAGACTTGGGTGAAGTCTTTATGACCAGGCTGTAAAAAACAGAAACTTTAGCGCTCACGACATTAGCTTCAACTTTTTACTGGAGAGTGATATTTAGTTGATTATTTTTGAAGATGAATACTAGACAAATTCCTCAGGTCCACCAATTTATTTTAGAATTTTTGGAGTTACATAAGTATACGTTTGATACAGATTACTACAGACTGTGCTGTTTTTAACAGATTCTGTTTTCATTGTGTTGCTTGCTTATTTTGATGAATCTATGGCTAGTAAAATAGTTTATAAATCATAGAGAAGTTGGAATACAGTAGGTTTAACACCAATATAAATAAAGAATAAGTTCATTACAGTACCTTGAAGTGGTGTTTTTTTCTTTTCTTTCGCTAACGGAGCTCACGAGATTTTCTGTTAAGTTTTGTGTTGTGAAGTTTTCAAGTTTTGGGTAAAGATTCGATGGGCTATGGAATAAGGAGTGGCAAGAGCCTAAGCTTGGGGATGCCCAATGCACCCAAGGTAATATTCAAGGAGAACCAGGAGCCTAAGCTTGGAGATGCCCCGGAAGGCATCCCTCTTTCGTCTTCGTTCATCGGTAACTTTACTTGGAGCTATATTTTTATTCACCACATGATATGTGTTTTGCTTGGAGCGTCGTTTTATTTTCTTTAGCTTTGCTTGCTGTTTGAATAAAATACCAAGATCTGAAATTCTTAAATGATAGAGAGTCTTCACATAGCTACATAATTATTTAACTACTCATTGATCTTCACTTTTATCTTTTTGGAGTAGTTTGTCATTTACTCGTGTGCTTCACTTATATCCTATGAGTAAATTGATGAATGATTTGAATGTCATAAATCTGAAATTATATATGTTTCATATGCTTATCCCATGGGGAGTAATGACTTTACATATAAGAAGTAGAGGTGGTAAATTTATTGAAGGTTAGCAAACATTGTATTGGTCACTTGAACAATTCATGAAAGAATATTGAAGGAAGAGAGATTTCACATATAAATATACTATCTTGGACATCTTCTATGATTGTGAGCCCCATTAATTATTTTCAAACTTGAGCAAATTAGTTGAAGTTGGACAAGGAAGACAACATAATGAGTTATGCTTGGGTATATTTGTATAAGTTATATTGTTTTGGATCCTCTAACATGTGGTGCTTGCTATTTAGAATCCTTTGCTAGCCAAAATATCTGTACTAAGCGGGAATACTGCTTGTGCATCCAAATCCTTGAACCAAGTTTCTTCCATGAGTGTCCATCATATCTACCTATATGCAGTATTTACCTGCCGTTCCAAGTAAATTTGCATGTGCCAAACTCTAAACCTTCAAATAATAATCTGTTTTGTATGCCCGAATCGCTCATGTAGCGACTACGGGTTAGCAGTATCTTCCATGCTAGGTGGGTTATTCTCACGATGAGTGGACTCCGCTCATCATTCACGAGAAAATGGCCGGTAACTGGGATGCCCAGTCCCATGATCAAAAGATCAAAATCAAATCAAAAATAATTGCAAACAAAACTCCCCCAGGTTTGATGTTAGTTGGAGGCACCCGTTGTTTCGGGCAAGCCATGGATTGATGATTGTTGGTGGAGGGGGAGTAAAAATCTTTACCTTTCTGTTTGGGAACCGCCTATAATGTATGTAGTATGGAAGATATTGGGAACTCTTGGTCGTTATGTTGACAATGAAAGCATACCTCTCAAAATTATTTTCATCTCTGTTTTTGCTTCGAGCTCTGGCACCTCTGCAAATCCCTGCTTCCCTCTGCGAAGGGCCTATCTTTTACTTTTATGCAAGAGTCAGTAGTATTCCTTCTCATTCCAACCCACTCTTTAGTTGGCAAGCATCATGTGATGGAAAGATCTAAGCATATATAGCCATTCAAATATATTTGAGCATGAATTATTACTGTTGACATTACCCTTGAGGTAAAAGGTTGGGAGGCGAAACATTAAGCCCCTATCTTTCTCTGTGTTCGATGAATACTATTTGTTCTAAAAATATGCTTTGAGTGGTAGCAACCATGGAAGACTAAATGATAGTTGAGTATGTGAAGTTTGCTGAATCAAAGCTCTGACATAGACTCTTCCTGAAAATAAGATGAATTGTAATTGTTTGATGACTAATAACATGGTTTGTTGGTTTTCAAGAAAGTTTATGATATATACTTTAACATGTGAATAGTTTGTTACTTGATCATGCAAAGTTTTATGATATGAGCTACTGTTATGACATATAATGATGCTAGAAAAGGTGATTGCAATTATCATTGATCAAACTTATGCACCTGCTAGCATTCACACTTCATAAATTATTTCTTTTATCATTTACCTACTCGAGGACGAGCAGGAATTAAGCTTGGGGATGCTGATACGTCTCCAACGTATCTATAATTTATGAAGTATTCATGCTATTATATTATCCATCATGGATGTTTTATGGGCTTTACTATGCACTTTTTTATTATTTTTGGGACTAACCTATTGACCCAGAGCCCAGTACCAGTTCCTGTTTTTTCCCTTGTTTCAGTGTTTCGAAGAAAAGAAATATCAAACGGAGTCGAAACGGAATGAAACCTTCTGGAGAAGTTATTTTTGGAAAGAAAGCAACCCGGGAGACTTGGAGTCCACGTCAATAAATCAACGAGGAAGGCACGAGGTAGGGGGCGCGCCCACCCCCCTGGGTGCGCCCTCCACCCTCGTGGGCCCCTCGTGGATCCCCTGACGTATTTCTTCCGCCTATATATACCAATATACCCTAAAACCTTCGGGGAACAGAATAGATCGGGAGTTCCGTCGCCGCAAGCCTCTGTAGCCACCAAAAACCAACCGGGACCCTGTTCCGGCACCCTGCCGGAGGGGGTATCCCTCACCGGTGGCCATCTTCATCATCCCGGCGCTCTCCATGACGAGGAGGGAGTAGTTCACCCTCGGGGCTGAGGGTATGTACCAGTAGCTATGTGTTTGATCTCTCTCTCTCTCTCTCGTGTTCTTGAGGTGATACGATCTTGATGTATGGCGAGCTTTGCTATTTTAGTTGGATCTTATGATGCTCCTCCCCCTCTACTCTCTTGTAATGGATTGAGTTTCCCCTTTGAAGTTATCTTATCGGATTGAGTCTTTTAATGATTTGAGAACACTTGATGTATGTCTTGCGTGGGATACCCGTGGTGACAATGGGGTATTCTATTGATCCACTTGATGTATGTTTTGGTGATCAACTTGCGGGTTCCGCCCATGAACCTATGCATAGGGGTTGGCACACATTTTCGTCTTGATTCTCCGGTAGAAACTTCGGGGCACTCTTTGAGGTTCTATGTGTTGGTTGAATAGATGAATCTGAGATTGTGTGATGCATATCGTATAATCATACCCACGGATACTTGAGGTGACATTGGAGTATCTAGGTGACATTAGGGTTTTGGTTGATTTGTGTCTTAAGGTGTTATTCTAGTACGAACTCTAGGGCTGTTTGTGACACTTATAGGAATAGCCCAACGGATTGATTGGAAAGAATAACTTTGAGGTGGTTCCGTACCCTACCATAATCTCTTCGTTTGTTCTCCGCTATTAGTGACTTTGGAGTGACTCTTTGTTGCATGTTGAGGGATAGTTATATGATCCAATTATGTTATTATTGTTGAGAGAACTTGCACTAGTGAAAGTATGAACCCTAGGCCTTGTTTCCTAGCATTGCAATACCGTTTACGCTCACTTTTATTACTTGTTACCTTGCTGTTTTTATATTTTCAGATTACAAAAACCTATATCTACCATCCATATTGCACTTATATCACCATCTCTTCGCCGAACTAGTGCACCTATACAATTTACCATTGTATTGGGTGTGTTGGGGACACAAGAGACACTTTGTTCTTGGTTGCAGGGTTGCTTGAGAGAGACCATCTTCATCCTACGCCTCCCACGGATTGATAAACCTTAGGTCATCCACTTGAGGGAAATTTGCTACTGTCCTACAAACCTCTGCACTTGGAGGCCCAACAACGTCTACAAGAAGAAGGTTGTGTAGTAGACATCAGTTGTCATTTGATTAACGAGATCACATCATTAGGAGAATGATGTGATTGACTTGACCCATTCCATTAGCTTAGCACTTGATCGTTTAGTATGTTGCTATTGCTTTCATCATGACTTATACATGTTCCTATGACTATGAGATTATGCAACTCCCGTTTACCGGAGGAACACTTTTTGTGCTACCAAACATCACAACGTAACTGGGTGATTATAGAGGTGCTCTACAGGTGTCTCCGAAGGTACTTGTTGAGTTGGCATATTTCGAGATTAGGATTTGTCACTCCGATTGTCGGAGAGGTATCTCTGGGCCCTCTCGGTAATGCACATCACTATAAGCCTTGCAAGCAATGTGACTAATGAGTTAGTTGCGGGATGATGCATTTTGGAACGAGTAAAGAGACTTGCCGGTAACGAGATTGAACTAGGTATTGAGATACCGACGATCGAATCTCGGGCAAGTAACATACCGATGACAAAGGGAACAACGTATGTTATGCGGTTTGACCGATAAAGATCTTTGTAGAATATGTAGGAGCCAATATGAGCATCCAGGTTCCGCTATTGGTTATTGACCGTAGACGTGTCTCGGTCATGTCTACATAGTTCTCGAACCCGTAGGGTCCGCACGCTTAAAAGTTTGGTGACGATCGGTATTATGAGTTTTTGTGTTTTGATGTACCGAAGGTAGTTAGGAGTCCCGAATATGATCACGGACATGATGAGGAGTCTCGAAATGGTCGAGACGTAAAGATCGATATATTGGACGACTATATTCGGACACCGGAAGTGTTCCGAGTGGTTTCGGAGAAAAACGGAGTACCGGGGGGTTACCGGAACCCCCCGGGGAGTTAATTGGGCCTTATGGGCCTTAGTGGGAGAAGAGGAGGGGCGGCCAGGGCAGCCGCGCCCCCCCTCCCCCTCTAGTCCGAATTGGACAAGGAGGGGGGCGGCGCCCCCCTTTTTCCTTCTCCTCCTCTCTCCCTTCCTTCCCTCTCCTACTCCAACAAGGAAAAGGAGGAGTCCTACTCCCGGTGGGAGTAGGACTCCCCCCTTGGCGCGCCCTCCTCCTGGTCGGCCGCGTCCCCCTTGCTCCTTTATATACGGGGGCAGGGGCACCCTAGAACACAAAAGTTGATCTATTGATCTATTCCAGCCGTGTGCGGTGCCCCCCTCCACCATATTCCACCTCAGTCATATCGTAGCAGTGCTTAGGCGAAGCCCTGCGTCGGTGGCAACATCATCACCGTCATCACGCCGTCGTGCTGACGAAACTCTCCCGTGAAGCTCTGCTGGATCGGAGTTCACCGGACATCATCGAGCAGAACGTGTGCTAAACTCGGAGGTGCCGTACGTTCGGTACTTGGATCGGTCGGATCGTGAAGACGTACGACTACATCAACCGCGTTGTGCTAACGCTTCTGCTTTCGGTCTACGAAGGTACGTGGACAACACTCTCCCCTCTCGTTGCTATGCATCACCATGATCTTGCATGTGCGTAGGATTTTTTTTGAAATTACTATGTTCCCCAATAAGAAATGTATATGAGACACTAATCTGTGATAATTTTGAGCGGCACAAACATTACCATTCATTCTATAAAATCAGCATGAACATTCATAGTCTGGTGTTTTCTGGTCCACTGATGCTGACTCATGAATACATGCAGCAAAAATCAACATCCAAGAGAAAATATTCATCAATTAACAAGAACACCAAATTGTTCCGTATTAATCCATTCAAACTGGATACATCACTACTACTGGATTCTAACAAAGGCAGTACTATTGGGAAAAATTAATTTTGGGCAAGTTAAGCAGAGGTACAGCATCCCTTCTAATAGCAGGTTATTCCAATAGACGGCAAGAAGGAATAAGATGGTGCCGTTGGAGATGGGGAAGAGGTGCACTACGAGGCGGCCTAGATCTGGGAATCTGGCGGTGGGGATGAGATGCAGTAGGCTGGACAGAGAGAAGCAACGGTGACCACCGGCTACCGGAAGAATCTCGAGCATGCGCGGCCATAGGGCTTTCGGGGCTAGCAGCTCGACTGGCGGTGGCGGCCGGGTGCTTGGTGGCGACCAGCGGCAGCAAAGACCACATGCTTTGACGGGTCGTTCGACCAGGGGCGACTGCGCTTTTTGGGCGACCTTGACCGGTGGAGAATCACGGGGACGATTGATACGTCCATTTTGCATCATGCTTTTATATTGATATTTATTGCATTATGGGCTGTTATTACACAATATGGCCAAATACTTATGCCTTTTCTTCTTATTTTTATAAGATTTACATGAAGAGGGAGAATGTCGGTAGCAGGAATTCTGGATTAGAAAAGGAGCAAATCTGAGAGAACTATTCTGCACAACTCCAAAAGTCTTGAAACTTCACGGAGAATTATTTTGGAATATATAAAAATATTGGGCGAACAAAGCACTAGAGGGGACCCACCAGGCACCCACAAGGGTGGGGGTGCGCCCTACCCCCAGGGCGCGCCCTCTGCCTTGTGGCTCCCCCTGGCAGGCCTCCGGTGCCCATCTTCTGCTATATGATTTGTTTTGACTTGGAAAAAATCAAGAAAAAACTTTCGGGACGAAGCGCCGCCGTCTCGGGGCGGAACTTGGGCAGAACCAATCTAGGGCTCTGGCGAAGCTGTTCCGCCGGGGAAACTTCCCTCCTGGAGGGAGAAATCGAAGTCATCGTCATCACCAACGATCCTCTCATCGAGAGGGGGTCAATCTCCATCAACATCTTCACCAACACCATCTCCTCTCAAACCCTAGTTCATCTATTGTATCCGATCTTTGTCTCAAAACCTCAGATTGGTACATGTGGGTTGCTAGTAGTGTTGATTACTCCTTGTAGTTGATGCTAGTTGGTTTATTCGGTGGAAGATCATATGTTCAGATCCTTCATGATAATTATTACTCCTCTGATTATGAACATGAATATGCTTTGTGAGTAGCTACGTTTGTTCCTGAGGACATGGGAGAAGTCTTGTTATAAGTAATCATGTGAATTTGGTATTCGTTTAATATTTTGATGAGATGTATGTTGTCTCTCCACTAGTGGTGTTATGTGAACGTTGACTACATGACACTTCACCATGATTTGGGCCTAGGGGAAGGCATTGGGAAGTAATAAGTAGATGATGGGTTGGTAGAGTGACAGAAGCTTAAACCCTAGTTTATGCGTTGCTTCGTAAGGGGCTGATTTGGATCCATATGTTTCATGCTATGGTTAGATTTATCTTAGTTCTTCTTTCGTAGTTGCGGATGCATTCGAGAGGGGTTAATCATAGGTGGGAGGCTTGTCCAAGTAAGGAAATCACTCAATCACTGTTCCACCCACATATCAAATTATCAAAGTAACAATGTGAATCATATGAGTATGCTGAAAACTAACTTGAAAACAATTCCCATGTGTCCTCGGGAGCGCTTTGCTTTATATAAGAGTTTGTCCAGGCTTGTCGTTTGCTTCAAAAAGGATTGGGCCACCTTGCTGCACCTTAGTTACTTTTGTTACTTGCTACTTTTTACGAATTATCTTATCACACAACTATCTGTTACCAATAATTTCAGTGCTTGCAGAGAATACCTTGCTGAAAACCGCTTGTCATTTCCTTATGCTCCTCGTTGGGTTCGGCACTCTTACTTATCGAAAGGACTACGATAGATCCCCTATACTTGTGGGTCATCAGGACTCTTTTCTGGCGCCGTTCTGGGGAGTGAAGTGCCTTTGGTGAGTGGAATTTGCTATGGAAACATTTATATTACGTGCTGAAATTTACTGTCACTTGTCACTATGGAAAATAATCCTTTGAGGGGCTTGTTCGGGGTATCTTCACCCTGACCGGATGAGCAAAGAGTTGCTCCTCAACCTACTGCACCTACTGAAAATGTTTATTATGAAATTCCTTCGGGTATGATAGAGAAACTGCTAGCTACTCATTATGCAGGAGATGGAACATTACATCCTGATATGCATCTAATCTATGTGGATGAAGTTTGTGGATTATTTAAGCGTGCATGTTTTCCCGAGGATGAAGACAAGAAGAAGGTCTTCCCTTTATCTTTGAAGGTAAAGGCATTGACATGGTATAGGCTATTTGATGATATTGGATCTTGGAACTACAACCGATTGAAATTGGAATTTCATCAGAAGTTTTATATGCATCTAGTTCATCGTGATCGGAATTATATTTATAATTTTTGGCCTCGTGAAGGAGAAAGTATCGCTCAAGCTTGGGGGAGGCTTAAGTCAATATTATATTCATGCCCCAATCATGAGCTCTCAAGAGAAATTATTATTCATAATTTTTATGCTCGACTTTCTCGTAATGATCAATCCATGCTCGATACTTCTTGTACTGGTTCTTTTATGAAGAAGACTATTGAATTCAAATGGGATTTATTGGAAAGAATTAAATGCAACTCTGAAGATTGGGAACTCGAGAAGGTAATGAGTCAGGTATAAACCTTAAGTTTGACTGTGTTAAATCTTTCATGGACATCGATGCTTTTCGTGATTTTAGCACTAAATATGGACTTGACTCTGAGATAGTAGCTTCTTTTTGTGAATCATTTGCTACTCATGTTGATCTCCCTAAGGATAAGTGGTTTAAATATCATCCTCCCATTGAAGTGAAAGTAGTAGAACCTTTTAAAGTTGAAGAAGAAGTTGTTACTTATAATGTTCATCCCATTGTTCCTACTGCTTATATTAGAAACCACCTTTTCTTGTTAGAATAAAGGAACCTGCTAAAGCTTCAGTTGTGGTTCGTAAGAGTTATACTAGAAGACCTACACCCCCGAACAAATTAAAGTTGAACCTAGTATTGCTATGGTTAAAGATCTCTTGGTTGATAATATTGTTGGGCATGTTATTTATTTCTGTGATGAAGCTGCTAGAATTGCTAAACCCGATATTAAAGATAAACATAGACCTATTGTTCACATGCCTGTTGTTTCTGTTAAAATAGGAGATCATTGTTATCATGGATTATGTGATGTGGGTGCTAGTGTGAGTGCAATTCCCTTTACTTTATATCAATAAATTATGAATGATATTGCACCTGCTGAGATAGAAGATATTGATATTACTATTAAGGTTGCCAAAAGATATACTATATCAGTAATTGGGATTGTTAGAGATGTTGAATTCTTGTGTGGGAAAGTAAAATACCCTACTGATTTTCTTGTTCTTGGTTCCCCAAAAAATGATTTTTGTCCCATTATATTTGGTAGACCTTTCTTGAACACTGTTAATGCTAAGATAGACTGTGAGAAAAAAATTGTTACTGTAAGTTTTAGGGATTTGTCTCATGATTTTAATTTCTCTAAATTTTGAAGACAACCCCATGATAAAGAATTGCCTAGTAAGGATGAAATAATTGGTCTTGCTTCTATTGTCGTTCCTCCTACTGATCATTTAGAACAATATTTGCTAGACCATGAAAATGATATGTTTATGAAAGAAAGAAAGGAATTAGATGAAATATTCTTTAATCAAATGCCTATTTTGAAACACAATTTGCCTGTTGAAATCCTTGGAGATCCTCCTCCACCCAAGGGTGATCCCGTGTTTGAGCTTAAACAATTATCTGATACTTTGAAATATGCTTATCTTGATGAAAAGAAGATATATCCTGTTATTATTAGTGTTAACCTTTCAGAGCATGAAGAAAAGAAATTATTGAAAACTCTAAAGAAGCACCGTGCTACTATTGGATATACTCTTGATGATCTTAAGGGCATTAGTCCCACTCTATGTCAGCACAAAATTAATATGGAGCCTGATGCTAAACCAGTTGTTGATCATCAACGGCAGTTAAATCCCAAGATGAAAGAAGTGGTAAGAAATGAAATACTAAAGCTTCTGGAGGCAGGTATAATTTATCCTATTGCTGATAGTAGATGGGTAAGTCCCGTTCATTGTGTCCCTAAGAAGGGAGGTATTACTGTTGTTCCTAATGATAAGAATGAATTGATCCCACAAAGAATTGTTACAGGTTATACGATGGTAATTGATTTCCGCAAATTAAACAAAGCTACTAGAAAAGATCATTACCCTCTACCTTTTATTGATCAAATGCTAGAAAGACTGTCTGGACATACACATTTTTTCTTTCTTGATGGTTATCTGGGTTTTCTCAAATACCTGTGTCAAAAGAGGATCAAGAAAAGACCACTTTTACTTGCCCTTTCGGTACTTTTGCTTATAGACGTATGCCTTTTGGGTTATGCAATGCACCTGCTACCTTTCAAAGATGTATGACTGCTATCTTCTCTGACTTTTGTGAAAATATTGTTGAGGTTTTCATGGATGATTTCTCCATTTATGGAACTTCTTTTGATGATTGCTTAAGCAACCTTGATCGAGTTTTGCAGAGATGTGAAGAAACTAATCTTGTCTTGAATTGGGAGAAGTGTCACTTTATGGTTAATGAAGGTATTGTCTTGGGGCATAAAATTTCTGAAAGAGGTATTGAAGTTGATAAAACTAAAGTAGATGCTATTGAAAAGATGTCGTGTCCTAAAGATATCAAAGGTATAAGAAGTTTCCTTGGTCATGCCGGTTTCTATAGGAGGTTTATTAAAGACTTCTCTAAAATTTCTAGGCCTCTCACTAATCTCTTGCAAAAAGATGTTCCATTTGATTTGGATGATGATTGTATAGAAGCATTTGAAATACTTAAGAAAGCCTTGATTTCTGCTCCTATTGTTCAACCACCTGATTGGAATTTACCCTTTGAAACTATGTGTGATGCTAGTCATTATGCTGTTGGTGCTGTTCTAGGACAAAGATGTAACACCCCGGATGTAACTTTCCATATTTGTACCAACTCTTGCCATTTTCGGCTATGTGTTATGATATTCCCTTCGTGGTCAGGTTTTTTCTTTCGTTTTGCTTTTTGTTCATGTGATGCATTTCATATCACGTCATCATGTGCATCTCATTTGCATACGTTGTTCGTCTCATGCATCCGAGCATTTTCCCCGTTGTCCGTTTTGCAATCCGACACTCCCACATGCACCGGCGCACCCCTCTTGTCTCTTTTCGTGAGCGGGTGTTAAACGTTCTCGGAATGGACCGAGGTTTGCCAAGTGGCCTTGATACACCACCTGTAGACCACCTGTCAAGTTTCGTTCCATTTGGAGGTCGTTTGATGCTCCAACGGTTAACCGGGTAACCGCAAAGGCCTTTTGTGTGTTGCAGCAAAACACCCCTCCAAACAGCCCAATAACCCATCTAAGCCCCCTCCATGCCCTCGGTCGTTCGATCACGATCGTGTGGGCGAAAGCCGCACTCCATTTGGAGTCTCCTAGCTCCCCCTAACTATAAATATGTGAGCCTTCCCGAAATCCCGCAGTCCAAAAACCCTAGCCCCGCTCCCTTCGCGTGCCGAACACGTCTGGTCCGCGCCGGACAAATCCTGCCGCCGCGCCAGGACCTACCGCGCGCCGCCACGTGGCGCATCGCTGCCTTCCTCCGCCGCCGGCACGCGAGCCCGCGACGGGCCCCCGAGCCCATCTCCGCCGCCGCCAGGTCCCGCGCCTCCCGCGCCCTCTCCGCCCCGTCGCCCCGCCGGCGATCTCCGGCGACCCCGCCGCCTCGCTCCGGCCGCCGCCCGAGTTCACCGGTGCGCCGCCGCCGCCGTCGCCCAGGTCGCCGCCCCCGCGCCGCGCAGCCTCCGTCGGCGCCGGATCCGGCCAGATCAGGCCGGCCTCCTCCCTCTCCGGCGAGCCTCGTCCACTCCGGCCTCCTCCTCTCCATCTCCGGCGAGATCCAGCCCCGCCTCGGCATCCGTGCCAAAGTCAACCCCAGATCCGCGAGGTGAAATTCCTCCAAGTCCCCGGATTTGTAATATTATGTGGCTCTGTTCATCGCATCATATCTCCTTGCATACTACTCCGTTTTATGCGCACGATATATCGAAATGTTAATCACGAGATGCTCTTCATTTTGTTCCATTGTGCCATGCTCGTTTAAGTTCATCTGGGTACTCAAATCTCTGATGCAAGAGTGCTATATGATGTTTACTGCTGTTACTTATCAGAACTTGATGTTTTGTTATTTTTGTTGCATTTGATGTGTGCATCTTATGAGCATGAGTTCTACATGTGTTTTGATCTATGCCATGCTATCTTTACAGGGGTGTATGCCATGTATTTTGTTGATCTATGTGGTGACTAGAACAAGCATGCAAACTAGGCTTCGTGATGTTTCTGTTTTCAGGGACAGGATTTTGCTAAGTTTTTTCCTGCTGTTATTTTGATGCCATGTATCCATGTGGCTATAGTGAGATCCATGCTTCTTTTGAGGATGTTAAGTAAGGATGTTTTGGACCTATAGTTGTGCTCTATCCATCCATGCCACTGTTTGCAATTATGGAGGGCCCTAACATGTCTCAATCTTACTCTACTTTTTCTATAAAATGTTCCTGGCAGAATGTTAACACGATATTCAATTTTGCCATGGATGTTGCTAGTGATCCATGCATGCTATGAACTTGATCTTGCCATGGTTAGCTTCATGAACATGTTTTCTGGCTGTAGGTATGCTTGTTTTGTCATGCATTGCTTTGTGATGAGTGAATCGAGCTCACAAAGATGCCTTCATAATTCTGTTAATGCCATGCTCTGTTTTCTGCAAAGTCTGAAACCTGTTAAGGAAACTTGTTATGTTTACATGGGTGCCATCATATCTTCTTATCCTTTTTGGCTCATGGTCAGTAAGGAACTTTTGTTCTATGCTTTTATTAAATTGATTTCATGCCTTGTTTTGCTATGATAAGTTCCTGTATCATGTTGATTGCTTGCTCTGAAGATTGCTTCCTGATGTTATTTCTGGCATGTCCAGTATTTTCACCAAGTCTGTGGAGCTGATATCTTTTGCACTTTTGCCATGCTTGTTTGAACCTGTTATTTTGTGATCTAGCCGTAGCTTAGTGTTCATCTTTTGTCAAGAATCTCTTGTAGATCACTGCCATATGCTTTGTTGCTATGATGGGGTGCTGTAGCATAGTTACTTAATGTATTCTAAGTGCTATCATGCTGTTAATCGCAGAATCGTGTCATTCTTGTTTTGCTTGCCATTTGCAAACCGTGCATCCGTTTCCGGTGATCTTTATATCGTTTTCAACCGAAATCATTTCATCTTTCTAGTGGCATACTTGGTTTGCCAAGTTGATGCCTTGTTCATCCTTTTTCTTCCGGAGCACGCACATGCATCGCATATCACATCTCGCATATTATGCATGTATTGCATCATGTTGCTTGTGCTTTTCCCGTGATTGATTGTTGGTTCTTTTGCTTGTGTTCTTGCTGTGGGTAGAGCCGGGAGATGAGTATGCTTACGAGGAACCTGTTGAGAACGCTTACGAGGATCAAGCTTTCGACAACTCTGAGAACCTTGCAGGCAAGATGACCATACCCTCGAAATCACTTCTATCTTTGCTTTGCTAGTTGTTCGTTCTATTGCTATGCTGTGCTACCTACCACTTGCTATTTCATGCCTCCCATATTGCCATGTCAAGCCTCTAACCATCCTTTCCTAGCAAACCGTTGTTTGGCTAAGTTACCGCTTTTGCTCAGCCCTTCTTATAGCGTTGCTAGTTGCAGGTGAAGTTGAAGTTGGTTCCATCTTGGAACATGGATATTTTGGCATATCACAATATCTCTTATTTAATTAATGCATCTATATATTTGGTAAAGGGTGAAAGGCTCGGCCTTATGCCTGGTGTTTTGTTCCACTCTTGCCGCCCTAGTTTCCGTCATACTGGTGTTATGTTCCTTGATTTTGCGTCCCTTACGCGGTTGCGTGATTTATGGGAACCCCTTGACAGTTCGCCTTGAATAAAACTCCTCCAGCAAGGCCCAACCTTGGTTTTACATTTGCCTACCTAAGCCTTTTTCCCTTGGGTTTTCGTGAGCCTGAGGGTCATCTTTATTTACCCCCCGGGCCAGTGTTCCTTCGATTGCTGGCCCAAACCGAGCGATTTTCGGCGCCCCCTGGGCAACCAGGGTCTATGCCAACCCGACGTCTGGCTCATCCGGTGTGCCCTGAGAACAAGATATGTGCAGCTCCTATCGGGATTTGTCGGCACATTCGGGCGGGTTTGCTGGTCTTGTTTTACCATTGTCAAAATGTCTTGTAAACCGGGATTCCGAGACTGATCGGGTCTTCCCGGGAGAAGGTTTATCCTTCATTGACCGTGAGAGCTTATAATGGGCTAAGTTGGGACACCCCTGCAGGGTATTATCTTTCGAAAGCCGTGCCTGCGGTTATGAGGCAGATGAGAATTTGTTAATGTCCGGTTGTAGAGAACTTGACACTTGGCTTAATTAAAATACATCAACCGCGTGTGTAGCCGTGATGGTCTCTTTTCGGCGGAGTCCGGGAAGTGAACACGGTTTGAGTTATGTATGAACGTAAATAGTTTCAGGATCACTTCTTGATCATTTCTAGCTTCGCGACCGTTGCGTTGCTCCTCTTCTCGCTCTTATTTGCGTATGTTAGCCACCATATATGCTTAGTGCTTGCTGCAGCTACACCTCATTACCCCATCCTTCCTATAAGCTTAAATAGTCTTGATCTCGCAGATGTGAGATTGCTGAGTCGTCGTGACTCATAGATTCTACCAACACAGTTGCAGGTGCCGACGATACCAGTGCAGGCGACGCAACCGAGCTCAAGTGGGAGTTCGACGAGGAACGTGGTCGTTACTATGTTTCGTTTCCTGATGATCAGTAGTGGAGCCCAGTTGGGACGATCGGGGATCTAGCATTTGGGGTTATCTTTTTTTCATTTGGATTTGACCGTAGTCGGTCTATGTGTGGATTTTGATTGATGTATGAATTAATTTATGTATTGTGTGAAGTGGCGATTGTAAGCCAACTCTCTTTATCCCATTCTTGTTCATTACATGGGATTGTGTGAAGATGACCCTTCTTGCGACAATACCTACAATGCGGTTATGCCTCTAAGTCGTGCCTCGACACGTGGGAGATATAGCCTCATCGTGGGCGTTACAAAAGAGTTGATAAAAAATTGAATTTTATTCATTATGCGAGTAAAACTCTAGACAGTGCCCAGAGAAATTATGCTACTACTGAAAAAGAAATTTTAGCAGTTGTTTTTGCTTGTGACAAGTTCAGGTATTATATTGTTGATTCCAAAGTAACTGTTCACACTGATCATGCTGCTATTAAATAACTTATGGAAAAGAAAGATGCTAAATCTAGACTTGGGTTCTCTTGCTGCAAAAATTTGATTTCCATATTATTGATAGAAAGGGAACTGAGAACCCCGTTGCAGACAACTTGTCTAGGTTAGAAAATGTTCTTGATGACCCACTACCTATTGATGATAGTTTTCCTGATGAACAATTAGCTGTCATAAATGCTTCTCGTAATACTCCATGATATGCTGATTATGCTAATTACATTGTTGCTAAATTTATACCACCTAGTTTCACATATCAGCAAAACAAAAAGTTTTTCTATGATTTAAGACATTACTTTTGGGATGACCCACACCTTTATAAAGAAGGAGTAGATGGTGTTATTAGATGTTGTGTACCTGAGTATGAACAGGAATAGATCCAGCGCAAGTGCCACTCCAAGGCTTACGGAGGACACCATGCTGGAGATAGAACTATGCACAAGGTACTGCAATCTGGTTTTTATTGGCCTACTCTCTTCAAGGATGCTCATAAGTTTGTCTTGTCTTGTGATGAATGCCTGAGAATTGGCAATATTAGTAGACGTCAGAAAATGCCTATGAATTATTCACTTGTTATTGAACTATTTGATGTTTGGGGCTTTGATTATATAGGACCTTTTCCTTCCTCTAATGGGTATACACATGTTTTAGTTGTTGTTAATTACGTTACTAAGTGGGTAGAAGCTATTCCAACTAGTAGTGCTGATCATAACACTTCTATTAGGATCCTTAAAGAAGTTATTTTTCCGAGGTTTGGAGTCCCTAGATATTTGATGGCTGATGGTGGTTCACATTTTATTCATGGTGCTTTTCGTAAAATGCTTGCTAAATATGATGTTAGCCATAGAATTGCATCTCCTTATCACCCTCAGTCTAGTGGTCAAGTAGAATTGAGCAATAGAGAGATTAAATTGATCTTACAAAAGACTGTTAATAGATCTAGAAAGAATTGGTCTAAGAAACTTGATGATGCACTATGGGCTTATAGAACTACTTATAAGAACCCTATAGGTATGCCTCCGTATAAAATGGTTTATGGAAAAGCATGCCACTTACCTCTTGAACTAGAACATAAAGCTTATTGGGCAATCAAAGAGCTCAACTATGATTTCAAACTTGCCGGGGAGAAGAGATTATTTGACATAACCTCGCTTGATGAATGGAGAACCCAAGCCTATGAAAATGCCAAGTTGTTTAAAGAAAAAGTTAAAAGATGGCATGACAAAAGGATACAAAAGAGTGAGTTTAATGTAATTATGTCTTGCTATACAACTCTCGTTTAAGATTTTTTGCAGGAAAGCTTCTCTCTAAATGAGAAGGTCCTTACATGATGTATGGTATAACCCTAGTTGCCCGATCTTTCACGAAAGGAGCGGATCCCAACGAGGAACATGAAGAACACGAGGGAAAACACAAGAGAATCACTCAAACCAACAAGATTCGGTCACACATATGCTAGATCCTCAAAACACAAAGAGATACATGATCCAAATCCAACAAAGGACGATACAAGGGGTAACTAGTTCATCTCCGTGAGGAGGCCTTGAGGGGTCATCCCGTGAAAGGGTCTTGAATCCAAGGTGGATCTTCTCCATAGAGGTCGCGGTCTCTCTCGATGGAGTAGATCCGTATGGATGAGCAAAGATCTATCTCAAGTATGAGCTAAACCAATGCTAACCCTAACTAGAGGTAGGGGAAGGAGTATTTATAGTCTAAGCCACGAAGGGGTAAGTGGGAAAGGGGATACATGGGCCTCGGGCCCGACTCTGCGCTCAGGTAGGCAACGGATGTCCGGGCTGGGGGCCGGATGTCCGGCTGTTCGCGGAAGGCCGGATGTCGGGCCTGGAATAGGCCATTCCAGTCTTCTCTGGATAGTCATCACCAGATTTTTGGGGGTGGCCGCCGGATGTCCGGGCATTGCTGAGGCGCCGGATGTCCAGCCATTGAAGCTCTTGGTCGTTTGTTGGTGCAGCTCCTGGGCAGCCACACAGGCGCCGGATGTCCGGCCTCTGGCCCAGATGTCCGACCGTTGTAGCTTCAGCAGCTCCGTCTTCTTCCGTCGTTGCAGTTGGGTTCTACCGTAGGGTGCGTCGGTTGCAAATTAAAATTTTCCTATGCGCATAACAACCAGGAACATGCTAAGGGAATGGATCATAGATCGTTACCACTAGAAGTGCAGTGCCGTGCAGCGGAAGAA
Source organism: Triticum aestivum (assembly GCF_018294505.1). NCBI lineage: Eukaryota > Viridiplantae > Streptophyta > Magnoliopsida > Poales > Poaceae > Triticum > Triticum aestivum. Next base: position 88,482,250 of record NC_057808.1, read on the forward strand.
GAGTTGGGGTAGCGTGTTCGCATGGATCGTCTCCTCCTTGTACGATCTCCCTCGAACAGCCGGTCGTCGGTTCCCACGTACAAGTTCGCCAGAGCGGCACAAGTGCACCGCCTCTAAAGGTATCCGCGCATGCAGGAGTAACACCGTGCGGCGGACTGCTAGGTCCAATCACACAGTCGGCGGCAAGCGGAGGTGTCTATCCGCAACACATGCAAACCCTAGTGACAGCGCCGAAGCGATCAACCGCATGAGTGTGTCGCACCTCCACTTTATATAGGCGCCCGTTGCGGGCTCAACACTTGGGCCTCACACGGACCCTAAAGCCCATAAGTCTACTCGGTCACAATCCAAATACAGCTCGGATCACATCCGACCAGTGTCCTCGGATCCAACCTCGTAGGTTCCTTCCCTTAAGCGCGCGACCCCTTAGGTTCAAGCCGGCTTGGTCGCAGTTCGGATCACCTCCGAACTGCACGGTTGGTAGCGGCCTCTAGCAAGGCATGCCGAACACCAAGTAGACTATGAAGCTGGTTAGGCGAACCTGTACATCACACTTCCATTCCTTTTGGCACACGATATATGTTGTCGGGCTCAAGGCGAGTCTGTCATCCTTGTGCTAGCCCGACCTCTTTCTCGTTCCGGTGATGTCGACCACAAACCGGATTATCTCATAATCCTTGTCGCATGGCCATGCTTATCCTGGTCGGATCACACGAGGGGCCCAGAGTATATCTCTCCTGATCAGAGGGGAAAATCCCATCTTGCTCGACCACGTCTCACAGCATGGGTCTAGACAAGCCCGAAACCTACCTTTGTAACTACCCAGTCACGGAGTAGCGTTTGGTCGGCCCAAAGAAGGTCTGTCACCATCCCGGGTACATGTTCCAGCTCAGGTCTTAGGACATAGAACGTATGTTGTACTAGAGACTCACAGATGACATATCGCTGTGTCTCATAGTTGGGTCTGTCCGACTCGGACCTTATCTAGACTCGGATCCGACTACGTCGAATCCGACCAGATCCTTCCAAGTCCATATTATCCGGTTAGCATCCAATGCTCCGTGGCTAGTGAGACCAAGCCATCGACCGTGTCATATGCTAGTCTAGTCGGCTACGCGTCCACACAGCCCTTTCGACAAGGGACCTTTTAGGACAGTCATCATACAATGCATAGTCCCGCAAACAAGTCACGTACTTGCTGATACACATCATTGATAATGTCCAAGGACTATCTTTATTCATAAAGACATAGGAAATATTATCATACATGATTGCCTCTAGGGCATATCTCCAACAGTCTCCCACTTGCACTAGAGTCAATCAAATAGACATCGAATGCCCATAGCTCTAACATGCCCCTCATGCTTGGGTTGTGGAAGCGGCTTAGTCAACGGATCTGCAACATTTGCATCCGTGTGAATTTTGCATAACTCTACATCACCGTTCTTTACGATCTTTTGTATCAGGTGATATTTCTGATCTATGTGTCTGACCTTGTGGTGATTCCTCGGCTCCTTGGCTTGTGCGATGGCACCAGAATTATCACAATAAAGGTCCAACGGCTTTACCGAGGCTGGGAAAATACCAAGATCATCCAGAAAGTTCCGGATCCAAACACCTTCCTTTGCAGCTTCACAAGCCGCAATGTATTCGGCTTCTGTGGTAGAATCGGCCACCGTATCTTGCTTGGAACTCATCCAGCTCACTACTCCTCCGTTCATGACGTACACGAATCCGGACTGTGATCGACAATCATCTCTGTCGGTTTGGAAACTAGCATCGGCGTAACCCCTTACGACGAGCTCTTCCTCACCTCCATAAACTAGGAACATCTCTTTAGTCCTTTTCAGGTACTTCAAAGTAGTCTTTACCGCTGCCCAGTGACTCTCACCTGGGTTGGCTTGGTATCTGCTTGTTAGGCTTATTCCAAAAGCAACATCGGGCCTTGTACATATCATGGCATACATGATGGATCTGATTGCCGAGGCATACGGAATCCTACTCATCCTGCTTCGCTCATCAGATGTCGAAGGACTCTGAGTCTCGCTTAGCCTTATACCATGTGAGAGTGGCAAGAACCCTTTCTTCGCCTCACTCATGTTGAACCGCTTCAACACTTTATCTATGTACGTGCTCTGGCTTAAGCCGAGCAGCCTCCATGATCTATCTCTATAGATCTTAATGCCTAAAATATAGATTGCCTCACCAAGGTCTTTCATCGAAAACTTTCCATTCAATGACTCCTTGACCGAGTTTAGCATCGAGACATCATTTCCGATTAGTAGTATGTCATCCACATACAAGATCAAACACACTATCGAGCTCCCACTTAACTTCTTGTATAAACAAGCGTCCTCTTCGCTTTTGATGAAATCGAGACTAGTGACGACCTCATCAAAACGAATGTTCCAGCTCCGAGATGCTTGCCTCAACCCATAAATGGATCTCTTGAGCTTGCATACCTTACTAGCGCTAGTCGGATCAACAAAACCCTCGGGCTGTATCATATACACGTCCTCGGTTAAATTTCCATGAAGGAAAGCCGTTTTGACATCCATCTGCCATATCTCGTAATCGAAATATGCAGCTATAGCTAGTACGATCCTCACCGAATTCAGCATCACTACCGGCGAGTAAGTCTCGTCGTAGTCAATTCCTTGAACTTGTCCATAACCCTTAGCGACAAGCCGAGCTTTGTGGATCTGAACATTTCCATCCACATTGGTTTTCTTCTTAAAGACCCATTTGCAACCAATGGTTGTTACGCCAGGCAGCGGATCAACCAAGTCCCAAACTTGATTCTCATCCATGGACTTTAACTCGGATCTCATGGCCTCTAGCCATGCCTCGGAATCTGGGCTCACAATTGCTTCCGCATACGTGACCGGCTCGTCGCTTTCTAGCAAAAATACATCATGCACTCTGCGCAATCTCTCGGACCTCCGTGGTTCCGGTGCCGCTTCCACTACGGGTTCCCTAACTGACTCCGGTATGATCTCATCACCAGCCGAGCCGTCCCCGAGTGGTCCTCGAATTTCTTCGAGCCAGACCGTCCTCCCACTGGCCTCCCGACTGAGAAACTCTTTCTCAAGGAAAACCCCGTTCCGAGCAACAAACACTTTGTTCTCCTCACGGTTGTACAAGCTATATCCCAAGGTTTCCCTCGGATATCCCACGAATATGCATTTATCCGACTTGGGTGTAAGCTTGTCTGACATAAGTCGCTTGACAAATGCTTCACAACCTCAAATCTTTAGAAAAGACAAACTGGGACTCTTCCCGGTCCACATCTCATGTGGTGTCTTGTCTACGGATTTTGATGGTACCCTGTTAAGTGTGAAAGCTGCAGTTTCTAGAGCGTATCCCCAGAATGACAAGGATAAATCCAATTTGCTCATCATAGACCGAACCATGCCCAACAAGGTACGATTCCTCCGTTCCGACACGCCATTTCTCTGTGGCGTACCCGGAGGTGTGAGCTGAGGTACTATACCTCGGCTTTTCAGATGATCATCAAACTCCTGGCTCATGTACTCACCTCCACGATCTGATCGTAGAAGCTTTATAGTCTTGCCGAGCTGATTTTCAACCTCGTTCTGAAACTCTTTGAACTTCTCAAATGTTTCGGACTTGTGCCTCATCAAATAGATATATCCATATCTACTCAAGTCGTCGGTAAAAGTCACGAAGTACTGATAGCCACCTCTAGCAGTTGTGCTCATTGGTCCACACACATCACTGCGTATCAGTTCCAACAGCTCAAACGCCCTCTCGCAACTCTTTGCGAAAGGAGACTTAGTCATCTTGCTGAGCAAGCATGATTCACATGTCTCGAACGACCCGAAGTCGGACGAAGTTAGGAGCCCATCATCATGGATCTTCTTCATGCGTTTCAGACTAATGTGTCCAAGCCGGCAATGCCAGAAGTATGTCGGATTTATCTCATTAGGCTTATGCCTCTTGACATTCACGTTATAGACTGGTTTCTGTTCCAGATTCAATATAAATAGCCCATCAACAATGGGTGCATAGCCGTGGAACATACCATTCAAATAAAGCAAACAACCATTGTCCTTTAAATTGAATTCATAACCCTGACTCATCAAACATGAGGCAGAAATAATGTTCCGACTAAGTGCAGGAATGTAATTACAATTATTCAATTCCAAAATAAATCTAGAATGAAGCTGGAGCTGCATCGTGCTGACCTCCAACGCAGCAACTCTTGCTTTGTTGCCGACCGTGATGTCAATCTCCCCTTGTGCCACATGCCTAGTTCTTACCAGCCCGTGCATCGAGTTGCAAATATGAACAACCGATCTGGTATCAAATACCCAAGAGCTACTAGGTATGTCAGCAAGGTAAAGTTCTATAACATATGCAACAAGTGTACCTTTGCCTGAAGCAGCATTCCCGGCCTTCTTGCCATGCTCTGCAAGCCACTTGCTACAGTTCCTCTTCCAGTGACCGGTCTCCTTGCAATGATAGCAAATGGTCTTCGAGTCCGGTCCAAACTTTGGCGCAGCAGCGGAGGTTACCGTCTCCGTGCCCTTTGCCTTAGCCTTTTTCTTGGACCAACTCTTCTTGAACTTAGCCGATTTCTACACCATCAACACTTGATGCATGCCTTTCTTAATATCCTGCTCTGCCACTTTGAGCATCCCATGCAATTCAGTGAGCTTCTTATCCATGCAATGCATATGATAGTTCGAGATGAACGTCCCATAGCTGGGCAGAAGAGAACCCAGAACTGCATTAGTAGCCAACTCATCCAAGAGCGGGAAGCCCAACTGATCCAAAGCTTGCACATATCCGATCATCTTGATCACATGTGGGCTCAGTGGATCACCTTCCTTCAGCTTGCAATCCATCAAGGATCGCCAGACGTTGAACCTTTCGGTCCTAGCCTGTGTCTGAAACATGCTCTTGAGACTCTCGATCATATCGTAAGCCTCAACATTTTTGAAATGCTGTTGGAAATCGGGCTCCATACAAGCCAGCATCAGACAGCTGATCTCCGTTGATTCATCAATGAGTTTCGGGTAGGCATTCTTAGTTGTGGTATTAGCATGATCGGCAGGTTCCTCTGGAAGTGGATCCTCTAGAACATGTTCCTTTTTATCACGCTTGAGAACAATTTTCAAATTTCTATACCAGGTGGTAAAGTTTGTTCCATTCAGTTTATCCTTTTCCAGAATTGATTTCAATGCAAAGTTGGGTTGAGCAGGTGGTGCCATTGATCTACAACAGAAAAATATGCAATCACTAAGCAATGTGTTTATGTAGAGTAATTCAAGCCTAAACAGAAATACTCTCACTGAAGTCAGCATCTCTCCGCAGACTCTCAGTGATTCAGGATCCAACTAGCACATGCGACTAGTGAGCTTTAGCATCACTGCTAGACAACATGCCTATCCGGTAAGCAACTCCTTGCTAATCGTATCTCTATACGACACCTGTCAGTCAGGTAGGTATCTAATACCCCGGCCCCCAACCTTCTTTGCCACAAGGCCCAAAACCGTTTTGATAGCCTTGTCAACTTAACCCGATGCAGTGCATGTCCGTGTCTGACACGAACCCTTCAGTTCAAGGACACCCAGCAGCACCCCAATTTTATGAGCCCACTACTAGACGTACTTGACGTGCGAAGGTGCAACATCGGGGATGGCAATTCGCTTGATATTCATGAGGGATCTTTCTACCATTCTAACATGCATAGAAAACAAGAAGCATAACAATCACAAATAAACATATATTGTGAAATAGTATGGCTCCTTCATGGATGTTCTTCCAGGTCGGCTCCGACTCTGATGACCATCTAGGAATTCCATCTTGTTTGTCACGCCGGGACGCCAAATCACCAACCTGATCTCTATAATCCAACTACTACAACTAGTAATGAATCTTACAGAGAATCACAAGTCGACACGCAGGTCGTTATACATTATAATGATAGCACTTTGGCTCCTGCCGGCTGACAAACATGATGCATAGGCCATGTATAAATTACACACATGCATCACATACACATGAGCCATACTATTCACATCAAACCTGCAAAACAAAGTTATGCATAGAATCGCATTCTACCGGTTTGTGTGTCGGGTATGAAATACAAGGCGCTACGCACACGGCGGTCCCATCTAAACTCCGATCACGCCGAATTCTATGACCTGACCGATCTCATCAATCATCGCGAATCTGATTCAGATTTACGTTTCACTGTTAACCCCGATGGCGGATAACCGACCGGTAGGGGTAGATCGTGTCACGACCTCATCGATCCCGATTGACAGAAAAGATAGCCTCATCGATGCCCATGTGCAGTTGATGTCATCAACCGTGCACATAGCCAATCCCATAAACGACGACAAATCTCATCTGCCGCCTCCACATATCTAATATGCATATGATCTGAAACCAAGTCCTATAGCAGTGTCTCTGATACCACTGTTGGGTTCTACCGTAGGGTGCATCGGCTGCAAATTAAAATTTTCCTACGCGCAGAACAACCAGGAACATGCTACGGGAATGGATCACAGATAGTTACCACTAGACGTGCAGTGTCGTGTAGCAGAAGAAGAGTTGGGGCAGCGCGTTCGCGTGGATCGTCTCCTCCTTGTCTGATCTCCCTCGAACAGCTGGTCGTCGGTTCCCACGTACAAGTTCATCGGAGCGGCGCAAGTGCACCACCTCTAACAGTATCCGCGCGTGCAGGAGGAACACCGTGCGGCGGACTTCTAGGTCTGATCACAAAGTCGGCGGCAAGTGGAGGTGTCTATTCGCAACACATGCAAACCCTAGTGACAGCGCCGAAGGGATCAACCGCATGAGTGTGCCGCACCTCCACTTTATATAGGCGCCCGTCACGGGCTCAACACTTGGACCTCGCACGGACCCTAAAGCCCATAAGTCTACTCGGCCACAATCCGAATATAGCTCGGATCACATCCGACCAGTGTCCTCAGATCCAACCTTGTAGGTTCCTTCCCTTAAGCGCGCGGCCCCTTAGGTTCAAGCCGGCTTGGTCGCAGTTCGGATCACCCTTAAGTGCACGGTTGGTAGAGGCCTCTAGCAAGGCATGCCGAACACCAAGCAGACTATGAAGCTGGTTAGGCGAACCTGTACATCACACTTCCATTCCTTTTGCCACACAATATATGTTGTCGGGCTCAAGGCGAGTCTGTCGTCCTTGTGCTAGCCCGACCTCTTTCTCGTTCCAGTGATGCCGACCACAAACCGGATTATCTCATAATCCTTGTCGCATGGCCATGCTTATCCTGGTCGGATCACACGAGGGGCCCAGAGTATATCTCTCCTGATCGAAGGGGCAAATCCCATCTTGTCCGACCACGTCTCGCAGCATGGGTCTAGACAAGCCCGAAACCTACCTTTGTAACTACCCAGTCACGGAGTAGCGTTTGGTCGGCCCAAAGCAGGTCTGTCACCATCCCGAGTACATGTTCCAGCTTAGGTCTTAGGACATATAATGTATGTTGTACTAGAGACTCACAGATGACATATCGCTGCGTCTCATAGTTGGGTCTGTCCGACTCGGACCTTATCTAGACTCGGATCCGACTATGTCGAATCCGACCACATATCCTTCCAAGTCCATATTATCCGATTAGCATGCATTGCTCCATGGCTAGTGAGACCAAGCCATCGACCGTGTCATATGCTAGTCTAGTCGGCTACGCGTCCACACAACCCTTTCGACTAGGGACCTTTTATGACAGTCATCATACAATGCATAGTCCCACAAACAAGTCACGTACTTGCTGATACACATCATCGATAATGTCCAAGGACTATCTTTATTCATAAACACATAGGAAATATTATCATACATGATTGCCACTAGGGCATATCTCCAAGAGTCGCTTCCATGCTTCCCTCGCGGATGGTGTAGTTGTTCCTTGGCGCTTGCACTCCTCCTCAACATCCGTGAAGCTCCGACAATACCTATGCATGCACACGGGAGAACTGACAAGTAGTATACCATCCTCGAAGGGGTCAAGTGAGCACGTGTAAAGGAGATGATTCACCTTTGTGTTTGTGAAGTAGATGTCGCACATCTCACTTGCCGAATGGACTCTTGACATGGTGATGTCCATAGGATGCTCCGGATCATCTCCCCCTTGGTAAAGATCCGGCCACGGATCGGAAACCAAATCACCATGGGAAAGAGATGGATTCGCGGTGTAGGAGTGGACGTTCACCAAGTACTCATCTTGAAGCTCGAGATGGGCACTCTCCAATGTCGCACCGTCTTGTGATTCCTTCAAAAGGAGTAAGGACAACAAACACTTGGAAAAACAAATGTGGTTAGCGTTAGTGCAAAACCAAGCATTCAAGAGGTGATTCACCAAACAAGTGTCGTCATCAAGCATAGCATAGGGGGTGACAAAGGATTGTGACATGGCATGTAAGCATATCAATCGAGCACAAGCAAAGATAGCATGGGGAGAAGTATGCAATTGTGAGGTAGTGATGCAAATATGTGTGTCAAGAGAATAAGCATCTACCTCGAGGTCATAGCAAGCATTCACAAATTGCTCAATGAAAGGTCTATGGTAAGCATATGAATCATTCACAACACCAAAGAAGATGAGATGTCTAAACACATGGGTCAAGTGCAAGACAATCCAAGCATAACGTGCATAGGGTGTAGTGAAAATCGTGTGGCACTCAACACAATAGAAAGAGAAATTGTTCATCATGTGTGAGGCAATCAAATCAATTATGTGACAAGCAATGGAACATGGCATATGTGAGTGATGACATTTTTGCAACCAATCATATGATAGTAACAAGTAATCCAAGAATTGGATGCAACACACAAGGCATATATATCATGATGCATGGAACGGTGAAAATGACAAGTCGAAGCAAGATATCTAACATGTGTGCAATCAAGTGGTCCAAGATGAACAATAAGTCTCATGGGGCAAGAAACACAAGTAGTATGATCCATAATATCCATGCTCATGGTTTTGGTGTTCTCAAAAGAGAAGGATATCACCTTGAAAGCATGTCCTTGTGCGTCGATCATAATGCCGAAACACAAGCAAGTGCGATGTAGAATCATCGTGGTAGAAGGTGGTTCGCTCTCAAGAGCTTGGATTGTCAACTCACGTGACGTGGAAGTTGACACGAAGTTGAAGTATCCTACACATGCACAAAAGAAAGCAAAGAACCTATGCGCATGGTAGATAAACACATCATCCATCATGATGGTTCTCTAATCTTGCACATAACCATTAGAAGCACAAGTGCATGAATAATGTGATGCAACAATGGCTATATTCATGGCACTAGGTATATGGTGCAAAGAGGTAAGACAAGCATGCTTCACAACAAGTATGTCAAAATCTCCAAATATATGCGAGAATGCTATGGGGGCAATCTCATTAGCAAGACTAAAAGCATTGTTGCACTCAATACATGTCAAATCATCTAGAATGAGAGAGGAAACACATGGAGATATATGACAAGAAGCAGTAACAATCATGTGAAAAACATGTAGATGGTTGTCATCACCCGCATGAAATGAGCAAGTGTGAATCATTGGTGATGCAACATAAGCAAGCATATCAATCATGTCGTGCAAACTAGTGGAGCGAAGATGCAACACACTAGAGAAAATCATGGCAATCATGTCATGTGTGAAAATAATAGGCATAGGCAATGCACATGACATATCGCAAGCACGAACACAAAGCAAGATCATAGTATCATCATAGGAATGGGTCACGAATGGAACATGGCAATAACAAGAAATATCTCCACCAAGCTTGCAAATACACATACAAGTAGTAGAATCAATCATCATGTGTAATGCAAAGCATGGTCACAAATGCGTAGTAAAGGCATATGAATAAGCATGTCATGCAAAGTGAACATGACAAGATGGGCATATAATATGTAATGGACAATAACCCATAGCCAAGTGAGGGCCATGTAGAAGAAATGCACGAAGTCTTTGCGCGAAGAGAGCGGTGGCAAAGACAATCCATGGGATCCCAAGTCATGATTGCTCTCTAGAGCTCGTTTTGTCAACTCGTGGGATTGCGAGGTTGACAAGTATTCATGGGCACCTACACAAAAGAGACACAAACCGAAGAAATTGTGTGCGTGGTAAATGTACACATCATCTATCATGATGTGTATGTGCATGTGAGAGTTAGCACAAGATAAGCATCACTCAAAGAACTTTGATGCATGGTATATGAACATGTCATCCATCATGAAAGAATAGTTATTGTGTATAACACTATGGGGGCACAAATTGAGAATGCAATTATATGGCACATCAATAGCATTATTATTCATGGGGTGCATATTGTGCACAATATCATGGGAATCATGCAATGGATGGGATGGATCAAAATCTCCTAAAGTGTATGACGAAACTATAGGGGTCTCCTCATGAGCAATGTCGAAAACATCATATGGAGAAAATGGACAACATCCAAAACAATGCATACCCGAAGTTAGGTGGTCATGGCATGGCATATGAGATAAATGATGCAAAGGGAGCATATCAATATCATCACAAGAAAAACAAATGCCCATAACCATGGGTTTATCATCTATGCAGTATGTGCAATTTGGTTTTATTTTGATGGCATATGCATAGTTACTACGAAGAGATTGCAAATATGACATATGATTGATCGCATGCATAGCATATGACAAGTCAAGCGGACTGTCAAACATGATGTGACCTAAAGAATTATCACAAGAAATCATATGTAACATGGCATCACAACTAATAGACTCCACATGGCAATCATCAAACTCATCATAAATCGGTAAATAATCGCATGGGGAAATCATACTAGCATGAAGCATGGTAATAGGTTGATCAACATCATGCAAGAAATCAATGTCAAGAATGTCCACTAGTGAGACAAGAGCATCACCTTCACCTATGTTACCTTGTTCATTCCACTCAAGTGGTGTAGGCGAGGTGGTAAAGACCAAATGGTGGTCATCATCATCAACTTGATGGAACCATGTCGGGGGTGCATCATATTCCACCATGGCCATCGTCTTGTCCAAAGGCAGGACATAGTCGTCGCGAATCGGCACGTCATCATATATGGGACCTAGCACCAAATGAGAAGACACAATAGAGGTAGAGGTCAAGTCATTAGAGTTCAAAATGTCCTCACAAGACCTATCAACTATCACACTCTCTCTATGTAGTGGTTCACTCACTCCCTCAAGGTAGGTGCACTCAAACTCGCATATGGTGGAGTCACTCATCTCACTCAAGTGGTGGGGGTTGTGGCTCTTCTCACATGGGAATTGGGGCAACACATCATATATGGGGCTAGTGGTGAAGTCACTCTCACTCTCAATATGGTGGCAAAAGTCACTCAAGTCATCATACGTCGCCGTGGTCGAGGTGAAATACTCAACTATCTCATCACCGTCACTGTGGATAAAGGCCGAAGATGGCACATCATCACTCTCCTCCATGACCGAAGGGAAAATCCCATGCTAGATCATCTCGTCACCGTCGCCATGGATGAAGGTCGAAGATGGCACATCATCACTCTCGCCTCCTAAGATGGAAGCATCATCCTTGATCATCACCGTGTCGCTCGCCTCCAAAGCTTGGTCCTTGATGGTCTCCATAGTCGTAGTCGTCGCCGCATCATCTTGAAAAAGAGTCGTGGAGGACTCGGCATCATCAATGCCACAAATAGGGATGGAGGTGAAGTCGAACTTGGGAGCATCGTCTTGGAGCTCGTCGGGCTTGGACATCATGGTGGTACTAGCCTCATGCTCGCCGTCTTGGAGCTTGGTCTTCAGGAAGTGTGCTTGGGGTGGAGAAGCCTTAGCCTTCATGAGTTCTTGTTCCGCCTTGAGAGCACCAATGTAGTAGTCGTCGAGGGACTTGTAATTCTCGAGGAAGATAGTCTTGGAGATGTCGTTGTGTAATCCCATCATGAAGTGGAACTTCATTGAAATGGGGTCGTGCACGCCGGCTCGTCGCGAGGCATTCTTCATCTCCTTGAAGTACACGTAGATGGACTTGGATCCTTGGATGGTGTTCTCCAATTGGCGTAGAAGTTGTTCCGTGTAGGTTGGGGGCACGAACTCTCGCCGCATAGCTCTCTTTGTCTTGGGCCAACTCATGTCGTAGCTCTCCGAAGGTGTGTGCAGCCACCATGTTGACGCGTAGTCGCAGAAGCTTCTTGTGGCGTACTTCACTTGATCTTCAGGAGGAACTTGATGTAGCTTGAGGTAGTCGTCCATCAAGCGCTCCCACTCGAGATACTCCTCGGGTTCTAGAGTTTCATAGAAAGGAATCTCATGGTCGATGTCGAGGTCGTAGTAGCTCGTGGAAGTCGCGAACTTGAGCTTGGGGAGCTTCTCTTGAGTGTAGTCTTGGGGTGCTTGTTGGCGAAGATGTCGTATGTCCGTAGGCGAAGATGCCTTTAAGTTGCTTGGTGAAGACGCCAAGGGAGATGGTGAAGTCGTAGAGCGGTGGTTGGTGTTGAGCTCTTGACCTTCATGTTCTCGTCGGTGGTGGTGTCGATGCCGATGTGACCTTGCCAGAGATAGTAGCTCGGAAGCATGTGCATTTGAACGTCTTCTCAAAGATGAGGAAGATCTCTTGTAGGACTTGATGAGGGCCTTGGTCTCTTCCATTTGAGCATCCATCTTGGCGTCGAAGTTGTTTTTCATGGCACCAAACTCGTCGTTGTTTTTGTAGAACGGAGATGAAATGCCTTGCGTATCCATCACAAGACTAGAGCAAATGTGAGTGGGAGAAAGAGAAGAACTAGACCAAGTGTACGTTAACCAATGTTGAAGATGGATCAATGGTCACTCAATAATGTAACAAGGAAATAGCACAATTGGTACCGGATCTTGTCAAGTCTCACACCTACACAAGTAAGGCTTATGGAGTAGCTTGGTGAGGATAGTGGCACAAAAATTTGATGCAAAATGTTAGCAAGAGTCAATAATGTTGAAAGAGATTCACAAATTCGCAAGTGAAACAAGTAGACTAATAGCAATATGTGGCACACGGAAACGCACACACATATAGATAAGTGGGGTCGTGCAACCAAGGAATGAGCTCAAAATGTGGAATCCATGGAAAATGCTCTTGTTGCACAACTCTAGAGAGACGCTAGCATGATTGCTCAATAGGCGGATACGACACTTGTGCACAACCAATAGGAGACAAAAAATGCAACGACTTCTATCCCAATTATGCTATGTATATATGGTTCCCGGTGTTCTTCTCAAGATGATCTTATATGCAATGTGGTATGATGCTATGGCACTTGCTTACAATCTTCTTTGCTCTCTTTTTCTTTTGCTTAAAAGCTTTTTTATGGCCACTATGCGAAATGTACAAACCAAGATAGCAATTGTGTATATGCGGGAACAAACTTGTGGCACACGATATGATATGATACCAATATGATATGGTATGTATGCAGTGGAAGGTGTAGATCACTAATGTGCACAAGTAACGTTGCCAGCAATACTCAAAGGCTAGTCTCGATAGGCAAGTGACGCAAAATGGGCTAGGGGTTATCAATGCAATTGCAAGGGGAATATACAATGGTGTCGTCGAAGCTACCGTCCATGGTGATGATGATTGGCGGTGTTCTTGATGTCGAATCGTTCCTAGTTAGCCAAAACACCCTAGGAAACGGAAAAACCATGAACTCAAAATCTCAAATGTCAAATGTCAAAAGGCCCTAGAACAGAGAGTGCTAAGCTCCGTACTAGGGGTAGCAGCAGTACAAAGGATTTCGATCTACGCGGATGACGTGGCCCTCTTCATCAAACCTACGGCCCAAGATCTTGACTTTGTCAGAGCGGCACTTGGTGCTTTTGTGGAGGCCTCGGGATTACATGTAAACTACCGGAAATCATCGGCGATAGTGATAAGAGGAGACCTGGAGGATAAGCAAAGGGTGGCAAACTTACTGCAATGCGAACTAGCGGAATTCCCTTGCAAGTACCTCAGACTCCAGCTAGCCATTAAGAGTCTCACAAGGGCTGATTGGCAACCCATGTTGGACCAAGTGCGTCACCATGTCCCAGCTTGGCAGAGAGGAATGATACATCGCTCTGGCCGACTCATTCTTGTCCAGTCAGTGATTTCAGGAAGGCCTTTTGATCACCTCATGGTCATGGACGCTCTGGCTTGGGTGTTTGAGGAGATAACAAAGTGGATGAGATCTTTTTTCTGGGCTGGCAAAGAGAAGGTGAATAGGGGCCAGTGCCTTGTCGCGTAGGATACCATCTGTAGACCCAAAAGCTACGATGGGCTGGGAATCAAAAACATGAAGCTACAAGCAATGGCATTAAGGGTCAGATGGGAGTGGCTTCAGAGGACTGACCTACAAGGCCATGGCAGGGACTACCAATGGTTGAAGACAGAGAAGCTCGGGCGATCATCGATGATAACCCACAAGTATAGGGGACCGCAACAGTTTTCGAGGGTAGAGTATTCAACCCAAATTTATAGATTCGACACAAGGGGAGCCAAAGAATATTTGAAGGTATTAGCAGCTGAGTTGTCAATTCAACCACACCTGGAAATTAATTATCTGCAGCAAGTAATCAGTAGCACAGTAGTTTGATAGTTTTGATAGTAGTGACAGCAGCAATAGTAATAGTAACAGTGATAGCAGTAATTTTGTAGCAAGTGTAACAGTGATGATAGCAGTAGTAACGCAGCAAGATCAATATAAATAAATTCGTAGGCATTGGATCGGTGACTTGTTGGATGATATTCATCATGTGACAGTTATAACCTAGGGCGATACGGCACTAGCTCCAGTTCATCGATATAATGTAGGCATGTATTCCGTAAATAGTCATATGTGCTTTATTAAAAGAACGTGCATGACATCTTTTGTCCTACCCTCCCGTGGCAGCGGGGTCCATATTGGAAACTAAGGGATATTAAGGCCTCCTTTTAATAGAGAACTGGAACAAAGCATTAACACATAGTGAATACATGAACTCCTCAAACTACGGTCATCACCGAGAGTGGGCCCGGTTGTTGTCACGCCGGGATTGTCGGATCATAACACGTAGTAGGTGACTAGAACTTGCAAGATCGGATCTAAAACATGGATATAATGATGAATTTATAAACGGTTCAGATCTGAGTTCATGGCACCCGGGCCCAAAGTGACAAGAATTAAGCATAGCAAAGTCATAGCAACATCAACCTAAGAACATACTGGATACTAGGGATCAGGCCCTAACAAAACTAACTTGATTACACGATGAATCTCATCCAACTCCTCACTGACCAGCGAGCCTACGAAGGAATTACTCACTCCTAGTGGGGAGCATTATGGAATTGGCGATGGAGATGGGTTGGTGATGACGAAGAACGAAGAACCCCCTCACTGGAGCCCCAAACGGACTCCAGACCTGCCCTCCCGAGGAAGAACAGGGCTTGGCGGCGGCTCCGTCTCGTTGATTGCGATAATTCTTTCTCCCTGATTTTTTTCTCCAAAAATAGGAATTTATAGCGTCGGTTTCAGGGACAGCGGGGCCACCAGGTGGGTACAACCCACCTGGGTGCGCCAGGAGAGGGCGGCGCGCCCTGGTGGGTTGTGCCCACCCAGGGGCCCCTCTCCGGTAGGTCTTGGCTCCATAAATTCTTATTTATTATATAAAACTTCCTCGTGAAGTTTTGTTCCATTCCGAGAACTTTTATTTCTGCACAAAAACAACACCATGGTAGTTCTGCTGAAAACAGCGTCAGTCTGGGGTTAGTTTCATTCAAATCATGCAAATTAGAGTCCAAAACAAGAGGAAAAGCGTGAGAAAAAGTAGATACGTTGGAGACGTATCAACTCCCCCAAGCTTAAACCTTTGCTTGTCCTCAAGCAATTCAGTTGATAAACTGAAAGTGAGAAAGAAAAACTTTTACGAACTCTTTTGCTCTTGTTTGCATAAATAAGCTTAAACAACACCCAGGTTTTCAGCCAACATTATAACTAACCATGTCAACAATAACATTTAAAGATTATATTAACTCATATCAAAGACATAATCAGCTAGCGAGTGATAATAAGAGATCTCAAACAGCAACATGTTGTCAAAACAACCATGATATAATATGACAATAGCGGTATCTCGCTAGCCCTTTCTGAGACCGCAAAACATAAATGCAGAGCACCTCCAAAGTTCAAGCAGCGACTAAACATTGTAATTCATGGTAGAAAAGATCCAGTCATGATGCACCCAACATTAGCTACACACAATGCATAAATCATGACAGCTATGCTCTACTCTGTTTCTGGCGCTTGTTTTAGAAGGTGGTGATACAACATAAAAGTAAATAGATAGTCCCTTCGCAGAGGGAAGCAGTGATTTGTAGAGGTGCCAGAACTCAATTTTTAAAACAGAGATAAATGATATTTTGAGACATGCACCATTCTTATTCACTTCACAACCATCAGTTATCAACATCTTCCATGCTAAGCACGCTAGTGGCGGTTCCCAAGCGATAAAAGTAAAGGTTTACTCCCCCTCCACCATCAATCACACTCCACGGCTTGTCCGAAACAACGGGTGCCGTCCATACCAACATCAGTCCCGGGGGAGTTTTGTTTAATTATTTGCATTTCTGAGTTCGGGATTGGGAATCCCTATTATCGCCCATTTTCTCGTGTGATGGCGAGTGAATAAACACTCGACCTGAGAATAACCCGCTTAGCATGGAAGATATCGACCACCTCATGTCGTTCCATGAAGGATCTAGGCACACAAAAAGGATATTTTTTAGAAGTTTTTAGAGGTGGCACATGCAAATTTACTTAGGACGGCAGGGTAATACCGTATATAGGTAGGTATGGTGGACTCATCTGGAATAACTTTGGGTTCAAGGTTTTTGATGTACAAGCAGAATCCCCACTTAGTACAGGCGAAGGCTAGCAATTTAGATTGAGAACCGGCCGGCTAGAGAGCAACAACGATCATAACCATGCATTATGCATAAGTAACATTGGACACTAGCGTGAGTAGGATATGCACACCATGAACATAAATATCATAGAGGCTATGTTGGTTTTGATTCAACTACATGCATGAACATGTACCAAGTCAAGCCACTCGAACATTTAGAGGAGGATACCATATCATCATACTACATCACAATCATTTTAACGCTATGTTGATATCCAAGATAAATCATTATCAACTCCCAGCTACTTATGCATGGCATGAGAAACTATAATCTCTAATTGTCATTGCAAACATGTTCAATCATAATGGGCTGAAGCCTGGATACTAGGTTAAACATATTTATACAAACAGAACAAGTCGAGTTCATACCAGTTTCTCTCTGCCACGGCCAGTTCATCGAATGTTGTCATTATTGCCTTTCACTTGCATGACCGAACGATATGAAAATAATAATAGTGCAAGTGTGCCATGGACTAAGCTAGAATCTGCAAACATTTTATTCAACAGGAGAAGACAAGGTAAAATGTGCTCTTTATTAGTTCAACAATTATTCATATGAGAGCCACTCAACATTTTAATCATGGTCTTCTCCTCAGTACAACTCCAATAAAAAGAAAAGAAATTCAGAGAAACACACTGAAATATTTTTGGAGTTTTTGGTTTTCTTCAACAAGCAAATAAAAAGCAAAAAACGAGAAAAACTATTTACACGGGAAAGCTCCCAACAAGCAAAAGAAGAACAAGGAAATCTTTTTGGGTTTTCTTTTCAGTACTACTACTAAGCATGCATAGAAAGTAAATTACTACAACTAATTTTTTGGTTTTTTTTCTAAAGTTTTTCAAACACACAAGAAGAAAGCAAGAAAAATAAAACTAAGCATGGATGATAAAATGAAAAAGTGTGAACACTGACAAATGAAATAAGTGCACATGAATGTGATGTGTTGGAAATATGCCCTAGAGGCAATAATAAATGGTTATTATTAGATTTCTTTGTTCATGATAATTGTCTGTTGTTCATGCTATAATTGTGTTATCCGGAAATCGTGATACATGTGTGAATACATAGACCACAACGTGTCCCTAGTAAGCCTCTAGTTGACTAGCTCGTTGATCAACAGATAGTCATGGTTTCCTGACTATGGACATTGGATGTCATTGATAACGGGATCACATCATTAGGAGAATGATGTGATGGACAAGACCCAATCCTAAGCGTAGCATAAAAGATCATGTAGTTCGTTTGCTAGAGCTTTTCCAATGTCAAGTATCTTTTCCTTAGACCATGAGATCGTGTAACTCCCGGATACCGTAGGAGTGCTTTGGGTGTACACAACGTCACAACGTAACTGGGTGACTATAAAGGTACACTACGGGTATCTCTGAAAGTGTCTGTTGGGTTGACACGGATCGAGACTGAGATTTGTCACTCCGTATGACGGAGAGGTATCTCTGGGCCCACTCGGTAATGCATCATCATAATGAGCTCAATGTGACTAAGGAGTTAGCCACGGGATCATGCATTACGGTACGAGTAAAGAGACTTGCCGGTAACAAGATTGAACAAGGTATTGGGATACCGACGATCGAATCTCGGGCAAGTAACATACCGATTGACAAAGGGAATTGTATACGGGATTGATTGAATCCTCGACATCGTGGTTCATCCGATGAGATCATCGTGGAACATGTGGGAGCCAACATGGGTATCCAGATCCCGCTGTTGGTTATTGACCGGAGAGGCGTCTCGGTCATGTCTGCGTGTCTCCCGAACCCATAGGGTCTACACACTTAAGGTTCGGTGACGCTAGGGTTGTAGAGATAGTAGTATGCGGAAACCCGAAAGTTGTTCGGAGTCTCGGATGAGATCCCGGACGTCACGAGGAGTTCTGGAATGGTCCGGAGGTGAAGAATTATATATTGGAAACCCTAGGGGTGGGTGCGCCCCACTTGGCTTGGGGGGAAGCCACCCCCTTTCCCCTTTGGCCGCCGCCCCCCATGTAGATGGGTTCCAGGGCCAGCGCCCCCCCTCCAGGGGGCCTATAAATAGTGGGGGGGGGGAGGGAGGGCAGCAGTACCACAGCCCCTGGCGCCTCCCTCTCCCCCTGCAACACCTCTCCCTCTCGCAGAAGCTTGGCGAAGCCCTGCCGAGATCCCCGCTACATCCACCACCACGCCGTCGTGCTGCTGGATCTCCATCAACCTCTCCTTCCCCCTTGCAGGATCAAGAAGGAGGAGACGTCGCTGCTCCGTACGTGTGTTGAACGCGGAGGTGCCGTCCGTTCGACACTCGGTCATCGGTGATTCGGATCACGGCGAGTACGACTCCATCAACCCCGTTCATTGGAACGCTTCCGCTCGCGATCTACAAGGGTATGTAGATGCACTCCTTTCCCCTCGTTGCTAGTATGCTCCATAGATGGATCTTGGTGATGCGTAGGAAATTTTAAAATTCTGCTACGATCCCCAACAGTGGCATCATGAGCCAAGCCTATGCGTAGTTACTATGCACGAGTAGAACACAAAGCAGTTGTGGGCGTAGATGTTGCCAATTCTTCTTGCCGCTACTAGTCTTATCTTGTTTCGGCGGTATTGTGGGATGAAGCGGCCCGAACCGACCTTACACGTACGCTTACGTGAGACAGGTTCCACCGACTGACATGCACTAGTTGCATAAGGTGGCTAGCGGGTGTCTGTCTCTCCCACTTTAGTCGGATCGGATTCGATGAAAAGGGTCCTTATGAAGGGTAAATAGAAGTTGGCATATCACTTTGTGGTTTTACGTAGGTAATAAACGTTCTTGCTAGAAACCTATAGAAGCCACGTAAAAACATGCAACAACAATTAGAGGACGTCTAACTTGTTTCTGCAGCATATGCCATGTGATGTGATATGGCCAAAAGGATGTGATGAATGAAATATATGTGATGTATGAGATTGATCATGTTCTTGTAATAGGAATCACGACTTGCATGTCGATGAGTATGACAACCGGCAGGAGCCATAGGAGTTGTCTTTATTTTTTGTATGACCTGCGTGTCATTGAATAACGCCATGTAAATTACTTTACTTTATTGCTAAACACGTTAGCCATAGAAGTAGATGTAATCGTTGGCGTGGCAACTTCATGAAGACACGATGATGGAGATCATGGTGTCATGCCGGTGACAAAGATGATCATGGCGCCCCGAAGATGGAGATCAAAGGAGCAATATGATACTGGCCATATCATGTCACTATTTGATTGCATGTGATGTTTATCATGTATTACATCTTATTTGCTTAGAATGACGGTAGCTTAAATAAGATGATCCCTCGCAATAATTTCAAGAAAGTGTTCCCCCTAACTGTGCACCGTTGCGAAGGTTCGTTGTTTCGAAGCACCACGTGATGATCGGGTGTGATAGATTCTAACGTTCGAATACAACGGGTGTAAGCCAGATTTACACATGCAATACACTTAGGTTGACTTGACGAGCCTAGCATGTACAGACATGGCCTCGGAACACGGAAGACCGAAAGGTCGAGCATGAGTCGTATAGAAGATACGATCAACATGAAGATGTTCACCGATGTTGACTAGCCCGTCTCACGTGATGATCGGACACGGCCTAGTTGACTCGGATCATGTTTCACTTAGATGACTAGAGGGATGTCTATCTGAGTGGGAGTTCATTGAATAATTTGATTAGATGAACTTAATTATCATGAACTTAGTCTAAAATCTTTACAATATGTCTTGTAGATCAAATGGCCCACGCTAATGTTGCCCTCAACTTCAACGCGTTCCTAGAGAAAACCAAGCTGAAAGATGATGGCAGCAACTATACGGACTGGGTCCGGAACCTGAGGATCATCCTCATAGCTGCCAAGAAAGATTATGTCCTAGAAGCACCGCTAGGTGACGCACCCATCCCAGAGAACCAAGACGTTATGAATGCTTGGCAGCAGCGTGCTGATGATTACTCCCTCGTTCAGTGCGGCATGCTTTACAGCTTAGAACCGGGGCTCCAAAAGCGTTTTGAGCAACACGAAGCATATGAGATGTTCGAAGAGCTGAAAATGGTTTTCCAAGCTCATGCCCGGGTCGAGAGATATGAAGTCTCCGACAAGTTCTTCAGTTGTAAGATGGAGGAAAATAGTTCTGTCAGTGAGCACATACTCAAAATGTCTGGGTTACACAACCGCTTGACTCAGCTGGGAGTTAATCTCCCGGATGACGCGATCATTGACAGAATCCTTCAGTCGCTTCCACCGAGCTACAAGAGCTTTGTGATGAACTTCAATATGCAGGGGATGGAAAAGACCATTCCTGAGGTATATTCAATGCTGAAATCAACGGAGGTGGAGATCAAAAAGGAACATCAAGTGTTGATGGTGAATAAAACCACTAAGTTCAAGAAAGGCAAGGGTAAGAAGAACTTCAAGAAGGACGGCAAGGGAGTTGCCGCGCCCGGTAAGCCAGTTGCTGGGAAGAAGCCAAAGAATGGACCCAAGCCTGAGACTGAGTGCTTTTATTGCAAGGGAAGTGGTCACTGGAAGCGGAACTGCCCCAAGTACTTAGCGGACAAGAAGGCCGGCAACACCAAAGGTATATGTGATATACATGTTATTGATGTGTACCTTACCAGCACTCGTAGTAGCTCCTGGGTATTTGATACCGGTGCGCTTGCTCATATTTGTAACTCAAAGCAGGAGCTGCGGAATAAACGGAGACTGGCAAAGGACGAGGTGACGATGCGCGTCGGGAATGGTTCCAAAGTCGATGTGATCGCCGTCGGCACGCTACCTCTGCATTTACCTACGGGATTAGTTTTAAACCTCAATAATTGTTATTTAGTGCCAGCTTTGAGCATGAACATTGTATCTGGATCTCGTTTAATTCGAGATGGCTACTCATTTAAATCCGAGAATAATGGTTGTTCTATTTATATGAGAGATATGTTTTATGGTCATGCCCCGCTGGTCAATGGTTTATTCTTGATGAATCTCGAACGTGATGTTACACATAATCATAGTGTGAATACCAAAAGATGTAAAGTTGATAACGATAGTCCCACATACTTGTGGCATTGCCGCCTTGGTCACATTGGTGTCAAGCGCATGAAGAAGCTCCATGCAGATGACTTTTGGAGTCTCTTGATTATGAATCATTTGACACGTGCGAACCATGCCTCATGGGTAAGATGACCAAGACTCCGTTCTCCGGAACAATGGAGCGAGCAACCAACTTATTGGAAATCATACATACCGATGTATGCGGTCCAATGAGTGTTGAGGCTCGCGGAGGATGTCGTTATGTTCTCACTCTCACTGATGACTTAAGTAGATATGGGTATGTCTACCTAATGAAACACAAGTCTGAAACCTTTGAAAAGTTCAAGGAATTTCAGAGTGAGGTTGAGAATCAACGTGACAGAAAAATAAAATTCTTACGATCAGATCGTGGTGGAGAATATTTAAGTCATGAATTTGGAACGCACTTAAGGAAATGTGGAATCGTTTCACAACTCACGCCGCCTGGAACACCTCAGCGAAATGGTGTGTCCGAACGTCGTAATCGCACTCTATTGGATATGGTGCGATCTATGATGTCTCTTACCGATCTACCGCTCTCATTTTGGGGCTATGCTTTAGAGACTGCCACATTCACTTTAAATAGGGCTCCGTCGAAATCCGTTGAGACGACACCGTATGAATTATGGTTTGGGAAGAAACCTAAGCTGTCGTTTCTAAAAGTTTGGGGATGCGATGCTTATGTCAAGAAACTTCAACCTGAAAAGCTCGAACCCAAGTCGGAAAAATGCGTCTTCATAGGATACCCTAAGGAAACAATTGGGTATACCTTCTACCTCAGATCCGAAGCCAAGATCTTTGTTGCCAAGAACAGGTCCTTTCTGGAGAAAGAGTTTCTCTCGAAAGAATTGAGTGGGAGGAAAGTGGAACTTGATGAGGTGATAGTCACCCCTTCCGAACCAGAAAGTAGCGCAGCGCGGGAAGATGTTCCTGTGGTGCCTACACCGACTGGGGAGGAAGTTAATGATGATGATCATGAAGCTTCGGATCAAGTTACTGCTGAACTTCGTAGGTCCACAAGGACACGTTCTGCACCAGAGTGGTACGACAACCCTGTCCTGGAAATCATGTTGTTAGACAACGGTGAACCTTCGAACTATGAAGAAGCGATGGCGGGCCCGGATTCCGACAAATTGCTAGAAGCCATGAAATCCGAGATAGGATCCATGTATGAAAATGAAGTATGGACTTTGACTGACTTGCCCGATGATCGGCGAGCCATAGAAAATAAATGGATCTTTAAGAAGAAGACAGACGCGGATGGTAATGTGACCATCTATAAGGCTCGACTTGTCGCTAAGGGCTATCGACAAGTTCAAGGGGTTGACTACGATGAGACTTTCTCACCCGTAGCGAAGCTGAAGTCCGTCCGAATCATGTTAGCAATTGCCGCATTCTATGATTATGAGATATGGCAAATGGACGTCAAAACGGCATTCCTTAACGGCTTTCTTAAGCAAGAATTGTATATGATGTAGCCGGAAGGTTTCGTCGATCCTAAGAATGCTAACAAAGTATGCAAGCTCCAACGCTCCATCTATGGACTGGTGCAAGCATCTCGGAGTTGGAACATTCGTTTTGATGAGATGATCAAAGCGTTTGGGTTTACACAGACTTATGGAGAAGCCTGTGTTTACAAGAAAGTGAGTGGGAGCTCTGTAGCATTTCTCTTATTATATGTGGATGACATACTATTGATGGGAAATGACATAGAATTCTTGGAAAGTATAAAGGCCTATTTGAATAAGTGTTTTTCAATGAAGGACCTTGGAGAAGCTGCTTATATATTAGGCATCAAGATCTATAGAGATAGATCGAGACGCCTCATTGGTCTTTCACAGAGTACGTACCTTGACAAGATATTGAAGAAGTTCAATATGGATCAGTCCAAGAAGGGGTTCTTGCCTGTATTGCAAGGTGTCCAATTGAGCACGGCTCAATGCCCGACCACGGCAGAAGATAGAGAAAAGATGAGTGTCATCCCCTATGCTTCGGCCATAGGGTCTATTATGTATGCCATGCTGTGTACCAGACCTGATATAAACCTTGCCGTAAGTTTGGTGGGAAGGTACCAGAGTAATCCCGGCATGGAACACTGGACAGCGGTCAAGAATATCCTGAAGTACCTGAAGAGGACTAAGGATATGTTTCTCGTTTATGGAGGTGACGAAGAGCTCGTCGTAAAGGGTTACATCGACGCTAGCTTCGACACAGATCTGGATGACTCGAAGTCGCAAACCGGATATGTGTATATTTTGAATGGAGGAGCAGTAAGCTGGTGCAGTTGCAAGCAAACCGTCGTGGCGGGATCTACATGTGAAGCGGAGTACATTGCTGCCTCGAAGGCAGCGCAAGAAGCAATCTGGATGAAGGAGTTCATTACCGACCTAGGGGTGATTCCCAATGCGTCGGGCCCGATGACTCTCTTCTGTAACAACACTGGAGCTATTGCCCTTGCGAAGGAGCCCAGGTTTCACAGGAAGACCAGGCATATCAAGCGTCGCTTCAACTCCATTCGTGAAAGTGTTCAAAATGGAGACATAGATATTTGTAAAGTACATACGGACCTGAATGTAGCAGATCCGTTGACTAAACCTCTCCCTAGAGCAAAACATGATCAACACCAGGACGCTATGGGTGTTCGATTCATCACAATGTAACTAGATTATTGACTCTAGTGCAAGTGGGAGACTGTTGGAAATATGCCCTAGAAGCAATAATAAATGGTTATTATTATATTTCTTTGTTCATGATAATTGTCTGTTGTTCATGCTATAATTGTGTCATCCGGAAATCGTGATACATGTGTGAATACATAGACCACAACGTGTCCCTAGTAAGCCTCTAGTTGACTAGCTCGTTGATCAACAGATAGTCATGGTTTCCTGACTATGGACATTGGATGTCATTGATAACGGGATCACATCATTAGGAGAATGATGTGATGGACAAGACCCAATCCTAAGCGTAGCATAAAAGATCGTGTAGTTCGTTTGCTAGAGCTTTTCCAATGTCAAGTATCTTTTCCTTAGACCATGAGATCGTGTAACTCCCGGATACCGTAGGAGTGCTTTGGGTGTACCCAACGTCACAACGTAACTGGGTGACTATAAAGGTACACTACGGGTATCTCTGAAAGTGTCTGTTGGGTTGACACGGATCGAGACTGGGATTTGTCACTCCGTATGACGGAGAGGTATCTCTGGGCCCACTCGGTAATGCATGATCATAATGAGCTCAATGTGACTAAGGAGTTAGCCACGAGATCATGCATTACGGTACGAGTAAAGAGACTTGCCGGTAACGAGATCGAACAAGGTATTGGGATACCGACGATCGAATCTCGGGCAAGTAACATACCGATTGACAAAGGGAATTGTATACGGGATTGATTAAATCCTCGACATCGTGGTTCATCCGATGAGATCATCGTGGAACATGTGGGAGCCAACATGGGTATCCAGATCCCGCTGTTGGTTATTGACCGGAGAGGCGTCTCGGTCATGTCTGCGTGTCTCCCGAACCCGTAGGGTCTACACACTTAAGGTTCGGTGACGCTAGGGTTGTAGAGATAGTAGTATGCGGAAACCCAAAAGTTGTTCAGAGTCCCGGATGAGATCCCGGACGTCACGAGGAGTTCTGGAATGGTCCGGAGGTGAAGAATTATATATTGGAAACCCTAGGGGTGGGGGGCGCCCCACTTGGCTTGGGGGGGAAGCCACCCCCCTTCCCCTTTGGCCGCCGCCCCCCCCCATGTAGATGGGTTCCAGGGCCGGCCCCCCCCCTCCAGGGGGCCTATAAATAGTGGGGGGGAGGGAGGGCAGTAGGACCACAGCCCCTGGTGCCTCCCTCTCCCCCTGCAACACCTCTCCCTCTCGCAGAAGCTTGGCGAAGCCCTGCCGAGATCCCCGCTACATCCACCACCACGCCGTCGTGCTGCTGGATCTCCATCAACCTCTCCTTCCCCCTTGCTGGATCAAGAAGGAGGAGACGTTGCTGCTCCGTACGTGTGTTGAACGCGGAGGTGCCGTCCGTTCGGCACTCGGTCATCGGTGATTTGGATCACGGCGAGTACGACTCCATCAACCCCGTTCATTGGAATGCTTCCACTTGCGATCTACAAGGGTATGTAGATGCACTCCTTTCCCCTCGTTGCTAGTGTACTCCATAGATGGATCTTGGTGATGCGTAGGAAATTTTACAATTCTGCTATGATCCCCAACATGATGTCGGTGAGAACACGTACTCTCCCAAGCTTAGGCTTTTGGCCAAAGTTGATGATCGATCGGTAGCCTAGAGGGTAGTAGGGATCCTGAGGAGCAGGCATCCACTCGTCCCACTGCTGGGGCTCCTGCTGTGCCGCCGCCGCAGCAGCTTGAGTGTTTCGGTAGGCGATGATATCTGTAGGCATAATCCTATATCCTCCCCTGGTAGCAGAATCAAACAAAGCAGGTGCAGGCAACGGAATAATATCACGAGTTTTAACGCTAAATACCAGGTTATAAGGAATGGGAATGCCAGGAGAGTTATTATGAGTGAAATGGTGGTGATCCATGGCTACTCGGTCTAGGTAAACCTTGGTCAGAGGATAATCATGAGGGCGTATCTCAACCTCGAAGTGAGTCGCCAAACGAGTAGCAAAAATCCCACCATGTATTTCACCCTGTGATTTATTAAGATGGAGGTGACGAGCCACAATAGCTCCCAAGCTATAAGTGTTGTCACCCTCTAGTGTTCGGCGTAAAACAACAAATTCTGATGCGCTGAGCGCACCTACTTTCTTCCTAGCAAGCAGGCACTTAGCAACAAATAAAGCAAAATAATGTACAACGGGAAAGTATAAGCTAGCAGCCGTGGTGGCTGACACTCCTCTCTCATCTCCCACTGTAAGAGTGTGATAAAAAGCCTCAAACCCAGCTGGCCTAGGCTCAGCCAGACTCCCATCGGAAGGGATCATGCATATGTCACAAAACTCAGTAAGTGGTATCTGATGGTTTTCAGCATATAAATCAAACCTCACTTCAGGAGGATTATTTCTAGGCAAGAAAGTAAAGCTCTGAACAAAGATGTTTGTGAGGATTTGGTGCTGGTCACACTCAACTGCGATGAAGTCGGTGAGGCCGGCAATATATTTCATGAACTCCTCATGAATTCCAACCTCTTGCAGGAACAAGGTGTGCGGCCATTCGCACGGCCGTACCTCCGCCAACCTCCGAGGGTGGAGATCACTGTCAGAAGACTCCCCAATAACACCCTTGGAGTTCTTCTTAGAGCCAAACTTCCTAAAGATATTCATGTCCACGTACAGTTTTCTGAAAATAAAAATTTTGGGGTGACAAAAATTTGTCAACAAAACTTTATAAAATCGATAGCAACTACTCATACGGATGCATAGAAGCCATAGCAAGCATTCAAACTACTTAGAACACTAAGAATTCAACATGCAAGCACATCTACAGCAGCACCAAGAGTAGCTAATTATTCAAAATATAAACCACTAAAGCAAAACTAATTGGAGAAACGGTGGAGTCACATACCAAGCAACAATCCCCCGAAACAGTTTCGGAAACGGAGCTTCGAGCAAAGAGATCGAAATCCGCGGGTTTGAGCTCAAGAACATGGGAGAGAGAGCAATGGAGATTTTTTTGGAGGTAATGATGATGTGGGGTGAAGAGGTAAGTGAGGGGGGCCACGTGGGGACCACAACCCACCAGGGCGCGCCTGGGGGTCCTGGCGCACCCAGGTGGGTTGTGCCCACCTGGTGCACCTCCCTCTGGTATTATTTGCACCAGAAATTCAGAAATATTCAGAAAAAAATCGTGTAAAATTTTCAGGGCATTCTGAGAACTTTTATTTTTGGGTCATTTTTTATTGCACGAAAAATTCAGAAAACAGACAAAACATGGCATTTTATTTTATTTAACTAATAAAACTAGAAAACAAAAGGTAAGGACAGAAGGTAGTGCTTACTAAATTCATCAACTTCATACCGTTCAAAAATGATCCATTAATAAGGTTAATCAAGTCTTATTAACAACCACTTTTGATTAGCATGAAACCGAAGAACTTTCGTAAAGTCACTAAGTTACCTCAATGGGGATATGCATTTCCCCAACAATAAGTATTTCATATTTCTTTTTGACAGTAGGTAGAGGTATTTGAAAACTTCCAACAGTGATTGTCGGAGATTTTTCAATAACATTAATACCATTCACTTGGAATTGTTTCTTTGGAAAGTGCACCGTATGCTCATTACCATTGATATGAAAAGTGACCTTGCTTTTATTGCAATCAATAACAGCCCCTGCAGTATTCAAGAAGGGTCTTCCAAGGATAATCGACATGTTGTCGTCCTCGGGCATCTCAAGTATAACAAAGTCTGTCAAAATAGTAACGTTAGCAACGACGACGGGCACATCCTCACAGATACCGATAGGTATGGCAGTTGACTTGTCAGCCATTTGCAAAGATATTTCAGTAGGTGTGAGTTTATTGAAGTCAAGTCTTTTATATAAAGATAAATGCATAACACTAACACCAGCTCCTAAATCACACAAAGCAGTTTTCACATAATTCTTTTTGATAGAGCAAGGTATAGTTGGTATTCCCGGATCTCCAAGTTTTTTAGGTACTCCATCTTTAAAAGTGTAATTAGCAAGCATAGTGGAGATATCAGCTTCCGGTATTTTTCTCTTATTAGTGATGATGTCTTTCATGTACTTTGCATAAGGAGGCATTTTCAAGATATCAGTCAAGCGAGTACGCAAAAAGACTGGCCTCAACATTTCAGCAAAGCGTTCAAATTCTTCATCATCATTCTTTTTAGTTGACTTGGGTGGAAAAGCCATAGGTTTCTGATCCCACGGTTCTCTTTCTTTACCGTGTTTCCTAGCCAAAAAGTCTCTTTTATCATATCTTTTATTCTTAGGTTGTGGGTTATCAAGATCAACAGGTGGTTCTATCTCAACATCATTATCTGGTTCTTTTTCATTTGGTTGAGAGTCTGCATGAACCTCATCGTTATCTTTTTCGTTATCACTAGGTTAGTGTTCATTACCAGACTGTGTTTCAGCATCAGAGATAGAAGTTTCATTATCATTATCAGGAGGTTTTTCTATTTTAGGTTCACTAGAAGTGTGCAAAGTCCTATCTTTTTTATTTTTCTTTCTAGAAGGACTAGGTGCACTACAGTTATTTATTTGTGAATCTTGTTCAATTCTTTCTGGGTGTCCCTCAGGATAAAGTGGTTCCTGAGTCATTTTACCTCCTCTAGTTGCAACTCTAACAGCAAAGTCATGCATATTATGATTAATTTCATCAAGTAATTCTCTTTGTGACTTAGCAACTTGTTCTAGTTGAGTCTGAACCATAGAAGCATGTTTTCCAACACCTCAAACATCATTTGATATTCTAAATAACAAGTCACTCAAGCGAGCAATCATATTAGAATTATATTTCAATTGTTTCATAACATTTGCATTGAAGTGAGCTTGTTTTGTAATGTAGTTTTCAAACTCATAAAGGCATTGACTAGGATGCATATTGTGAGGATTATCATTATCATTGAACTTCATAAGAGAATTTACCTCTACCACCTTAGGAAGTGATGGTGTATTAAGCCCATGTATTTCTTCAATAGGAGGTAAATTTTTAACATCCTCGGCTTTAATACCTTTTTCCTTCATAGATTTATTTGCCTCTTGCTTATCTTCAGGACTGAGATATATATACCCCTCTTCTTCGGAGTGGGTTCAGGCGGTGGTTCAGGAATAGTCCAATCATCATAATTTTTCAATATGTTATTCAATAATTCTTCAGCTTGTCCAACAGTTCATTCCCTGAAAACACAACCAACACAACTATCTAGGAAGTCCCTAGAAGCATCGGTTAGTCCATTATAGAAGATATCAAGTATTTCATTTTTCTTAAGAGGATGATTAGGCAAAGCATTAAGTAACTAGCAAAGCCTCCCCCAAGCTTGTGGGAGACTCTCTTCTTTAGTTTGAACAAAGTTAAATATTTCCTGTAAGGCAGCTTGTTCCTTATGAGCAGGAAAATATTTTCCAGAGAAGTAATAAATCATATCCTGGGGACTACGCACACAACCAGGAGCAAGAGTATTGTACCAAGCTTTAGCATCACCCTTTAATGAGAAAGGAAATAATTTGAGAATAAAATACTAGCGAGTTTTCTCATCATGAGTAAAAAGGGTGGCTATATCATTCAACTTAGTAAGATGTGCCATAACAGTTTCAGTTTCATAACCATGGAAAGGATCAGATTCAACCAAAGTAATTAACTCTGGGTCGACAGAGAATTCATAATCCTTATCATCAATAAAGATAGGTGAAGTAGCAAACTTAGGATCACATTTCATTCTAGCATTCAGAGATTTTTCTTTATACTTGTGTAGTAATTTGTCTAGATCATCTCTACCATTGCAAGCAAGAATATCTCTAGTTATTTCTTCACTGATAACATAACCTTCCGGTACCTTAGGCAATTCATATCTAGGAAGGCTAGTTCTAGCAGGTGTTTCAGGAGATTCAGTTTCAAGCTCATCATCAGATTCAATAACATCATGTTGTATTACTCTAGCAATTTGTTCATCAAGAAATTCACCAAGTGGCACATCATCATTAGCAAGCAAGGTACTAGCATCATCAAAGCATCATTCATAGTAGAAGTAGCATCATCAATAACTTGCAACATATCAGAATTAATAGCATGGGGTTTTGTTGCAAGTTTACTCAAAAAGAAGGTGAATCTAAAGCAGAACTAGATGGAAGTTCCTTACCTCCCCTCGTCTTTGAGGGATAAATCTTAGTCTTATGACCCTTCAGATTCTTCATAGTGATAATATGATAATAATCCCAAGTGACTCAACAAATATAGCTATGCTCCCCGGCAACGGCGCCAAAAAAAGGTCTTGATAACCCACAAGTATAGGGGATTGCAACAATTTTCGAGGGTAGAGTATTCAACCCAAATTTATAGATTCGACATAAGGGGAGCCAAAGAATATTTGAAGGTATTAGCATGTGAGTTGTCAATTCAACCACACCTAGAGATTAATTATCTGCAGCAAGTAATCAGTAGCACAGTAGTTTGATAGTAGTGACAGCAGCAATAGTAATAGTAACAGTGATAGCAATAATTTTGTAGCAAGTGTAACAGTGATGATAGCAGTAGTAACGCAGCAAGATCAATATAAATAAATTCGTAGGCATGGATCGGTGACTTGTTGGATGATATTCATCATGTGAAAGTTATAACCTAGGGCGATACTGCACTAGCTCCAGTTCATCGATATAATGTAGGCATGTATTCCGTAAATAGTCATACGTGCTTTATTAAAAGAACTTGCATGACATCTTTTGTCCTACCCTCCCGTGGCAGCGGGGTCCATATTGGAAACTAAGGGATATTAATGCCTCCTTTGAATAGAGAACCGGAACAAAGCATTAACACATAGTGAATACATGAACTCCTCAAACTACGGTCATCACCGAGAGTCGGCCCGGTTGTTGTCACTCCGGGGTTGTCGGATCATAATACGTAGTAGGTGACTATAACTTGCAAGATCGGATCTAAAACATGGATATAATAATGAATTCATAAATGGTTCAGATCTGAGTTCATGGCACCCGGGCCCAAAGTGACAAGCATTAAGCATAGCAAAGTCATAGCAACATCAATCTAAGAACATAGTGGATACTAGGAATCAGGCCCTAACAAAACTAACTAGATTACATGATGAATCTCATCCAACTCCTCACCAACCAGCGAGCCTATGAAGGAATTACTCACTCCCGGTGGGAAGCATCATGGAATTGGCGATGGAGATGAGTTGGTGATGACGAAGAACGAAGATCCCCCTCTCCGGAGCCCCAAACGGACTCCAGATCTGCCCTCCCGAGGAAGAACAGGGCTTGGAGGCGGCTCCATCTCGTGGATCGCGGTAATTCTTTCTCCCTGATTTTTTTCTCCAAAAATAGGAATTTATAGCGTCAGTTTCAGGGTCAGCGGGGCCACCAGGTGGGTACAACCCACCTGGGCGCGCCAGGAGAGGGGGCGCACCCTGGTGGGTTGTGCCCACCCAGGGGCCCCTCTCCGGTAGGTCTTGGCTCTAGAAATTCTTATTTATTAGATAAAAATTCCTCATGAAGTTTCGTTCCATTCCGAGAACTTTTATTTCTGCACAAAAACAACACCATGGTAGGTCTGCTGAAAACAGCGTCAGTCCGGGGTTAGTTTTATTCAAATCATGCAAATTAGAGTCCAAAACTAGAGGAAAAGCGTGAGAAAAAGTAGATACGTTGGAGACGTATCATTCAACAGACTCATGCGGATAGAGGTGGGCAAGGGAGACAGCGTCCTGTTCTGGCGTGATCGGTGGATCAGCGGACTAGCTATGGCGGATATTGCGCCGCTGGTTCTTGCTATGGTGCAAACAAGAATTGTCAACACGCGCACAGTGCAGCAAACGCTACAGGAAAATAGATGGGAGGCTGACTGCCAGCCGGAAGTTTCATTCATTGCCCAGTTGTAGTGCATGCACTTGTGCCAGGCCATAGGCACGGTGTGGAGGAACACACAGGAGCCGGGCAAATTCAGCTGGACTTGCTCGGCGTCAAGCCAATACTCTGCCCGCTTGGTGTACAAAAGCCTTGCTCAACCTTGCCGAGATCACCGATGGCAAAGTGCATCTGGAGGAGCTGGGCACCACTTAAGTGCAAGATCTATGCATGGCTGGCAATGCAATACATGATCTGGACGTCGGACCGGCGCGCACGGCATGGTTTGCAGGACGAACCCTCCCCTTGCTACACGTCCTTGCAAGACCAAGATGATGCCGATCACATTCTGTCCCACTTCACTTATGCGAAGGAGGTCTGGTGTACCATTTGGGATACTACACATAGATGGAAATGACC
Source organism: Triticum aestivum (assembly GCF_018294505.1). NCBI lineage: Eukaryota > Viridiplantae > Streptophyta > Magnoliopsida > Poales > Poaceae > Triticum > Triticum aestivum. The sequence continues at coordinate 88,515,237 of NC_057808.1, forward strand.
CATCTTTGAATGACACAATGTTGCAATGGTGACTCAAAGAGAGGGAAAAGTACCATAGAACGGAGAAGAGAGTCTTTGATACTCTATTCATCACGACAATTTGGGCCCTTTGGAAGCAAAGAAATGCGAGGGTGTACAACAGGACAGAGCAGCAAAGGAGGCCAAGGGAGGTGGCCACGATGATCCTTGCGGAACTGGCAAAATGGAAGCAAGCGGCTGGCGGAGTTGGAGGACTACAACGTTTCGTGAGAGAGTAGCCTAGAGTGTATTTTGTAGGTGTAGGAGTTGGGGTTTGTGTCTCACCCGATTGTGCGCAATTGGGTGACACTTCTTGTAAATACTCTTTCTACCTTCTATAAAAATATGGTACGCCATTGGCGTACTCTCGAAAAAAAATGTCAAAAGATGATAGCGGGAATGCGGTGGTGGTTGCGGAAGTATTGGTGGAAACCTGGTCAAAATGGGTTATGGTGGTGGAAGGGTATGGTGGGGTTATACACGTTATCGGAGTTGAAGTCATGATCCTTAAGTAGCCGAAACACCTTAGGAGACACAAGCCACAACTCAAACAAAATTGGGTTAAGTTGGGGTGGCGGAAGTGCATGGTGGGCAAGCCTATGCGGAAATTATGGTGGTGGTTGATGAAGAAGCAACCGTCCCTAAGTAGCCGAAACACCTTAGAAGACTCGAATCGCTACTCAAGCAACCACTAAGGCTATGGGGAACAAAAATTGGTTAGGTTGCGGAAGATATGGTGAAAGCCCTAGGCAAAGATGCCAAAGTTGCAAACACTTGATGGAGTGAATTGGTGATGGTAGTATTTTTATGTGATGGGGGATGTCAAGAGCTTCAAAACGAGATAAAGAACGTCAAAATTGGACTCCGGATGAATTAGTTATGGACAAAACGGTGAAATGGGAAAGGCTGAAGTTACAGGGGCCGGATGTCTGTGGCCAAGGCTGGATTTCTGGGACCCTCTGTCCAGAGAAAACGCGATTTTGCGCTACAGGGGCTAGATGTCTGGCCAGGGACCCGGATGTCCGGCCCGATGGCCCGGATGTTCGGCCTATAGCCCGGATGTCCGGCCCGACGATTCCAGATCTCGTTCGGGGCGGAAATTTTCGAATTGGGGGCGGAAATTGATGATTCTAAAGTCAAAGTTGGAGAGATTTCGTGGCTGGAAAGTGGGGAAACTTGGGGAGAAGCTAGATCCGCTTGAAACCAAGCAAATCCATGGATCAAAATTAACAAAACTTCATCAAACCAACAAATCACAAAAAAATTAGGGCTATTTTTGGTGGGGATTTTCGAATTTAGGACGAAATCAAGCAAAAGAAGGCTAGAAAAAGAGGGGTAGGGGCTCCAAATTCGTGATCAACTTTGCTCTGATCAAAGATGATGTATGGTAGAACCCTAGTTGCTCGATCTTTCACGAAAGGAGCGGATCCCAACGAGGAACACGAAGAACACGAGGGGAAACACGAGAGAATCACTCAAACCAACAAGATTCGGTCACACATATGCTAGATCGTCGGAACACAAAGAGATACATGATCCAAATCCAACAAAGGACGATACAAGAGGTAACTAGTTCATCTCCGTGAGGAGGCCTTGAGGGGTCATCCGAGAAAGGGGTCTTGAATCCAAGGTGGATCTTCTCCGTAGAGGCCGCGGTCTCTCTCAGTGGAGCAGATCCGTATGGATGAGCAAAGCTCTATCTCAAGTATGAGCTAAACCAATGCTAACCCTAACTAGAGGTAGGGGAAGGAGTATTTATAGTCTAAGCCACAAAGGGGTAAGTGGGAAAGGGGATACATGGGCCTCTGGCCCGACTCTGCACGTAGGCAGGCGCCGGATGTCCGGCTGTTCGCGGGATGCCAAATGTCAGGGGCACAGGCCGGATGTCCGGCATGGAACAGGCCATTCCAGTCTTCTCTGGATAGTCGTCCCCGGATTTCCGGGGGTGGCCGCCGGATGTCCAGCCACTGAAGCTCTTGGCCGTCTGTTGGTGCAGCTCCTGGGCGGCTGCACAGGCGCCGGATGTCTGGCCGTTGTAGCTTCAACAACCCCGTCTTCTTCCGTCGTCGCTTCCATGCTTCCCTCGCGGATGGTGTAGTTGTTCCTTGGCGCTTGCACTCCTCCTCAACATCCGTGAAGCTCCGACAATACCTATGCATGCACACATGAGAAGTGTCAAGTAGTATACCATCCTCGAAGGGGTCAAGTGAGCACGTGTAAAGGAGATGATTCATGTTTGTGTATGTGAAGTAGATGTCGCATGTGTCACTCGATAACGGACTCTTGACATGGTGATGTCCATAGGATGCTCCGCATCATTACATTATCGCAGAGCTCCATCGTTCCGGTGCCATAAAAATCAACAACACCCAAGGCACAAACCCGAAGGTGGTAAACGGTCAAAGAATCAAACATTATATCTTAGGTACTCCCATAAATGTTGAGACCAATATAATTAATACCATAACACCGGAGGAGTACATAAGGGGCACTTTCCAAAACGGTTCAGACTCCGAAAGGAATAGGTATGTGGTACGGTAAGTAAACCAACTCCAAAACGTTTCCAATGGCAATTTTTCTCTGTTTTGGAATATTTAAAAAAAGGAAAATTAAAAGTAGTCTGAAGATTGCACGAGGAGGCGGCAAGGCAGGGGCGCGCCCCTTTACCTTGCCGCCACCTCGTGTGCCCTCCGGACTCTGTTTTCTTGCGCAACACTTCTTTTGGTCGGTAAAAATTCATTATATAATCTCCCGAAGGTTTTAACCACATACCACGGCAAAATCCTCTGTTCTTGTTTCGTGTTGTTTTCCTAGCTGGTCTGAAAATATGTCGTCTCAAGATTCGGAGGGAGAAAGCTACGTTGTTGATTTCATCGCTAACCCCAAGGTCTATGAGGAGGTGGAAATGGGTATGGGCTCTCCCCTTGGTAACTGCCAAGCTTGGGGGGTGCCCTGGTCGTATCACCATCACACCTTTACCTTTATCATTTTTCTTAGTTCGATCCTTTATCTTGATGTAGTAGAATAAAGTCTTTAGTATGATCTAACTTTGAGTTTTGTTTTGAGGTCTATCTATGTAATCGAGTCCGTGAGTTATATATAATAAATAGTAGTCTTGAGTTGAGGGTTTTGCTTTCTTGCTATGATCTTGAGGGAATGAAATAAAAGAGAGAACAAAAAGAAATAAAAAGATCATATAATGATCTTATGGAGAGTAATAACTTCACATATAATGAGTATGATGAATAAAATTTGTTGAGGGTTGACAAACATAGTTTTGGTCATTGCTGCAATCAATAGGAAGTAATAAAGAAAGATAGGCCTCACATATAAATATACTATCTTGAGCATCTTTTGTAATTGTGAGCACTCATTAAAATATGACTTGCCAAAAGGTTGATGTTGGACAAGGAAGACAACATAATGGGTTGTGTTTTCTTTTATCCGAATAGAAGTTATATTGTCATGGATCCTCGAACATATTGAGCGTGCCTTTCTCTCTTATGCTAGCCAAATCATTTGCACCAAGTAGAGATACTACTTGTGCTTCCAAACTTCCCTTAAACAAGTTTTGCCATGAGAGTCCACCATACCTACCTATGGATTGAGTAAGATCCTTCAAGTCAGTTGTCATCGGTGCAAGCAATAAAAATTGCTCTCTAAATATGTATCATCTATTAGTGTGAAGAAAATAGGCTTTATATGAACTTATGATATGGAAGAAATAAAAGCGACAGAATGCATAATAAAGTTCTTTATCACAAGCGGCAATATAAAGTGACGTTAATTTACATTAAGATTTTGTGCATCCAACCATAAAAGCGCATGACAATCTTTGCTTCCCTCTGCGAAGGGCCTATCTGTTACATTTATTTTCTACCCTTATACAATAGTCATGGTGATCTTCACCTTTCCTTTTTATACTTTTTCTTTTTGAAAAGTGATACGTCTCCAACGTATCTATAATTTTTGATTGCTCCATGCTATTATATATTCTGTTTTGGATGGTTAATGGGCTTTATTATACACTTTTATATTATTTTTGGGACTAACCTATTAACCCAAGGCCCAGTGCAAATTGCTGTTTTTTTGCCTATTTCAGTGTTTCGCAGAAAAGGAATATCAAACGGAGTCCAAACGGAATGAAACCTTCGGGAGCGTGATTTTTGGAACAAACATGATCCAGAGGACTTGGAGTGGACGTCAAGAAACATACGAGGAGGCCACGAGGCAGGGGGCGCGCCTACCCCCGGGCACGCCCTCCACCCTCGTGGGCCCCTCGTGGCTCCACCGACCTACTTCTTCCTCCTATATATACCTACATACCCCGAAACCATCGAGGAGCACCACGAAAACTTAATTCCACCGCCGCAACCTTCTGTACCCATGAGATCCCATCTTGGGGCCTTTTCCGGTGCTCCGCCGGAGGGGGAATCGATCACGGAGGGCTTCTACATCACCACCATAGCCTCTCCGATGATGTGTGAGTAGTTTACCACAGACCTTCGGGTCCATAGTTATTAGCTAGATGGCTTCTTCTCTCTCTTTGGATCTCAATACAAAGTTCTCCTCGATCTTCTTGGAGATCTATTCGATATAACTCTTTTTGCGGTGTGTTTGTCGAGATCCGATGAATTGTGGGTTTATGATCAAGATTATCTATGAACAATATTTGAATCTTCTCTGAATTCTTTTATGTATGATTGGTTATCTTTGCAAGTCTCTTCGAATTATCAGTTTGGTTTGGCCTACTAGATTGATCTTTCTTGCAATGGGAGAAGTGCTTAGCTTTGGGTTCAATCATGCGGTGCTCGATCCCAATGATAGTAGGGGAAACGACACGTATTGTATTGTTGCCATCGAGGATAAAAAGATGGGGTTTATATCATATTGCTTGAGTTTATCCCTCTACATCATGTCATCTTACCTAATGCGTTACTCTGTTCTTATGAACTTAATACTCTAGATGCATGCTGGATAGCGGTCGATGTGTGGAGTAATAGTAGTAGATGCAGGCAGGAGTCGGTCTACTTGTCACGGACGTGATGCCTATATACACGATCATGCCTAGATATTCTCATAATTAGGCACTTTTCTATCAATTGCTTGACAGTAATTTGTTCACCCACCGTACTACTTATGCTATCTTGAGAGAAGCCACTAGTGAATCCTATGGCCCCCGGGTCTATTTTCCATCATATTAATCTCCCATCAACAAGCTATTTCTATCACCGTTTATTTTGCTTTATTTACTTTTAGTCTTTATCATAAAAATACCAAAAATATTATCTTATCATCTCTATCAGATCTCACTTTTGCAAGTGGCCGTGAAGGGATTGACAACCCCTTTATCGCGTTGGTTGCAAGGTTCTTATTTGTTTGTGTAGGTACGAGGGACTTGCGTGTGACCTCCTACTGGATTGATACCTTGGTTCTCAAAAACCGAGGGAAATACTTACGCTACTTTTCTGCATCACCCTTTCCTCTTCAAGGGAAAAACCAACGCATGCTCAATAGGTAGCAAGAAGGATTTCTGGCGCCGTTGCCGGGGAGTCTACACACAAGTCAATACATACCAAGTACCCATCACAAACTCTTATCCCTCGCATTACATTATTTGCCATTTGCCTCTCGTTTTCCTCTCCCCCACTTCACCCTTGCCGTTTTATTCACCCTCTCTTTCCGTTCGCCTCTTTTTCACTTGCTTCCTGTGTGTTCGTTCTCTGTATTACCGTCATGTCTGAAACTAGGGAGGTTATCGTTGATAAGGATAATAGTATGGAAAACTTTGATGTTTTTTTCGATCCTCTTGAAGATTCTACTATTTTACACACTAAAAAGTTTCGGATTGGTAGCGGTAATATTATTGGGAAAGGAGTTCTTCAAGATTTCTTTACTTGTGCCGGTACCTTACCCTCTATGGGTGGGTCTATTCTTCATAGAACTAGTAGTCTTGCGGAGGCTATATCCTTGCTCATAATTGAACTTGAAAGACAATTTATTCATTTGCATCCTTGCATGCAAAGGATCTTTCTAGAGTTCTCCAATATAGAGCATTCTTCTGTTAAGCGAGCTGCTACTATCTTTTTGGCACATGAGTTCAGATTTATAATGAAAGAGGCCAATGAAATATTTGCGCATTATTGGGTGGACGCTGGTCGTCCTCCCATAGAGGCTATCATTTTTAATCAAGAAGATTTAATGCGCTTACGATCCGTAGATCATGTTGCTTACAATGAAAACCTTAGAAAAAGGTTCCTACCGATGTTCTAGTTGATAGAATTTCCGAACTTAATCATGACTTTGCTATTCAGAACAATGGGTTGGGTTTTTCTCTTGAACAAAGGCTCATGACTTATTGCCAAAAGAATGCGTATAATGATGATTTGGTTGTGCAATATAAGGGGCCAAAGGAGGAACCCATACCTCCCGAGCTTGACCTTGGGGACTTTTGCCCTATTAACTAGCCCTTTTGATTACTTCTGCTTGCCACAAATAAAACTTGCTGCTGAACATAGGGAATATGAGATGAGTTTTCGTGATTTACCCTACTATCATTATGGCAATACCTAGATCTATCCTTGCCTTTATGCCTAGCTAGGGGCGTTAAACGATAGCGATTGTTGGGAGGCAACCCAATTTTATTTTAGTTTTTTGCTTTTTGGTTCTGTTTAGGAATAAATAATCCATCTAGCTTCTGTTTAGATGTGGTTTTGTGTTTTAATTAGTGTTTGTGCCAAGTGGAACCTTTGGGAAGACTTGGGGAAAGTCTTTGTGATCTTACTGTAAAAAATAGAAACTTTAGCGCTCACGAGATTAGCTACAACTTTTTAGTGGAGAGTGCTATTTAGTTTTTTTGAAGATTATTAATAGATAAATTCCTCACGTCCAGCAATTTATTTTAGAATTTTTGGAGTTACAGAAGTTTACGTTAGTTACAGATTACTACAGACTGTTCTGTTTTTGACAGATTCTGTTTTTCGTGTGTTGTTTGCTTATTTTGATGAATCTATGGCTAGTAATGGTGTTTATGAACCATAGAAAAGTTGGAATGCAGTAGGTTTAACACCAATATAAATAAAGAATGAGTTCATTACAGTACCTTAAAGTGGTGTTTTGTTTTCTTTCGCTAACGGAGCTCACTAGATTTTCTGTTAAGTTTTGTGTTGTGAAGTTTTCAAGTTTTGGGTAAAGATTTGATGGATTATGGAACAAGGAGTGGCAAGAGCCTAAGCTTGGGGATGCCCAAGGCACCCCAAGGTAAAATCTAAGGACAACCCAAAAGCCTAAGCTTGGGGATGCCCCGGAAGGCATCTCCTCTTTTGTCTTCGTCCATCGGTAACTTTACTTGGAGCTATATTTTTATTCACCACATGATATGTGTTTTGCCTGGAGCGTCTTGTATGATTTGAGTATTTGCTTGTTAGTTCCCCACAATCATACTTGCTGTACACACCTTTTGAGAGACACACACATTATTCGGAATTTATTAGAATACTCAATGTGCTTCACTTATATCTTTTGAGTTAGACAATTTTGCTCTATGTGCTTCACTTATATCTTTTAGAGCACGGTGGTGGTTATATTTTATAGAAATAATTGATCTATCATGCTTCACTTATATTATTTTGAGAGTCCTTTAGAACAGCATGGTAATTTTCTTTGGTTATAAAGTTAGTCCTAATATGATAGGCATCCAAGATAAAAACTTTTTAAGTGCATTGAATACCAAGAGAAGTTTGATACTTGATAGTTGTTTTGAGATATAAAGGTGGTAATATTAAAGTTGTGCTAGTTGAGTAGTTGTGAATTTGAGAAATACTTGTTTTGAAGTTTTCAAGTCCCGTAGCATGCACGTATGGTAAACGTTATGTAACAAATTTGAAACATGAGGTGTTCTTTGGTTGTCATCCTTATGAGTGGCGGTCGGGGACGAGCGATGGTCTTTTCCTACCAATCTATCCCCCTAGGAGCATGTGCGTAGTGCTTGGTTTTTGATGACTTGTAGATTTTTGCAATAAGTATGTGAGTTCTTTATGACTAATGTTGAGTCCATGGATTATACGCACTCTCAACCTTCCATCATTGCTAGCTTCTTCGGTACCGTGCATTGCCCTTTCTCACTTTGAGAGTTGGTGCAAACTTCGCCGGTGCATCCAAACCCCGTGATACGATACGCTCTATCACACATAAACCTCCTTATATCTTCCTCAAAATAGCCACCATACCTACCTATTATGGCATTTCCATAGCCATTCCGAGATATATTACCATGCAACTTTCCACCGTTCCGTTTATTATGACACGCTTTATCATTGTCATATTGCCTTGCATGATCATGTAGTTGACATTGTATTTGTGGCAAAGCCACCATGCATATTATTCATACATGCACTCTTGATTCATTGCCCTTCCCGGTACACCGCCGGAGGCATTCATATAGAGTCATACTTTGTTCTAGTATCGAGTTGTAATCATTGAGTTGTAAATAAATAGAAGTGTGATGATCATCATTAATAGAGCATTGTCCCAAATAAAAAAAAGAAAGGCCAAAAAAAGAAAGGCCCAAAAAAAGAGAAATAAAAAGGGACAATGCTACTATCCTATTTCCACACTTGTGCTTCAAAGTAGCACCATGATCTTTATGATAGAGAGTCTCTTGTTTTGTCACTTTCATATACTAGTGGGAATTTTTCATTATAGAACTTGGCTTGTATATTCCAAACATGGGCTTCCTCAAATGCCCTAGGTCTTCGTGAGCAAGCAAGTTGGATGCACACCCACTTAGTTTATTTTGTTGAGCTTTCATACATTTATAGCTCTAGTGCATCCGTTGCATGGCAATCCCTACTCCTTGCATTGACATCAATTGATGGGCATCTCCCTAGCCCGTTGATTAGCCGCGTCAATGTGAGACTTTCTCCTTTTTTGTCTTCTCCACACAACCCCCATCATTATATTCTATTCCACCCATAGTGCTATATCCATGGCTCACGCTCATGTATTGCGTGAAAGTTGAAAAAAGTTTGAGATTACTAAAGTATGAAACAATTGCTTGGCTTGTCATCGGGGTTGTGCAAGATGAGAGCATTCTTGTGTGACGAAAATGAAGCATGGCCAAACTATATGATTTTGTAGGGATGAGCTTTCTTTGGCTATGTTATTTTGAGAAGACATAATTGCTTGGTTAGTATGCTTGAAGTATTATTATTTTTATGTCAACATTAAACTTTTATCTTGAATCTTTCGGATCTGAACATTCATGCCACAATAAAGAAAATTACATTGAAGAATATGCTAAGTAGCATTCCACATCAAAAATTCTGTTTTTATCATTTACCTACTCGAGGACGAGCAGGAATTAAGCTTGGGGATGCTTGATACGTCTCCAACGTATCTATAATTTTTGATTGCTCCATGCTATTATATTCTGTTTTGGATGTTTAATGGGCTTTATTATACAGTTTTATATTATTTTTGGGACTAACCTATTAACCCAAGGCCCAGTGCAAATTGCTGTTTTTTTGGCCTATTTCAGTGTTTCGCAGAAAAGGAATATCAAACGGAGTCCAAACAGAATGAAACCTTCGGGAGCGTGATTTTTGGAACAAACGTGATCCAGAGGACTTGGAGTGGACGTCAAGAAAAATACGAGGAGGCCACAAGGCAGGGGGTGCGCCTACCCCCCCCCGGGCGCGCCCTCCACCCTCATGGGCCCCTCATGGCTCCAGCGACCTACTTCTTCCTCCTATATATACCTACATACCCCGAAACCATCGAGGAGCACCACGAAAACCTAATTCCACCGCCGCAACCTTCTGTACCCGTGAGATCCCATCTTGGGACCTTTTCCGGCGCTCCGCCGGAGGGGGAATCGATCACGGAGGGCTTCTACATCAACACCATAGCCTCTCCGATGATGTGTGAGTAGTTTACCACAGACCTTCGGGTCCATAGTTATTAGCTAGATGGCTTCTTCTCTCTCTTTGGATCTCAATACAAAGTTCTCCTCGATCTTCTTGGAGATCTATTCGATGTAACTCTTTTTTGCGGTGTGTTTGTCGAGATCCGATGAATTGTGGGTTTATAATCAAGATTATCTATGAACAATATTTGAATCTTCTCTAAATTCTTTTATGTATGATTGGTTATCTTTGCAAGTCTCTTTGAATTATCAGTTTGGTTTGGCCTACTAGATTGATCTTTCTTGCAATGGGAGAAGTGCTTAGCTTTGGGTTCAATCATGCGGTGCTCGATCCCAGTGACAGTAGGGGAAACGACACGTATTGTATTGTTGCCATCGAGGATAAAAAGATGAGGTTTATATCATATTGCTTGAGTTTATCCCTCTACATCATGTCATCTTACCTAATGCGTTACTGTTCTTATGAACTTAATACTCTAGATGCATGCTGGATAGCGGTCGATGTGTGGAGTAATAGTAGTAGATGCAGGCAGGAGTCGGTCTACTTGTCGCAGATGTGATGCCTATATACATGATCATGCCTAGATATTCTCATAATTATGCACTTTCCTATCAATTGCTCGACAGTAATTTGTTCACCCACCGTAATACTTATGCTATCTTGAGGGAAGCCACCAGTGAAACCTATGGCCCCCGGGTCTATTTTCCATCATATTAATCTCCCGCCAACAAGCTATTTCTATCACCATTTATTTTGCTTTCTTTACTTTTAGTCTTTATCATAAAAATACCAAAAATATTATCTTATCATCTCTATCAGATCTCACTTTTGCAAGTGGCCGTGAAGGGATTGACAACCCCTTTATCGCGTTGGTTGCAAGGTTTTTATTTGTTTGTGTAGGTACGAGGGACTTGCGTGTGACCTCCTACTGGATTGATACCTTGGTTCTCAAAAACTGAGGGAAATACTTACGCTACTTTGCTGCATCACCCTTTCCTCTTCAAGGGAAAAACCAACGCACGCTCAAGAGGTAGCAGCAAGCACTATGTGTTGGAGAAAGATCCAAATATATATATCCACTCGGATGTAGGTTATCATAGAGTATTACTGTTGACATTACCCTTGAGGTAAAAGGTTGGGAGGTGAAACTATAGGCCCATATATTTCTCTGTGTCCGACTGAGGCTTTGAACCCATAAGTATCGCGTGAGTGTTAGCAATTGTGAAAGACTAAATGATAGTTGAGTATGTGGACTCGCTGAAAAGCTCTTGAATTGACTCTTTCCCATGTTTGTTGGAAATATGCCCTAGAGGCAATAACAAAATGGTTATTATTATATTTCCTTGTTCATGATAATTGTCTATTGTTCATGCTATAATTGTGTTATCTGAAAATCGTAATACATGTGTGAATACATAGACCACAACATGTCCCTAGTGAGCCTCTAGTTGACTAGCTCATTGATCAACAAATAGTTATGGTTTCCTGACTATGGACATTGGATGTCATTGATAACGGGATCACATCATTAGGAGAATGATGTGATGGACAAGACCCAATCCTAAGCATAGCACAAGATCGTGTAGTTCGTTTGCTAGAGCTTTTCCAAATGTCAAGTATCATTTCCTTAGACCATGAGATTGTGCAACTCCCGGATACCATAGGAGTGCTTTGGGTGTGCCAAACGTCACAACGTAATTGGGTGGCTATAAAGGTGCACTACGGGTATCTCCGAAAGTGTCTGTTGGGTTGGCGCGAATCGAGACTGGGATTTGTCACTCCGTATGACGGAGAGGTATCTCTGGGCCCACTCGGTAATGCATCATCATAATGAGCTCAATGTGACCAAGTGTTTGGTCACGGGATCATACATTACGGTACGAGTAAAGTGACTTGCAGGTAACGAGATTGAACAAGGTATTGGGATACCGACGATCGAATCTCAGGCAAGTAACATACCGATTGACAAAGGGAATTGTATACGGGATTGATTGAATCCTCGACATCATGGTTCATCCGATGAGATCATCGTGGAACATGTGGGAGCCAACATGGGTATCCAGATCCCGCTGTTGGTTATTGACCGGAGAGTCGTCTCGGTCATGTCTGCATGTCTCCCGAACCCGTAGGGTCTACACACTTAAGGTTCGGTGACGCTAGAGTTGTAGAGATATTAGTATGCGGTTAACCGAAAGTTGTTTGGATTCCCGGATGAGATCCGGGACGTCACGAGGAGTTCCGGAATGGTCCGGAGGTAAAGATTTATATATGGGAAGTCCTATTTTGGCCACCGGAAAATGTTCGGGATTTTTCGGTATTGTACCGGGAAGGTTCTAGAAGGTTCCGAAGTGGGGCCCACCTGCATGGGGGGACCCACATGAACGTGGGTAGTGGGGGCAAGGCCCCACACCCCTGGTCAAGGCGCACCAAGATCCCACCTTAGAAGGAATAAGATCATATCCCGAAGGGATAAGATCAAGATCCCTAAAAAAGGGGGATAACAATCGGTGGGGAAGGGAAATGATGGGATTTCTTTCCCCCACCTTTGCCAACGCCCCAATGGACTTGGAGGGCAAGAAACCAGCCCCCTCCACCCCTATATATAGTGGGGAGGCGCATGGGAGCAGGACCCCAAGCCCTGGCGCCTCCCTCCCTCCCGTGACACCTCTTCCTCCCCGCTTGCGCTTGGCAAAGCCCTGCCGGGATCCCGCTACTTCCACCACCATGCCGTCGTGCTGCTGGATCTCCATCAAGTTCTCCTCCCCACTTGGTGGATCAAGAAGGAGGAGACGTCCCCGCTCCGTATGTGTGTTGAACGCGGAGGTGCCGTCCGTTCGGCGCTAGGATCATCGGTGATTTGGATCACGATGAGTACGACTCCATCAACCCTGTTCTCTTGAACGCTTCCGCGCGCGATCTACAAGGGTATGTAGATGCACTCGCCTCTCTCTTGTTGCTAGATGACTCCATAGATTGATCTTGGTGACACGTAGAAAATTTTAAATTTCTGCTACGATCCCCAACAGTGGCATCATGAGCTAGGTCTATGCGTAGTTTCTATGCACGAGTAGAACACAAACTTGTTGTGGGCGTAGATGTTGTCAATTTTCTTGCCACTACTAGTCTTATCTTGTTTCGGCGGCATCGTGGGATGAAGCGGCCCGGACCGACCTTACACGTATGCTTACGTGAGACAGGTTCCACCGACTGACATGCACTAGTTGCATAAGGTGGCTAGCGGGTGTCTGTCTCTCCCACTTTAGTCGAATCGGATTCGATGAAAAGGGTCCTTATGAAGGGTAAATAGAAGTTGGCATATCACGTTGTGGTTTTACGTAGGTAAGAAACGTTCTTGCTAGAAACCTATAGAAGCCACGTAAAAACATGCAACAACAATTAGAGGACGTCTAACTTGTTTTTGCAGTATATGCCTTGTGATGTGATATGGCCCAAAGGATGTGATGAATGAAATATATGTGATGTATGAGATTGATCATGTTCTTGTAATAGGAATCACGACTTGCATGTCGATGAGTATGACAACCGGTAGGAGCCATAGGAGTTGTCTTTATTTTTTGTATGACCTGCGTGTCATTGAATAACGCCATGTATATTACTTTACTTTATTGCTAAACACGTTAGCCATAGAAGTAGAAGTAATCGTTGGCGTGACAACTTCATGAAGACACGATGATGGAGATCATGGTGTCATGCCGGTGAAGAAGATGATCATGGCGCCCCGAAGATGGAGATCAAAGGAGCAATATGATACTGGCCATATCATGTCACTATTTGATTGCATGTGATGTTTATCATGTTTTACATCTTATTTGCTTAGAATGACGGTAGCTTAAATAAGATGATCCCTCGCAATAATTTCAAGAACACTTCCCCCTAACTGTGCACCGTTGCGAAGGTTCGTTGTTTCGAAGCACCACGTGATGATCGGGTGTGATAGATTCTAACGTTCGAATACAACGGGTGTAAGCCAAATTTACACACGCAATATACTTAGGTTGACTTGACGAGCCTAGCATGTACAGACATGGCCTCGGAACATGGAAGACCGAAAGTTCGAGCATGAGTCGTATAGAAGATACGATCAACATGAAGATGTTCACCGATGTTGACTAGTCCGTCTCACGTGATGATCGGACACGGCCTAGTTGACTCGGATCATGTTTCACTTAGATGACTAGAGGGATGTCTATCTGAGTGGGAGTTCATTGAATAATTTGATTAGATGAACTTAATTATCATGAACTTAGTCTAAAATCTTTACAATATGTCTTGTAGATCAAATGTCCCACGCTAATGTTGCCCTCAACTTCAACGCGTTCCTAGAGAAAACCAAGCTGAAAGATGATGGCAGCAACTATACGGACTGGGTCCGGAACCTGAGGATCATCCTCATAGCTGCCAAGAAAGATTATGTCCTAGAAGCACCGCTAGGTGACGCACCCATCCCAGAGAACCAAGACGTTATGAATGCTTGGCAGCAGCGTGCTGATGATTACTCCCTCGTTCAGTGCGGCATGCTTTACAGCTTAGAACCGGGGCTCCAAAAGCGTTTTGAGCAACACGGAGCATATGAGATGTTCGAAGAGCTAAAAATGGTTTTCCAAGCTCATGCCCGGGTCGAGAGATATGAAGTCTCCGACAAGTTCTTCAGTTGTAAGATGGAGGAAAATAGTTCTGTCAGTGAGCACATACTCAAAATGTCTGGGTTACACAACCGCTTGACTCAGCTGGGAGTTAATCTCCTGGATGACGCGGTCATTGACAAAATCCTTCAGTCGCTTCCACCGAGCTACAAGAGCTTTGTGATGAACTTCAATATGCAGGGGATGGAAAAGACCATTCCTGAGGTATATTCAATGCTGAAATCAGCGGAGGTGGAGATCAAAAAGGAACATCAAGTGTTGATGGTGAATAAAACCACTAAGTTCAAGAAAGGCAAGGGTAAGAAGAACTTCAAGAAAGACGGCAAGGGAGTTGCCGCGCCCGGTAAGCAAGCTGCCGGGAAGAAGACAAAGAATGGACCCAAGCCTGAGACTGAGTGCTTTTATTGCAAGGGGAACGGTCACTGGAAGCGGAACTGCCCCAAGTACTTAGCGGATAAGAAGGCCGGCAATACCAAAGGTATATGTGATATACATGTTATTGATGTGTACCTAAACAGCGCTCGTAGTAGCTCCTGGGTATTTGACACCGGTGCGGTTGCTCATATTTGTAACTCAAAGCAGGAGCTGCGGAATAAGCGGAGACTGGCGAAGGACGAGGTGACGATGCGCGTCGGGAATGGTTCCAAGGTCGATGTGATCGCCGTCGGCACGCTACCTCTACATTTACCTACGGGATTAGTTTTAAACCTCAATAATTGTTATTTAGTGCCAGCTTTGAGCATGAACATTGTATCAGGATCTCGTTTAATTCGAGATGGCTACTCATTTAAATCCGAGAATAATGCTTGTTCTATTTATATGAGAGATATGTTTCATGGTCATGCCCCGCTGGTTAATGGTTTATTCTTTATAAATCTCGAACGTAGTGTTACACATATTCATAGTGTGAATACCAAAAGATGTAAGGTTGATAATGATAGTCCCACATACTTGTGGCACTGCCGTCTTGGTCACATTGGTGTCAAACGCATGAAGAAGCTCCATGCATATGGACTTTTGGAGTCTCTTGATTACGAATCATTTGACACGTGCGAACCATGCCTCATGGGTAAGATGACCAAGACTCCGTTCTCCGGAACAATGGAGCGAGCAACCAACTTATTGGAAATCATACATACTGATGTGTGCGGTCCAATGAGTGTTGAGGCTCGCGGTGGCTATCGTTATGTTCTCACTCTCACTGATGACTTGAGTAGATATGGGTATGTCTACCTAATGAAACACAAGTCTGAGACCTTTGAAAAGTTCAAGGAATTTCAGAGTGAGGTTGAGAATCAACGTGACAGGAAAATAAAGTTCTTACGATCAGATCGTGGAGGGGAATATTTGAGTCACGAATTTGGCACACACTTAAGGAAATGTGGAATAGTTTCACAACTCACGCCGCCTGGAACACCTCAGCGAAATGGTGTGTCCGAACGTCGTAATCGCACTCTATTGGATATGGTGTGATCTATGATGTCTCTTACCGATCTACCGCTCTCATTTTGGGGCTATGCTTTAGAGACTGCCGCATTCACTTTAAATAGGGCTCCGTCGAAATCCGTTGAGACGACATCGTATGAATTATGGTTTGGGAAGAAACCTAAGCTGTCGTTTCTAAAAGTTTGGGGATGCGATGCTTATGTCAAGAAACTTCAACCTGAAAAGCTCGAACCCAAGTCGGAAAAATGCGTCTTCATAGGATACCCTAAGGAAACCATTGGGTATACCTTCTACCTCAGATCCGAAGGCAAGATCTTTGCTGCCAAGAACGGGTCCTTTCTGGAGAAAGAGTTTCTCTCGAAAGAAGTAAGTGGGAGCAAAGTGGAACTTGATGAAGTACTACCTCTTGAACCGGAAAGTAGCGCAGCTCAGGAAGATGTTCCTGTGGTGCCTACACTGACTAGAGAGGAAGCGAATGATGATGATCAAGGTATTTCGGATCAAGTTACTACTGAACTTCGTAGGTCCACGAGGACACATTCCACACCAGAGTGGTATGGCAACCCTGTCCTGGAAATCATGTTGTTAGACAACGGTGAACCTTCGAACTATGAAGAAGCAATGGCGGGCCCAGATTCCAACAAATGGCTTGAAGCCATGCAATCCGAGATAGGATCCATGTATGAAAACAAAGTGTAGACTTTGACAGACTTGCCCGATGATCGGCGAGGGATAGAAAACAAACGGATCTTTAAGAAGAAGACGGATGCGGATGGTAATGTTACCATCTATAAAGCTCGACTTGTCGCTAAGGGTTACCGACAAGTTCAAGGGGTTGACTACGATGAGACTTTCTCACCCGTAGCGAAGCTGAAGTCCGTCCGAATCATGTTAGCAATTGCCGCATACTATGATTATGAGATATGGCAAATGGACGTCAAAACGGCATTCCTTAACGGCTTTCTTAAGGAAGAATTGTATATGATGCAGCCGGAAGGTTTTGTCAATCCTAAGAATACTAACAAGGTATGCAAGCTCCAGCGCTCCATCTATGGGCTGGTGCAAGCATCTCGGAGTTGGAACATTCGATTTGATGAGATGATCAAAGCGTTTGGGTTTACACAGACTTATGGAGAAGGCTGTGTTTACAAGAAAGTGAGTGGGAGCTCTGTAGCATTTCTCATATTATATGTGGATGACATACTGTTGATGGGAAATGATATAGAATTCTTGGGAAGCATAAAGGCCTACTTGAACAAGTGTTTTTCAATGAAGGACCTTGGAGAAGCTGCTTATATATTAGGCATCAAGATCTATAGAGATAGATCAAGACGCCTCATTGGTCTTTCACAAAGTACGTACCTTGACAAGATATTGAAGAAGTTCAATATGGATCAGTCCAAGAAGGGGTTCTTGCCTGTATTGCAAGGTGTGCAATTGAGCACGGCTCAATGCCCGACCACGGCAGAAGATAGAGAAAAGATGAGTGTCGTCCCCTATGCCTCGGCCATAGGGTCTATTATGTATGCCATGCTGTGTACAGACCTGATGTAAACCTTGCCGTAAGTTTTGTAGGACGGTACCAAAGTAATCCCGGCATGGAACACTAGACAGCGGTCAAGAATATCCTGAAGTACCTGAAGAGGACTAAGGATATGTTTCTCGTTTATGGAGGTGACGAAGAGCTCGTCGTAAAGGGTTACGTCGATGCTAGCTTCGACACAGATCTGGATGACTCTAAGTCACAAACCGGATACGTGTATATTTTGAATCGTGGGGCAGTAAGCTGGTGCAGTTGCAAGCAAAGCGTTGTGGCGGGATCTACATGTGAAGCGAAATACATGGCGGCCTCAGGGCAGCACAAGAAGCAATCTGGGTGAAGCAGTTCATTACCGACCTAGGAGTTATTCCCAATGCATCGGGCCCGATGACTCTCTTCTGTGACAACACTGGAGCTATTGCCCTTGCCAAGGAGCCCAGGTTTCACAGGAAGACCAGGCATATCAAGCGTCGCTTCAACTTCATTCATGAAAATGTTCAAAATGGAGACATAGATATTTGTAAAGTACATACGGACCTGAATGTAGTAGATCCGTTGACTAAACCTCTCCCTAGAGCAAAACATGATCAACACCAGAACTCTATGGGTGTTTGATTCATCACAATGTAACTAGATTACTGACTCTAGTGCAAGTGGGAGACTGTTGGAAATATGCCCTAGAGGCAATAATAAAATGGTTATTATTATATTTCCTTGTTCATGATAATTGTCTATTGTTCATGCTATAATTATGTTATCCGGAAATCGTAATACATGTGTGAATACATAGACCACAACATGTCCCTAGTGAGCCTCTAGTTGACTAGCTCGTTGATCAACAGATAGTCATGGTTTCCTGACTATGGACATTGGATGTCATTGATAACGGGATCACATCATTAGGAGAATGATGTGATGGACAAGACCCAATCCTAAGCATAGCACAAGATCGTGTAGTTCGTTTGCTAGAGCTTTTCCAAATGTCAAGTATCATTTCCTTAGACCATGAGATTGTGCAACTCCCGGATACCATAGGAGTGCTTTGGGTGTGCCAAACGTCACAACGTAACTGGGTGGCTATAAAGGTGCACTACGGGTATCTCCGAAAGTGTTTGTTGGGTTGGCGCGAATCGAGACTGGGATTTGTCACTCCGTATGACGGAGAGGTATCTCTGGGCCCACTCGGTAATGCATCATCATAATGAGCTCAATGTGACCAAGTGTTTGGTGACGGGATCATACATTACGGTACGAGTAATGTGACTTGCCGGTAACGAGATTGAACAAGGTATTGGGATACCGACGATCGAATCTCGGGCAAGTAACGTACCGATTGACAAAGGGAATTGTATACGGGATTGATTGAATCCTCGACATCGTGGTTCATCCGATGAGATCATCGTGGAACATGTGGGAGCCAACATGGGTATCCAGATCCCGCTGTTGGTTATTGACCGGAGAGTCGTCTCGGTCATGTCTGCATGTCTCCCGAACCCGTAGGGTCTACACACTTAAGGTTCGGTGACGCTAGAGTTGTAGAGATATTAGTATGCGGTTAACCGAAAGTTGTTTGGATTCCCGGATGAGATCCGGGACGTCACGAGGAGTTCCGGAATGGTCCGGAGGTAAAGATTTATATATGGGAAGTCCTATTTTGGCCACCGGAAAATGTTCGGGATTTTTCGGTATTGTACCGGGAAGGTTCTAGAAGGTTCCTAAGTGGGGCCCACCTGCATGGGGGACCCACATGAACGTGGGTAGTGGGGGCAAGGCCCACAGCCCTGGTCAAGGCGCACCAAGATCCCACCTTAGAAGGAATAAGATCATATCCCGAAGGGATAAGATCAAGATCCCTAAAAAAGGGGGATAACAATTGGTGGGGAAGGGAAATGATGGGATTTCTTTCCCCCACCTTTGCCAACGCCCCAATGGACTTGGAGGGCAAGAAACCAGCCCCCTTCACCCCTATATATAGTGGGGAGGCGCATGGGAGCAGGACCCCAAGCCCTGGCGCCTCCCTCCCTCCCGTGACACCTATTCCTCCCCGCTTGCGCTTGGCAAAGCCCTACCGGGATCTCGCTACTTCCACCACCACGCCTTCCTGCTGCTGGATCTCCATCAACTTCTCCTCCCCCCTTGCTGGATCAAGAAGGAGGAGACGTCCCCGCTCCGTACGTGTGTTGAACGCGGAGGTGTCGTCCGTTCGGCGCTAGGATCATCGGTGATTTGGATCACGACAAGTACGACTCCATCAACCCCTTTCTCTTGAACGCTTCCGCGCGCGATCTACAAGGGTATGTAGATGCACTCACCTCTCTCTCATTGCTAGATGACTCCATAGATTGATCTTGGTGATACGTAGAAAATTTTAAATTTCTGCTACGATCCCCAACAATGTTATGATAAATCGCAATCGCTTCGGTGACTGAGATCATAGTTTGCTAGTTTCAATGAAGTTTCTGATTCATACTTTACCTTGTGAATGAATTGTTACTTTAGCATCAGAAATTATATGACAATATATGTTGTTGTTCTAAAGATGATCATGATGCCCTCATGTCCGTATTTTATTTTATCGACACCTCTATCTCTAAACTTGTGGACATATTTTTGATATCGGCTGTCGCTTGAGGACAAGCGAGGTCTAAGCTTGGGGGAGTTGATACGTCCATTTTGCATCATGCTTTTATATTGATATTTATTGCAGTATGGGTTGTTATTACACACTATGGCACAATACTTATGCCTTTTCTCTCTTATTTTATAAGATTTACATGAAGAGGGGGAATGCCAGCAGCTGGAATTCTGGACTAGAAAAGGAGCAAATCTGAGAGACCTACTCTGCACAACTCCAAAAGTCCTAAAACTTCACGGAGAATTATTTTGGAATACATAAAAAATATTGGGTGAAGAAAGCACCAGAGGGGACCCACCAGGCATCCACAAGGGTGGGGGCGCGCCCTAGCCCCTGGATGCGCCCTCTGCCTTGTGGGCCCCCTGGCAGGCCTCCGGTGCCCATCTTCTGCTATATGATGTTTTTGACCTAAAAAAATCAAGAAAAAGCTTTCGGGACGAAGCGCCACCGTCTCGAGGCAGAACTTGGGCAGAACCAATCGAGGGCTCTGGTGGAGCTGTTCTGTCGGGGAAACTTCCCTCCGGGAGGGGGAAATCAAAGCCATCGTCATCACCAACGATCCTCTCATCGAGAGGGGGTCAATCTCCATCAACATCTTCACCAGCACCATCTCCTCTCGAACCCTAGTTCATCTCTTGTATCCGGTCTTTGTCTCAAAACCTCAGATTAGTACCTGTGGGTTGCTAGTAGTGTTGATTAATCCTTGTAGTTGATGCTAGTTGGTTTATTCGGTGGAAGATCATATGTTCAAATCCTTAATGATAATTATTACTCCTATGATTATGAACATGAATATGCTTTGTGAGTAGTTACGTTTGTTCCTGAGGACATGGGAGAAGTCTTGTTATAAGTAATCATGTGAATTTGGTATTCGTTCGATATTTTGATGAGATGTATCTTGTCTCTCCTCTAGTGGTGTTATGTGAACGTCGACTACATGACACTTCACCATGATTTGGGCCTAGGGGAAGGCATTGGGAAGCAATAAGTAGATGATGGGTTGCTAGAGTGACAGAAGCTTAAACCCTACTTTATGCGTTGCGTCGTAAGGGGCTGATTTGGATCCATATGTTTCATGCTATGGTTAGATTTATCTTAATTCTTCTTTCGTAGTTGCGGATGCTTGCAAGAGGGGTTAAGTGGGAGGCTTGTCCAAGTAAGGATAGCACCCAAGCACCGGTCCACCCACATATCAAATTATCAAAGTAACGAACGTGAATCATATGAGCATGATGAAAACTTACTTGACAACAATTCCCATGTGTCCTCGGGAGCGCTTTGGTTTATATAAGAGTTTTTCCAGGCTTGTCCTTTGCTACAAAAAGGACTGGGCCACCTTGCTGCACCTTAGTTACTTTTGTTACTTGCTACTCGTTACGAATTATCTTATCACACAACTATCTGTTACAGATAATTTCAGTGCTTGCAGAGAATACCTTGCTGAAAACCTCTTGTCATTTCCTTCTGCTCCTCATTGGGTTCGACAATCTTACTTATCGATAGGACTACGATAGATCCCCTATACACTACTGGAATTTGCTTATTTGCCGTCTACCTATTCTTTGCCGTCTGCTGGCGGATGGCAAAGAAGGTCTTTGCCGTCAGCTTGCAAAAAACGGACGGCAAAGAACTGGCTGATGGCAAAGAATGTCTTTGCCATCAGCCAATTCTTTGCCGTCTGCTAGCGGACGGCAAAGAGAGAGGTGGGCCCCACTAACGAGCTGTTTAGAAAAAAACCTAACGGCCCCCCTCTTTGCCGTCTGCTAGCAGACGGCAAAGAAAGTGGCCAAGCTAACGCCCGTTAGCTAGGATCTTTGCCGTCTGCTAGCGGACGGCAAAGAACCGTGCCCTAACTAAAATCCATATCTACGCCCGCCCGCGCCCCACATATGTCCCTCTCTCTCTCTCCGCCCGCACCCGAGCCGCCGCCGTCCCGCACCATCCCGCCCCCGTGCCGCCGCCGCCCCGCGCCACCCCCGTCGCCGCGCCGCCCCAGCAGCCCCGGTGACCCCCTTCCCCGCCCCGCGCCATCCCCGTCGTGGCGCCACGCCGCCCGTGCCCGAGCCGCCGCCGCCGCCCACGCCACCCACGTTGCCGCGGCACCCCCTCCTCCATCCCGGCGGCCCCGACGCCCCTCTCCTCCACCCGGCAGCCGCCCCGCCGCTCCGGCGCTCCCTCCTCCACCCGGCGGCCCCGGCGCCCCTCTGCTCCACCACCGCGGCCTCCCCGCCACTCCGGCGCCCCCTCCTCCACCCAGCCGCCCCACCCCTCTGGTGCCCCCTCCTCCACCCGGTGAGACCTCTTGTTTTTTCTATTTTTGTTTCTGTATTTTAAGTTTAGTTTAGGTTTGGTTTAGTTTAGGTTTACTTTAGTTTAGGTTTAGAGCATAGATAGCATCTTCTCTACTATAATTGTGTATAATCTCAATTCTCACTAGTAGTCTTATTAGTTAGTACATTATGCTTTTTATGTGTCATTTAAATAATGTAGTGCCAGATTTCTCAACTCATTGGCATATAATGAATTATTATTGTTATATTATTAATAGATGATGGAACAAAAACTATTTCCCTTCAAAGTGAAAAATCTTTCAGTGAAGTAAATATTAGTGCATGAGTTCTTTTATATACAAGAAAAAAAATTGGCATGTCTTGGTAGGTACGTGGCAACCGTATCATCAGAGTTAAACTTTAGAATTAGTATTTGTGATAGATGAATTCAAATGCATTTCCAATAGAAAAATGAATTCAAATGCATTTCCAATAGAAAATGTAATACACATATCTAGTGAACTGTAAACGAAAGTTATCCACAGACTCCTTGAAGGGGTTGTATAAAAGATTATGAAACTAATAGTGAGAAGAGCAAAAGCTTTCCTCAAATTCCTTTGCATATATTCAAATTCATCAATCAGCAACACTCGAATTAGTTTAATTTGAGAAAACAACAAGGCATGCATATTGCTTATGGAATCTGTCATAAGAGGCAAACTATACCCGTCTTTTCCTTTTCTTTTTTGCGGAAAGGCAAACTATACATTCTGATTTGCATACAAAGTAAATTGATTTTACGACACTACACCCTTAGTTTATGATTTGAGGTTTGTTTGTTTGCTTGGTGTGTGGCACCTAGAGCCACCTAAAATATGGTGCAACTATGATTTGTTGCCACAAGTATTCCAATGTGATCACACCAAAAGGAACTTTAGGTTTAGTTTTGGTTAAGAAGAAAGAAGAAAGATGAAAAGAAAAGAAGAAGATAAAGAGGAGAACGAAGAAGTGTATTTTCCCCCTATTTTTAGATTACTATGCTCTTTTTTCAACATTTTCAGTTTTCTTTCACGTCTAAAGAAATCCCTAGTTTTGAAGGGTGCCAATTGCCATTGCCAACTAACCTACCAAATTAACTAAGTGTTGTTGATGTTGTTGAGCACAAGTGCATTGCTTTTTTTCTCAGTTTTCTTTCATGTCTAGAAACTTGGCTCTATGTTTATAGATATGCTTCTAGCTAGATACTAATTGGTCTCTTCTGCTGCTTATTAAAGATGGGGGGAGGCCGTCACCGCAGGCTCCGCTCTGCCACACCGAAGTACGAGTTGGATGCTTTCGAGTTGTTTAGTATCATACTTGGGACTTCCTCCAAGAGGCAGGTATATAGAAGGAGAGATCTCCCCTTCACCCATCTCATTATGATAACTCTGTTGTTTGCTACATCACTCCTTGTCCCAAACTGCAGAGGCTGCCTGACACTTTTATGAACATGCTGGGTGAAGATCCGCCAAATAATGTGAAGCTGCGACAGGCCGGCAGCGGGTTTTGCAGGCTGTGGGACGTGGAGTTGGTGATCAAGGAGGGCCACATGTACCTGTGTCATGGCTGGGAGAAGTTCTACCGTGCCTATGACCTGCGGCTGGGGTACTTCCTTCTCTACAGGTACGACGACAACGCCACCATGCTCATCGTGAAGGTGTTCAACGCGACTATGTGTCGCATGCGCTACGCTGACGACGATGATGCCGGTACGTTACACCTCTTCTTATTCCTCTAAATTTGGCTTTGTCTCGCATCGATTGTTAACGGTCATTAATTGTTGCATTTGGACAGGCAATGGGAGCAGCAGCAGCAGCGACACTGGCTACAGCCAAAGCAGCAGCGATTCTGGCTGTAGCAAAAGCAACAGCGATTCTGGCTGCAGCAAAGACAGCAAGGAGGATGATCCGGACTGGAGTGGGGAAGAAGAGGAGCAGAGTGGGCATCAGGCTGAGGATGACCTAGCGATGGTGGTGGTCGACCAAGGGCAGGAGATGGTGGTGGCGCACCATGGGCAAGAGATGGTGGTGGCTGAGGATGACCTAGCGATGGTCATGCCTGTCCTGCCTGAAGATGGCCTCGCGATGGTGGTGGTGCCTGACAATGAGCTCGCGCCGGTGGTGGCGCCGGCGATCCCACAGCTGGGCGACATGACCACGCCAATTGTGGTAGAAGACTACATCCCACTTCCTCCACCGCCTCGCCGCTCTTGGCGCATCAGGCTGAGGAAGGAGAAGGAGAAGAACAATGAGAACTGAACTATGTCAGGTATGTCAGATCTCCAAAATGATCTATATATAGTTAGCTCTAATATGCTTAGTTACCTATGTTAGCTCTAATATGCTAAGTTATCTCTACTATGCTTAGTTTCCTATAGGTTAGCTCCAAAATTACTTATGTTAGCACAAAATGACCAAGTTTACATAATAAGCTTATAGTCTTCTTCTTCTTCCAAAATGACATAAGTTAGCTATAACTTAGCTCTAATATGCTTAGTTTACTCAAAGATGGCATAATTAGCTAGGTTGGCTCCATTTTACCTAAGTTGGCTCTAATATGCTAAGTTATCTCTAATATGCTTAGTTTCTTATAGGTTAACTCCAAAATTACTTATGTTAGCACAGAATGACCAAGTTTACATAATAAGCTTAATTATAGTCTTATTATTATTATTATTATTATTATTCTAGTCTTCTTCATCTTCTTCTAGGTTAGCTCCATTTTACTTAAGTATGCTTATTTCTTATAGTCTTCTTCTTCTTCTTCATTTTCTTCTTCTTTTTCTAACATCTTGTTTATCATTTTGCAGATTTGATTTAATTCACGGAAGCTTGCATGGATGGAGTGCTTCTTTTCCATTTGTGCTTTTATTTTGTATCAATGAACTTGCATGGTTGGAACTTGTTATATGGATGGATGGATAACGGTGTAGGATGAACAATGTGAAACTTTTGTAATATGTAAGGATGGAACTATATATGTGTTGGTTATGTATGTATATATGATGAAACTTGTGTGTTGGATATGCTTGTTGTGTATATATGTGAATTGCTGTGTATATCTCTGTATATCTATGAATTGTTGTCAAATTGAATGAATTAAATTAAAAACAGGGCTGTACAGGCTCTTTGCCGTCAGCTAGCTGACGGCAAACATGCCACGTGGCAGCTACCTGTGCTTCCTGGGACTGGCATGTTTGAGCACTTTGCCTATAGTGGCAGACGGCAAAGGCCGGATGCTCTTTGCCGTCAGCGGCGGACGGCAAAGGCTGCCGTTAGCCGCCTAACGGACTAACAGCACATTTATTGCCGTCGGCTTTCTTTGCCGTCAGCCGCTGATGGCAAAGGCCCCTTTGCCGTCCGCTTCAGAAAGCAGACGGCAAAGAAGCTCTTTACCATAGCCTACTTTGCCGGAGCCTTTTGCCGTCCGCGGCAGACGGCAAAGGCCTTTGCCGTCTGCCGTGGCAGACGGCAAAGTAGCTGATTCCTGTAGTGATACTTGTGGGTCATCAACAATCTATGGCAGGAGAGAGGCGGTGGACCAACAGCGGAAATGTCTAGGCAGAAGATGCTCCAGCGGCTACCATGGTCGCCATGTTTGTGTGAGAGAGAGGCGCAAGGAGTGGCGGCTAGGTTCGGAGTAGCCCATCTCCACACCTCGGGCTTCCTAAAGTATCGCGAAGCAAAGGGAACATCACATGGTAACCAAAGGTTCACCCGAATGTCATTCGTGTAATCATAGGGATTGAATGGACGTCCATGGTTCCGCTAGCGGTCGTTGAGCGAAGGGGTTTCGTTCATGTCTATGATTTACCGAACCTAAGGGGTCACAAACTTAAGGTATATAATCACGATCTGCTAAGTGTTAGTAGGACGGGAGTATCGAGGATTTATTTGTGGAATTGTTTCATTAATATTCGGGATAGTTTCGAGAGGAACCGTGAGCGTTTTGGGGTCACCGGAAGGGTTTCGGAGTTTATCGGGCTATACCGGGTATTACCGATAAATAATATATAGGTGTAAAATGTTTCCAGAGACGTTAAATTATATATATAATTCTCCAATAATTGTTAGAAGGCTTTTATATTTAATTTAGTATCAACGAGCATTAAAAGGCCTAGTGGTGGAAGAAATATTGGGCCACCTTGGCCAAAAGGAAGTAGCACCCCCCTTTCCTTGTGGGGACCGAATTAGAGTGGGGAGGAGTCCAACTCTTCCCCCTTGGTTGGCACCCCAAGAAGGGCCTTTCCCTCCTTGGTGGTTGCCCCTCCTGCCCCTCTAACCTATATATACTAGAGGATTTTGCCCTTTGGGACACACAAGTTTTGGAGCCTCCTCTAGTTTATCTAGTTCTAGTTCTAGTTCTAGTTTGTCCTAGTTGACTAATTAGAGATAGACCTAGTTCCCCTAATACTCATAATTATAAGTCCAGTGTGTTTCTAATATCCTCCCTCTAATTCTTCGTCGACGGTAGGTTTTGGACGGCGAAGCGCTGTCGGATTGTGAAGACCGTACGCTTGCAACCAAGTAGAGATGCCATGCTTTTGGTCTTCCGTTCAAGGGATCATTTGAGGGCTGTTTGTGGGATCGTCATCAATGGTTCGAGGGACTCCAAGTACGATCTACACCGACTTGTCTACTTCCGCTGCACTCCAGAGTCCGTAACGATCGTTGATCCAAACCCTATATGCATCTTCATATTTTTCCTCGTTGAACGTAGGGCGATTTTTTCCCTACTACGTTTCCCAACAGTGGCATCATGAGTGGTTCTATGAGTAGAGGTAGGTTTCGAACTAGAAAACATGTAGATGTGAGGGTTTGATGTTCTTGTTATGCTTCTCTCGAGTGTTGCTCCGGTTCAGTTCATTAACGGCATGATGTCGTTTTTACAAGGTTCCGACAATCGATCGGTTGTGGCTGTCGACGATCTGCTAACAGTTCCTTGGGCTTCATCATAGTCAAGAATAGTGTACCGTCGCATACGCAAGAGGGCAATGAAGATGAACGATCTTCTAGGGTGTCACGCGTATTTGACGAAGTTTAGTGTGGGGGACGAGATTTTTAAATAACTATTCTTTAACACACACCCGAAAGTTAATCTAGCAACAAGAATTATCGCCTTAATGTTGTGCGTAGGTAGCTAATGTTAGCCGAAACCCTAGAGGCCACGTAATTAAAATTTGCCAAACTGATCAGAGCACATCTAACTTGGTTTTGCAGGGTTGCATATGATGTGGTATAGCCTTCTTCCTAATAATGAGTTTATGTATGAGATGGTTATATGTTGTAATGTTAATTTTAGCAATGCTTCGCCTGGGTGCGTTTAGTTGGGCTACTATATAGAATCGACTGGTTTATGTATATTTAATTTTAGAAAAAAAAACTAAAAAACTTGCACATGCTATAACTAATTAACTGTAACTCGGATCACAAAACTTTATGGCTTTGGATCGATTCTATGAGGAGGCGGCGCCCCAGGACTCGCACTATGCCAGGGACTGGTAGTAGAAATTAGTGGTAAAGTTACATCTTGAAGAATGTGTCAATGTTCAAAAGGTCACTTATTTGTCAAATGGAGAGAGTACAAAGTAGTGAGGGATGTTGCTTCGCTACCCTTGCAAGCGTATCAACTCACAACACTTAAGGAGCACACTTCTAAAGGCTCTTGAGCATGACATCCATATCTTGACGAGGTCGACACACTGCAACTAGCGGCACATACATGTGCATGGTGAGCCCAGAACCCTCGCTCATGTCCACCACCTTCTCTCCCACCCGTCCCCACTCGAAGCATTGCAACATCCCCGCCAATGCTACTCCCACCGTCCTCCAAGCGAGTCCCTCGCCGGGGCACTTTCGCCGGCCCATCCCAAACGGCATCATCATTCGCTTTCCACCTTGTCCACAAACATTGCCACCCACGAATCTCTCTGGCATGAACATGTCTGGATCATCCCACGACGCAGGGTCCCGTTGTATGGAGTACACGTCGACTAAGACCATGGTTCCACGTGCAATGATGTATTGCCCACTAGTGATGGTGCAGTCGCGCGACGCCTCATGTGGTACGAGGTTGGGTGCGAGAGGGTATAGCCGGAGGGTCTCGGTGATGATGCATCGGAGGTAAGGAAGCACTTCCAGGTCACACTCCTGGATCAGGCGAGACGTGCCCACGACGGCGTCGATCTCAGCCTTCGCCTTGGCCAACACGTCTGGGTTATTGAGCAGAAGTGCCATCGCCCACTCGATCGCGCTAGATGATGTGTCCGCTCCTGCTTGTAGCATGCTCTGTGCACCAAAGTTGAAATAAGATTAGTAATTTCACAAATTTTACAAAACCAGAAAAAATATCTAACCAAGCAATTAGTTGCATATGTCAACTCAACTAGATCAATTAGCAATTTATATGTTAACAATGGTTGTGCTATACTAGGTAATTAGAGAAGTTTCTAGATGAGTGGATCATAGCTATCGACATTAGTTTCTTGCTCGCTACAGCATACACTAACTTATTGTCGTTCGACGTTAGCCAAGCAAATGGAATGTTATACACCGTACACGTCAGATTAATTACTTGTTCTCATTAACAAATTATTACAAGTGGCACACTCTGTCAACTAGCACTGCACCCACACCCACTTTTTAAAACTTGTAGTGATTGGTTTCACCGTGCTTAAACAAACATACTGGATCACTGTCACCAGTTACTAATAATTTGCTAATGCACATTAATTCCTCTGTAAACTAATATAAAAATGTTTTGATTATTATTTTAGTAATCTAAACATTTTTATATTAGTAATCTAAACATTTTTATATTAGTTTACGAGGGAGTAGTTAGTAGGTCCCCTCCAGCCCACCAGCCGTGAGATGCATGCATCAGGTAAACACTTCGCACCGTCCGAACCCGAGTCAGCGGCTGGTAGCAGGTACGCTCACGTACACCACACAGCCGGCCGTGTCGTGTTCGAAAGACAAAAATCATCTAGTCAGTGTAACAACTACCTGACGCATGCGACTTTGGCGTAGCAACTCACCATGCAGAGGGTGCGGATGACCACGTCGGGGTACGACTCCGGCGACCGCTCCTGCTGCCGGAGCACGTCGCCGAGCAACGTCCTGGGCGCCGACGACGTCTCATCGCCACGGGGGTTGAGGCGCCTGTACTCGTCGATGAGCCGCTGGCCGAAGTCACGGCGCTCCTTGGCGATGCCGGCAAGACTTCTCCTCGTCCTCCCGAAATCCAGCAACCGCAGCACCGGCAGGAAGTCCTGGCGGTTGGCCGATCCGGCCGCCGCTAAGCCAGCCTCCGTCAACGCCATGAACCAGCGCACGTCCTCCTCCGCCATGCGCCTCCCGGAGACCATGGCCATGATCACGTTGACCACGAACTCGTAAGCCGTCTCCCTCACGCTAACCGGCGTGGCGCCGGCGCGCCCGTAGAGCCGCTTTACCATGGCGCGTACCTCGGTCGCACGCACGGCAGACGTCAGTGAGAGGCGGTGCGCGGAGAGCGCGTGCACGGTGACGATGAGGCGGAGGTTGCGCCAGAGAGGGCCGTAGTTAGACAAGGCGATGCTGGGGCACTCGTCCGTGAGGAGCCGCCGTGACGCGAGCCCGGGGCGATCCGCCAGCGCGACGTCGTGGACGGTGAAGCACTCCTCGGCGATGGCCGCGGAGGAGACGAGGAGGACCGGCCGGGCGCCGAACCGAAGGCTCAGGAGACCGACGCCGTCGCGGCCACCGCCGTAGCGGGCAGCGAGCGCGGAGAGGGAGCGGTGCAGCGGCTTCTTGAGGAGGTGGAGGTGGCCGATGACGGGGAGGGCGGGCGGGCTTGGGATACTCTTGAGATGGCCATGTCCATTAAGGTCCTTGCGAGGAGAGGAAAGGAAATACAAGAGGAGGAGAAGAGAAGCTACAAGGAAGGCATGCGTGAGCGAAATCTCCATTGGTAAAGTACCTTTGTGCTTAGCATGGAGGAGCTCAACAATGTCTTGGTTTTCCTGAAGGCTTATGTAACCATGGACCACCCATGATTGATGCTTCGTTTTCATGGGAAACTCTTATTTTTATTGGAGTGTGTTGGGACTACTCCACTCCACAACTTCAGCCTATCCAAAGAAATTGGATAGTTACAGTTATTTATTTTTCTTTGCGGGTGGATAGTTACACTTCTTAAAATTGTCTAAAACTTAAGGTAAACGATTCTATACTCCCGACCGGCCAAGCCTTGCGCCGGTCGCCTCCCACGACGCACGCGCCTTCTGAGGCTCACACATCGCTTTCTACCTTTTCCGCCTTATCTCTTCATGAAAGTGAAAGTGAGCATTTGAGCCAAAAGTTCATAAATTTCAAAAGAGCTCACGAATATAGAAAGTTTGAAAAAAAAACGTATGGATTTTGAAAAGAAATGCGGATTTGAAAAAAGTTCATACATCTTAAAAACAAAGTTTGTGAATTTAAGAAAAGTTTGTGGATTTTGAAAAAATTTCATGTATTCAAAAAGCTCACGGATTTGAAAAAGTTTGCCGGTTTGGAAAAAAGGTTCACTAATTTGTAGAAATTTCGCACATTTTTTAAATGTTCATAATTTTTTCAAAGAGTTCACAAATTAGAAAAAAATACAAACTACGAATTAGAAAAATATTGAAAACATGAATTTGGAAAAAAGTTCACAAAATTTTAAAAAGTTTCACGTATTTGGAAACATATTGATTTAAGAAAATAAAACAAAAGAAGAAAAATGAAAAAAAAAATTGAACAAAACCCGGTCCAGAAAAGTCAAAAGAAGAACAAACCACACTAAAATTTTCCCAAAACTGGGTTGGCAAGATTCCCATAATTAGGAGTGCTTCCCGCGAAGTCGTGCCTTACAGGTTCGCCAAATACGATCGAAGAGGTGTGCACCTTGCATCGATATATTTAGAAGTGGTGCTATAAGAGTCAGCACGTCCTGAACCCGGGTACATACGAACCCGCTTTTTAAAAATGTATTCCAAACGCGATTTGTAATGTCAAAAAATTCAAAACAAAATTTCGTGCATACATGTTTGCAAAAATATGTCCGCAGCACAAAGTTTTTGTGAAAAAGTATTTTTATTTTGCTTCTAAATAGCGTTCCGCAACACAATGTTTGTTCTTTGTTGCACAAGCCACAAAAAGAGTTGTTTTTACATGAAACTTTTTGCACGCACATAGAATATGGAGATGTACTCGTGCACCTTTTTCCAGAATTTTTTGGCATTTCAAAATGTGTTTTCTAAAGTAGGTTCATATGTACCTGAATTCATTCATACACTTCCTGATACTATAAGCCAAAATAACAACCTCGACTAGTTGGGCAAGGGGGGAACGCCTCGACTAGTTGCCACCTACGGGCGGCAAATAGGATTGGCCACAAGTGGCATCTTACTAAAAACAACCGTGGGGGGTCTGTTACTAGGCTTTATACATATCATCTTTCCCAAAACATTGTTGTGCCGGTAATCCTTCTTGCACCAACCTAGCCGAGAGCTCATATACGGCGCCGTTAACACCGATTCTCCACCTGGCGTAACGCACTCTCTCGCCTGGGCCTGGCCCAACAAGGTAACAGAAACAGGTTGCTCGGTCATAGGTCTCCTTCGGTCACTCGCTCGATGGTTGACCAGTCAACCATTAACTTTTGAGAAAAACAAACCTAGAAAAATTCGTTAAAAACACAAAATTTAATCAAAATCATGGACTTGGAAAAAATTCATAAATTTTAAGACAGTTTTCAAATATTGAAAAAATCATGTATTTTGAAAAGAAATGCGGATTTGAATCTTAGAGTTTAAAACAAAGTTTGTGAATTTGAGAACAGTTTGCAGATTTTGAAAAAATCGTGGATTAAAAAATAGTTCACGGGTTTCGTAAAGGCTCATGAATTTAAAGAAATTTCACACATTTTAAAAATGTTCATAAATTTTCAAAGGGCTGACAAATTATAATAAAAAATTACGAATTTAAAATTTTAACAAAATTCGTAAAAGTTTCAAGAATTTAATAAAATTGATGAAATAAAAAAACTGAGCAAAACTAGGTCCAGAAAACTCAGAAATAAGAAGAAAGAAACCACGCTAGAAGCTTCCCAAAAACCTGGTTGGAAAGCTTCCCATAACTTTTTTTGAGGGGTGGGATGGGAAGCTTCCCATAACTGGGAGAGCTCCCCGCAACGGCGTGCCGTATGGGTTGGCGCAATACGATCGAAGGGGTGTGTGCCCTCCACAGATATAACTAGAAGTGGCGCTATAAACCCTGAATAGGAATCAACAACCTAACCTAGTTAGGAGAGCTCCTTGTCGCAACCCACGAGCGCGTCGGGTACAGGTGGTTTCGCTGAAGCCAAGACAATTGGGTTTTCCAATCTGCCCCATGATTAGTTTTTTTATAAGTTTTCGTCCGTTTTTTACAAAAAAAGGTTGTTGTTTTTAGTAGCTAGATATTTATATACCTACTAATAAAAAAATAGAAAGTTGTTCAGTATTTTTCATATATAAAGAAATCATTGTAAAAAAAGTAGCACCACATATTAAAAATATTCTGTGTGTACAAACGAGTACAAACAAAAATGTGCTTCATATAATTAAAAAGATCATCATATATGAAGAATATTAAATGTATATAAAAAATGTTCATTGTATATCAAAAAAAATTCAGTGAGTATTTTTAAAAATGTTCAACATATATTAAAAAAAAGTCAGCGTGCATTTGAGTAAAAATGTTCACTTAGGGTGTAACTATAAAATAAATAAAACCTAAAATAATAAAATGGAAATCCAAATATGTAAAAATAAAAGGAAAATAGGAAAAGCAAAGAAAAAAACCAAGACAGAAAACTAACTAAAAACACATACACAAAAAAGCGAAACGAACAAACGTAGCCAGAATACAACGCGCGACCATCGTATGGACCGGCCCATGCTGGTGTTCGTGTCAGCAAAGCCACGCCTATATGGCGCACGTGGGCGTCATATAGGATTGGCCCCTAGCTAGTTTTTTGCTCTTTGAGATGGCCCCTAGCTAGTTTTTTTCTCATTTGACAATAATACAACTTTATTTCCCAAATAATAGATAGGTCATTTGCAAGCATATGAGAAATAGAGTCAGGAGCGTTGAAATCCCAAAGTGAAGAAGCTCTAGAACTAAAGCAAAGCTTTGCTAAATAATCTGCTATCTCATCTGCTTCACGGAAGCAATGATCATACGAAACTTTCTCAGACTCATTAGCAAGGTTATGGCATTCCCTTACCATCACAATTTCAGGGCCGAAGTAGTCCTCATGCTGGTTCAAGGTTTGTACCGTAAATGTATTATCTGATTCAACAATCACTCTTACCTCCAACATTTGTTGGTAGATAGAGCCCGTTACGAATAGCGTCAGTTCTGCACAATCGACATTGTTAACATGTGGTAAAAACCAATTAGCTGCAGTCAGAAAATTTCCCTTATCATCACACGCGACAGCTCGTGTAAGCACCTGATTGCGTGTCATGATGAAATGCGGCGTCCACATTGATCTTAACTAAACCCTAAGGCGGTCTCTACCACATGTGATCATGCTTTCGAACTGGTTGACTGGGAGTCGTTGCTCTTATAAAGTTTGTGGCCGGTACTTTGATAGAAACACTCGTACGATCAGGATCGGGCGATTGGATAGTCTCACCCTTCACAGACTAGCATCGTTGCCATCAGATATATACGCTGCGACGACAATCTGCTCCGCCTAGCTAGTTAGCCCGACGCAGGTTAACTCTAGCGGTCAATCCAATCAGATGAGTCCAACACGTACCCCTCAAAAGAAGATGAGTCCAAGACGTTTTGCTCTGCGGCATCTCCAAAGAGAAGAAAAGTGATTCTACAGCCAACCAGACTAGTAATCCTGGCGCATTACCGAGCCATGAAAGTAAAACAGCAGCTGGTTTGTCCACGCATGTGCAGAGGATTCCCTTCCCGCAGGCATGGGATCCTTCCCAATCCATGAACTACGTGCCGTGATCCTCCACTTGACCACTTCAGGGCTACTACTACAAGTCTACCATAACACTCGCTGTGTCTCCGACTGCCTAGCACTACTACGTGCCGTAGTAGGGACGCCACCACGGAGGGAATGGCCAGCGGCGGCGTCTTCCTGCTCCTACTCCTCCTCGTCGCCGGTGTCGTCGCCGTCTTTTTTCGGATGAGGCGACGGCGAGGGGACGGGAGCAGCAGCGCGCCGAGCCCGCCGTCGCTCCCGCTGCTCGGCCACCTGCACCTGCTCAAGAAGCCGCTGCACCGCTCGCTGGCCGCGCTCGCCGGGGCGGCGCCGCTCCTGTCGCTGCGGCTGGGCGCGCGCCGGGCGCTGGTCGTGTCCACATACGCGGCAGCCGAGGAGTGCTTCACGGCGCACGACGCCGCGCTGGCGGGCCGGCCGCGGATGCTCGCCGCGGAGCACCTAGGGTACGGGCGCACCACCGTCGTCTGGGCCTCCCACGGGGGCCACTGGCGCGGCCTGCGCCGGTTCCTCGCCGTCGAGCTCTTCTCGACCTCCCGCCTCGCCGCGCTCGCCGGTGACCGCCGCGCCGAGGTCGCGTCACTCGTCCAGAACCTGCTCCACGACGCCAGCGCTGGGGCTGGGATTGTTACCCTCCGGCCCAGGCTCTTCGAGCTGGTGCTTAACGTGATGCTGCGCGCGCTCACCGCGCGCCGGCTTGCCGGCGACGTGCGTAAGATCCAAGAGATTGTCGAGGAGACGTTTGCGGTGAGCGGCACGCCCAGCATCGGGGACTTCTTCCCGGCGCTTCGCTGGGTCGACCGTCTCCGTGGCGTCGAGGCGGCGCTTGTAAGCCTGCAGACAAGGCGTGACGCGTTCGTCGGTGCCCTCATCGATGACCATCGGCGAACGAGCAATGCCGGTGGCCGAGACGTGGAGAAGAAGGGCGTAATCGACGTACTCATGGAGCACCAAGCAGCCGATCCTGTGTATTACACTGACACCGTCGTCAAAGGCATCGTCTTGGTGAGTACTAGCATTAGCACCACGATGTGTGCCATTTTCGCGATCTGTGAGAGTGAGACTGTGACAACATGGTTGCTATGCCTATGCTGACATTCAGGTACTGCTCACCGCCGGCACCGACACATCGGCGCTGACCACGGAGTGGGCGCTGGCGCTGCTTGTGAAGCACCCAGAGGTGATGCGGAAGGCGAGGGCTGAGATAGACGCCAAAGTCGGCATCGGCCGACTGGTTGAGGAGTCGGACATCACCAACCTACCTTACCTGCAGTGCGTTGTCAAGGAGACTCTTCGGCTGTGCCCCGTCGGCCCAATCATTCCTGCGCACGAGGCCATGGAGGACTGCAAGGTGGGTGGCTTTCATATCCAGCGCGGCACGATGATCCTCGTGAACGCATGGGCGATCCACCGGGACGTCAAAATCTGGGATGCGCCAGAGGAGTTCAGGCCGGAGCGGTTCTTGGACAGAGACACGGTCACCACGCCCATGCTGCCGTTCGGGCTTGGCCGGAGGCGATGCCCCGGGGAGGCGCTGGCGATGCGCCTTGTCAGCTTGACTGTGGCAGCACTCGTGCAGTGCTTTGAATGGGATGTTGGTGAAGGCGACACCATCGACATGGCCGAAGGTGGCGGGCTGACAATGCCAATGGCGACGCCGTTGGCGACTGCCTGCCGGCCCCGGGAGTTTGTCAAGAGCGTGCTCTCTGCTTCCACTTGATGGATTGCGGTCTGAAGAAATAGAAGAAGCTAAAATTGTTTAGCAATGGTGCACTGTTGCCAGTGATTCCTTTAGATGATATCCGAACATTACAAGTCCATTGGATGATATTGAACATTACAACCCATTTATTTTTCAGTGAATCAGTGACGCGCAAAAGGCTAAAACCAGTTCGATATGACAAGTAATGCAGTAAGTTTATACTTTGCATTTCCGTGTATAAAAAAGGAACGAATGAAGCATTGCCCATGAAAGCGCTAGCAAAATTAACAATCAAATTTTACAAAAGCGGTAGCCCTACAACATCATGCAAGTTAAGAAATGGTCACGGTCATACAGAACTTGAGTTTCTAGCAGCAGAAAAATCTTTGGAGAGGCAACACACTAGTCGACTGACTTTTTCAGTGAAACGTAGGATGATGATTGTGTGGCGTCTGAACCTTCTTCCTCTCCTCCCACACTGTCAAACGTGCCGCCGACTGAACCATCGGCCACGCCACCGGCGGCCGGCGGCGCTCCCACGACCGCCTCGCCGCTCTGCCCTCCCCGAAACCGCCCCCTACTGTCAGTCTAGCCGCCGCCCCCGGCCATCCCTCTAGCCCCTCCCGTGATTGATTTTTTTTTTCCGGCGAAGTGCGCCACCGCCCCCCACCCCTAAACCCTAAAATGGATACTAGGGTGATGACGGCGAGCTCCTTCCTTCTCTCCGGCGAGGTCCTCCCTTCTTCCATCTCCTTCCTCCATTTAAGAATCGACTAACCCCGAAGTCGAAAATCTGTTGACTGATACGTAGCTAAACTGAAAAATCTTTTGAATCAGAGATTGAGAAAAGCTCCGATGGTTAACATGAGTGCTTTGATTCAGCGATTAACGCTCTTTATTGACTAGTGATTTCTGGATGCAAACACATCAAGTATACCTAATGTACACAACCAATATGAAAAAGAAAATTCCACAAGGGACAAGGCGAGGCGAACAGCAACTGTTTGAACAACACGAACTTGATT
This sequence comes from Triticum aestivum, assembly GCF_018294505.1. Lineage (NCBI taxonomy): Eukaryota > Viridiplantae > Streptophyta > Magnoliopsida > Poales > Poaceae > Triticum > Triticum aestivum. The sequence continues at coordinate 88,552,514 of NC_057808.1, forward strand.
GCCGATATAGGAATGCTTTCTATTTCTTTAACACAGTACAGACGCAAGCGCTCATACATATGCGCATATACTCACCCCTATGAACGCACACACACACCCTATTCCTATGAGCACCTCCGAGATACTGAGCCGGTATATCATCTTGAAATTTACGAAGTCACCGTAGGCGTCTCGTCATCGACAGGAACGTCTCCTTCCACTAAAAGCGCATCGCCGGAAATCCTGAAATAAATCCAGAAATAATGCGAGCACCAGGACTTGAACCCTGGTGGGCTGGGGATACCACTGCCCCTCTAATCATCCAACCACGGGTTGGTTCGCATAATGCTTTCTATTTGGATAACGATGGCAATGCACCCAGGGATGGGCGTTTTGGAGCTCCGCCTCCATGGAGGCCGAAATTTCACAGTTTCAAAAAAATCCAAAAAAAATCTACAAGCAAAAAAGGATGTGATTGTATGTGTGTAAAATTTCAGTATGAAATACCTTGAAATGTGACATGTGAAAAAAAAACCTCATGGACTTTGAGGGTGAATAGTGCATCTACTAAAAAGCCTCAGATTTTTTCTTGTGTAGCACTCATTTTAACGTATTTAGTTCTAAAAATTTACACACTTGTGCATTATGTCTCTAAGTATATGTGCATTTATTTTTCTGAAATTTGCAAATTTGAATTTTATCATTTCAAATTCAGCCTACATGGAGGCTGAGCTCCATTGAGCATTTTCGAATGATAGACCTCAATAAGGATCAAGTGGCTTCAGGAGCTCTAGTGAATTCCTAGCAAGTTATCCCAGATAAAAGAATCATTGACATTGGTTGGGCCATCCTTGCAAGTTGTAAAACTTCTGTTAGATGCTTACTCTTTGCCCTGTGGCTCTAGAGCTGCTGCCGGAGACGTTCTACAAAACATCAACTCCTACCACTGGTGTTGACAATGAGAACAGCGACGCTTTCAGCAAGGTAACGATACATGAACGGTGATGGAGGGTACATTGGAGTGGCGGTGGGGTTGGCCTTCGGATTCGCCCGAGGGCACAACCCGGGAGGATAGGTTTCACCGAGATTAATGTTTTTGTGATGTTTTTTTCTAATGAAATCTAACTGCGACCGGATGTTCCAGAAGGGATCGCACACGAGGAATTTACTCAAGTTCGGGCCCTCATGGTCGAGGTAATACTCTAATCGTTCTTTCATTGATTAATGGTGGGAAACGCCTCGTGTGAGGGGGTTACCAGTATGAGGTGATGATTGATACCGAGATAATAAAAATGTGTCAGTGGATCTTGAAATACCCCCTAGCCCCGCCTTATAAAGGGGGCCGAGGTCTAGGTTTTCCTAGCCTAGCCTCGACTTAGAGCCCCGATGGGTAAGGAGTCCTTTGTTTGCACGCCAAGATGAAGAGCTTTTGTCAGAGTAGAATCTGGTAGTTCCCTCGAAAGGGTATAGATCGAAGGGGAAACGGGAGACCGGATTTACCCTGATTCAGGGCCTCACAAAAGAACCTGATTTGGTGAGACGAATGGCAACTGTTTGTTCGGACTCGCAAGTTGATACCTTCCTTCGGTCATTTAGCACGAACTTCACTGCCATGGTTTTTTTTAACACCAATGCTGGTATAGGAATTGCTTTCTATTTGAGTAACGAAGACAATGCACGCAGGGATCTTGTTAGCCAAATGATAGACTTCTATAACGATCAAGTGGCTTCAGTTCCAGCAAGTTAGCCGAGATAAAAGAATCATTAACATTTGGTTGGGCCATCTTTCCACGTTGTAAAACTTCTGTTAGATGCTTACTCTTTACCATGTGCCTCTAGAGATGTTGCCGGAGACACACTGCAAAATATAACTCCTACCACCGATGTTGACAACACCTGACAACGAGAAGGTTACCTAACAACGACGCTTTCAACAAGGTAACGTTACATGAACGGTGATGGAGGGTACATTGGGGTGGCGGTGAGTTTTGCCTTCGGATTCGTCCGCAAGGGCTCCGGGAGATCCATCCACCTGCTACGTGTCGTAGCAAGAACCACGTGTTTGCAAGGGTCGGAGATTTCAGGCCGTGGCAATGCCGACGCCACCCATGGACTCAAACATGGAGGAAAGGGCCAGCGGCGGCCTTCTCCTGCTACTCCTCATCGCCGGTGTTGTCGCCGTCTTTGTTCGGCTGAGGCGACGGTGGGGGCACGGGAGCAGCAGAGCGCCGAGCCCTCCGTCGCTCCCGCTGCTCGGCCACCTCCACCTGCTCAAAAAGCCGCTGCACCGCTCGCTGGCCGCGCTCGCCGGGTCGGCGCCGCTCCTGTCGCTCCGGCTGGGCGCGCGCCGGGCGCTGGTCGTGTCAACACACGCCGCGGCCGAGGAGTGCTTCACGGCGCACGACGCCGCGCTGGCAGGGAGACCGCAGCTGCTCGTCGCGGAGCACCTGGGGTACGGGCGCACCACCATCTCGTGGGCCTCCGACGGCGCCCACTGGCGCGGCCTGCGCCGGTTCCTCGCCGTCGAGCTCTTCTCAACCTCCCGCCTCGCCGCGCTCGCCGCCGACCGCCGCGCCGAGGTCGCGTCCCTCGGCCAGAACCTGCTCCACGACACCAGCGCAAGCGCCAGTGGTGGGGTTATTACCCTCCGGAACAGTCTCTTCGAGCTGGTGCTCAACGTGATGCTGCACGCGCTCACCACGCGCCGGCACGCCGGCGACTTGCGCAGATTCCAGGAGATTGTGGAGGAGACATTCGTGGTGAGCGACACACCGAGCATCGGGGACTTCTTCCCGGCGCTGCGGTGGGTCGACCGTCTTCGCGGTGTCGAGGCGGCGCTTGCAAGCCTGCAGACAAGGCGTGACGCGTTCGTTGCTGGCCTCATCAATAACCGCCGGGAAATGCGCAGCGCCGGTGGCGGAGACGTGGAGAAGAAGGGCGTAATCGACGTGCTCTTGGAGCACCAAGAAACCGATCCTGGTTATTACACTGACACCGTCGTCAAAGGCATCGTCTTGGTGAGTAGGAGTAGCATATTTTGCAGACTGCATGCGTGACACCACCACCACCATGTGTGCCATTTTGTTGGTGATCTGTGACAAGATGGTTGCTCATTCAGGTAATGCTCACCGCCGGCACCGATACATCAGCGCTGACCACCGAGTGGGCGATGGCGCTGCTGCTGAAGCACCCTGGCGTGATGGCAAAGGTGAGGGCCGAGATAGACGCCAATGTCGGCATGAGCCGACTGGTTGAGGAGTCAGACATCACCAACCTACCTTACCTGCAATGCGTTGTCAAGGAGACCCTTCGACTCTGCCCTGTTGGCCCGGTCATCCCAGCACACGAGGCCATGGAGGACTGCACCGTGGGTGGCTTCCATGTGGAGCGTGGCACGATGATCCTTGTGAACGCATGGGCGATCCACCGGGACGCCAATGTCTGGGATGCACCGGAGGAGTTCAGGCCAGAGAGGTTCTTGGGCAGAGACGCGGTCACCATGCCCATGCTGCCGTTCGGGCTTGGCAGGAGGCGATGCCCCGGTGAGGGGCTGGCGATGCGCGTTGTAAGCTTGACACTCGCAGCACTCCTGCAGTGCTTTGAGTGGGATGTTGGTGAAGGTGATACCATTGACATGGCTGAAGGTGGTGGACTGACAATGCCAATGGCGACACCGTTGGCGGCTGTCTGCCGGCCTCGAGAGTTTGTCAAGAGTATGCTCTCTGCTTCCATTTGATCGACTTAAGACAGGTTTCTGAAGAAATAGAAGAAGCTGGATTAAACTTGTTTAGCAATCGTGCCAACTTCCAATGAATCTCGAGGTGAATACTTGCAGCAAGATTCCATCGATGATGCTGAACATCAGCGGCGGAGCTTGACGAAGATTGATAAGGGAGCTAATCTGAGTTTAGGGGGCGAAGAAGATAAGTTATGAAGTTATGCATGAACTTTTTTTTTGATAAAAAGGTAGACCTTACGTATTCCAAACCAGACCGAAGTCTGAGAATAGTTCAGTTACAAAGGGGGTAGCCCAAAACAACAGAACGCAAAAGAGTAACAGAGTAAAAAACACAAGGAAATCCACATCTCGTGTGAGACTATGCACTGATTTGTAAGTGCTCCATTTTAGCCCTAAGGAAGAGCTTGACGTTGTGATCCTTCGCCCGACAGCTCCAAAGGTTCAGCATTGCACAAATGCTATGGCAGGAGCCGACATGAGAGACAGATATTCCATCAAAGACTCTTGCATTCCTGACCTTCCAGACCTGGGCAGCACAAGCGGCGATGACAAAGATCCACCGGCGATCCTCAGCTAGTATTAGGGAAACGCTTTATATCAGTAGTATGATCCCACGCCTCGTGTCACACCTCTGTCCCTCCGCGCCGCGGGGGGGGGTGAAGCTCCGCCGCTGCTGACGAGTGTAAAACGGCTAAACGATAGACTAGTGCCCTGGCCCCGTGTCGTCCCCTGGTGGGTGGGCGGACCTCGGTGGCCGGAGCGTCGGGCGGGACACACTGGCAGGCGATGGTGTGTGGCGGCGCTACTGCTGGCCGGTGCAGGCTTGTCGCGGTGGAGTGCGCGTGCTGGTGGCAGCGCGGCGTTCGCTTCATGGCGGGTTCGGCCCGGTCAGATCTGCGCTGGCCGGAGATGGGGGTGGCGGCCGGAGCTCAGCAGGAGACATGGCGGTGCGGCGGGCCTGGTAGGAGTCGGCAGCGAGGCAAGGGTGTGGCTGGCCGGTTGCGGCGCCGTTCGGTGGCAGAAGCGCGAGTCCGTGGCCAGTTGGGTGGAGTCGGCGCTGTGAGGCTCGGCAAGATGGAGTCTTGGCGAGCAGCGAGCGGCCGACCACTTTCTGTTCGGCGTGATGAGCAGGGATGCTCCTCCGATGGTGCAGCCTGGCTTTGTCGAGATGCGGGTCCAGTCGTCGCAAGGCTGTCCCTTGGAGTGCGTGATGGCTGTTGCGGGTGGCCTGGACTTGCCGGAGGTGCAGTGAGGCTGCGGTTCCTGTCCAGGCGGGGCGTTGATGGCGTGGCTGGTGTTCTTCTTGTTGTGCGTCCAGTCGATGGCCCTCGGCTTGGCGGCTACGTTGGCTAAGTGCTGCGGTGGCGGCGGTGTGAAGCTTCTGGGATGGTGTTGCCCAATTCTAGATGGTGTGGTGAGGTGCGACGCGTGGATGAAAATCTTGCACGGCTTCCGTCGGGCCGGCGGCGATGGCACCCGCGGATGCCATTCCCCTCCTTGGAGGCGTCGTCGTGGCGTGCTTGTCACCTCCCTCACTTGCCTGGAGTTGTGGTTGTCTCCGGGCGAAAGCCTCGATTCGGTTGGATCGGCACAATGGCGGCGTCTTCGACGTCGTTCCTCTGCTGGGAGCATTGTGTTTGGAGACATGGCCGGCTCCTCGTCGCTCTCCTCCGGTGTTCGCCGCTGTCCTCCTTGATCCTCTGCGGCGCTATGTACGTCTGTTGCCGGTGTGTCCAAGACGGCGTCTTTCTCAGATCGGATCGAGTCCTACCACCCACTTGCCACTTCCTCTTAGGCGATAAGAGTGGATGGTGCGTCGACAAGTGAAGCTTTGCGGAAGTTTGTGTTCTTCGGAGATGTCCGACGTCGGTTGAGACGCGGTGTTGAGTTTCAATTAGGATAAGCCCTTTGTGTTGTAGCTTGCTTTGCGGTGTTGTGTTCGGGTGTGGTGTTGTGCTATGCTCGTTGTTCGCAGCGAGTGTAGTTTCTTGTAACTCAAATTCTGCCTTCTATAAAGCTATGGTACACCAAGGCGTACTCTCGAAAAAAAAATCAATGAATGGGTTTTAGACAATAAGCCAAAAACTGTTTAATAGAACAGCAATAATTTTGTTGTTGGATATACCAGTCTTATACTCTGCATTTCTCTGTGCATGTAAGCGCTAATTCAGCAGAATTCGATCGATCTACTCAATTACTCTCATTGAGGAGCAAATCTCAATAGTTTTGGGGTACAAATTGGTATGGATCGGAGGTCAGAGACCCCGTCTTAGCAGTACAAATGGCTAGGGTCAGAAACCCAATCCACGTCTACTAGCATAGCAGAGCAGTATAAGCATAACGTAGAAGTAACTCCCAAGGTTTAAATGCAGGACGATAGGTTCCTACCTCATCAACTACTTCCCAATATCCACATGTTATCAATCCTACACATGTAATGTTTGAGGGTTGAAACTAATGCATAAAAACTGGGTATGAAAGGGATATGATCAAAGTGTGAACTTGCCTTGTACTGTTGATGAAGATGATTCGCACTCACAACTCCTGATAGTTCTACTCGTCACACTCCGGTCAATCTATCGTAAGCAAGCAATAGTAACCACACATAAGCAATCACTCAAAAGATCGGAAAGAACGAAGAAGACAATTCGGAAAACATTCAAACCAAGCAAATAACTCTTGCAACATAAAACAATTTCTAACAGTACCAAAATTATGTGAATTTGGCCTTATCAGAAAGTTTAGGTCGAGAGTTTCGATTTGCAAAAAGAATCAACTAAATCGGAGTTATAAAACTCAAGTTACGAACAAAAGAAGTTCAAAAACAAATCTGTTTGAATTCAAATTTTAAAACTTCCAAAAATATGTTTAAGTTGATTATCTGGATAGAGGAGATCATAACGAAGAAGTGGGCGTTGGTTTCGCTGGATTTGGATAAGCAAGCAAAAAGTTGTAGTCGTTTGAAAACCAGGGGCTAATTTGTAAATAAAATATTCACGGATGGGTCCCTAAAAAGAAAAAGAAAAACTCTACCGAACGAACGTTCGCTACAAAATCCTAACGAACAAAACTGTTCACTACAGAGGCTAAACTAGTGAGCGTTCACTAATTAGCTAGGTTAATAAGAAAAACCGGGTTTAACCAAAAAAACAGGAACTTAAAAGAAAACCGGGTCGGACCGGGCGGTTCCTACCGGCTCAGGTGGTTTTTGTTGGAAACCAGCGGCAGCGACGGTTGGTGGATCGGGCGGCGAGATCGGCGGCGGCGGCTCTCCGGCGAGGCAGAGCGAGGCGGCGCGGTGGCGAGGGCGGCGCTATACGGCGGCGGCGCGAATAGGGTGCAGGCGGCGAAGCGCGGCGGCTGCGCGGCGCGCGGGGTGGAGGCGCGGCGAGGTGGTGGTGCAGAACAACGACGGCGGCGGCGGTTGGCTACGGCGGCGGCGGCTGCGGTAGCGATGCGAGGAGGAGAAGCGGGGCCGGGCCCGGATTTATATAGGCAGTGAGGGGCGGCTCCGAGGCGTGGGGAAGGGGCAAGGCAAGGTGGCGGGAGTCCGGCGGCGGCACGGGATCGACGGTGATGGCGTGCGAGCAGCGGAGTCCGGCTGGAGCTCGGGGACGCGGCGTTGGGCTGGGCTTGGCCTGGCTGGCTAGCTGGGCCAGCCCAGTTCGGCGGGAGAAAGATTTTTTTTTATTTATTTCTTAAAAAACCAATTTTTCAGAGAACTAAAATAATAAAAACAAAATAAATAAGAATATTATATAGGCATGTAATATATCACAATTTTCAGAAAATTATTTTCTACAACGTGAACATTTTCCTAACGTCAAATAAAATACACAAAATTTTAAATAAATCAAAGAGTGCTACTGTTGCAATAAAACCTCATAAAAATCATTTTAAAAATTTCAAATTTATTTCTCTCCAATTTTCTATTGTAGGGAATCATTTTACCCTAATTTCTATATATTTTATTTTTGGAGAAAAATATTTTGAATAAAACCCAAATAACTCCAAATTGAAAATAATTTCAAAAGGGACTTTAAATTTGAATTCTTTGAAACTTCCAACTCATATTTCATATGTTTTGAAGAAGTCATTTTATCTTCTCTCATGAAAATCATTGAGTTGCTTAAAGTTTCTGAATTTGAAAATAGTTCCAAATGAAATGCAAATATTTTCAAATACGCTTTTCGTTTAATTAAATGGAAGAAGTCGTGTCATCTTCTCTCTAGGGTTTTGTATTTGAAAAGAATTTGAATTCACGGAGATCATAAAGCAAAGGTGAAAGTTTGGGAAAGTCATTTCATTCCCTCTCATTGAACTTTCAAAAAGTTTCGAATTTCACTCAATTTCACCCAAGCAATCAAACAATCAATCAAAGCTATCTATTTAATATAACATTCCAAAATTTAGAATTTTGGGATGTTACAAACCTACCACCCTTAAAATGAATCTTGTCCTCGAGATTCGGAGAGGCTAGAAAGAAATAGGTTAGGTTTGGGGGTCTTCTCAAAATCCATCGATCATCACACGGGGTCTGGGGTGCTACCACCCTTAGAAGCATGGTTATGGTTCCATCAATACTCCATCCTTATTCTTGACAATGTCGGTCTTCTCAGATCCTCGGGAAAATTCCTTCTCTGGGCTCTCCCGGTAGTGGCATAATCCTTTTCCTTAATTCTTATGTCCTTTCATCTGGGTACGGTCCTCCTGTGATTGGGTCTTCTTAGCTGACAGGTCTGGCGCCAATACTAAACAACTATCGATATCTCATGGTGGTCAACAATTTATGGTTTCACCTGCAGGAAATGGGTCTGGGTTGAATCTCACCGTATATCCTACGATTGGCAAGAACTGCCTTGTACCAGGGGAAAAAATTGTCATACCATTCTAAGGTTTAAACAAGGTTTTGATCGTCGTCTCTCTACTATAGGTAAGTCACTCAGATTTACCATCCCATATAACAAGGCGAATAATAAGAGTAAGTCGGTATGGTGATCAATCCATCCCGCACCCAAATCATTACCCTGTATATGGTTTAGCGAATCTCGCATTCTAACACTCGGTCATCCTCACAAGCATTGCAGGATTTCTCTTTTCGACGAACCAAGTTCAGATAGATCCATTGATTCTGCAAGCCAAACAAACATCTATCGTTCCTTCACAACTCTCAGGTTTTGCGTAAACTCCTATAAGTTCGTCTGTCGATAAAATCATAACTTCATCCAGGGTTTTTCCTTCAGCAAGAGTGTGCTTGCTTCTTGGCAGGTCCTGGGACCTGTGGGTTATGGGCCCACCTCATCACTTGCAAACCTTGAAATCATCATCGGGGCAACTGATCATTACACCAACATCCGGCTTCCCAGCATTCTTAAATCCCTCCAATTGTACTATCTCCTTTCCTTCTAAGGGTACCAAAACTTAAGACGTGATTACTCAGACTCATCATAGAGTTACAATTGCTCTATATTACCAACATTATATCTCCCTTATATCCAATAGTACTTCATCTCTTCATAATCTTAGGGTATCCCAAATATCGAGATAAAACTCGTACTTATTTTGTCCAAAGTCCACTCCGTGGAATATCCTTATCTTCTCCAGGGTTCAAGTGTCCTCACAGGGTACTACCACCCTTAAAATGCTCCAATCTTCCATAGACCATATTTCTCATATCCTCGAAAATGGTCAAAATCTTTCTTCATAAAATCCAAATCAGTACCAACAATGCTAACTTTATTGATTCTCAAATTATTACAATCTCCTGCATTTCTATTACATGCCTCAACTCAACACTTCAATATAAAAGAATTGTTCCCACTACTACTACTATATTTCTCACAGACACAACTAATTATCACAAGTCTCCTTCTCCTTGGGACAATCTCTGGCAAAGTGCCCTGCTTCATTACAACGAAAACATATTACTTCTGACAAGTCCCGAGGTTTCCTTATGACTACATAGCCTCCTTGGGTCCACGGCTTCCTTTTTGGGCAACTGCTGAAATAGTGCCCTGACTCCTAGATCCCCATTCAGACAATTTTGGGAGATGTGTCCTTCTTCTCCACATGAATAGCATGACTTAGTGCATGGTTTAATTGGGTCTTCTTAGGGTGTGTCCTCCACCTCTTCCTCCATCACAGGTTCTTCTAAAATTTCCATATGGGCTCCTTTCGTTGCTTCTTTCTTCTGTTGGATGGTTATTTGTACCATGGGGTAAATGTGACACTGAGCAGGGTAGTGGGTAGTCCCTTCACACAAGAAACAAGTAATCTGCCTAGTTGGGCATTCTTCAGCTGGGTGACTTTCTTCACAATGAGGGCATTCATCCTTGTGTTCTTTATGGATGTGTCCTACTTCTCCATAGAGCTTGCATGCACAAGGTTTCTTCATATCCTTTCCATAAGGCTTCAACATCTGGGACACAAGCCGAGACTTTTGCAGGGTCAACTTAAATTCTTTCCAAGTGGTTACTCCTTGCCATCCATTGATGGTTTGGTACATCCTCCACCAAGTAGCAGCACCTCTTTCAAAGCACTGAAGAGCATGCTGGGCCATATCCTTTCCGGCTATAGTGTTATTCTCCATATGATCTTCCATGTTTTGAATCCATCGGTCTGTCTCCAATTGACTTATCAGTCCCGGAAATGTGAGTTGATCTTCATTCATCCTCTATTGGGTCCATGGGTTTGGGGTGGAATAGAGAGATAGGGAGGGATACACACAATGCAAACAAAGTTTTGAAAAGACGGATTTTATTTGTGGTTGTCGGAAAAAACAACAAACAATTGACAGCTCACAAACGTCGCATCTAACATAAGTGTATAACAGGGGTTTGGTCTTCTAAAGGTCAATAAATCTTCAAGGTCGCCAAACTCTTCAAGTCTTGTTCATGTCTCCGATGGCTTCTTCCGGTCGTGCTTGTCCTTCTCAAGTTCTTTTGCCAGATCATCTCTGTTGACGTGAAATCTCTTATGATGTCCTTTAATATTTCCGGAGTTGCGTTTCCAAACTTTTGGGTTTCAGCATCCTTGGCCTGAACCATGGTCCTACTGTCCTTCAGTTCCTGACGAATCTCCGGTATCTTGAGGTTTTGCTTATCGAGCTTGGCTACTTTCTGCTTCTGGGTCCTGAGTTCCTCACGAAATGCTTCTTTGTCAAATACGGCTTCCTGCAGGTCCATCTTAAACTTCTTGATGTAATACTCCAGATCCTGGTGTTACACCAGCTAAGGTTAAATCTTCATCTTTTGCTGATAGGTGCTCCATTAGCCCTTTTGTCATCCAATCCTTCCGGAGAAATGTACGCTTAACTCAGCATGATGACCATAGCATAAGCGGGCGATGACATCACGAATAGCCATGTTTCTGCTCTTGTCATTTCCATGAGCTATCATTCCATAGTTGATATCTCCAGTCCTGGGGTTTTCTTGACAAAAACATTAAGTTTTAACGCTCCATGTTCTGGTCTTTCTCCGACACCTTGATCTCCGGTATTGACAGCTTCCATAGTCTGACAAATTCCATAAGGGGTGCCTTCCTAGGTCATACAAATCTGGTAATTCTACAGGGCCTTCAAATTCTCCTAGTCTTCGGAGTCTTCAACAGTGGTGGTTTCCATTATTATAATGCTCCGTAAAATCCTCTTTATTCCGAAGTGGTCTTAGTTGTCCGATATCTTGTACTTCTTGAAGTGGTCTCATCAGCCGAATCTTCGTGTGGTCAAGGGGAAAGGGGTATAGTCTCACTAAAAGGGAATTTTTTGAATAATCTCAGAAGAGAAGAAAGGTAAAAGATCTTTTTGAAAAATGAAGTTTGTAGAGAAAATCTTTCCTATGGCTTGTCAGTTTCTAGGGGTCACGTCCTACAGTCAACATGTGCTCTGATACCATCTTGTAGGGACCCGACCTTAGACGGTCAAGTCTCTGTGCTTAAGTGTCATCCCTGGATCGGTATGCTGACACACACAGTACTCGAGGATTTATAACAGAGGTAAATCACATGTATAAAGTAACGTAAATACTATTACCACAATCCAAATAGCGGAAGTAACAACAAGGTTGTGGATTCCCATCAACACCAACGGCAAAGTTGAGTGTCGAAATCGTAACCCTAACGTACCACTTACTCGTCGTAAGATTCCTGCAACATGAGACGTTGCAGCCACAAAGGGTCAGTACATTGAATGTACTGGCAAATTCACACCATAGAGCAATGATGAATAATAGCTATCACTACATGCATATTTGGCTAGTGGAGGCTCTATGGTTAACATGTTTTTGCGAAAAGCCAATTTTTCCCTACATCAAAAGAATATATTTTATTTAACTATCATGGTAGTTGAACAACATTGAGAAGGTTCCTCCAACTCAATCCCAATTAAAAGTAATTATCAACCCAACAAATTAATTTAGAGTGATGAGATCCATATGATAATCCAAGATCCAGATACTCAAGATGTCCATAACTGGGGACACGGCTAACCATGATTAGTTTGTACACTCTGCAGAGGTTTGCGCACTTTTCCCCACAAGACTCGATCTCCTCCGTTGGATTTCTCGCACTACATGGTGTTTGAGAAACGGATGACCGAGACACAGTCTTTCAGGAGCATTTACTCTCTACTCCGGGCGGACTGGTACACCTACAATCCCCCTACATCTGCTAGTCCACCTCTTCGAGAGCTCACGCAACTTACTCAACTATGCCAGAGCCCATAATGGCTTGTGGCTGCACACGGAAGTTTCTAGCATGAATAATCTTATGATCCCTTTGAGCCTGGGTGGCATTCCATAGGGTGATCACACGGGTCCTCCGGGATCCCCTTGGGTAAGCACTGGGTTCTCCAGGTGCCCAGGAAAACCACTGGGTGCTCCAGGGTGCCCCAACCAATCCACCCAGATGTGTATTGAAGTAACCACCTTAAGTTATCCATTAAATAATAATCTCACATCTGTCATGGATACACTCAAACCCAATCCACGTCTACTAGCATAGCAGAGCAGTATAAGCATAACGTAGAAGTAACTCCCAAGGTTTGAATGTAGGACGATAGGTTCCTACCTCATCAACTACTTCCCAATACCCACATGTTATCAATCCTACTCATGCAATGTTTGAGGGTTGAAACTAATGCATAAAAACTGGGTATGAAAGGGATATGATCAAAGTGTGAACTTGCCTTGTGCTGTTGATGAAGATGATTCGCACTCACAACTCCTGATAGTTCTACTCGTCACACTCCGGTCAATCTATCGTAAGCAAGCAATAGTAACCACACATAAGCAATCACTCAAAAGATCGGAAAGAACGAAGAAGACAATTCGGAAAACATTCAAACCAAGCAAATAACTCTTGCAACATAAAACAATTTCTAACAGTACCAAAATTATGTGAATTTGGCCTTATCAGAGAGTTTAGGTCAAGAGTTTCGATTTGCAAAAAGAATCAACTAAATCAGAGTTGTAAAACTCAAGTTACGAACAAAAGAAGTTCAAATACACTCAAGTTTCGATTTGCAAAAAAAGTTTCGAATTTCACTCAATTTCACCCAAGCAATCAAACAATCAATCAAAGCTATCTATTTAATATAGCATTCCAAATTTTAGAATTTTGGGATGTTACACCACTGGAGTCTTGTTCCTCTGAATAACTCTCTTGTCCAGAACTGCCACATGAATTGTTTTGATGTAGCCTTCCGGAGTTACCAGTGGTACATGAGGGAGTGGTATTGCTTGATGACCAATGTGCTTTTTCAGTTGGCTGATGTGGAACACCGGATGTATGTTTGTTCCTTCAGGTAGGAGTAGCTTATAAGATACCTCTCCAATTCTTTCTATTATCTTGTATGGTCCATAGAACTTTGATCTGAGTTTCAAGGATCCTCTCAGTCCAAAAGCATTTTGTCTGTAAGGTTGGATTTTCAGATAGACATTGTCTCCCACTTGAAAAGATCTTTCAGTTCTGTTTTGATCAGCAAAATGTTTGATTCTGCTTTGAGCATGTTCCAAATTTGCCTTCAACCTCTGGATCATGTGTTCTCTTTCAGATATTGTGAGGCCTGCTTCAGGAGAAAGGGATGCATCCACTGCAAACTCACCAATCTGTGGTGGTTTGTACCCATATAGTGCCTGGAAATGAGTGCATTTCAGTGAAGAGTGATAACTTGTGTTGTACCATAGCTCAGCTAAAGGTAGCCACTTGATCCACTTCTTAGGCTCTTGAAACACCATTCCTCTTAAGTAAGCTTCTAGGCACTGATTGACTCACTCCGTTTGTCCATCTGTTTGTGGGTGAGAAGTTGTACTGAATCTAATTTTCACTCCAAAAGCTGGCAATTCTTGGTATAACTTGCTGGTGAAGATGGTGTCCCTGTCAGAGATGATGCAGATAGGAAGGCCATGTAACTTCACCACATTATCCATGAGTGCCTCAAACACAATCTGGACTGTGAATGGATGGGCTAGAGGAATAAAATGAGAGTACTTGGTGAATCTATCGACCACCACTAGTATCACTTCTTTCCCTTGTGATTTTGGTAGAGCAGTGATAAAATCCATAGTTACGTGAGCCCAGCCATGTCTGGTACAGGAAGTGGTTGCAGCAGACCAGGTGGATGAATATGATCTACTTTGTTCAGTTGACACACAGGACAGTGAGATACATATTGTTCAATATCTTTCCTCATGTTGGGCCAATAGAACACTCTTTTGATTCTGTAATAAGTGGCTTTAGTTCCATAATGGCCTCCTAATGCAGAAGTATTGAATGTCTATAGGAACTGTTGTCTGAAATTGGTGCTAACTCCCACATAAATTCTGTTGTTATACTTAATCAAGCCATTATGAGCAGCAAATTTGGGAGTTGGTCATGTATCAGCAGCTACTTTCTTTAATAGGTTTGCACTGTCCTGATCTCCTTGATAGCTCTTTTTAACATCTTCAGTCCATGTTGGAACTACTACAGTCATGTTGTTGCAACAAGAGCTGCTAGGGTTGCCTTTTCTTGATAGAGCATCAGCTACTACATTCTCTTTTCCTTTCTTATACTCTATGGTATAATCATATTCTAGCAATTTGAGTAACAACTTGTGTTGAACTCCTTCTCTCAACCTCTATGTTGTCATATACTTAAGAGAGTGTTGATATGTCTTGATGATGAGGGAATTTCCCCAGACATAGTGCCTCCACTTTCTCAGAGCTTCTAGAATGGCCATGGCTTCTTTT